>NC_041405.2:82157255-82819755 GCF_900747795.2 Erpetoichthys calabaricus
TTGCAATTCTGATCTCACACTTTCAGAAAAAGTATCCAGTTACCAGAAAAGGTTTTATCCGTGTTGTTACATCTAAAGTATTCAAAAGTATAATATAGAGCAATTTCTAGTATGTCTTTTGTGTGAGAAGGAACCGTTCAAATAGACTTGGAAAGTAGAAGGTAATGGTCAGGTAGCTTGGTTTATTAGGTGCAAAGTTAACTGAGATTCTCCTTTGTGCAAGTTTGCTAAGTCAATGCCACAAACTGCACTATAAAAGTAAATGTGTCATCAACATAATGCCAAAGTATGCTGGTCTGGTGAAAGGGACTTTGAGAATCGTTTTGCAGGTCTACTAATATGTTGTGTATTTTTGTTTCTGGGCATTAAAAAGTAACACAGTAAAACTGCTGCTAAAGGAAAGAAAACTTCCTTTAATAACCTCTTTTACCAAAAGTAAGATTATAAAGACTTAAAAATGCTGTCTATAAATTGCAATATGTATATAAATACAACTGCCCTGTGTTTTATTATGTACTAAAAAAGAAGAGAAAATGGGTATCTCTTTAAAACAACATTTAATGTTTTTTTTTTTTGTTTTGTTTTTATTCTTCACACTGAGCTGGTACTGAGCTGAATCTTAATCTTTAAATATATATATTTTTCCATCTATTCACTTTTCCTATGGAATTATAAACAAAATTATAAACAAAATATATACTTGAGGGTAGTTTTAATACAACAAAATATACATTGAGACTCTTAGAAAAGTATTTCAATAACAATAATAAAATGTTACTTAAAATTTTAGTGTCTGATCATGTAATGGTCATTTTCTTTGTATTTCATTTGTTTTATGATCACTGTAGATTTGTACATAAAATCAAACACTACTAAAACTGCATGCTACATGTGTAAATGCAGATTTATGGTAAGTATTTCAGTATCAATAAGCTAAAAATTGCTTAAGCATAAATGGGCAACATTGGTGCAAGGCAGGACTAGAGCCTAATCCTTAGTCTGCATGGTTATTATTCAGTCTTAAAGGAGTGCGATTTCTGTTTGCTCAGGCTTCTGGAGCTGTGTGTTTGCTGTTGAGTTCTGAGAAGCTAACTCTGTCATAGTAGATTCATTCCCCTTTTAATTTCATGTGTCCCTCCTAGTTTATTTTACCTATTAATAAAAATCTTTACATTTATTGTTTGAAAGTATATTATATACTTTTTAATTTTAGATAAAGAGCAAGCTCTTGCAATCAAAAGTCCTGCCTCTGTTTATTTTTAAGCAATTTTTTAAAAACCTGAAAACTAGTCTTTTGTACATTTTAAGTTGCCATTAATTCTCAGGGTGGTTATGATTTAATTAAATTACACAGATAATAAAGTAACATTATTAAGTAAGCATACGTGTTGAGATTCAATGTTTTTTAGAAGGGAGAATTAATCTGAAAAAAATAATTTTTTCCTGCAAAAAACTTTGTTTACAAAAAAAAAAAACATGCAAAAGAGCAAATTCTAAAAGCTTTTTTTTCCTAAATCATTTTAAAGTGTTCTCTTTCCTAGTTTAGCTGGATGTTTCATGACTGTATATAGAATTGTTAATTTAGGATAGCAAGTGTTAACTGGTACTCCTTTGTTCAGTACAATACAAAATATTTATATACATGAGTTAACTGGATTATTGAGGTGGTACCCGGACTGACTTTGTATATACATATTGCTCGTTGGAATGGAACAAAAAAAAAATGACACGATGTTTAATGAGCAGTGTCTCCTGATCTCTGGCTGGTTTAAAGGGTGAGACTTCATACTTGGATGGATATGGCCACGTGCCAGAGGGGGTGTAGCCTCCAGCTCACTTCTATGAAATTAATTAACAGACAAGCATCTAATAACATATGCAGTGTTATAAGACCTACAGCACTTGTCCCCTACTGTGTTCTAGAAATGACTGTTCACTAATGGTTGCCAGCAAACAATCTTGCCCACTATTGCATTACTGCCAGATTGACCCCTTTTCAAAGGACTGATGTACCATTAAGAGTTGGGTACAGCTGCTACTCCTGCTAGTGATTGATGTGCTCCGAGAGAGCACACACATACACAAAGAAAGGTGCTGTATCAAATACGCAAAACAAAATCTAACCTGATTCACCAAGACTCTTGTGGCATAAAATGCCACGCCACGTGGCTGACTTAGTGGTACCGAGGAGGGAACTACCCATGTGATAAAGTCACGCTAGGCTCTCAGCCATAGGGTGTTTGGGAAGAAAAGGTGCTAACACTTCTTAGAGGACTGAGCTCTTTGTAAGAAGACTTTTTCAATGTGGTGAAGTGAAGAATCAATTTTAATCAAGAATACCTTCTTGTGTTTTTGTTTAAAGGGTTTCATTTAATTATTCCCATGCAGATTTCATGAAGCCTAAGCCAAGGCAGAAAAACCTATGTACAAATTGGTTTTATAATAAACTAACCTTGCTGTTTATCCCGTTTATTATTTGGCATAAGGATTTTTAATTCTTAACATCTTACTGTTAAATGCCATTTAATTATGTATTATTTGTGTATTGTGTATTTCACCTTTAACATCTCGAAATGTAGTTTTTAGGCGAAATCTCGTTTCCATCTAATTTGATTATGCATTGGTTTAGTTGTTGAGCATACCTTTAAGATTTTTGTAGCCACTTTAATGTAAGATGTAATCATTTTAATTGTTATTGCTCCTTACCCAAATATCTGACTTTACATATTGTAAAGCAATCCAGAAATGACTTGATTGGTTTTAAAAAGTTGTTTAACAACAAATAAATGAAAATTTTTTTTGAACAAATGTCTGTGTTTTTCCTTCCCCTCACAGCTTTTCAAAAATGTAAGAAATAGCTGTGCTCTTTAAGGTGGAGTCCAAGTCCTTTCTCATACTGTCACTGTCATATGAAGCTTATTCCATGATCTTTAAGCAGTTTGTGTTTTCTAATGCCAGGCTCGGTTTTGAGCAGCACTTAGAAGTAAACGGCATGTGAGAGAGACATCCTGTGATATCGCACACTACCAAGTGTGAGCTTCCAGAATGACTACTTACAGTAATTTGGTAAAATGAAATATTTGGGACAGTGATCTGCTTTTGACATTGCTAAGGTTCTTGAATCTTTTTCACTCACATCAGCTCTTAACTTGCATAGTTCATGACAAGTGACATAACTTTATAAAGGTTGCTGTTGAAATCTTTTGGTGATGTTTGAGTCTTTTAATGCCAGATATGCTTTATCACAGGAAAAAGCCGACAGCCTGATTTCTCTTGAGACTTTTTAGCTACAGCTGTATTAGCTTAAGTTGGTTAAGAAGCACAAACATTCTGTTAGTGTTTTTCTGATTTTTTTTTTTTCTCAGTAAGTTCAACTTAAGCTGTTTTAAGAAAATTATTTACCATCACCCCCTGTATGGAGAGTCGTGCACTGCTGCTAGCCAGAAAGCAGAATTCAGCTCTGTAAACACCAGAGTGGCCAGCACAGTGAGACCATTCATAAGGGGATGAAGACTGGCAACATTGCTGGATTTTTACAGCTCATGTGATTTGGGCAGTGCGTCGTGTGCTTGCCTAGAAAGTTCACTGTGCCAAAATAAGAAAGCGGGGAGAAACAGGGACGTGGACGCACAGTTGTTTTCTGCACCTTTTGGCACTTTGACAGATATTTCATTGGATTTGAGCTGAAATGTCAAATGCGAATTAGACATTTATGGGCCTTGTGTACATGTGGAAAGTGGATAGCATGTCCTGATGGGCTAAAGAAATTGGAACTATTTTGCAGGTTTGCACAAGGATATCTGAACTTGTATGTTTAGAAATTTTCTAAATGCAGTATGGATGTTCTCTAGTTAGGCAATTCCTTACTGAGATGGGGAGGGAAAACTAGCACAGGTCCTGTTATAAACCCAAGTTTAATTAAATTACCTTCTCTGGAACTCAAACTCGTGTCAATACATTTGAGGTACTTGATTGATGAAGAAAATTTTATTAGGACCCAGTAGTGTTACATGGGTTCAGTCTGCTGAATTAGTGTTCATCTGTTAAAAATAACCTTCACTCATACCAAATATTTATAGTCTGTTACCAGGCCTGACTATTACCTACCATGTTTTGAAGTGAAATCCCCCAGCACAGGATGTTAAGCTACATGGCTGGCCAGCCTACTTAAAATGCTGAAGCCACACTGTTTTTTTTTTTAGTAAGTCTCTATCATGTATGGAGTCATCCATTTGTGAAGAAAGGGGTGAAGCTTGGAAGGGAAGCCATCCAGGTCTGTGATCTTCACTACCTTGAATTGAGCAGCTGCATCCAGAAAATGATTGGATAAGTGAATCACCAGATGATTCTCGGTTTGTCCACATCTTGATAGGTGTGTGAGCTTTGTTAGATGTAATTAGTGTATTGTACACTGTCACAGAACTTCTGCTTTGTGGGATTCCTTCTTGACCATTTTTGGTTCAACATGCCCTTTCACTTAAATTAAAATATCAGTGGAAGTCAAGAGTTTAGGGGAAGCAGGAGTAGATGTGTTGTGGGATCTAATGCAGAAGATCAACAAACAGCAGAGAATACCTGAGGAGTGGAGGAACAGTGCCACTGTACCCATTTATATGGAGAATAGATATTCAGGATTGAGGAAACTATAGAGTGATAAAGCTGATGTCACACACATTGAACATTTGGGAAATTGTTAGTACTAGGGTGTTGTACCGTGTTAGCCATTATGAATGTAGAGAAAAGCCAAGCAAAATGACACCTTTTAGAAATTGTTATAAAGAGAAGGCTCCAGAAAAAGACCACCACAGGGGAGGAACAGGAGAAGAAGTTACATGTGGCAGAAATGAGAATGTTGAGATACAGAAAAAAAGCCAGAATAAAAAATGAAACAATTGGGTACAACAAAAGTGGGAGAGACGTCTAAGTATGTACAGGAAAGTAGGGTGAAGTGGTATAGACATGTGATGAGGAGAGGCAATGAATATTCGGGCATCTTTTTGAGTAGTTGTCCCCAATGTCCTGGATAAATTGCCCACCACAGCCTGGTCTTTCTGGCCCCCAAAGTATCCCCAGTTCCTCATTGGCTAACTACGTATCTCACCCCTTCACCACCTAATGCTTAATTGTATGGTGAGTGTCCTGATGCAAGAATGGCTGCTGTAAAATCACCCAGGTGGATGCTACACACTGATGGTTTGTGGAAGAGGTTCTTTACTTTTTATATTAAAGCGCTATATAAATGTAATTAATTAATTAAAAGAGGCATGGTATTTGAAGTACAGGAGAGAAGAAGGTGGAGGTGGATGAATAGAGTAAGGGAAGAATTGAAGGAAGATGGCCTGACTGAGGAGTAGGTGTAGGACTGAGCTGTACAGAGAAAGTTACTATGTGTTTTATATCTGGTTTTACTGTTTTGGTGATATCTTTTCCTCCCAAGAACCGTAATTGTAGGCCATGTCCATAATGAATCATCTGTATGTTGAGTTGTCTTCATTATGAAAGTCCCTGCTAAGTATTCCAGAACAAGCATTGCATACATCTCATCGTCTAGCAAGTAGCCAGCATTAATGATATAAAGGCCTGTCTGTTATTGTTCTAAACACATCTCTTTGGAAGCACCCCAAGTATTTCCAGGTCTTGGGCCAAAAAGTCTTCAATATGTAGTATCTCTTTGTAACACTAGGGGGCAAGCTAGTCTAGAGAAAAGAAGAGAAACGTACATACAGTTTCAAGGAGCTCCTGCTGTAGTCAAGCATTTTCAGCTCATCCAGACAATAAAGTGCTGCCTCCTTCCTCTACTGTAGGCCAAGGTTTTGACTCCCTTGAAATGATAATAATGCAACTTGCTTGGTAAAGCACCTTGAAGCAAGAATTTCAATGTCGGGGTGCTGCGTGAAATAGTATCCGATTACTTCTTACAGAGTGAAGTGTCGATCGCATGACTTTTTATTGTAAAACTCCTCCCTTGTGTGGTTTTGGCCTGCTGCAACATACGTGTTTCATTTTATTTGGAAAGTAAGTGACTGACATTATCTAAAGTCCATCACAGGGTGAACACATGCACTCACTCCTACACACACACAAGGGCCAGCATCACCAATCCGCTTAACCTGCATGTCTTTGGACTGTGGAGGGGGGAACATCTCCAAGCTGTGAAGACCCCGCTACTGAGTCACCTCCTTAGTGCTTTAATGGTTTGATCCACTGAGGGATGCCATCTGGAGTTGTGTGCTCCTGGTGGGGCCACCCATACCGGCGAGGTCAGAGGTGAAGTCCTGATTCAACCAACTCCTTGTCCACCAAGGGTCTATCCAAAGTGGTGCAACTTTCTGTCATTCTTTGCATCCATGCACACGGCTTGCCACATGGAGTCCCAGCAGGAAGTGAAGCTGTGTGACTGAGGATTGCACACTCTCGGTACCACAGATATAAAGAACCTCTTTGCGCAGGTTCTTCCCTCTACGTGTCAAACATGAACGGACAGCGTAATTGTCAGATCGATGGGCAGCCTTGACTGCAATGCAACTGTGCTACCTCTGTACCACCCTACCTAAAGTGAATTTGTGTGAGAATATTTTTTCTAATATATCTGTATCCATTCTCTCATGGGTTCTGGGAAGCTGAAGCCAGTCCTAGCAGCAAAGAACATGAGAGGAATCAGTGCTGGAGTGTGCAGTCCATTTAATGACACACTCAATAAAGTGGCACAATTTAGATCCACAGTGTTTGGGCTGGGACAGAATTGTGAATCAGATATGCAATACTTAACACAGTTAAAACTTATGTCATAGGCAACATGGTGGTGTAGTGGTTAGATTCTCTGTCACCCAACTCCAGGAGACTGTGGCCTATAACCAAGTACGGGACAGTTTTACTTTGGGTACTCTTAGATTTTCTTTTCACATCCCACAGAAGTTTGTTTAATTGTGGATTTTGATTTGAATCCGTATGAGTGAGTGACATGGGAGTGTAAACTGCATCTTGCACCCAATGATGTCCAAATAAGCTTCAAGTTCCTGCAACTCCATAATGGAATCAAGCTGGTTTGGAAACTGGTGGATGTACTGATATATTACTATACTGTAGAGTAAGACACTATAAATAGGACAAGTGGTGTAACTAAAGCCAGTTTCCATCAAATAGGATGCCAATCTGGCATACACATACTGGGGTAACTGAGAGCCCTCCTAAAATGTGATTAGAGGGATTAATATCAGCTCAGGGTGAACAAGCTGATCAGAACTAGGAAGCTACCCAGTTGCTGTGTGGCAATGTGGTTCTACCTACTGCACTTAGGCACCATGTTGGCATTCTAGCATAAGTACTCATCTGCTAGGTGGATTTGCCTACATTCTGAAACTCTTAAGAACTAGGTGGTGTTGTTGTTAGTCTGCTACCTTACAGTTCGGGAAGCTGATGTTCAAATCTTGGGCCCTGTGTCAACACTGAATGCCCTCCATCTGTCCTTGTGGGTTTTTTCCTAGGTACTCTTGTTTTCTTCCCATAACATTAAGAAGTCTGCTGATACTGCACTCATTGGCCACTTTATTAGGTACACCTATACAAATGCTTAACGCTAATATCTGAACAGCCAATCACTTGGCAGCAACTTGAAGTATTTAGGCATGTAGACATTGTCAAGACCACCTGCTGAAGGTCAAAGCAAGCATCGGAATGGGGAAGAAAGATGACTTAAGTGACTTTGAATGTGGCATGGTTGTTGTTACCAGAAGGGCTGGTCTGAGTATTGCAGAAACTGCTGATCTACTGGGATTTTCACTCACAACCTTCTCTAGGGTTTACAGAGGAGAATTCGAAAAAGGGAAAATATCCAGTGAGCGGCAGTTCTCTTGGCGAAAATGCCTTGTTGATGCTAGAAGTTAAAGGAGAATGGCCAGACTGATTTGAGCTGATAGAAAGGCAACAGTAACTCAAATAACCACTCGTTACAACAGATTTATGTGGAAGAACATCTCTGAATGCACAACACATTGAACCTTGAAGCACTCCTATCAGCTATGAACAGGCAACTGAGGCTAAAATTTGCATGGACTCACCAAAATTGGACAAAAGAAGATTGGAAAAATGTTGCCTGGTCTGATGAGTCTCAATTTCTGTTATGACATTCAGGTAGTAGGATCACAATTTGGTGTTAACAACATGAAAGCATTAACCCATCATGCCTTTATCAAATGTTCAGACTGGTGATGGTGGTGCAATGGTGTGAAGGATATTTTATTGGCACACTATTGGCATCTTAGTACCAATTGACCATTGTTTAAATGTCATAGCCTACCCGAGTATTGTTGCTGACCTTGTCCATCCCTTTATGACCACGGTGTACCCATCTTCTGATGTCTACTTCCAGCAACATAACGCACCATGTCACAAAGCTCAAGTTATCTCACACTGGTTTCTTGAACATGACAATGAGGTCACTATACTCAAAGGCCTCTACAGTCACCAGATCTCAGTCCAATAGAGCACCTTTGGGATGAGGTGGAACAGGAGATTTGCATCATGGATGTGCAGCTGACAAATCTGCAGCAACTGTGTGATGCTATCATGTCAATATGGAGCAGAATTCCCGAGGAATGTTTCCAGCACCTTGTTGAATCTATGCCACAAAGAATTACAGGCAAAAGGGGGTCCAAGCCAGTACTCGCAAGGTGTACTTAATAAAGTGGCCGGTGAAAGTGTATTGGCTCAGTGTGACTGTGTATATGAATGTGACCTGTGATGGTGTCACACATGCGTGTCAGTAGGTCGCCTTCCAGGCTCAGCTGAGGTATGCAATACCACCCCGAAGTGAAAGAGAGTGCTGATGCTATCCTTGTCACCTGTTTCTACCTCCACTACTCAGAGTGATGACTCCACTTCTTCCAGGCCAAGTCCTATAAAGCCAGACATTTCAATTTGAGTTGAGCCCTCCCAGAGAACAGAGCTCCACAAGAAGCCAATACCCACTCAACCAAGCAATACCTTTACAAGACAGAAGGCTACTGCCCGTATTTTCAGTTCTGTAGCACCATCGTACACTTGTCTTGTTTCTTTTGTTGAAATAATTAACTGGGACAACCCAGTTGGTGCCCCAACATTTCATCTTAAACCTGGGTTTCACTACACCACAATGGACTAACTCAGCATCCAGGGTTGGTTCCTGTCTTCCATCAGAACCGACTCCCTGTGACCCACAAGTAGCTTAGGAAAACGGATGGATGAATATTTAGTAAACCTAGTCTCTTCTTGGTAGTCCCAAGCTGCTCCACTCCATATTTAATTGCCTGGCTTTTGACTTTCACTCAAAGGCATTTCACTTCAATCCCCACCTCTAACCGACTAACTGGGTGTCTCTAAATGGGTTAATTCACCAGCCTGTGCTCCAATAGTTATATATATATATATATATATATATATATATATATATATATATATATATATATATATATATATATATATGTGTGTGTGTGTGTGTTATACACAATTGTGGTAAAGCTTGGCGTTCACTATAAAAGGGTCCTTCCCTCCATTATGAAACCTTCTGCTTGATTCAGGGTCACAAGATGGTCCAGCAGAAAGCAGTCACAATTTAGAGGTATCAGCTCCTGTAATCTGTGAGTCCTTGGGATGTGGAAGGAAAAACAAGCTCCACAAAAGAGCTTGAAGGACTCAATGTTCTCCTCTCGTTTGTCAGATTCCTAGGTAGTGCCCAAGCATTCTGTAACCGGACCTCAGAAAATATAAGTTGGCAGTTGTACCCCCTTTGAGTTCAAATTGTGACATTCCTGGCAACAAAGTAAGACAGATCGTTAGGTGTTGATGTTCTTAGGTTTCCAGATGAAGGAAGCCCTCTGATGAATCCCATGAGATTTATCCCTTGGTGTCTTTGCCCATTTCTGTCCAGATCTCAAATCACAGCCAGTGCTAATGTTACGTACGATGTGGGTCTCCAACTTCTTGATGAAGAGCCACCCAAACGCACCCACTTCTAGTGCTCAATTGTGCCTGAGGGATACGGCAAGTGTTTTTTTTTCAACATAGGTTTGTCATGTTTTAAAGTAAGGCATAAATAACGAGACACAGACCAGAATTTTGAACGTGTCAAACATATTAATCTTTATAGAAAAAATAAGTCTCTTTCTTTTTCCAAAAACAACATTTTTTCGTTCTTTTTTTTTTTTTCTTTTTTTGTCCATACATTTACGTGGTAAATATTGAACAAGTAGACTGTAACCATGCACTTCCCACTCCGTCAGTCTCTGTGCCTTCAAGGCAGATTAGTGGCCTGCAGTTCCAACAACCCCCCCACCCAATTAACCAAGTGCTCCAATTTCCACTTCAACCCACTGCCACAATGAAGCTCCCATTAACAGTCCATTAACAGTCCAAACTGGGGCGCCCCATCTCTCGTTTTACATATGGATTCCAAGGTCGGGCCCATGCCACAAGTCTCCTGTCCTCTCTTCTCTCAGGTTTCAATTCACACCAATGACATGAGTCATCTCCTGGCTGCCGCCATTGGCACTGCTGCATCTTGCCAGTTACTCCTAACTGACAGGTTCACTTTTCAGGCCATGCAGACATTTGCCAAATTATGTGAATGTGAATGTCCTATTACAAGTCTGGCCGGCATGGGCAGAGGCTGATGCACACTTAACAACGAAAGCACCCCTTCCCATATTAGGTGTATATGAGCCAGGTACTCAGAAAAATGTGATCGAAAGGGGGAGGACCCCTGCTGGCTATTTACACCGGACATGCTAACTGGATAATAAAGACAACATCACTGCGCATGCTCAAATACTGCTTAGGGAAGGGGGCCAGTGGCCCCATGAGGGGGAATACAGCACTTAATGAGCCCCTGCCAGGTGGCCGACAAAACCCAACTGTGGGGGGTCTGGCTCAGATCCTAGAATTGAACTTGTGGCCTCTCCTACTTGAAGGCACCTATGCTGTTAGCACAAAAAGAGTACCTGGTATCTACTAATCCCCAAACATCTTGATACACTTTATAGATTCTTTCTCTTTTTTATGTAAAAGACATGACCTTGAAAGGCCATCCAAACCTACTGCTTCTGAAATATTCAGCTTACAACACAGTAGATGGAATTTAGCAGCCGATAAAACACAACAGTAACAAAACAAAAAAAAAACAAAAAAGTAAAACAAATGCAAGCAGAACAGTTTAGGTAAAGGGAAGGCGTGTTGATGTGTGACGTACCAGTTGGCTCCCAAATCCTTTAAAGCGGAGATGGATTTAGGCGCAGGTGCATGATGGGATGGCTCCCAGTTTGGAGTGAATCATTTAAAAACAAAAATCTTATAATGCATGGTTTGTGGGAATACTGTGCTTTCTGCTTCACCGAGTACAGCATGTCGATATAACTCACTACCGCTTGGCATTAATGGTGCCGCTTTGTCCGTATAAACCAAATGCAAAACACTGCCAAAGTCAAAGTTTTCACATTTTTAGCATGTCATATCATTGTAGACCCCACTGCTCAGTTTCCACTAAGCAGTAAATTGTGAACACTTGGCAAATTAAAATGATTTTTTTTCTGTCCCCTACTGCAGTTTTTAAATAGCAGTGGTCTTCAATCTAGCTTTCCACCTTGGTCCTCAACTCATTGAAATCCTTCTCTGCTCAAGTGCCTCGAATGTATGACTGACTAATCAGTGGTGTCCAATGTTACCGTTTTTTTTTTTGTTTGGTAATCTTTTCACCTTTTTGGTCGGTTTAATGTTCTCGTCTGGCTTAATGTTTTGTAAACATGTATCTGTAACATGTTGGTTACCCCGTCTAAATACAGAAAAAAACAAGAGAATACTGGACGTGACTCATAGTAATCAAGTGGCTCAGAAATGCAGGGCATTACGGCTGATATGGTTATCTGACCGACTGGCTCCCTGCTCGACTTGCACCCTTACAAGTCCTCTCCATCTTGTCATGAATGATTTGTGATTAGTAATACTCAAAATCCTAGTAAGCCTCAAAACCTCTTGCGCCGTCCCAAATCAGGTTATGATTGACAAAATGAGAGTTTGAAACAAAACAGGAAAAGATTAGCAGGAGCACAAGCAGGTTTACGTTAGCTGACTCCCAGGAATGAAATATCGAGCTACTTTCAACGCACTTCTTCAAGGACGCTTTAACTCTTCAGTTTCCACTGTTGTCAAATTGAGACACAGACAGATCCCAAAAGAGGCCAGCAGCAGAAATCCCAACAACCTTTGGTGTGTTTACTATAGCCATTTAAACCTGTAAATCTGTAAAGGCACTTGGGGGGGGGGGACGAAAAGACCATCGGCGAGAAACCCAGGAAGAGTCTGCATCTTAACTAAAGTGTCTTACATGTCTGTGAATTTCAGTCTGTTTATCTGACTTTGGTTATTTATTTATGTGGGTTCGCACCGTTTACTTACTAGTGTGTTTGGGTATTTTTTTAATTTGCTTATTTATTTACGCTTCTAAATGTCTGTATCTGTTTATATTATTCAGTTGGTTTTCTGTCTGTGGTTATTTAAGAACTTATTTGTTTGGTTGTCTATATATATACAGTATATATTTAATTTCTTTATGTTCTTCTTTGTCTGTGTATTTATTTTTCTACTGTTAGGAATGGATTTGTGCATGTCTGCTTACCTACGCTTACCCACTCATATTTTTTTGGCATTTCTTTAATTTTCCTATTTATTTATTTAATTGCTTGTTTGCTTATTTACTTATGCGTCTGTTTGCTGTGTATCTTTATTTTACCATGTGGTCATTTATATGCGTTTGTGTGTTTCTTCAATTTGTGCATGTATCTGTTTGCCTCTTTGTTCTTTTATCAGGTCATTTTTTTATGGTTTTCACTATATATTGGTATATGCCTATATGCATTTGTTTGTATTTATTTACTTGTCATTTCACAGTCAGGGTATTTATTTACTTGCCATTTTATCAATTTGTCAATCAGTCAACACCTCTCTATTAATTTATGCCGGCACATACGTTTCGGTGACTAAGCGCTCCCACAGGGTTTCGCACAATAGGACCTTTTCTTTTTAATATGTATGTATGTATGCGGCAGGCCTTGGAAGTCACTTCCTTCATGATTTTCATGCTATGTGTCACCATCTGTGAGGGCTGTTTTTAATGTTTTACATTATCGACAGGATATTTCCTTTTTTGTTTTTACATCTGTCAGTAGGGACTGTGGTGGTGGGTCGGCAAACCGTCCTTTTTTTCAAGTGTGTCGGTTATTGTCTTTGTTGTATGCAGAGAATACACTTTTGTTGGGGGGGAGGCAGGGCCTTCCACTTTCTTCCCTTTACTTTTTTTTTTTTAATAATAAAACTATGTTTTACTTAAACAAAGACGTTGGCAGAGAAAAAGTAAAGTAATTGGCAGTGAGCATCTTTACAATACTTTCAGGAGAAAGACAGATTGTTTCCAGAATTAAATCTTTTATGTGCCCTAACCGTTCTTAAAACTCAAATATTTACGGGAAAACAGATTCCTGATCTTACCATTTAATGTTACAGACAAAAATGGTGTGGTTTGGGTTTTAAAAAGTGCTTTTGTTAGTGTTATTCTAGCTTTCTTCTTCTTTTTTTTTAGACTGACGTCCTGCAGTCTTGGTGCGTGTAGCATTTCCAAAAGACACAGGGCTTTATCTGTCTTTCCATGCCGCCTGCAGTTAAATTTGTGCCTGGTACCTTTTTTTTTATACAGTATAGAGCTAAGACTAATTTTTAGCAAGAGCTTCATAATTTTTCAAAAAATGTGATCAATCAGCTGCTTCAATATCCCAGTGCAGTTTTAAAGAAAAATAAAAAAGGAAAATATTTTTGCATTCGGTAGTCGACAGTGACAATAAACAAGATTCAATTCAATTAGAATCTAAAGCTAAATAAAGTAAAAATAAAAATAAAAATGAAAATAAACAAACCTAAAAGAAATTTGTGCAGCCCTCTCTGGAACTCTTTATCTCCATCCCAATGTCTGCTTGAACTCACAGTCTAAATAATAAAAATAATAATAGTAATAATAATTGCACATTAACCGCTGTCGCATCACTGACGCAGCGAAAAAAAAAAAAAAAAAAAAAAAAAAAAATGAGGAAGCAACGAGAAACCAATGTCTATGATGCAAGAATAAAAAAGGCCCCTTCAACGATTCAAGTATTGTCTCTGTCCAGTGAGATCTCGGCTGCGTCCTTATTGGCAAGTCTTCTGTTCGATCTGCTTTTCTTCCTCTCATGCATCTGTCTCTTAGTTTCACACACTCACATTTTCCATTGTCACATTCTTTGCAGCCTACGAGATCATGTGCTGGGTTATTGCCCGAAGTGCATACAGTAGCTCCGCTTGCATTTTGGCTTCCATGATGAGAAGATTCACATAGACCTGGAGGAGGCAGAAACTGGAATTATTTTTCAAATTCAACTTTGATTCTACTGATGATATTATCTGAAGTTCAAAACCCGTTGCCAGGTTCTGACTTGGACGAAACACTGCCGACTACGCTGGCTTTTCATTAATGCAGAATCACATCCAAAACTCTGCTACTCACTTGGAGAGTTGTTTACCTTATAGAATTACACCCATTAAGGCTGTATCTGGTTTAGATTTAATCCATTTAGCAATATGGGTCACTAGAGTCAATGATCTGGAATGCAATATTCGTGCGCATGAAAGGAAAAGTGACAAATGAAAAGAAAATGTTTAATTTTCCATAATTAACTGAAAGTTTGTTGTGCATAAACAAACAATAGCTTCTAATAGCTCATGAAGCAAAGATCTAGTAAAGACTGGTGAAAACCACTGTTGAGGGTTAGCTTTAAAATCCAATGTCTATTTACTTAAGGGGTGCATACTACATATATTCTAATGGCTTTAGCATTTTTGGGGGCCTGCACTGTGTTGATCCTATAAAATGCTCTTTTTCAGCAAGAAATCAAACATGTACTGGGTTAATATATGGCCGACACATGGATTTAACTCTAGGCTGAAAGTGCCTTTCGATCTTCTGAAGCTGGCCTTCCAGCTCTTCTAAAGCCTCAGTTGTATTGTTTCTACTCTGTGAAGCTTTGCCAATTGAAGCATCCATCATAATGATCAACTTATTGCTCTTGTGTTCTTCTCTACTTAAGTTATGAATTTTGTAACTGCAGGCAGCAGAGTGATGCAGTGATTAGCAGTGCTGTATTACAGCTTCAAAAGCCTGAGTTCAAATTCCAGTATGCCTCAGAGAAAATGGTAAATTCCCCCTGTATCTGTTTAGATTTTTTTCTGGGTTCTCTGGTTTCCTTCCATATCAGAAATTCATGTGGCCTAAACTGGCTGGTTTGTATTATATGTGTCCTTATGGTGGGTGGACACCAATGCAGGGTTGGACCCTGACTTAAACTTGGTGTTGCCAAGTGTGTTCGAAGATAGATGGCTGGAACCTCAATATCTGCTACCCATCTTGTTTTTTTTCCTTTCATTTCACATGCACTTAAAATGATTTCATAATCAACTGTATAGTAACATTATTTTTGCAGGTTTAAATTGCAGTCTCATATGGTTTTGTATAGAACTATTGATGGTGCTCACTGTGAACAGAGCTCTAATAATTTAATTGATTGCTTTCTAGTATCGGAACCGGAAACTGCTGTTAGTATAAAGTCAAAATCTTTATTAATCTGAGCAGCTGATACAAAATTATTACAATAACAATAACAGCAGCTGGTCATAATGACAGGTGTACTTGTTATCTGACCACCATGTGGATTGACTTATTTAACTTCATGATTTACTCCATTTTTTCCCTTACTATGAAACTGTGATGACTTAAAAAAAGATAAATTAATGAAAACATTATTACTACTGGTACTACGAATTCTTACAATAATAATAACATGAAGAAGAAGAAGAAGAAAATTATTATTATTAATGTGATTTATGACAGTGTCACAGCCAGACTTCTTTGACCATTAAGGATCCCTTTCCAAGGAGGTTACATATACTCTTCATGTTCCCAAGAATTTCTTCCATGGACCACAGTTTAAGTACATGCTGTGAATTAAATGGCCAACTCCAGGATTGCCTGGTGTGCCCGGTGTGATGGCCTGGCCTGTCAACTGGATTTGTTTCTTGCCTTGTATTCACTGCTGCTGGGACAGGCTCTGACTTAATCAAGCACAAAATGTGAATTCATAAAATGAGCATGTGGATGATAAAAATACAAAGGTGTAGCCCAAGTGCAGTATATCTCATTTTGTTGTCTTCCTTTGCACTGTTACCCAGGACATGCATGGAGCATGCATGGTCTCTCCTGCTGTGCAAAATGGAATAATTCTTAAATGAAAATAATGTTTAGATCTATTTAATCTGAAGGATCTGAGCATGGAGATGGGACTAAACTATCACTGGGCATACTCAACACTTGACCACACTGTCCAGTTCTGAGACACTAGTAAATTTAACC
Source organism: Erpetoichthys calabaricus (assembly GCF_900747795.2). Taxonomy (NCBI): domain Eukaryota; kingdom Metazoa; phylum Chordata; class Cladistia; order Polypteriformes; family Polypteridae; genus Erpetoichthys; species Erpetoichthys calabaricus. The sequence continues at coordinate 82,173,712 of NC_041405.2, forward strand.
TTCATCTCTTTGTGATGTATTAGAAAACCAGAGCTCCTAGATAAAAGTGTACCCAAACAAGAAGAGCGTGATTGGGATTTGAACTCAGTTTCTCTGAGGTTTACGGCAATAGCTTTTAGCACTGTACCACCCACAAGCAATTTATTTATACTTTACATTGTATCTTTTATAACAAAATCAGAAAGTCATTTACAAATCAACTAAGCCAAATATATACAACCCCAAATCAGAAAAAGTTGGGACAGTGTGGAAAATGTGAATAAAAAAAGAAAAAAGCAAGTTATAAATTCTCCTCAAATTTTATTTCATTGCAGACAGTATGAACACAAAATAATTCATGTTTTTTTTTTGTGAACATCATTTGATTTGTAAATAAATATCCATTCTTGCCATTCAGGCTTGCAACACATTTCAAAAAAAGTTGGGACAGTACAGCATTTACCACTTTGTACAGTTCCCCTGTCTTTTAACAACACTTAAAAGACATTTAGGCATTGAAGAAATCAAGTGACTAAGTGTTGCAGGTGTTAGTTTGTCCCATTCTTCCTGCAAACAACGTTTTAGGTGCGCAACAGTACGGGGTCTTCGTTGACGTATTTTTTGTTTCAAAATGCGCCAAACATTCTCTATAGGAGACAAATCAGGGCTGCAGGCAGGCCAGTCAAGCATCCGCACCCTCTTCTTACGCAGCCATGCCTTTGTTATGCGCGCAGTATGTGGTTTGGCATTGTCTTGCTGAAATAAGCATGGGCGTCCCTGGAAAAGACGTCGTCTTGAAGGCAGCATTTGTTCCTCCAAAACTGAGATATACTTCTCAGCATTGATGGTGCCATCGCAGAAGTGCAAGTTACCTTTGCCGAAGGCACTGACACAACCTCATACCATGACAGACCCTGGCTTTTGGACTTGTATCTGGTAACAGTCTGGATGGTCCTTTTCCTCTTTGGTCCGCAGCACAAAAAAACGATTTGTCTGACCACAATACACGTTTCCACTGCACAATGGACCATCCCAGATGCCTCTGATTCCAGAGAAGTCGATGGCGCTTCTGGACACTATTTATGTAGGGCTTCCTTTTGGCACAGTCCAGTTTTAGCTGGCATTTCCTAATGTAACTACGTACGGTAGTGCTTGAGAGTGACTTCCTGAAGTAGTCCTGAGCCCACGCAGTTATATCATTTATTGATGAATGACGGTTTTTAATGCAGTGCCGTCTGAGGGCTCGGAGATCACGGCCATTCAGTTTAGGTTTGCGCCCTTGGCCTTTGCGCACGGTAATTTCTCCAGATTCCCTGATTCTTTTCACTATGTTATGCACTGTAGAGGGAGAAATGCCCAAATCTCTTCCTATCTGTCTTTGAGAAACGTTTTTCTTCATCATTTCAAAGATTTTTGCCCGCACTTGGTGGCAAACTGGCGATCCTCTGCCCATCTTTGCTCCTAAAGGAGTAGGCCTTTCCTCGATGCTGCTTTTGTACCGAATCATAATTGCAATCACCTGTTAACATCACCAGTTTCAAATCACATCATTATTTAGTTATTATACCTCATTACTACCCCTTAATTGCCCCCATCCCAACTTTTTTTGGAATGTGTTGCAAGCCTGAATGGCAAGAATGGATATTTATTTACAAATCAAATGATGTTGACAAAACAAAACATGAATTATTTTGTGTTCATACTGTCTGCAATGAAATAAAATTTGAGGAGAATTTATAACTTGCTTTTTTCTTTTTTTATTCACATTTTCCACACTGTCCCAACTTTTTCTGATTTGGGGTTGTATATATATATATATATATACTGCGGTGGGTTGGCACCCTGCCCAGGATTGTTTCCTGCCTTGTGCCCTGTGTTGGCTGGGATTGGCTCCAGCAGACCCCCGTGACCCTGTGTTCGGATTCAGCAGGTTGGAAAATGGATGGATGGATGGATATATATATATATATATATATATATATATATATATATATATATATATATATATATATATATATACACAGTATATTTGTGAAGATGCCTACTCTGGCAACATTAAGTGTAAGGCAGGAACCAACATTACACTATTCACTACCAAAATAAAGTTATATTAAATAAAATTTACCATAGTATTGCTATTAGCAACAAAATTACATAATAAATATTTAGCAAAATAAATAATTCCAGCTTGTCCATCCAGTGAGACATGAGCACAGAGTTTTAAAACCTCAGCCTTTTCCTTTGTTAGATATAAGCCCACGCTAACAGCTGTTGCTAAGCTGCATGCTGGGGCATCACAAGTGTGAGTAACCATGGAGGCCAAGTTGAGTTTTAAAGCAGCAACAGCAGATGCAGGACACGTGCGAGGTGAAAGAAAGAGGAGAAAAGGGCAAATCCTCACCTTCTCAGCTGGATTGAACTGGCTCCAGTAACGCTGGAAGATCTGCGTTTTGGTTTTCTCGGGGTAACATGTGACTGTCTTGATGTAAACCTTCAGGTTTCTCTCCAGCAAACGGTTGACTTCACTGTAGTCATAATCGTCATACCTGCAGTAAAGCCCAAAGGCACATGGTGAGCAGCACATTTTCCGCTTGTCAAACAGACAACTTTGACATTCATGCAAGGTCTGCAAACTGAACAGGAGCACTGCTTCTGCTTTACTATGGTTAGTGGATGCATTATGTTTCCCTAGGAATCTGTCTCAGGCATTGCCACTAAAGTCTGAGGATTAAAATAAAAAGGCATCCAGACCTAAATAGCAAGCAATATCAACAGTCTTTCCAGTATTTACAAAGTTAAGATTTCTTCAGCACATTTTATTCCCCAAAGATCCACATAGCACTTTACTGCTGACTTGTGATATGAATTATGCATCGGTAGTTGCCATTGAGTCTTTTTGAGCCCAGGAGGTTGCTTTCCATGCATTGTGCAAAGAACAAGGAACAAGGAGGTGAGCAACCTTAGCCTAACAACAGAGTTGGTGGAGGGATCTGTTGCCGAGCTGGAACTTCATACATTTAAACCCTTTAGGTGTTGTCTGTGTGGGGCTCAGTCTGGTATGATAGCTGGGGTCAAGGGATTATGAACCATATGCATTAATTTACTTTGTAAATCATCCTGTAATAATACATGTTGTGAAAAGAGCTACCCCTCACAATTATATTATATTATACTAGGGGGCTTCGCCCCCTGCTCGCTTCGCTCGCCAACCCCCGTATTTGGTTTTCCGGATACACACTTTTAAGATTGTTTTTTCTTTGAATTGTTGCTATATATGGATAATTGCACTTACTGTTAATACGGAGCATTTTCTGTGGTTGTACTGTTAATAATGCATCACTGTAATGTGATTCACATATGCTATATGGTTTGGACGTGTGAGGATGCCGTACGTTTAATACGGAGAGTTCGTTTATTCTTATTACCCGGACCATGCTGTGTAGTGTGGACCTGCGCCTTTCGTACTTTCTTGCGCCTTCCGTACTATCTTTGTGGACCTTTGCGGACTCCGTAGTGTCTTCCGTTTGACTCTGGGGTGCAGTGCAGAATCCTCTTTTCTGTGTGGCTGTGTCATTAGTCGTTAGCTATGGGCGCGTTGTTGCTTCATGTCTTATTTACGTTAGTTGAGCTCTTTCGTTTTTGAGCCGTGACTCCTTCGTTCGCGGTGGATCAGACTTCGCTTGCGGTTTATGAGACGCGTGCTGTAGGCGCCTGCGCACTATATCTCCTGAGTCCATCGCCGTGTACCCGCCTTCCGTACTATCTTTGTGGACCTTTGCGGACTCCGTAGTGTGTTCTGTTTGACTCTGGGCTGCAGTGCAGAATCCTCTTTTCTGTGTGGCTGTGTCGTTAGTCGTTAGCTATGGGCGCGTTGTTGCTTCGTGTCTTATTTACGTTAGTTGAGCTCTTTCGTTTTTGAGCCGTGACTCCTTCGTTCGCTTGCGGTTTATGAGACGCGCGCTGTAGGCGCCTGCGCACTATGTCTCCTGGGTCCATCGCCGTGTACCTGCATCCGTGCCTTCCGGTTTACCATTCTCGGTTAGTAATATGGATTATATTATATTATATTATATTATATTATATTATATTATATTATATTATATTATATTATATTATACCAGTAATGGCGCACTGCACGATAACATGCAGAGAATACACTTGACTTGAGCATTCATAGTTTTCATACTCTTTCTCTGTATGTTTAGCATTCATTTGCTCAGAGGTTGATGCACTTGCTGCTTCCTGTGCAGCTGTTCTTTCGTCGGCACCTTATCACGTTAAAACTGATTAAGTCAGTGTTTGTGTTGCAATTACTTAGTACGTTTTTTACTTAAGCTGGCACTTAAGTCTTCAATCTGCCTCAAGAATGATTTAAGATATGTAGAGGTAGAGGAAGTGATGGTGAAGGTGGTAGGGATGAGAACGACACCCGGCTGGCTGCTGCCAAGAGTTGATTCTATAATAAAATAAAATAAAAATGAAAAGGGGAATAACCTTGGAGGTCAATCATCACTCCGAAAGCAGATAGTAGACGTCGAGGAGAGGAGGAAAGTAAAGAGAGTGGAACTGAGGGTAGGAACTTTGAATGTTGGCAGTATGACTGGTAAGGGGAGAGAGTTAGCAGATATGATGGAGAGAAGGAAGGCTGATATATTGTGCATGCAAAAGACTAAATGGAAGGGGAGTAAGGCCAGGTGGATTGGAGGTGGATTCAAATTTTTCTATCATGGTGTGGATGGGAGGAGAAATGGGGTGGAGTTATTCTGAAGGAACAGCATGTCAAGAGTGTTTTGGAGGTGAAAACAGTGTCAGGCAGAGTAATGATTATGAAGCTGGAAATTATAGATGTGATGATGAATGTTGTTAGTGCATATGCACCGCAAGTTGGGTGTGCAATGGGTGAGAAAGAAGATTTTTGGAGTGAGTTGGATGAAGTGATGAACAGTGTACCCAAGGGACAGAAAGTGGTGATTGGAGCGGATTTCAATGGACATGTTGGTGAAGGGAACAGTGGAGACGAGGAGGTGATGGGTAGGTATGGTGTCAAGGAGAGGAATGGAGAAGGTCAGAGGATAGTGGATTTTGCCAAAAAGATGGACATGGCTGTGGTGAATACGTATTTTAAGAAGTGGGAGGAACATAAGGTTACGTACAAGAGTGGAGGAAGATGCACACAGGTAGATTACATCCTATGCAGAAGAGTTGATCTGAAGGAGATTGAAGACTGTAAAGTGGTGGGAGGGGAAAGTGTAGTTAAGCAGCATAGGATGGTGGTGTGTAGGATGACGTTGGAGATCAAAAAGAGGAAGAGAGTGAGAGCAGAGCCAAGGATCAAATGGTGGAAGTTGAAAAAGGAAGACTGCAAGGTTGAGTTTATGGAGGAGGTGAGACAGGCACTGGGTGGCAGTGAAGAATTACCAGACAGCTGGGAAACTACAGCAGATGTAGTAAGGGTGACAGCAAGAAGGGTGCTTGACATGACATCTGGAAAGAGGAAGGAGGAAAAGGAAACCTGGTGGTGGAATGAGGAAATACAAGAGAGTATACAGAGGAAGAGTATGGCAAAGAAGAAGTGGGATAGTCAGAGAGATGCAGAAAGTAGACAAAAGTACAAGGAGATAAGGCACAAGGTGAAGAAAGAGGTGGCGAAGGCTAAAGAAAAGGCGTATGATGAGTTGTATGAGAGGTTGGATACTAAGGAGGGAGAAAAGGACCTTTACCAATTGGCTAGTCAGAGGGACCGAGCTGGGAAAGATTTGCAGCAGGTTAGGGTGATAAAGGATAAAGATGGAAACATACTCACAAGTGAGGAGAGTGTGTTGAGCAGATGGAAAGATTACTTTGAGAGGCTGATGAATGAGAAAGAGAAGAGGTTGGATGAAGTGGAGATAGTGAATCAGGAAGTACAACGGATTAGCAAGGAGGAAGTAAGGACAGCTATGAAGAAGATGAAAAATGGAAAGGCCGTTGGTCCAGATGACATACCTATGGAAGCATGGAGGTGTTTAGGAGAGATGGCAATGGAGTTTTTAACCAGATTGTTTAATGGAATCTTGGAAAGTGAGAGGATGCCTGAGGAGTGGAGAAGAAGTGTACAGTTGCCGATATTTAAGAATAAGGGGGATGTGCAGGACTGCAGTAACTACAGGGGAATAAAATTAATGAGCCACAGGATGAAGTTATGGGAAAGAGTAGTGGAAGCTAGGTTAAGAAGTGAGGTGATGATTAATGAGCAGCAGTATGGTTTCATGGCAAGAAAGGGCACCATAGATGCAATGTTTGCTTTGAGGATCTTGATGGAGAAGTTTAGAGAAGACCAGAAGGAGTTGCATTGCGTCTTTGTGGACCTGGAGAAAGCATATGACAGGGTGTCTCGAGAGGAGCTGTGGTATTGTATGAAGAATCAGAAGTGGCAGAGAAGTACGTAAGAGTTGTACAGGATATGTACGAGGGAAGTGTGACAGTGGTGAGGTCTGCAGTAGGATTGACGGATGCATTCAAGTTGGAGGTGGGATTACATCAGGGATCGGCTCTGAGCCCTTTCTTATTTGCAATGGTGATGGACAGGTTGACAGACGAGATTAGACAGGAGTCCCCGTGGACTATGATGTTTGCTGATGACATTGTGATCTGTGGCAATAGTAGGGAGCAGGTTGAGGAGACCCTGGAGAGGTGGAGATATGCTCTAGAGAGGAGAGGAATGAAGGTCAATAGGAACAAGACAGAATACATGTGTGTAAATGAGAGGGAGGTCAGTGGAACAGTGAGGATGCAGGGAGTAGAGTTGGCGAAGGTGGATGAGTTTAAATACTTGGGATCAACAGTATAGATTAATGGGGACTACCCAAAAAAGACATTAATCGTTTGCAACTAGTGCAGAATGCAGCTGCTGGAATCCTTACCAGGAAACGAAAATCCGAGCACATTTCTCCAGTTTTGATGTCACTACACTGGTTACCTGTGTCATTCAGAATTGACTTTAAAATTCTGCTTATGGTTTATAAAGCCTTAAATAATCTCGCCCCATCTTATATATCGGAATGTCTGACACCTTATATTCCAAATCGCAACCTCAGATCCTCAACTGAGTGTCTCCTTAGAATTCCAAGAGCAAAACTTAAAAGAAGTGGTGAGGCGGCCTTCTGCTGTTATGCACCTAAAATCTGAAATAGCCTGCCAATAGGAATTCACCAGGCTAATACAGTTGAGCACTTTAAAAAACTGCTGAAAACACATTACTTTAACATGGCCTTCTCATAACTTCACTGTAATTTAAATCCTGATACTCTGTATATCCAATTCATTATAATAACTATTAATTCAAAATCTGTACTAACCCCTACTCTCTCTTTTGTTTCCTTTTCCGATGTCCTTTTGGTGGTGGCATCTACCCAAAGCACCATGATGTTCCAACAATGATGGATGGATTAAAAGCCAGAAGTCTGTATGACCATCAACATCAAGTGACTCCGTGAGAACCCTAACTACAAAGAGGACTATTTCATTTATGTTAGGTAGAATGCCCAGAGGGGACTGGGCGGTCTCGTGGCCTGGAACCCCTACAGATTTTATTTTTTTCTCCAGCTTTCTGGAGTTTTTTTTTTGTTTTTTCTGTCCACCCTGGCCATCGGACCTTACTCCTTTCTATGTTAACTAATGTTGTCTTATTTTAATTTCTTATTTTGTCGTTTATTTTTCTTTTCTTCATTATGTAAAGCACTTTGAGCTACTTTTTGTATGAAAATGTGCTATATAAATAAATGTTGTTGTTGTTGTTGTTGTTGAAAGACAGGTGAAAAAGAGAGTGCAGGCAGGGTGGAATGGGTGGAGAAGAATGTCAGGAGTAATTTGTGACAGACAGGTATCAGCAAGAGTGAAAGGGAAGGTCTATAGTAGTGAGACCAGCTACAGTATGTTATATGGGTTGGAGACGGTGGCACTGACCAGAAAGCAGGAGACAGAGCTGGAGGTGGCAGAGTTAAAGATGCTAAGATTTGTACTGGGTGTGACGAGAATGGATAGGATTAGAAATGAGTACATTAGAGGATCAGCTCAAGTTGGACGGTTGGGAGACAAAGTCAGGGAGGCGCGATTGCATTGGTTTGGACATGTGCAGAGGAGAGATGCTGGGTATATTGGGAGAAGGATGCTAAGGATAGAGCTGCCAGCGAAGAGGAAAAGAGGAAGGCCTAAGCGAAGGTTTATGGATGTGGTGAGAGAGGACATGCAGGTGATGGTGAAACAGAGCAAGATGCAGAGGACAGAAAGATATGGAAGAAGATGATCCGCTGTGGCAACCCCTAACGGAAGCAGCCGAAAGAAGTAGACTAAGAAGTATCCACTGGTGTCTCAACCTGTCTTAGCCAGCACTTCCTCTCTTAATTGCATTCCCCTAAAAGCCTGCTTTTCAAACTCTGTCATTTTGAGGTGTGTTTCTCGCCTCTTGTTTGCTTTTTATTTTCCTTTTTTTTTTTCATCGTGTGTGTCAGCCTCTGTTGCCTGGCACCTCCTGTCTCAATCGTGTTTGACTGAGCAATCAAAGCGAAACTGGCCAATCAGATAGCTTTGAGGGACTGGACACAGACAGACAGACACACACACATTATATTATATTATATTATATTTTTAGGGATAATTTGATTGTTAAAGTATGATATATTAGTGCCCTCTATGAAAAAAAACATTTTTTTCTAGCATAGCAATTTATTTTATAAAAGTGCTGCACTTTATATTTTTTTAGTGATACAAATACTTAAACAACTTATAACATGGCCTGACAATTTATTGACCCGTACCTAACGCAGTTCAGGGTCATGGGGTGTCACACACACACTCACTCACACTGGATAAATTTAGTGTAAAACTAATCTGAATATATTTGGTGTGTGGCAAGAAATGGTTGTACGTGGGGAAATTATGCAGACATTAAATTGATATTAAAATGATTCCCTTAAAAACAAATGAAAAGGCCACTACTAACTCATAGTCTGTCCTTAAACAAAAATTACCACCTTGTTCCCATTAAGAAAGATAACATTGCACAGTACACAACGCCTTTTAAACCAGCTATTTCCCAAGTCAGCTCTGATACCCTAGTGAGCCCATTAAAAATGTCATCATAGCCTCATATTTCCCAGGTGAAATCCAAAGTGGATCCAGCAACTAAATCACCATAAGCAATTGTGTCCTCTTAGCTCAATAAATGCCCCCTAGTATGTATCTTAGCCAAGATCATCATACTCTCTGGTGATCATTAGAAGGCATAAAAAGATCGCCTGGTAAAAAACTTTAAAATAGGCGCCAGCCAGTTTTGACCCTGACTACTACATTTGACTCAAAGCCATGTCCTTACTGCTTCTTACCCTCTGTCTTTGAGGGAAAACATACAAAGCAAAGATGGCTCTGTTGCCATTTTTAACATACCCTTTTGGAAGGTGAGGAGTCATTAAAGGAGTTTAGACTGACCTTATGCCGAACATATAATGAATGTAGTTCCAGATAGCTCTTTTGAAATCAGATCCCTGCCCTTTAGTGAGAAGGCCATTTTGTACGCTGGTCACGGTCCTGAAGCGGTCGTCTAGCAAGTGACCAACATCTGAATACAGTCGGTTGACCAGAGAGAATCCGTGAACTTCCCAAGAATAATCCTACAAGAACCAATAAGAGTGAAGGGCGATATTAGTCAGTGGCTCAGGACAACCCACAGATTAAGTGAAAGTTTCACATTGTCCATGCATACACTCACGTTGGATGTACCTAGGATATTGATGATTTTAAAATTACAGTTGCATTTCAACATAGAATTTCTAAATATTTATTTTCTAACTGTTATAGAAGTGGAGACACAGAAAAAGTGGCCCCAAACTGCTTATGCATTGGCTCATTCATTATGGAAAAATCTCTTACCTGCACTCTGAACACCTGGGAGTGGTCTTCATCACGCCGTGGGACATCCTGATATCCAAACTCAGGATCTGACATATAACAAGATAGGTCAGATGGCCTTGTGGGCTCCACTTCTAAATCTAAGAGAAGACCGATGAAAAGTAACAAATTAATATTTTAATTCAAGAGACCATTCTTCCATTGTTTTAATCTGTTTATGGGGAGCTGTGGTCTACCCCGACATGATACTGCATGCAAAAATGTAAACACCTTCGGGTTGGACACTTGTCCATCACAGGGCTCATTCATGGCTGCCAAGCCAGTTTAATGACGGCTCTTAATCTAACGTGCATGTCTTTGAAAAGTGATAGATAAACTGGAGCACAGGGTGTATATCCCACAGTGACAGAGTCTAAGCGTGGAATTTTGACAGGGGATCTTGGATCCATGGGATAGCAGTGGTACTTACTTCACCATCCCACAAGATTTCAGCTTTACTCTAACGTTTTTTGCTTAATCTCCAAATACTTGTAATGTCTAAGGGATGTGGCTGATAAACATGGACAAGACAACATGACTAACATGTGGAATATGTTAACCACTTTCCATAAGTTGAGGTCCTCTGTCTTACCTTCATCGTGCTCACTTTGACTGCTGATCCTGCGTTCCCCACGTCGCTCCTTCTCTTCCTGTAACCGTTGCATTCGCTCCCGCAGACAGGTACTGTCACAACTTGAGTCCAAAGACTGTGTGCACAGACAGAAAGGGCAACAATGAGCACAGATATTAATGATATTAATGCACCCTCAATCAAACAAGGTCCAGGTGAAAGAGTGTAGGAGAATACCACAAATTTTACGTGACTCTTAAATATATGCAGCATTTAGAAAGAGAGGATCCTATCAGTCATTGACTTTTTAGCTCACTGCAATCTAAAATGTGTGTCAGGTAGTAGTTCTCATTGGCTGGTACATTTTTGGGAATGGAAGTTTAGAAGGTGAGGACATCACAACATGTTTTCATACCATGGGGTTGAATGGGAGTGGGTGAGTTGTGTGATTTGCTGCCATTTTTATATTAGTGTCAGTGATCAGGTAATTGAGGGGGTAACTAGTATTTTAATATGCAAGGAGGTTAATGGGTTTGAGAAATTTTCCAGATATTACTTATGATATTTGATTCCAATGTCTCAGAATAATTTAAAAATAAGATCATACTGCCTCCTGCTGGTGGCAGCCCTCAATTTTGTTGGACTGAATTTTGCAGCAGAATGGACACAACAGTGACACATCAGGGGTCTAGGCATGTAGACTTACTCTCCGTCGGCTGGCCCGGAGGTTCTCAGAGTTGGAGGCCAAGTTGCCATTAGCAGTGTCACAGAAGCAGTAGCTACCCAGACTGGGGGTTCCGGGGGCCAATGGATCTTGCTCCACCCCCATCCCGAAGATAAAACTGGTGAGGGCGTGACAGTGAGCCAGCAGCACCACAGCCTGAACCAGCTCTGCCATGTTCCAGCACTGCTCAACACTTTTCAGTTGACTCTGAAGAAACAGTGATAGAGAGAGAGAGAGAGAGAGAGAGACATATTACTTTTTATACTCTTGAGAGTTGCACAACAGTCTTTTCCTCCAAGTCAGAGGTTCAAGGTATAACAGGAAAGGTTGTAATGTTTCTGGATTAATTGCTAATTTTCTGAATTTTCTGCCAGCCTAAAATGGCCTATCTAACCTTCTAGGTCTAGGAGATGTTTTCTCAAGACATCTCTGTGTTAGCCATATTATAATAGTAATATTATTGTGCATTTGGCTGACAGCTTTATTCATGGTTTAGAGTATCAAGGCACAGTACAACAGTGTACATCTAGCTTTAGAACTGAAGCACAGGCAAGTTAAATTACGTGCTCAGAATAACAAAATGAGTCACAAATGGGAGACATCCAGCAACCTTAAGTCCTTTCAGAGCCACTAAGTCATCAAGGCACTGAAGAGTGTGTTACAGGTGGGCAACCACTGAAGGCAATGGTTTTCATAAGCTATATAAGTCACATGACCTTTGCATCAGAAATCATCTCAGTGTGTTAAAGTATGGCTCTTATATGTGTGGAACAATGATATATGGCATGAACTGTACCTCAATGTGTTCTCGAGCAATGAGCCATGGCCGGTGAGCCAGCACCTTGTTGATCTGGTCCAAGTCACGAAGGCGCTGGGGGGCACAGTCAAGCCCTCGGAGCCAAGCTGGGTCCCCACCAACTCGCAGAAACTCAGAGAAGTGCAAAGAGACCAAATAATGGCACTGGTGTCGGGCTGCTGCCTGTCAGTGGAGGAACATAAAGATAAAATAATTACTATTAGAACATTTAGAACATTAGAACAATCTAGACGACAACAGGACATTCAGCCCAACATGATTAGATATTTGGCTAACACTTTTATCCAAGGTGACTTATAAGGATTGACCTTACACCAGCTATTTAAAGACAATTTTTACAGTTGGAGAACAGGTAATTTTAATGACTTGCTCTGTCACAAGAGGCAGGAATTGAACCAGTAACCTTGTGGTTTAAAATCCAGTGCTTAGATAGAACACCACACTGTCTAATAGGTAGGTAAGCACATGGGCATGACAAACACAACATCCATGCTGCCAACTTCCTCTGATACATTAGGCAAAAAGAAAGAGACAGATATTAATAAAATTGGCAATCTGGCAACACACCACATTTAAGCCTGGTGGTAGAATGGCAGCTGGTTGAATTGTGCATAGACAACCATTGCAACACCACTGCAAGCCTCTGTCCATTTCTACTGTTCCTTCAGAAGGTTAAGACATTCCTGCCATAAGTAATTAGCAACATTTTAGTATAAAGATGTGGCAGCTGTTTTTTACCATAATGGCGATAAAGTGCCGATAGTGGAAGGGCAGAGGGCCGTCCATGTGCAGGATGTAGTGCTGTGTGCGCAGGAAGCTCTCCAGGTACTGGGGGTGGTAAGCCATTTGGGGACGGTCCTTTTCGGAGATCCCCTTCATTACCTAGTGGGAAAAACAACAGAAAACAGCAATCAGGCACGGCAGAAAAGATGACACTGAGTGTTCAAGCATAAGGAAAACAAGATTTAAAAGCACAAAATCCATATTGAAATGAAACTCTTGCAGCTGATATTCCAAGACAAAAGGTGCAGATACTTCACATACCCTGGGGCAATTCCAAAGGGAAAGAGCTAGTGCCAGAAGAAACAGGTAGATATCATTCAGGTAACTTTCTGTTACTAGAAATTAACAAAAAGATCATAATCTTATATGGGAGCAAAAATAAAACACAGTGCAGTGTTTTTCGATAGACTTTAGGATGTATCCAGTGAAAATAGAAGCTAAGATATCAACTAATTGCACTGTTTCTGTGCACATTAACGGTGACATCTCCAGAAACTGTAACTTTGGTCTTTCAATGGGTGTCAGCCCATTGACTACAGCAGTGCTGGCCTTGACTGGCCGGCATATTGGGCAGACAAGGACCTGACAGCTTTAAACTGTCAAACCCCAGCTATCCATTAAACAATTTTAAACAAAACAAAAGGGGAAGCACAAGACTGAATCTGTCAAGTACAAAGATAAGCAGAACAATGGGGGCTGAAAAATGGATGACAAAAAGAAACAGGGTCCTAGAAATGCATCACATGTAGGCATCTGGGGGGCTTGTGCATTTGTTTAGAATAAAAACAATATGGAGTTTTATGGCAATATTTTGCTAAAAAGTAACTGGGTGGCCCTTGCTTCTCTTTTCCAAACACAAAAAGAAGTATTTTTTTCTGAAGTCCCTATGGCAAAGGTGCAAGTTTTCTGAGAACATTTTCCTAAAAATAACACAAAAATCAAATAAAACAGATACTAATTTTAAAATACTTCCCTTCCTCTAGGCACATGTAATTGCACACTGTCTCCTTTAGGGAAACACATCTAACAAATAGAAGCAACACTGATGTCCCCTATTTGAAGTGTTTATGCGGCCATTGTCCTTACAACCAAGATTTGGACAGAACAGGCACTGAGAAATGAATGGCTGGATCTGCTCATCGCTAACTGTTTTAGCTTAACTGCTCCAAACTGCTAAACCTACAGGGCACATTCAAATTGCAGTGTTGTCAGGCTGTCTGCTTTAAAAAAATGTTTCGTTCTCTTTTCTTGTGACCTTACTAAGTCTCCCTGTACAGACTTGCATGCAAAATCAACAGAAAATGTCACCCTCCCACTTCATCTCTCCTCTCCAGACACTCATAAGCAGGTTTAAAAAACAAGTTTACTTGATTTCTGTTAAGTGAAGCAGAATGCAAACAAGCATGAAACCACAAGAAACAATATTGCAGGCTTGCAAAATGAGAAAATTGTTGTGGGCTGCTTTCTGTTTTAAAATATAGCCATGGTAGCTGTTTAATTCCTTCAAGTTGAATTCAGATTCACATTTTTATTTTCTCAAATTTGCCTTGTTAGGAGGCCTACATTAGAGGGGCCTCAACATCACGTAAAGCAACAGACCCATCTAAACAAGAAATAATTCAGGTTTAAAATTCTGTTGGAAACTTGGCATTTGAGTTCCTGGTGCTTTACCACTAGTGGGGCCAATGTCAAAAAGGAGCCTCAACAGGAATGCAAGCCTTCTTCTACCTGTATTTCTGAAAACTCCAGAGCAGCAGCGCATCTTATTGACCCTAATATGTTAAGTGCATTACCACACCTCTTCTCAGCATCTACCAGAGGGTGACTGCAATTGACAGTAACTTCTTTTCTATAGTGCGTAATACATGTTTCATCAGTCAGTCTGCTTCCTTTTGGTTCCTGTTCACTGCCACTGTACTGTTTCTCACGAATCGGTTTTGTCTTCAAATTCTAACAGCGCTTTGTTTTTTCCTCCTAATGACAATCACACTGTCCGCACAGGAACTGCCCAACTTTCACTTTGCAGCTCTTTTGACAGCTGCAGCACTCACTTTGATGTAGCCTCAGTGGTCTGCGGCAGCCTTCTGATGCTACTAAGCTGGTATCAGGCATGAGCATCCTTTGCAGTTGCAGACTTACAACAACAAAAAATGTTTTAAAATAGTTAAACGTTTTCAATAATAAATTATAGTTTATGACGTTAAATCAACAAGTAATGACAATCCGTATAAAAATTAAACTTCGATTCAGCCACACTACCAAGATGATCCTACCTACTACACTACTAGACACATTTAGACAAGTGACCATGATTTGTTGTTGAGTTTTGGACTTGTAATCTGATTCAAACAATCCTTCTCATAAGTGTTGTTGATATTAGTTTTTGTTTGCTGTTGTTTTCTTTAATAATATAGTTTGTAATGTTGTTAATATTTTTATCTTTTTTTTGACATTTTGTGATTTGTTTTGGGTCATGTTTGCTGCTATTATAGGAGCTGAACTTTATGTAGCCATGCTGTAGTTGATAACGATGACAATGTCATCGTATATTTCAGCCAGGGTTCCTCTCCTGGCTGGGGTTCAAATTCATATTATATATCGTTTTTATTCATTTTTTATTCTTTTGTATGTATTAATTTCATTTGTTTTTATTTTCCATTGCTTGTGTTTATGTTTCAATGCCATGGCTATTTTCCATGTGTTTTGTTAGTGGTCCCCCAAGAGGTAGGGCCACCTGCTAATCAGTACCAGAAACAGATCTCCGCACTATAAATTTGGAGGGTCTTACTCAGTTCCTTATGGTTCATTTCGAATGTGCTTGGGGTTGGTGTATTTACCAGTGTTTACTGGGTTTCATTGATTTATTGAATGTCTGAATTTTTGAAACTATGTTCTGCTTTTTGACTATGTTTCTGGATCACTGTATTAAGACTTTGTTTGAATTGGATTGGTTTAGTGCTGTTGGGTAATTCCTTTGCTTCTTGTGGTTCAGGGAACTTAATTGAATAATAGAGTATTTCGTAAACAATAAATCTTTTATTTTATAAAGATTCTTCAAAGCCCTTTATGTGTCTAGCCAGAGATTTTGACTGTGTCCCAAGTAAGCGTTACTGGAAGTGCTTTTTGGAACTTCTGGGGCTTACATGCTTTGGTACCCTGAGTATTATGACTTTGGCGTGTGACATCACTGTACCACCATTATTGAGCTATTCACGACACTCAAGTTTCAGAGTATTTAGTTAGCTCAGATTTTACAAGGCAGTTAGGACATTGTGTGTTATTTCAACTGTGGTTTTTGATTAATGTTTTGAACTTGGGATCCTATTTTTGACTTTGATTTTTTTGGCAGTTGCACATTTTTCACTTTGTTTGTTCTCTCCTCTCCTCCTCCATTTTTAATCCCTCATGCCCTTGTGTCCTGCTTTTAAAATAAACTAAGGGGTTTGCATCAATCTGATGAGTTTGAGCTGTCTCATAAAATTACATACCATATCAAGTCACACCTGAATAAATCCATATTCCCCAAGCGGAAAAAAATAACACTTACAATAACTGAATGAAAAAAATTAAAAACTGATACATATTGCCTGCTGTTTTTGCTCTGATTCTGTTTTCTGCAAACAAGCTCATTAAAGGTAACTTCATATAATTGTGTAAGCAATTGCAAGAATTACAAAAAAGCAGCAGGTGTCTATAGACTAATAGCTTTAAGTAGGTTACAGGGCAAATTGATCAGTGGCATTTAATATGGATCAAACCATACTGTAAATGTGCTCTGTACTGTCTTGGTGTAATCCGCTTTACAAAGAACCAAACTGCCTGAGGTTCACAGTGTAACATGAGCTGCCCAGGTTTGAAGAGGGTTTGGCCGAGTTGGAATCAATTCACTTTGTGAACGAGGTTGGTATGAGTATGGATGAGACACGAAATGGAGCAACATATGCAAAATGCTGCTGGGATAGGCTCTGATCATCAAGATCAGGTTGGAGAGATGGATGGATGGATGGATGGATAGACCAGTTTGAGAAATATTCATATACAGCCATATTTTGATTAGAGTCAAAGGCATGGTGATTCAAATAACAATTACTGCAGTACATTATGTGAAGACATACAAAAATGAGTGGTAATTGTTGATTACAATTACCAAGAAGTTTTCCAGCTTTTGCAGTTTGTGCAGTAGGCTGTTGTTACTGAATATCAAGAAACCTTCAAAAGATATACTGTGTAATTGAACACTGTGTTAATTCCTGGGTTAGAGTGATTGTGTGAAAAAAGGTGTATGGATGTTTTTTTAAGGCTTAGAAGTGGCAAAACAAGTGTGATTGTGTTAGACACGCGCCAACCAACTGAGTCTTCAGTGCCATTCGCTTGCTCAGGAACACCCTTTCGACATCAGTGATCAAGGCACAGAGAGAGGAACAATGCCCCTTCTTGCTTTGCTGGCAGTAATAGCCAAAACTGTGGGAAGGATCAGAATGAGCAGCAACGGACAGACAGGTAAAAGGAATTATACTATATACTTTTCCAAAGTCCTGAAAGACTTAAGCAAAATAACAGCAGGATGACAGAACCCAGTAATGCAATGAAAGCAGACACAATATGAGACAAAATCCAAAATGTGTGAGTTTAAAAGCATTCAAATGTCAAACTCTTCAGTCTAAAACAAAAAGAAGGCCTTTCAAATAGGCTGAAGAAGGACAATGAAGACAGCTAGTCTATTTATTTCCCATTGGCCCTCCCACAACATGACAAGTGGTAAGTGTTACCAAGCAACAAGCCTGATAGGTGGGATTTAATAAAAATAATACATTTTGATTTATGGCCTTAATAACAGCGCACCAACTTGGCATATTCTGCATATGTATTAAATGAGGGAAAAAAATAAAGGAATCCTTAAACTTCACCACAAAGCATTCACAGTGAGTAACAACAGAAATGAAACCGGTTGCAGGTGGGACAATGTGATGAGCCATGGCTTTGGTCACAGTGGTACGACTGAAGGGTTTGAGAAGCACAGCAGGAAGTGTTCAGTTCTGGAGATGCTGCTTTGTAGTGTAGGAGAGGCACACAACTGGCAACATGTTATTTATTTCAGAGACTTGTCTGTGCCAGTCTGACTGATTAGGCCACTGCTATAGATTTCAATGGAAGAGCACAGCTGGCAGTATGTTATCGATTTCAGAGACCTTCCTATGTCAGACCGACACTGCTCTGAATTTCAGTGGAGGCGCACAACTGGTACCGTGTTATCTTTTTTGGAGGCAAGCCCATGCTGGTCTTGCTGATCAGACTACTGTTTAGTGTGAAAACAGTTGTATCAGATGACATATAGACAATCTGTATGGTACAAAGTCACTGCCATCAAAGTATTACCTTGCATCAGGAAGAACTCACATACTGTATTATTCACCATATGGCCCTGACTTTACTGATGCTCCCCAACAGGGAGGAAAACACAGCATGTTAGAAAGCAGGAATAAGAGGACCCACTTTGGAGAGGCATCACAACACTTGTGACCCAGTTTGGAGCTCAATGAAAATATTGTGCATTCCAGGAGGGGAGCTGAAGATCATTTATAGCCCTGAACATGTGTGTGTTGCTAAATCTGCATGCTAGCACATTGCCAGCGTTCCTCACTCCAGATTGATGAGCCAGAAACTCCTCACTGGAATTCTTCACTGGTAACTGGAGATGCCTGTGCCTCAAGATGTACACACAGACGTATAACCAGGAACCAGGTGCACACATGCTGACGTGCGAAAGAGCACACACATACAGACTTCCACACACAGTGGGGCTGTACAAAATGCAAAAATAAAATCCAAAATGCCACAAGAAAATAAACAATTATATGAACAGAGAAGCCACCACTAATGTGTCGGGCTGTTCACGTCCATTGTGACGGGGGAAACTGACCAACAATTTTAGCTTGCAAAGCATTAGGAAGTCCATGGATTTGGAGTTTATACTAAAAATCACATGGCTGACTGGTTCCAGGTTCACGGTTAACTGTAACATTATAACAACTATACATTTGGCAGATTACCCATGCCAAATTATACAATTGTTTACATACAAAATATATTTTTTTACAACGGGAATTCAGGCTGGTTAAATGGTTTGGTCAGGGTTATACAGTGGGTTAAATGCAGGGACTGAGTTAGCCCTCTTCTGTTGTTAGGTCCAGTGTTCTAACCACTACACCACAATGTCTACCTGTGTTTTAATGCTTTGACCATATACAGTACTTCTTTATTCCTGTGATCCTGAAAGAATGCCCTATCAGGTCTTAGAAGGTTGACCCAGTTATGAGTTTTGTGTTAGGCTGAATAATCAATAACGCTAAAAAGAAAAGTACATCTCTCTTTGAAATTCAAGATTTAATGGAAGTCAGTTATCTTAGTGGTATTCAGCATTTAATGGAAATCAGCATCTCATGTTGGATGGAAACCATTATTCTTAACGGTATTTTATTTTAACAAAATATGTGTGTTTTAGTACAAATCCAGTTTTACATGTTATCACCATATTCAACTTCTAAGGGAAACCGGTTCCCTTGATGATGTCAAATGTTTATTTGTGAGAAATTTCAGTAATGCCATCCACTCTTCAATAAAAAAATATTTTCTCAGTAGAAATAAATTTTCAATTGAGCAGATTTGGGGGTAATCTGGTGAGCTCTCTACCAAAGGAATCCAATTTTCAACTGGATTTGTCCTTCAAAGGAGACTACTCCTACAATGATCAAGTATTACTCACGTGGATACAGTGATGTCTCAGTAGTTACTTATGGATTCCACCCTTGGATGTGATCCGCTGTTTAGAGCTACCATGAACGCACCCATCCTAGGAATCCTAAAGAGTTGGTTAAGCTCATCCTAAATAGAATCTGTTTTCTGAACTCATTTACTCCACTACAGAGTCATGAGGAAATTAAAATCTAGAATTAATATATGCAATACATCTACTAAAAAACATTTCTTCAGTCCAGTAATATATGACACACTATCATATGTTACACAATATATAATTCCAATTCAAGGATGTTCACAAGTATATAATCACTGGGAAGAACACAGAAAAATAAACTAAACATACACTATGTACGAGCTGATCAATAATAATTGATAAACACAACAGTTCTGAAATTAAAATAATACAGGTGTAGCTAACGTAAAATGCAAGAGTGCGAAAAGTTTGCTTTTCAGGTGCAATTGGAAAGTTCAAACTGACTGACGTCACAGGCAGACCAAAGATGAGACTTCCATTGAACAGAAGGCACAAAGTGTTTATAGAAATTGGAACAGCAACATCCATATTCTCTAGTGTCAATGTTGGGTAAGCAATAATGACAGATAGCAGAGTTGAGGATTCAAGTTTACAGCTTTGTAAGTAGAGGTGCATAATTAGTACATGGTTTGATATCAGACTGGCAACCATTGTCAAGAAATCCGTTCACGGGTGATGTGACAGCTTTATTTTGTTTGGTTCTGGTCAAAAATCTAACAGCAGTATCTTTAACACGTTATATTACTTAGCAGGAAAACACTGGAGAAGAAAAATGCAGCAATCCACCGCAGGGCTAATGAAGACACAAGACAATAGTTATGCATTAGAGAGGGAGTGGGCCCAGACTCCATCAATGTTTTGTCAGAGATGACGAGATGTTTTGATTACTCAAAGTGCTCAAGACAGGTTGCAGAGGATGACAGAGTTAATTTACCAAAAGCTGGTTTGTCTAGATACTTACTACTACTGACCTGCATATCAACTTGAGATATTAGCATACAAAATCACCTTCAAAGACATTTCTTCACTTAGTTTCATAATACTACTCTCTTACATATGACCTGATTACAATCTGAACTCAAATGCATATGCCAGAGAAAGAACAGGTACAAAATGTTCCAAACGTGAAGTCCATTATTTATGTTGGAGAACTCAGACGTGCTCTTTAAAGGTAGTTAAAAGTATATATATTGTGAAGCCCAGGGCGTGACTCTCGCCATTGAGTGGTGGTAACTGGCTCCTTTTATAGGGCACCCAGAAGGACTTCAGGTGCCCAATGAGCTTCTTCCAGCAGCACTTCCGGGTATGGTGGAAGTGCTGCTAAATATGGCCCTGCAAAAGTCCATGTGTCCCCTGGTGGTGGCCACGGGCCCCAGCAGGGTTGAGCTCCCATGCTCATGACCAGTGGCCCCACTGGAAACCAAAGGGGCTGCCCTCTGTCAGTTCGGGGGAGAAATGGTCTTAAAAATACACTCTCCACCTTTCCTTTCATACTCAGGGTGTCCCAGCCGGATAAAGGCTGTAGCCGTCCACAACACTATATATATATTTATATGACAAATCAACAGTCAAAAGCTAATTATATCATTACCAGGCTGGTATAAAAAGTCAGCATTGTGCAGTTCCAGGTTAGTCCAAGTTTGCATATCCAGGTTTTTGGCTCTCTTGCTACGCCTCCTGACTACAATTTTGGTTTTGGGCACTAACCTTGTTTTCTAGATCTGGTAGTTGACCCTGACTAGTTTATACTTTTTCTTTTCTCCTGATTCAGTTACTTTACAAAACTGTTGCCCTCTTGCGCAGTCAGTACTGCTTACTCTCAATAAGGTTATTGTTCATCAACATCTCATCCATTATGGTGACTCATAACCAGGCTCCTACTTATTGGATCTCTCATGAACAAAAAAGTGGACATCCAGGTGATAACAGTTCAAGGACACAACCTCTTTGTCTAACAAAAACCATATACAAAGTTAAATTTGTTTTGCAGTGATTCAATATGACATGCTACACCTCTGATGCCTTACAGATGGTGAAAGGAAATTGAATGATTGAATATTTATTTATATGGCAAACCCATCTAATGATATGTGAGATACAATTTGCATAAACCTACTGAGCTCAGTGATGTGCATATTCTGGCAACAGGGGGCCAGTCATATCCCTAGCTGTGCACCTGCATACCATCCATTATATGGGGCTGCTGTTTAAAGATGTAGCACTGACTTAGTTTCCACAATCAAGATCCTCTCAGCTTGTCTTAGAGAGTATAGACACAAGAGCTGTAAGTGTGGTACATCTGACCAATTCACAATCTTCAAACAAACAGTCCTCCTCCAAACTTCTCTGCTCTTACACCATTTTGGATGTTCTCCCTTTTTGCAAACTCCTAACTTCTTCCTAAATTATGGGCAGAGTGGTGGCTCTGAGGCTATGGATCTGCACTGGCAATCAGAAGGTTGCCGGTTTGAATCCTGTAAACGTAAGAAGTGACTCTGCTCCTTCGGGCCATTGAGCAAAGACCTTAAACTTTAATTGCTTTGTCCTGGGTATGACATTAATCTGCATCCAGCCCTGCAAGCAGGTCCTCCAATTTACAGGGAAAACTTGGGGGTTGGTGGCAGGATTAGCACTCCAGCAACTGTAAAAAACCTCACAATGTTCCAGTGTGGTGCTGAGGTGTCATCTGCTACACTCAGGTCCCAAACCAAGTGGTTTGTCTTGTGGTGGGTGCAGCAACGTGCTATCAGTGCATGTTCTGATCCTAACTTCCTCAATCTTCTTTTCCAAGAGTGTGAAATAGACTTTCCAAACAAAGCTTGATGGTCTACATGGTCTCCTCTCGCTTGTGAAACTCCTTACAGTATGTTCTTTTTGTTGAATCACTTTGCCCCACTAGATGCACCAAACAACACAGCTAACAATCTGAAAGACAAGCTACAGAGCTGCAGTTAAGAACTTGCTACGATTTCCTTCAGCTCAACTCAGAGACTCACAATCCTCCCCCGGCTCCCTGACTCAGACTCTTGCTCAGTGCGCAGCCGTTTCACAAGCAGACACAGGAAGAGGGATCGACGTCACACTCGCGCTAACAATCTGATAAGGCAGATGTGCTCTCTCTGCCAAGGGAAGTGTGGGCAGGCTGATCACATGTTACAGTTACAGTGGCCCTGCATAATATGGTGTCCACACTCAGAGGAAGCCAAGTTTTGGGGTATGTCATTAGAAGTTACTAAAAAGAAAATGTCACTTTCATACAAGTTTTGCTTTCTCTAAATCCATGTCACTTGTTATTAATCCGACTCAGGCCGCTGCAATCTGTTCTGATAAAACTGGTTTCTTGTTGAGTGGGGATGACACTCCATCTATAAGTAGTGGCTGGGTGGTTGACTCATGACAAGTGAGGCTCTTCCAGGCCACTTCAGCTCTCCTCCTCTTCCCTTTGTTCTGCCTACCTAACGTATGCGGCTGTATTGGATATGGGGAGTTCTGGGGGCGGAGGGGAGTGATTATTCAAGAAGAAATGTCGAGGTGCTCATTTTTGTGTTCTATAAATTGGTCATTAACATCTGACTGTTCTCAAATCAGTCTCAGTGCCAAGTTGAAGCTGCAGGCTGTTCTGTTATCAAGTGCACTACTGGTGCAGTGGAGTCACATTGTTCTTCTGTTCATTTATCTGTTTCTTACAAAGTACCTTTTCCATTACAGAATTATGCTGTAACAGCTGGTAAGTATGTCTCTTGCAGACCTCACATGTGACAATAATATTACATCACATTACCACACAGCATGAGCATGACACTGCGTGGGCATCTTGTAGGATGGGCAATGCAGAACATGAGAATCTTGTAGCTTCAGCACAACATGAAGAGACGTACATCACAAGATCTGACCATCTTATATCCTTGACAATACGGACATCATCCAAATTTGACACTGTACACCTTGACTATGGTATTTGATGTCTGAGCTATCAGTTAAGATAGCCAGACTAGATATTTTAGTGGGGTGGCACACCGGTTTAAACTGCATTCTGGGAAAATTGTATTTAAATGCCAGGTTTGTCATTATATGGAATTTACAAATGTACATATGTCATTTACATTATGAGTTTTTTTCCAAATTCACCAGTTTCTCTCTACATTCAAAAAACTTCATGTTAGGTTGAATGGACGTGTGTGTGTGTGTTTCTGGTGTGACAAAGTGAAAGAATGGGAAGCATGCACAGCACAGCACAGCCCCTTGATGACAACTTCTCTAGAAGAGCAACCAAGTCATGGGACAGCAGCATGCCATGCCACCACATTTTGGTAAACCCTATAACCAAAATTATTTGTAGTAAAACTCTTGGGCTGAGACAAGCAACAAAAAACAGTCATGAATAGTAACACACTCCATCCACCACAGTCCTGCCTCTTACTGCTTAAACAATACACATAATGAAACTTAGATCTATTACCTATCTGTACATACATTTTCAGAGCCTGCTTTTCTAGTACAGTACATGATTATAGAGATCCAGAAGTAACAGATGTGAAACAGCAGCCAACTGTGGTAGAAACAACAGGGCATCCATCATCAGATACTTTCACACATCTGGAAAATATTTGGCTTGTTAATCCACAAAATATCATATCTTGGAACTGTGGAAGGAATTCCACAGAGCAATAGAGTGAATATGCAAGCCCCTCATAATGGCTGACTTAGAGCCCTTATCATACTCGTAACACACCTTTGGTCCATGGAGAGACACTGAAGTCCTTTGTGGATTTATGCGGAAGATGAACAAGTTAGACTGAGATTCCCATGACTATGCACTATGATTCACATGACTTCACAGTATTGCAAATTTAATAATTGCAATTAACAGAAAGTAGAAAAAAATTAAATAGACAAGATGGAAAGTACCCCGGCACATTGTGCACTGCTATTGATGTTGCATGTGCATGTTTCTCACTCCTAATATTATAGCTGCTCCCTGTTTAATAAAATGATCTAGAGGGCTGAACAAAAAATGATAATTACTTCATCCCCATCAGTCAATACCAGGGCCACTTAATCTCAAAACAAAAGGAGTTGAAATATTGTGAATATCTTGTCCAATAACTATCCATCCATTGATTTCCTGTAACCATATACTCCAGTTTTAGGGGCATGGAAAGGTGAAGCCCATGAAAATGGCTAAAGCTAAAAAGTATGAAAGTACACACTTTCAAAGATACATCTTCTTCCCTCAGAACGCCTAACTAGTGCAATGCACTCCATAACTGAAGAAGGGTGTAAAAGTAAAATCTCTTCTGCACTACTGTACAGTATCCATTGGAAGCTGCTACACTTGGTTTATTAAATGGACCCATTCAGATGGGGTCAACCCTTATAGTCCTACAAAGAGGGCTGTCTAGTGACCACATTGTTTCAGCCCTCCTCTCGGTGTAGAGCAAATTAGTTGAAGGCCATTAGCTGAAGAATTCTGAAGGTAGACTCGAAGGCCAAACACTTAGTGACAGTTGGACATCTCCAGGTGTGTGAACTGTGGTCATGTTTTCTCATTGGAATCGTGTTTACATACTGGAATGGGAAAAATTTACAGCATGTTTTTTTGAAATAGTGTTAAGCCCAGCTAGCTATATCGGTTGCTTCATGCTCAGGCCCATTTTGCAATAAACAATTATATGAACAGAGAAGCCACCACTAACATGTCAGGCTGTTCACGTCCAAGGAAAAGGGGGAAACTGACTGATAATTTTAGCTTGCAAAACTTTAGGAAGTCCATGGATTTGGAGTTTACACTAAAAATGACATGGCTGACTGGTTCCAGGTTCATGGTTAACTGTAACATTATAACAACTATACATTTGGCAGAGTACCGACGCGAAGTTATACAATTGTTTACATACACAATATATTTTTTTACAATGAGAATTCAGGCCAGTTAAATGGTTTGGTCAGGGTTGTATAGTGGGTTAAATGCAGGGACTGAGTTAGCACTCTTCTGGTGTCAGGTCCAGTGTTGTAACCACTACACCACAATGTCTACCTGTGTTTTAGTGCTTTGACCATGTATTCTTTACTCATGTGCTCATTGTTTCTTTACTCAGCAGTGAGCTTAACTGCCTTCAAGCCACAGAAGTATCTAGACTGAATAACACCCATCTGTGAACCTTGACCCCCAAGAAGCAACTACTCATCTGCTGAGAAACAGGGGGAATTATTATTTAGTTTCAAGCTGTTTGGACCCAAATGCATTTTTCAAACCCTGGGTGGTCTCCTGCTGTCTACAATTAAGTGGCAGGTTATACAGGCATTGTGAAATACTGGCAGTTTAAAACGAAACTGCCACCAAGAGCTGACTGGAAAACTTTAGCACTTTGTAGTTTATATTATTTTACCTGATTTCTTCTAGTCAGTTAGCGCAAAGGAAATCCCTCATGCAGGCTTTTCACCTCTAATGTAAAATCAGAGCACGGACATAGTGGTTTTATAATGGCCTATGAATCCTGGTGATTCCTGATTTTCCCCACCCACACATGTGTTTTATTTGCTTGACAGGAGAAGCAAATTTGTGATATGCTGTGTAAGATATAGTGGGCAGAAAGAAGACTGGGTGCAGTGGCACTGGTGCCAAAGACTTAGCCACAGGGTTTGGGATGCCAATAAACATCACTCGGGTCTTCTTAGCAATATCTCAAGCCTCAATGCTGCAGTTTGGTTTGAAGTTGTTTGGAGAGAAGTGCTTTTAATTTTTCAGCTTTAGATAGTGAACCTTTTAATGAAAAGAGAAAAATAAATGAATTCCTGAAAGAGGAGAGGTGTCACCACAGATGGGCTTCAGAAGGTCAAGCTGTGTGGCACACACTGGGGGAGCCAGAAACATGTCAAAAAAATGCATTCTCCTCCCAGTTTCACGGCCCACCACCCGGCTACCCTGATCAAGGCCACTGTTGGGAGAGGGCCAAGCAGCAGTATGGCTGGCTGCACTACACAGTTCACTGCGTGAGGACCTCAGCAGCTAGTTGACAAGATGGTAGAGTTTAGATCTGATGTTTTCTGCTCTGATCCATTTAATTTCTTAACAAAAAAGCTAATCAATCTTTGTTTCTATAGCATCTTGCACAGTGAGTAGCCTCCCAAAGTGCTTACTAATAGAAGAAAAAATAACGTAGCAGTACACAATTTAATTCAATTGCAACACGTAAGAATACGAAACAAGGAAGTGAGTGTAGATGGGAGTCCAGTGAGAGGAAGAATCTGACTCAGCATCAGGACATCAGGTACAGGAATTAAACAAAGGCATAGCAGAAATAAAATGCAAGGGCAATAAGGTGGGCTATCAGGCCTCCTTTAAATGGAAAATGAACAATGAACAATCCACAGATGTAAAGGGCATTGGCATTGCTGTATCTTTTTACTTTTTTAAAATTATTTAGTTGTATATGATACTACATATGACTTTATTAGTGTTTTGACAAAACAAACTTTCATCCCGGTAAAGACATCAATCTGTTCTCCAATTCAGTTTGTTCCACTTATTACAATCCATCAAATATTCCCCAACACTCTCAATATAATGTTTCTGTTGACGCTGGTGGGGACACCAATCGATTATAAGGCACACCCACCGGGCCAGTTTCAGTCACCACACAGCCATTTATCCACTTCCAGTTTATTTTAACAATCATTTGTTCAGGAAGGCTTTTAACTTGACCTGACATTCTGCTCCTTCTTTTACTTTACTTTACCTCTCTGTCCAGATGCTTAGTATAATTTGTGTTTGTGTGTTTTATCACAAATTATCTTTTCTTTTAGTATTGAATTTAGTGTTTTACTCTGGCTTATAGTCTTTTATTCTATTTAATACTATGTATATCCCATATCCATCTGTTTTAGTGTGCTATTCAGGAAACATTTGTATCCAATGTTACATACTGTACAGTATATTCTGCTCTTTCTTTCTGAGACTCTGTGAAGTGTCTTGAGCATGGGAAAGGTGCTAAATAAATAAAATGTATTGTTATTATTATTATTATTATTATTATTCAGTATTCTGACGGCATTGGCAGGTGCCAGTCCATTTCAGAGCACACAGATGCACACTCTGCATTTACTCACTTTAGAGTCACTAACTATCCCAACATGCATATCTCTGACATGTGGGGGGAACACTGCAGTATCCTGACAGACATAAGGAAAACATGCTAATTCCAAACAGGCATTAAGCAGCCAAGGAAATAAACACTCATCACTAGAACTGTGAGCCAGCAGGGATAACAACTGCGCCACCAATTGGTAAACTTGTTTAAATCTGAAAATGAAAGAGAACAAATGAAAAAGCCAAATACTGAAAAGGAAGGAGAAAGGGAGGGACACAAAATGAGAGAAACTAAACAGTTAAAAGAGATGGAGGGAGTACTGAAACAA
The DNA here is from genome assembly GCF_900747795.2 of Erpetoichthys calabaricus. Lineage (NCBI taxonomy): Eukaryota > Metazoa > Chordata > Cladistia > Polypteriformes > Polypteridae > Erpetoichthys > Erpetoichthys calabaricus. Next base: position 82,201,721 of record NC_041405.2, read on the forward strand.
AGTGAGACCACAAAAGAGGAACAAATAGCAAGTCATAAATGAACAGAGTTGGGGAGATTGGAAGACACATATAAGAGAGAAAAGTCTTGGACTGGATGGACACAAATGTACTTTTTATATGTCTTTACTCCTCCCTGAATTATGAGAAGACACGGCAGACAGAAGTGGTACTCGGGTGACAGCACATACTTTTTCCAATGAAAATATCAGGTGCATTGTGGGAACCCACTAGAATGTGACACGCAGTGAAACAACTACATTCATTAAGTTAATTAGGTTAAGAAAAAGAGCAAAATAAAAGATGTTAATAATGTTGCCTTAAAGATTGAGTGTTTTTAGTTTAAATTCTAAACGTTAAGACTCCCTGTATGGACTTTGCATGTTCTCATTGTGTATTCTTGGGATCTTCTTCTCATGTCTCAAAGATGGGCATGTTATATTATTTGGTGACTCTAAATTTACACAGCGCCACTGGTAGTCTAGCCGGGTTTTGTTCCTGCCTCCTAAGCCCAATGCAGCCAGGAAAAGTTTTGCAGTGAATGCATAAAATTAGAATAAAAAGTTGATAGGAAAACAGGTAAGAATGTGATGACTGCCTTTTCAACATTATTCTCTATAGGTCTATCTAGTGGGTAACTTTGGTGGTCTCTAACTCAATTCATTCAGATTTCTATTCCAGCCATATTATATTTTGCAAAACCAGATACTTTTGTAATGGCTTGTGTCACTTATTTAGGTGGCTGTCTTCCTGGTGTGTCTATCAGTATACTTTTCTTTTGAAAACAGCAGACTATTTTGTGAAGTGAAGTGGATGTGTACCCCTTCATCTCTTTTCTCTCTTGTTGGCAGCTTCTTCGTAATTCAGGATTTTGTTATTTGCACCTCATTGTTAATTAGAAGGTGGCTAAGAAAGAAGCAAGTGAAGTAAAATACAATAAAAAGAATACACTGTGGTGGCTGATTTGACTCCTGTGCACATTATTTTGTCTTTTACAGAGGAAAAAATGGCAGCACAACGGTTAACATGGCAGGTGCACTGATTCAGTGTTCAAGGTAAAAATCTAAGCCACTGTCAATGTGTAATTTGCATGTTTTCCCTGGGTTTCTTCTCCAGGTACTCTGGTGTCCTTCCACTTCCCAAAAGATGAGCATGTCAGAATAATTTATGATTCTAAACAGGCCTAGTGAGGGTGTATGCATTAGTGAATCTGTGAAGAACTGGCATCCCAACCAGGTAGGCTCCTGAGATAGACTCTGGCCCCCATGATCCTGAATTGGATTAAGCAGATGCAAGAATGTTAAACTTTACTGGAGAGGTAAAACCTGTACCACAGGATATTTTAGATATTGCAAATACAGGCCCATACCATCATCTGGCACTTTTTGTAATATACATGTTTATGCTTCCTAATTTTTTGAACACATGCAAGTAACTGTTCATGCCTAAGATCTATCTACCATATATTGCATTTCCATAAATTAGTTAGATTTTTATTTGTCTGATATGTTTGCTGTTTTCTGTGTGGTATTAAAATATCTCTACCTCTATCAATCATTACATTAACATCAAACATTAGCTCCTAATTAAAAGATTGCTAGGAGTGAGATGCTGCCGCCATTGTAATGCTTCTAAAATCCATAACTGATATCCCTGCTTTACAACCCACCACTGCATAATACATACTGAGAGAAACAACTGTTAAAGCCAAATTCCCCTGAACCCCTGATTTTCAAGATATGTTCTCATTAACATAAAGCTTTCTGAAACACAAGACAAATTTTTGGAAAAGGGATCAAATTATTAATAGTGAATACATTTCAGAAACACAAATAATGGATTTTTAATGCAGGCTACAGAAAAATAAATAAATAAGAAGCCCCTTCCCCCCTCTCCTTCCCCCAACTTGCCCACTTTGCTCCTTACCAGCAGGGCCTGTCAGCATGTGCACCCGAGTATCTGATATTTTTCACATCCCACTGTGAGGATCCCAGTTCAACAAAGGTTTAATTGCTGTTCCTGTGGAGGTGGCACCCCTTGAAGAATAAAGACTGGTGGTATGCTCGTGTGTGTGTGGCTTCATTGTGCAGAGCTGTCTGGTTTCCCATCCTCCCTGCCACACTACAGGCAGGTCAGAGCAGCCCGAATCCTGCAGTGAATCTGTTTGTTTATTTTTAATCTGGGACTGCGGTGGAGGTAAACAACAGAAAAAAATAAGAATGGCGTCACACTGTTCACCTGATTGTCCGTCTTTGCCTTTAATTATCCCACCCCGGACAAAAACACCTTTATTGAAATCCCTTTGTTTATCTCTCTCTCACAAGTGCCTGACTGTGCTTTGCGCATTTTGGGTAATGAAAGAACCTGGTAATTAGTGGGTAGCAGATTCCAAATCACTAAACCAGAGAACAAACACTTGTTGTCCCATGGCCATGGTCAGGAGTCACTGTGTGGTCTAAGGAAATTCCGGTATTACCAGCCTGGAGCATAGCAGAAGTTAGCAATGGAGGCAGCCTAGCATAAGAAGACAGGAAAAAGAACAACTGAAGTGGCCAGGAAAAAGACCCGATATGACAGAAGTGGGAAACGCTAAAAACCTATCCACAGTCAACGATTCCAATGAAGTTCAATTCCTAACTTGCACCCCGGATCACTGGGCCACCATCTAGTTCAACAGTGTCATTGGAGTCTCATGGGTCCAGTGGCCTTACATTGAATGGTCATAACTTCATCTAGAATCTCACAATGTTGAGTACTCATCCCAAAAGGGCCCTTGCGCCCAGTCACATCCCAACACAGGAAACCTTTTTACTATTTTTAATTGTGCCTTTCTCTCTGGAATTATGTGATAAATCAATTAATTTTAATTTAAACTCCAATTGTCAAATAATTTACTTAAGAGGCCCTGAATAAAAGGAATGGGGTCGACAAAGAATTTGGAGTGTGAAGTTGAAGCAATTCTATATAAACCTGTGATGTGTCTTATTGACAAGTCTTATGGTCAGTTCTTCAGTGTATGTCTGGGAAGAAAGAAAGAAAGAAAGAAAGAAAGAAAGAAAGAAAGAAAGAAAGAAAGAAAGAAAGAAAGAAAGAAAGAAAGAAAGAAAGAAAGAACAAGGCAACTAAATTAAAAAGAAACAATTAAAACAAAAGAAAATTAAATAATTAACATGTTTGGAGGAAAAAATAAGACATAAGACAAAGAGAAAGGATGCTGGAAAATTGTCATATCAAAATTGTCAAATCAAAGATCAAAGTCAGATCAAAATTGTGGAAACCTAACAAGAACAAATTAGAACAGATTAGGGAAAATCAAAAGAGTGAAAAGTGGAGCTCTTGAAGAAAGCTTTGCAAAAAAGCAGAACAAAAGTGAGGAAATTATGAATGGTCATCTGACAAAGAATAAGAAGAAAGAATTAAAGAAGGCTGAGTCCCCAAAGCAGGTACTTATTGTGCTGCAGCTGTATGCCTGACTTTATTAAGAAATGTTGCCTCCTGGAACTTGTTTAGGTGTGCACTTGGATTTTTGGACAAAGACACTCTGTGTATTGCGGACACTGCAGTGGTGCATCCAGATGTTTCGACTGGAGACAAGAAGAAAATGACAGATACATAAAATGTCAAGTATAGAGGAAAAAAATAGCTAAGACAAAAAATGTTTTTTTTAATTGTGAATAAATCCAAAGAATATGTGTCTTGCAGAATAAAGAAGTAAAGAAAGATTACACAGTTATGGTAAATTAACAAAGAGGTGGTGGACAAGGAAAGAAAAGTCCGCAGGTAAAATTCACAGTAAATGAAATTCCTCTATTGTTCTTCAAATCCGCAAAATCGCAGTAAACATGTTCCCCTACCAGGCGCGCCCCCTGCCGTTACAAAAGAGAACTGCGGTCAAAAAAAGAGAAAAACAAGTTTGATTGGCAGCATCCAGCATCCCAACACAAAGGGACCTGCTCTAGTGCCAGAATTAAACCAAATTTAATGCACCGTTTTATGCTAATAGCCTGGAATACGGGCAATGATATCTACATCTTAAAACTCCAAGTGTGCACCTTCTGGAACACAATCCATGTTCCAAAGGGAGCAAAGAATGAAAGAAAGGGGTTTGCAAAAAAAAAGTACAGAAAACAACAACAACAACAAAATCTGTATCACTTAAAAACGCAGCAAGAGTGACAGAGAGTACCACCGCCGTGTACATTTCTGCTGCAAACATTTATGGGGGTGGGGGCGAATAATGGTTAGGGTTAGGGTTAACGGTATGGAGGAATGTGGTGCAACGTAAAGAGGGGAGAGAAGATAACAAATTATATTTACCAACCCTGGACACTGCTACAATAAGAATGAAAAAATGAGAATAATGCAAACGAGAACATCGTTATTGAGTGTGAATTTAACCCCTGCATTTCTTATCCGAGGTTTGCTCGGAGGGGGGTGGGGGTACTAGTGGCTATGAAGCAGTAAACATTTCATAAAATTTGGTGCATTCAAACAAATGCAAGTAAACAAAAGCATTCCCAAAATGAAGCTAAAAACATTAAAGACCCCACTGAATGTCATCTAAGACCTTTAACCCTCTTTGCACTTTCTCCGCTTCCTTTTCTTCTTTCTGCACTTTATCTTAGCCCCGACAGCAATCTTTCTTTTGCTCCCACGAATAGTTCTTTCACCATCTACTCACTCAAAGTGACGGTGCTAATCGAATGATTTAAATTTGGTAAGCATGATTTGGGACACGAAATTAAAGTTTGTGAATAAATATATAGCGTTCATTTACCGTTAGCAATTGAGCACAACATAAATGTTAAGGACTCGGGATTGATTTACGTCTCTTTTTGTAGGTCTTTAACAGCTAGGCATCGTTTTTCAGCGGAGAATACATATAACATATATAACTACATATTTCCTATCCCGACACACAAGCGCACATACAGAAATATAATTTTCCCTAGTAGCTTAATTCATTTTGCGACCTCTTCTTCTATTCCAATAACACTTTGATGAGTTTCTGCACTATCGTCATACCATTTAATTGTGCCATTTACACGCTAAAAAATAACAGTCGCTCATTGTGCCAACCGAATGAATGAAAGGGATTGCCAGGGTCGCGGAACAGCGACACTGTAACTACTTGTGCATTCCTGACATAAAAGTAGATGACCCTGCACTCCATTAAAAAAATGTGTTCAATATTATATAAAACACTGCTTTAAATGACAAACAGGGTCCGCTGTACCTGGTTCTGGAGTCGCTGGCACTGGTTTCCGAAGGGGTAGTCCATATTCTTAGCGCAGATGATCATTTTTTTGTTGCTTAGTGCATTGATCCGGCTCCAGCCCTCCGTAACAGTTGCCAAACTAACAAAGACCTGACCGATCGCTGGACGTACAAGTCTAGGCATATAAAAAACAGAAAGAAGGAAAAGAAGAAAGAAAGAAAAAAACGTCGCAGATTGACAGCTCGATCACGAAATTAGCCAATCAGAGAGCAGAGTAGGCCGGCACGGGGAGAATGACTTGAGCCAATAGAAGTTCGCTCACGTGTTGTTTCCCGCCCCACACGACGAGTTCCGCCAGTAAATGATACACATTTGTGGAAAAGTACCTGTCGGTCAGCACGGCGGATCCCGCCCCTCCCCCCTTCCTGCAGATGCCTGCTCACGCGCAGTGGGAAGGCTTTGGGTAATGTAATTGGCTTACCGAGAGGCAAGGGGGCTGAGATTTAAAGTGACAAAGCTACTCTATGCCGGTCTTAACGTTTGTCGAGGAAGAGTGACTGACCAGAGCGTTACGTCACTTCGACGGACGCACATTTTTGGAGATGGCTAGGAAAATTCCACAGTGTAAGCTGGAGAATGTTCTCTTTGGAGGTGTCAGATTCTAAAAAAATACTTTGGGAAAATCACATTCATTCCTCGTCCTAAGGAGAAATATTATCGTTAAGGCTTGAAAGTTTACCATATTCGCAATTCGGTTAGGATTTCAAAACTTTGTTGTGTATCCTACACCCGGAGTCAAATCATTAGCGGGTCGTCACAGGGCCGCTATTGCAGTGTTTTGGAAGATCTCTGAAGTGTGAGATTGCGGTATTATTTCCAGAGTTTTGTGGTAAAGACTAAACTAAATTACTTTATGTAAAAGCATCAGTCTCATTTTTTATTTTAAAGAGAAACAAAAAATCTCAGTAAATAGATGCTCCTTTGTCTTTTTTGTCTCTTACGTTTGCAGCTTGTCACACCTTTAGTTACAGCACAGTTTTAAAGAAATTACTCAAACATCAGTCTAATATACGTACAGTATTTAGTGGTGTAGTACATACAAAACTGGATTGTAAACCATTATGTTACCGCTTCAGTTCCTGCATCTCGCCCATTTTAATCTGTCATTGCTCCAGGAGTAAAATGTGAACTTGTAGGAAAAGTTTGCATTTCTAAACTAAAACAAGTGCTTATTTAGCACAGTTTCATATACAGCAATTGTATACATATATGAGTGTTTAATAAAAAACAAAACAAATTAAAAAATAGTCTCTAATACTAGCAAAAGTCAGTGTCTAGGATGATGAGATATGCTATGAGATATGCTTCAATTCCACCCGGGGGGGTAAACGTTAACATTATTCAAAGTTATTGACTGTCTGTATACCTGCATTGTTATCACTCTTTAATATTTTCTTTATCAGTATGCTGCTGCTGGAGTATGTGAATTTACCCTTGGGATTAATAAAGTATCTATCTATCTATCTATCTATCTATCTATCTATCTATAGATGCTGAGGAACATAAACCACTAGGGGGTTCAAGGCCAAAAGATTGCCTAGAACCCCTACTTCCAAGCCAGGCATTCTTCAGTGCCTAAATGTGATTACATTGTTTATTAATATCTAGATATGATACAATGTCCTTGAAGATTTCATGTAGTAGCTATCATCTTGGTTGTAGCATTCTTCATCCTTTTTAATACACAAGCTGAAAACAGAGAACTTTGGTCAGGTGGCAGTGGCACATGGTACCACTGCAGGATACAGGAAAAGAAAAGACAGAAGTAGAGATCAGCAATATACTCTGGGGACTGTGGTTTACTTTTAAAAGATATTATATAAAATAAAGGTTGTATATTACTATTTAAAATGCTGTTTATGCAGAATGCCATTGTAAGTCCAGACAGAAGTCCTCCACTCTAACAACACTTTGATGACTTTTCTGGGACCATCGACACACCATCCATCCATTTTCCAACCCACTGAATCCGAACACAGGGTCACGGGGGTCTGCTGGAGCCAATCCCAGCCAACACAGGGCACAAGGCAGGAACCAATCCCGGGCAGGGTGCCAACCCACCGCAGGACACACACAAACACACCCACACACCAAGCACACACTAGGGCCGATTTAGAATCGCCAATCCACCTAACCTGCATGTCTTTGGACTGTGGGAGGAAACCGGAGCGCCCGGAGGAACCCCACGCAGACACGGGGAGAACATGCAAACTCCACGCAGGGAGGACCTGGGAAGCGAACCCAGGTCCCCAGGTCTCCCAACTGCGAGGCAGCAGCGCTACCCACTGCGCCACCGTGCCGCCCCGACACACCATTTACTAGTGCAATTTATGAGTTATTTATAAATAATAGCTGATTGTGCCAACTAAATGAATGAAAAGGGCGACTACACAGCATCAGGCATGCTCCAGATTGTCAGTGTTCTGGCATTATGGCTCGGTGAACCACCATTGAATAGCTCTAAATCCTCTGTTTGAAGCAAGGAACATAGGGGGAATCTTATGGCAGTCAGTACTAGCAATTAACACTTTTTTGTAGCACCAGAAACCAGACTGACTAAAAGCCTGTTTTATTTCCATTATGTTTTTCCCTCAGTTCTTGCAGTCAACCAGGAAGCATCTGTGTTGCATTCAAAACATCAAAAATGGGAGTGCTTCAATAAGGCTGTTGGAGTTATGGCATCACATTTCCACTGACAGATGATAGAACTGTAGCCAAAATTATGTTGTCCCAGATGCCATTTTTAGGTATTTGTGTTTGTTTGATTTTTTTATCCTGTGCAATATTTTTGTGCAAAATGGAGTCACAGTTCCATTGGGCCACCAGTAAAGTACAACCACACCTTGTAGTTTTGGATGATAATGGCATTCACTTGTAAATCCCAGTCCATAAATGAAAAATACTGTAGCCAGATGGAAATCAAAGAGTTTAAAACAGTTTGGGACCTATGTGGTATAAATCAGTTATAAGAAAAAATAAAACTAAATTGTACTTGAAAATCCGTTAAATTTAAAAGCACTAAAGGAAATTTTTTGTATGTTATCTCTGCATTAAGTACATACATTTTCATTAGTTTATAGTACACTTGATGCAGTCAGCATTCAGGCAATGCCTTTTTAAATGTTCTTGCATGTAATGGAAAAACACCTCAAACCAGATAATCAACCTTACTTTGGTTTTAACTGTTGGTATTAAAGAGACAAATAAAGACAGTAATAGATAATAGTAATGGCAGAATAACACCATACCATACCATGCCATACCATACCATTTTCTAAGCCTGCTTAATCGTGATTTATTGTATAAAAGATACCCATCATTCAGCACCTGAAAAAGGGCTATTGTTTTAACATTTTAGGTTGTGTAAGGAGGATGTATACATGAACTGAGAGGTGCCGGATGGATTTGGCACAGTGGCTGGGTTTGAGCCAATAAAGGCCACTCCCAATTTAAAACAAAGCAACATTCAGTTTTGCAAACTATTTCATGATTTGTTTAGGAAATGTAGTGTTCATGTAAAAATGAATTACATGCATTTTCATCATTAAGACTGTCTCTTTTCCACGCGAATGGCACATTGCCTGAAACTCCTATCTTAGAGCTCCAGCACACTCCATACAAACATCAGTCTGGTTGCTGTCTGAGTGGAGTTTGCACTGTCGCATATCTGCTTTGTATCTGGTCACTTTGCTTTTTCTCCCACATCATAAAGACGTGTGTTATATTAGTTAGCAACTTTAAACATGCTGTGTATAAGTGAGTGTAGATGTTTGTATGAGTGTGCTTTGTGCTGGACTGCATACATGCACCCTTGCTGGGACAGGGCCTGGCCCTTGTATTTCTATTTTGGACTAAATGAGTTCTGAGATGGAGGGAACATTGGATGCTGTCATGTAGCTTTGAACTATCATGCTTCTGTGTACCTACAGTAAACTGTAGGACATTCTTATAGAATCATAATTTATTCTTAGACCTATGGAGGATTTTATGCTGCTGCTTCTTAATACATTTGACTTATAAATCATGAGAATAAGAGTTTTCTTGCTAATTCTGTCAGCTTTCTGTTGTTTTAGAAAATTGCTTATAAATAATGAAAAAATATTAAGGTTGTATCTTTATACTTGAACCTGTAATCAATTAATTTAATACCAAAAGAAAGAAAACCAATAAGGATTATATGGGTTCAGCTAAATCCCACATGTTTGATTGCTGTTTTAAATCAGTATGCTTGATGTGAGATTTTTTGTTTTATTCCGCATGCACTTGGGTACTGTGAAAGGTGTGATTCTTATTTTTTGGTTAGTGCCCAACATGTTAGAACACACATAAGAGATTTTCTTTACTTTCCGTTGTGTGTGGCCTTCAGGGATATGGAGAGGTTTATTTGAACAATAACAAAATAACACTTAACACTGTTTGGGAGGCACTCATTTGCTTAGATTGTGTTTGGCCCTTTTACAAAATTAAGTCTCCAGGGTTTTGCAAACACCACCTAACACCAGCTTCATGCAGCCCCTCTGGCAGAACAATTGTTATTCTACTGCAGCAACATGACGGTGGTTATGGTCATTCCTATTATTTAGTTGGATCTCCTACTTACAGTAAATATTAAAATGCAGTGAAAAAAGCTAGTTATTATTTATAGTATTATACAATATAGCAGTAAATGTGCAGTGCTGTAAATGTCACATTGCATACTTTTTCAGTATTCTGCAAGTTCAGTTCATGAGTACTGTTGCCTATCCCAGCAGCTTCCAGGCCCAGGTTTTCAGTCCACTGCAGGACACTCTTCACACACACACACATTCACTCATCCCTGGCTAGTTAAATTTATTCTTAAAGTAGACAGTACTCTTCCGTTTGCAAAGCCATGAAATAAGTATATAGAAATGTTCATTTCTTTAAACTCTTTTTTTATTAAATAAATTAGCTATTTTGTTGGTCTACCCTTTTCATAATGAGCATGAATGCACATTTTTTCTTCCCCTTTGTCAGGTGACCTTAACATATTACAGTTAGGTCCATAAGTATTTCGACAGTGATACAATTTTCGTAATTTTGGCTCTGTGTTCCACCACAGTGGATTTGAAATGAAGCAATGAAGATGTGATTGAAGTGTAGATTTGTGGTTTTAATTTAAGGCATTTAACAAAAACATCCATCCATCCATCCATTATCCAACCCGCTATATCCTAACTACAGGGTCACGGGGGTCTGCTGGAGCCAATCCCAGCCAACACAGGGCGAAGGCAGGAAACAAACCCCGGGTAGGGGGCCAGCCTACCGCAGTAACAAAAACATTGTATGAGCCATTTAGAAAAGGTAGCCATTTTTTATACATACTCCCCCTATCTTCAAGGACTCAAAAGTATTTGGACAAACTAACATAATCATACATATAATGATCATTTCCTGTACTTGCTTGAAAATCCTTTGCAGTCAATGACTGCCCAAAGTCCAGAATCCATGGCCATCTCCAAGTACTGGGTTTTCACCCTAGTGATACTTTGCCAGGCCTTTACTGGTGCTGTCTTCAGGTGCTGCTTGTTCGTTGGAGCAAGTGTCTTCAGCAAGTGAAATGCATGTCAAATTGGGTTGAAGTCAGTTGATTGACTTGGCTTTTGAAGAATATTCCACTTCTATGCCTAAAGCAATTGGTTTGCTGTCACAGTATGTTTTGGCTCATTGTCCATCTGTACTGTTGTCATGTTTCAGCCAGCATTTTCCCCCTGGATGTTGTTTACAGTTGTATTTTTTGTCTGTTGTGCTTGATTTTGTATAATTTATTTGTATTAATGTTTCATTTATAATGTACATTTTTATACTGTATATGTGTGTTGAGAAAGGATTGTGGCCTAGGTTATGACCCTTGTGTTTTGTGGGTGGGTTCCCCAAGGGGCAGGGGCACCTGCCAATCACCACCAGGAATAGCCCGCTACCCTATTTAAGGGAGTTCCTCCCATAGTTCCTGGAGTCTCATTGCAAATGCGCTATGGGCTGGAGTCTTTCTTGTGTTTACTGTGCCTTTTGCCTTGCTTTGTGATTTCCAGAATTTTCAGCCCTGTGCTCTGTCTTTCAACTATGTCATTGGTTTTCGTATTGGGACTATGTTTGTTGAAATTTTGAACCTCTGCTCTGTTTCATGACCAAAGGTTTTAGATATTATATTGGGACTTTGTTCACTGTGGATCCCTCTGCCTATTCAGGCAATTACTTGTGCTCTATGGAGCTTTGTGTATTGCAGAGCCTTTTTTGAAACCTTTTATTATTATTTTATTATTAAACCTTTTATTTTTATAAAGATTTGTTCTTGTCAGAATTTTTGACAGTGTTTCCCCCACCTCCAGTGGGCAACTTTGAAAGTGTTTTTGTTCCTGTGCTTTCGGGATGCCGCAGTTTGAAGACAACTTTTAAGCATTGTCCTATCAGTTTTTCAGCATTTGTCTGAATCTGAGCAGACAGTATAGCCCTATTCACTTCAGAAGTCATCTTGCAACTTTTGTCAGCAGTCATATCATCAATAAACACCGGTGACCCACTTCCATTGGCTGTTACTCATGCCATAACACTGTATCCACTATGTTTCACAGATAATGTGGTATGCTACAGATTTTGAATTGTTTCTTCTTTTATCCATACTTCTCTAGCCATCATTCTGGTACATATTGATCTTAATTTAATTTGTCCATAGACAATTGTTCCAAAACTGGACTGTTTTGTTTTTAAATATTTTCTGGCAGAGTCTAATCTGTCTTTCCTGTGCTTTAAGATTACCAATGATTTGCCCTTTGTGGTAAACCCTTTGTATTTACTTTCATGAAGCTGTCTTTTGATTGTAGACTTTGGCAATGATAGACCTACCTCACAGAGAGTGTTCTTGATTTGGTTTAATGTCGTGAATTGTTTTTTCTTCACCAAGGGAATAATTCTGTGATCATCCAGAACAGTTGTCTTCCATGGTTGCCCAGGCCTTCTGATGTTGCTGAGCTCACCGGTGTGTTCTTTCTCTTTAAGAATGTACCAGATGGTTGATTTGACCACTCCTAGTGTTTCTGATCTGATGGATTTGTTTTGTTTCCTCTGTTGTATTTGCATGGATAGCTCTTTGGACCTCATATTGAGAGTTCGCAGTGACAGCTTCCAAATGCAAATTTTACACTTGGAATCAATTCCAGACCTTCTACCTACTTAACAGTTAATGAAATAATAAGGGATTTGATCACACCTGCATATGGAACAGCTTTAGACAATGGTCTTGATACTTTTGAGTCCATGAAAATGGGAGGACCATGCAAAAAAATGGCTGTCATTCCTAAATGGCTTATATGATATTTCTATTAAACCCTTTGAATTAATGGTGAAAGCCTACACTTCAACCATGAAATTATTTTTTCATTTCAAATCCATTGTGGTGGCGTATAGAGACAAAATTATGAACACTGTTCAGTACCCAACTGTATATTAATACGTAACCATTGTTTTTTGAAAGTGTTAAAAACCTTGCTAAAAGGTCAGATTATGTGTATCTTTGTGCTTTGGTGTTAAAGTCTTCTCCCTTTTTTTGAGCATAATGTGTTCCTGAAAAAATCCTTGTAAGATAAACTCTCCTAATTCAAAACATAATTACCATTCTTTTTAATGGTAAAAACATTTTGCATTTCCAAGTCTCAAAACTGACACCAATTTTTCATGAAATAACACCACATTCCACAAAAATTTTTGCAGTCAGTTCAAAAGTTACTAGTAGCTTTAAAAATTATTCACAGGAATTTTAGCTTCTTTTATGGCTGTTTACCAGCTCCCATTGAACTCATTTGTAAGTACTGTATTATACTCAAATTTGCAAACAAAGCAAACATATACTGTTTATGCACAGAGTATTTCTCCTTTAATTGAAAATGCAACAACAAAATAAAAACTGTACAGTAAAGATAAAAAAGCCATCAATGTCACACTCAAGGAACACATTGTGAACAAAGAGAGGAGACAGGGTAGTGGCAGCCATGATTGGTTGGTGATTATGGCAATGAATGAGAAGGTCATGGAGAAGGAAAAGATGAAGAAGAAAAGGAGTTGAGTTGTTCAAATTCTGTATCTGGATCATTCAACTCTTCTTCTACCGTTTTCTTCCATTGCAAAGGGAGGAAGTCACAAGAGAGATCAAAAGTTGAAACTGAGAGTCCAGATGCAGCAGCAGAAGTAGCAGTTGGATTAGCTGTACAAAAAAAACAAAAAACAGTAGGATGCTCGAGTCCTCAGCTTCTTCTACCTTTGTTTCATACAGGTATCTGAAGCACTCGACAGAAAATGGTACATTTATTCTTGTAACAGTAAAGAAAATTTGAAAAACAGTATTAAATGATACCTCCTGTAAATGCAGGGACCTTTAACTTGAACATGACTTTGTTTGCTGCTGCTCAGGGTGGACTTAATGTTTATTACTGTATAATACGCATAGTGCTCTGCAGCTTGTTAATGAATTGTGATACTTTAAAATGACTTGAAAAAGCCATACATATTACACATATATATTAGTGATCTCTGAGACATATACATCCACTGATTTCTTGAACTTATTGGCCAATTTAAATGGACAATTAAATATGAGGACCAGGAAATTAAAGAGCCAAAGGATAAATCAAATACAGTAATTGTCATTTAATCACAGCAGAGGGTCAGAACCAAGAAGTCAAAATATGTAGGCAATTAAACCAAAACTATAGCCAAAATTCAGAGTTTAAAAGAACAAAGCAAGAGTCCTAACTGTACAAAGAAGCCCTTTCCTTAACTTTAATAGCACTATGATTGTCATATAGTTATTTTAGAGAATTCAAAAGCTTGGCTGCAGTTTGCTGTGGACCTTCTTCTTAAATTGTTGAAGCCTGATAACATGTCACATGACTTCCCCACCATGTGACCAGCAACAGGGGTGGCAGTGGCAAACAAAATGGCCATGGCCATGCAAGGATTGATACACATCTCTAGAGTACCTGGAGTAAACTCAGATATACACATGACAGCTGGCACATGCCATGCAGACAGTGACCAGGCTGATCTCAGGTCTTGTCCCATTAGCTTTATGACAAAACTGTAGTGTTAACCACTCAACTACCCTGCAACCCATGTATATTGTTGGATCTGCTAGGCCTTGCACATTTGTTAAATACTCTGTTAGGTTAACAGGCTAGGGTGACAAGAACTGTTGTAATAAAACTGCTGCCCTGCTCAAAATGCATAATGTTTCTTTGGTGTATAGGAGTGAGACTCCATCATCAGATACTGTTTTACCTGACTTTCATGATGTAAGCATGCAAAAGAAAAGTGTCCTCCTCTCCACACTTGTAATAATACCAAGAACTAAGAATACTGAAAAATGGTGCTTTTGTTATTTTAAATAAAACTCAACAATAGTCCTACTGCTCCATTAGGCCTTCCTTTTCAGACTTGCAAAGCACTGTTTCTACTCTCCTCCTTTCTTTTTTTCATGATCCTCTCTTTTCTAGTATTGAACCCTAACCCCAAAAGTTGTCTCAGTTGTATGAAGTGGTTTCAAATATCTAATCATTCTGAAGGCCTGGATGACTTGCTTTGGGTGCAAGGACATTTGGATAGAGCACCCCATATGGACAAAGAGTATCTGGTAAGTTTTAAGTTTTTTGTTTCACATTTCTTTTGAAGCCCTTTTGACTGCCATTGTAAGCCACTGAGGAAGATGCTCTTCATTAATATCACAATAACTTAAAATATGAAAGTACCAAAATATTCTATGTGTAAATAGTTAAATTCCCCAAAACCAAAAATTCTATATTTCTCAGTTAGAAATACTCTTAACATATCTCTCTGGCAGAGCACCGTCACATTGTCCATGACTTATTTGCATTTAGCAAGACAGTAATCTACTCATTGGGTAATAAAAAAATCCTCAAAAGAAAAGTTCCTTTGCCAGTTAATTATATCGTATATCTTTGTTGCATAGTAATAGGCGATGAAACTGGGATAAACTATCATATTGTAAAAACCAATCTTGCAAATGGAATGGAAACATATCACACCAGAAATATGTTCAACTAGCCAACCCGCGGCGTACCATACGGCGCATAATCAGGCCGCTTTTTTAATGATTTTTAAGCACAGGGAAAAAATTAACATTTGAAAAATCCGGAGGAGAGGGGAAGGACGTCCATTACGCCCTATCTGTCATGCTAGTCTGCTGATTTCTCATTCAGTAACCTGTGAGTAGTGATGGGCGGGGTGAAGCCTCGCGAAGCATCAACACGTTTGAAGCAATTGTGTCGGAAATCGTATCGAAGCTTTGAAGCATTTGACACTCACCTCTCTCGTGACACCTCCTGGCCATTTTCATTAATGTTACAGAAACTTATGATACACTTCAATGATGTCTGTTAAAAGTCGTATTGCTTTTATTTTTTCGTAGCTACAGACTGACAATGAAGAGAAGGGTTCGTCAGCAGCTTCTAGTCTGATGTCTAAAAAATATAAATATAACTAATGCCGACAGGCAGAATGCACTATACAATAGCAAGAGTTAAACAAAATAAGATGCCTCACGTCATGCATTCCCGGCTCTTTCAATTAGTGTTTACTTTTGCACTGTATCATTATAATCGCTCTTGTTATTAGTATTATAATTAACCCTGATCTTTTCTTGAGATCACATTTAATAGCCTTAAATGTTTTGTTTGGTCTGTCTTAATTAAAACGGAGTAGACAGAAAATAAAGGTTTATCCCTGTACTTTGCCATGATATAGGTAAGCACATTTGAGAAAGAAAATGTGAAATCCTTAAATCACAGATGTCATTATTCGATCAAGTATTAAAATCTGCAGTGCTTCGAAAGCTTGACACAGTGTCGAAACCTTAGTATAGAACGGCCCATCACTACCTGTGAGTCACGTAGAGTTTTCATTGTTGTTTGCGATTCTGGCGTACTGAGTTGTTTGGGAGTCACAGTTGAGAAACAGTTTTTTAATGTCTTTTAAGCACAGGGGAAAAAAATGAACATGTGGCCCGGTGCATTGTTTAACTGCCTTGTGGTGCTGTAGTAGTACGGCTGCTTTGCAGTAAGGAGACAGTGGAAGATTGTGGGTTCACTTCCCGGTTCGTCCCTGTGTGGATAGCAAATTATCCACGACAAACAAACTGTTTTACATGCTGCAAACCAATCTGCGCTGCTTTTTCAATGTTTTTTAATCCTTCGAGTTGCTAATTAACTAACTAACACCCACCCACTCAGCTTGTGTGAAAAAAAATGCGCCCGTTCTTTCATCATTTTGTTGCAGCCTATCAAAGACTTGGTGATCATGTTTTGTAGACTCAATATATATTGGCTTTTCACTCAGCGCGAGGGCGCGCATTCATCTCGGATTATTACATCTTGCTAGACTAATCTGCTACACGGCTGCGTTTGAAAAAACCGACTTATCCCGGATGAGTTTCACCGGCATTAATGATTAGGAATCTGGTTGGAACAAAACCCTGCAGCCACAGGGGTTCACCAGGACCGAGTTTGGCAAACACTGCTGAACAGAGACGAAACCGACTCAGGTGAGGAGTGGGGGCGGGCAAAGTAGTTGGAGCTATTGATTATTCAGTGTTGTTTGCCTGGGTGTCTGATCTGCTCAACAGGATTATAAATAAAAGGAAAACAATGTGAAGGCAATGTCACAGGTGATCCTGTGGTATAGCGGGTCCACAGCTCCCCTTCAAAAGCCCATTTTTAAATAAATAATCATTGCACTCACAGTGTAGACTCGTGCTTCGGGCATTTCTCCCCTGTGCAGTGTGTGAGCGAGTGAGGAGAGAGAGAGAAAGCTGGTACGTTAGAGTGAGCGAGAGCAGGCTCGAAGGCAATGTGTTCCTGTGGTATAGCGGGTCCATAGCTCACATTCAAAAGGCCATTTTTAATCAGGCGACTGACAGTAGTGGAGTCAAGCACAGAGAAGGTCAGCTGCAGAGAGAGCGTCTCGACTGTTGCAGGGCCTGAAGCAGGTGAGACGCTAATGAAAAAAGAGGCACAGGGCTTATTGATTTTTAAAGACTGCTTCCTTCATTGTGTTTTAACTTCAGTTTTAAAGGATTGCGCGGGTGTCTCTTGCGCTGCCTGTGTGTGCCTCTGTCTCTCTGTGGCGCTGCCTCTGTGTGTGTGCGTGGCTCTCTCTCACGCGCTGCCTGTGTGTGCGCTTGTCTCTCTCTCTGGCGTTGCCTCTGTGTGTGTGCGTGTCTCTCTCTCGCGCGCTGCCTGTGTATGCCTCTGTCTCTCTCTGGCGTTGCCTCTGTGTGTGTGTGTGTGTGTGTGCGCGCGGCTCTCTCTCTCGCGCTGCCTCTATGTGAACCAAGATTCCACTGAGGTTGACTAATGAAAAGTCAACGTAGCTCAGAGCTGCAAGTGGAATGTGGCACAGACAAACAGAAATGACGGCATGTTGTTCGAGGCGTCGCGTCCGAGTTGGTGGGCGTGACTGTGATTTTTTCGTCGTATCCAATGGTCTAAGAGTTGGTGGGCGTGGCTCCTTCCTGCGTGCGCCATTGGCATCTTACTTGTCGACGGTTTAGTGAATCCACACCCCTTCCGGCGTGCTTTCCATGGTTGGCTACTTGTCTCCTGGCTTAGTGAATTATATAATCCACGCCCCGTCCGGCGTGCTTTCCATGGTTGGCTACTTGTCTCCTGGCTTAGTGAATTATATATAGATAGATAGTAGTCATTATATCTAAATATTGCCTCTCAATTGTCTAGTCATTAGTAATTCCACTTAGTCCAATTCAGTGCTGTGAAGCCTGAAATAGTACTCCACAATTTAATGTTAAATGTTCTAGATGATAAAATTGAGGAGTTCTTCTCTTGCATTAGAGAACTAAGAATGAAAAGTAAGGATAGAATGAATATACAGAAACTGAAGTAGCAAATGATCTAAATTCATATTTCTGTGACATTTTCACAAATACGAGTTATTTAGAAACAGCAGAGAAAGAACTGAAATCAAATAAACTGACACGACTGGATAACATATATAAATTATTAGTGCATGTTTTTTAGAGATCATTGCAAACTGGGAAGCTAGCAAATGTTCTGTTATATAACAAAGTGATCTAGCTTATCCTAATGAAAATGTATATCATAGGTTGTAAATAAGGAGACAACAAAGATCAAAGATCATGGGACACCTAGGCAATCCCTGTATAATTGAAAAAATCAAAGTGGAAAAAGAAACACATGCAATATATGCAGAGTTATCTTGGTCAGACAAGTCACTCTTAGACTGAATTCAAGATGGCGGTAGAGCTGGCTTTCAGGATGATGAGGCAGAAGGAGTGGGTTCAGGAGCCCGGAACATGGTAAAGATATCATTGGTGGTTGGTCTGTCAATCATCTGTTTTGCAAAGGAAGGAAAAGAAACGGCATTAAGTGATAGCATCACCCCCTTGGAGTGTAATTACCAGTGGAGAGCACTATAGTTGGTCTCCTATGCACACATGTGTGACACTGTATATTAATGGAAGCAATTATTAAAGAAACAATCTGAGCAACACACGTCAAATACTGATGTACTAGTAAAAAGTCTACAAATTAAAGTTGGGGGAGAATATGGTTCAGTAAATTTGTGAATTCTATGAATAAGCAATCAAAGTATTTTAGTAGAGAAGCACCCATTTTATTATTTATTTTGATTTTCAAAAACTTTTTGTTAAAGTACTGAAAGACAGGCCACCATTTAAACTAAAAGAAGAGGGGGTTCAAGTCACACTGTTTAAAGAGTTATGGTGAGAAGAACTTTTTTAAATTAGGCAAATAAAGTGGTATCCCTCAGTAAAAATAAAGAAAATGTTAGATTTGAGTATGCATTGGAGAATCTAAGACTTATAATTATGAGTAGTAGTTGGCTTGTCACTGTCCATAACCAGATGTTGTACAGAAAGTATTAAGAAAGCCAATGAGATGTTGTGATTTATAGCACATTATGTCAAGTACAAATCAAGAGAAGTTATGCTTAAACTCTAGAACAAAGTAGGGAGGCCTATTCTAGAATATTATGAGCAGTTCTGGTGTCCATAACATAAAACAGATGTAGCACTAGAGAGGCCCATAGAAGAGCAACTGAACTAATTCCGGTACTATTGAGTATAAACTATGAGGAAAGACTGAAAGGGTTGAATCATTTCAGTTTAAGGAAACAGTGGTCAACGGGAGACATGATTGATGTGTTCACAGTTATGAACAGAATTACAATGAATAACTAGTGTTATTTATACTTAGCATTTCAAGAAAAACACAAGGATATTTAGGTACATTTTACCTAAATAATGGAATGGTTTTCTTCACTCGGAGAACCATAAATATGTGAGAATAAATTACCAAGTAGGGTGGTAGATAGTAGTATTTTGGATACGTTTAAAAGTTGACTGGATAATATTTTGCAAGAGTAAAGTGAAGGGTTGTTGACAGGTTATGTCGGGCTAAATGGCTCGATCTAATCAAATTGTTCTTTAGGCTTACAGTATATGTAGTCTGTGACTACAATGAACATACTAAACACAAAAAAAGAAACAAAGCTTATAATAGAATATCTTTGCGCACCCAACTGATGGTGCTCTTAGTGAAAATGTGAAACATATAGTCAGTAATTTGTTTCTTTATAAGAACTGAGTAATTCTTTGAAGCCAGTATAAATAAGTTAATCCCATGTTGGCAACTATGTGTTGATTTACAAGAGATTATGAAATCTCTCTTAAGAAAAAAACTTTATAGCACGTTAGTTTTATTTTCTGCTTTGTTTGTTTATCAATGCAATGCTTTGTATTTCTGCATGCCAATGTGCCTCTGGCTACCTAAAATACAGAAATGACACCTTGGAATACAGTTATTAAACCTACATGTCTTTCACAGAATTATTCTAAATGCATAAAAATGAAAAACCAAGTGCAAGCGCAAGCAATGAGCCTGTGTACACATCTGTAGTAGTCTTGTTGAAATGTGAGAGTGTGTCATGCTGTGATTAATAAAACAGAGCAGTTGATTTACTAACAGGCTGCCTTTTTGAAATGTGAGTAACAGCTACTGGTAAATGCTGAACTATTTTTTTGAGGTACCATGCAAGAGAGAGACTTCATTAAACAAACATAGCATGTGGCTTTACATTTTTTTCACTCAAGAAGCTGGAAAAAATGTCAAGACTAAAACACTTACTTAAAATGGAGAAATTCAAAATGAATAATCCAACTTTCTCCAAAATGATCCACAACAGTAGAATAAAAAAATGTGTCATTCTCAGTTAAGTCAGCTCCAGAAACATTTGACAAATTACTAGTGATGAGAATAAAGTGCTTGTATTTGTATTACTCTTGTAGTAGTAACCCAAAGTTTATGTGGCAATTTGCGCACTTGAAAATTTAAGCTAATTTAATGTATGTGGTCGTATTTTTCATACTTAGTGTTGTGCAGCATATTTTTGACAGGCGAAGCCTCAAAACCTGCAAGTTTTATACTGTATGCTTAATAATACATTGACAGTTACTGTCATTAATTCTCCCATCTGCCTCTTATCTGAAAAAAATAATGTCATGCCTTGTCAATACTGCTGAAAATGCTTCTGTATTGGATTGATGCCCCATTTTGTTAGGCTCATTTTATGCATCCATTGTCAGTAATATAGAAATGAATTTACAGCTTGTCACCATTGGCAGAATGGCCTGGAAGGATGTCAGTAACTCATATAAATATATTGTGTAGAGTGCCTCAGCAGTAGACTTTCTATATCCACTAAAGTAAAGTAGTTGTTGGACTTACAACTATTGACAACAAACAGCCCCAAGACTGGGCGATGCTGATCCAACTGTCTATTTACAATTGTAAGTCCAGGGCTATCTAGGATGTTGTGGCCTTTAAAATGAATAGGGCATAGAGATATCAGAACAATCCTTGCATTTAGATGTTTTGTGACCATTGCTGATTCTGCATAGGAAGTATAAAGTTTCAGGGTTTCTTTGGCCCAGGGCTCCATTTAGGACTTGCTTTAATCTTCTTCTTACCTGCCTGTTTATATGGAAGAAATACTAGCAGGCTATGCTAGTACTGTTCAAATTATTTTTATTCAGGCTGATGTTGACACTTTGAGCTTCCCTGATCTCAGTGTATAAATATCACTTTATGCCAGATCAGCCACCAAATTGGTCGTTTGAACTCCACTCAAGTCTTAGTTTTCTTAATTTTCTATAGGCAGCAAATGGACAAATATTGTGGAGAAAAAATATGGTAGGGAAAGGTATGTTCTGGCTAACTGATTGCACAAGCAGCTCCACCAGCAACACAAGAATGAAAACTCATATAAGAGAAGCAGAAAGGGTTTCTCAGAGTAATTTTTATGTCTATTTTGATATATTGTGTTCTCCCTCTATTCCTGTCATCCTTTAATAATGTTGATCTATTGCAATTCTGATTTTCTTTTGATCTACTATGAAGACTATTGTTTTTGCTGTCAGGTAGTGCAGCTGTTTTTTACATTTACATTTAAACACTTAGCAGTCACTTTCATCCTTACAAAAGAGGTCAACATTACTGAGTTAACATCAGTCTGGGGGACATTTTAGGAAGGTGATAAAACTAATTATTACAAGTGAAGAACTTTTATACCAAACAGAACAACCCAAGACTAGCTAATGTTTCCTCATTTACAAAATCCTATCAAGTTGTTATCAATTAGACAGATATTCACAGAAAAAGAGAGTCTTCAAACACCTCTTATGCATTGTGGGAATCAGCTGTTCAGATGTAGGTGGTCAGCTCATTCCACTAGCTAGGAGCTGCACATGAAGAGTATGGATTGAGATTTGATGGCATGCAGAGGTGGTATCAGCAGATGCTGTTCACTAGCAGACCTGAGTGTGCGAGAAGGAACACAGGACCTCATGGGTGTCTCCATATACATGGGTGCTGACCCTTTGAAAACTCCGTAGGCAAGCATCAAGGATTTGTACTTAATACACGGTGCTACAGGAAGCCAGTGTACCAACCAGAAAAGAGTAATGGCAATGTGACATGTGCCTGTCTCAGGCTGGTTGAATGTAAGAAGTGCTGCTGCGATTTGAATCATCTGCAGAGGTTTAGCAACACATGCAGGTATTCCTGCCATTATAGAGTCACAGTACAGTAGTCCAGACACGACAAGACGAAAGCCTGGGCCAGGAGTTACACTGCATGTTTGTCAGATTTGGTCTGATGTTGTGAATGTTATACTGAATGAATCTGCAAGAATGTGAAACAGTTGCAATGTAGTTAGGGAAAGATACAGTAGCTGGTCATCGATCATCACCCCAAGGTTGCGTTTATCCCTGCCTGTCTTTCTGCATTAAGTCTTAATTTTTACTGTAAATGTTTTATTTTCAAAGAAAATGTAATAAGGAAATCTGAATATACAAATGACATAGAGTGTTTACATGTATTCCATTAAGTTTTGCAAACATACTGCTCGATTAGAGAATGTAATTATCTTTTTGGATTAGGTACTGTAACTGGTTACACTACCTTAGCAGCATTTCCTGCTTCCAGACATTTCCTGTAGTTATTGATCCAAGTTCACAGCACCGAGAAGGAATTGCGGTTCATACCTTTTTTTAACCATCCTGATGTTCACTTGGGTATGTGTTTTAGTTCTTTGTCCAACTATACCTGTATATTGGGGTTTACCCCGGTGGACGAGAGGGTAGCCTCCCTCCGCCTTCAGGTGGGGGGACGGGTCCTAACTGTTTTTTGTGCGTATGCACCAAACAGCAGTTCGGAGTACCCACCCTTTTTGGAGTCCCTGGAGGGGCTGCTGGAGGGCACACCTTCTGGAGACTCCCTCATACTGCTCGGAGACTTCAATGCTCACGTGGGCAATGACAGTGAGACCTGGAAGGGCGTGATTGGGAGGAATGGCCCCCCCGATCTGAACTCGAGTGGTGTTTTGTTATTGGACTTCTGTGCTCGTCACGGATTGTCCATAACGAACACCATGTTCAAGCATAGGGGTGTTCATATGTGCACTTGGCACCAGGACACCCTAGGCCTCAGTTCGATGATCGACTTTGTGGTCGTGTCGTCGGACTTGCGGCCACATGTCTTGGACACTCGGGTGAAGAGAGGGGCGGAGCTGTCAACTGATCACCACCTGGTGGTGAGTTGGCTCCGATGGTGGGGGAGGATGCCGGTCAGGCCTGGTAGGCCCAAACGTGTTGTGAGGGTCTGCTGGGAACGTCTGGCAGACCCCCCTGTCAGAAGTAGCTTCAACTCCCACCTCCGGCAGAACTTCGACATGTCCCGAGGGAGGTGGGGGACATTGAGTCCGAATGGGCCATGTTCCGTGCCTCTATTGTTGAGGCAGCTGACCGGAGCTGTGGCTGTTAGGTAGTCGGTGCCTGTCGTGGCGGCAATCCCCGAACCCGTTGGTGGACACCAACAGTGAAGGATGCCGTCAAGCTGAAGAAGGTCCTACCGGTCCCTTTTGTCCTGTGGGACTCTGGAGGCAGCTGATAGGTACCGGCAGGCCAAGTGGAATGCGGCTTCGGTGGTTTGCTGAGGCAAAAACTCGGGCATGTGAGGAGTTTGGGGAGGCCATGGAGAACGACTTTCGGATGGCTTCGAGGAGATTCTGGTCCACCGTCCGGCGTCTCAGCAGGGGGAAGCAGTGCAGTGTCAACACTGTGTATGGTGGGGATGGTGCGCTGCTGACCTCGACTCGGGACGTTGTGGGTCGGTGGGGGGAGCACTTCGAAGACCTCTCAATCCCACTAACATGCCTTCCAATGAGGAAGCAGAGCCTGGGGACTCGGAGGTGGGCTCCCCCATCTCTGGGACTGAGGTCACCGAGGTGGTCAAAAAACTCCTTGGTGGGCAGGGCCCCGGGGGTGGATGATATACGGCCGGAGTTCCTCAAGGCTCTGGATGTTGTAGGGCTGTCTTGGTTGACACGTCTCTGCAACATCGCATGGACATCAGGGGACAGTGCCTCTGGATTGGCAGACTGGGGTGGTGGTCCCCCTCTTTAAGAAGGGGGACCGGAGGGGTGTGTTCCAACTACAGAGGGATCACACTCCTCAGCCTCCCTGGAAAAGTCTATTCGGGGGGTTCTGGAGAAGAGGGTCCATCGGATAGTTGAACCTCGGATTCAGGAGGAACAGTGTGGTTTTCGTCATGGTCGCGGAACAGTGGACCAGCTCTACACCCTTAGCAGGATCCTGGAGGGTGCATGGGAGTTCGCCCAAACCAGTCTACATGTGTTTTGTGGACTTGGAAAAGGCGTTTGACCGTGTCCCTCGGGGAATCGTGTGGGGGGTGCTCCGAAAGTATGGGGTACCGGACCCCCTGATAAGAGCTGTTCGGTCCCTGTACGATCGGTGTCAGAGCTTGGTCCGCATTGCCGGCAGTATGTCAAACCCGTTTCCAGTGAGAGTTGGACTCCGCCAGGGCTGCCCTTTGTCACCGATTCTGTCATAACTTTTATGGACAGAATTTCTAGGTGCAGCCAGGGTGTTGAGGGGCTCCGGCTTGGTGGACTCAAGATTGGGTCACTGCTTTTTGCAGATGATGTTGTCCTGTTTGCTTCATCAGGCCGTGATCTTCAGCTCTCTCTGGATCGGTTCGCAGCTGAGTGTGAAGCGGCTGGGATGGGAATCAGCACCTCCAAATCCGAGACCATGGTCCTCAGCCGGAAAAGGGTGGAATGCCCTCTCAGGGTTGGGAGCGAGATCCTGCCCCAAGTGGAGGAGTTCAAGTATCTCGGGGTCTTGTTCACGAGTGAGGGAAGAATGGAGCGTGAGATCGACAGGCGGATCGTTGCAGCGTCCACAGTGATGCGGGCTCTGCATCAGTCTGTCGTGGTGAAAAAGGAGCTGAGCCATAAGGCAAAGCTCTCAATTTACCAGTCGATCTATGTTCCTACCCTCACCTATGGTCATGAGCTATGGGTAGTGACCGAAAGAACGAGATCGCAAATACAAGCGGCTGAAATGAGTTTTCTCCGCAGGGTGTCTGGGCTCTCCCTTAAAGATAGGGTGAGAAGCTCATCATCCGGGAGGGGCTCAGAGTAGAGCCGCTGCTCCTCCGCATCGAGAGGAGTCAGATGAGGTGGCTCGGGCATCTAATCAGGATGCCTCCTGGACGCCTCCCTGGTGAGGTGTTCCGGGCACGTCCAACCAGGAGGAGGCCCCCGGGGAAGACCCAGGACCACGCTGGCGGGACTATGTCTCTCGGCTGGCCTGGGAACGCCTTGGGATTTCCCCGGAAGAGCTAGAAGAAGTGGCCGGGGAGAGGGAAGTCTGGGCATCTCTGCTCAAGCTGCTGCCCCCGCGACCCGACCTCGGATAAGCGGGAAGAGGATGGATGGATGGATGTATTTCAGGTTTAACTCACAAATAGATGGGTTCATATTGTCTCTGATATAAGAGGTCAATGAAGGCAAAGTCTGATGCACAAATTCATTACCATCCTTGACATTACCACTACTGTCCTAGAAAACTGGCAAAACTGAGGCAAGGTCTTCATTTTTAGTGAGCAATGATTTCTGTTTTGAGTTATGAACATTGACTCAAACCAAAGAGAGGAAGATGCCTGCAGGTCTCTAAATGTTGTTCTAAGGTTCTTTGTGACTACATGGAAAATTTTTATACCTTGATGTTAAAGGGAATTTGGGAAGATTTCCACTGCTGGGAAGATTGATTACTGGTTGAAGCTTTATCCATTTCTACAGATTGACTCGGAATGTGATTGTGTGGAGCACTTTAGTCTTGGAAATGGCATTGTTATAGACTGATATTCATCAATCACTTTTTCCCTAAGATTTTTCTTTTTATTGGAACATGATGTGCTTCTAGATTTTTGTACTGACAAACACAGTCATGGTAATGGGCAAATTGTATTGCTAGGGATGAGATAAACTGAGCATTTCAGAACATCCATTTCTGAATATGTAATGATAAACAGAGTACCTGGAGTCAATTGTCATTATATTATTATTATCATTGTCATTACTGCAACTCACTGTATTCTGGGATTAGCAAATCCCTGATACACAGGTTACAGTTGGTCCAGAATGCTGCTGCTCGCTTTCTGGTTGGTGCAAGAAAGTATGACTCTGTTTCTCCTATTTTAGCTTCTTTACACTGGCTGCCTGTCACTTTTCAAATTGATTTTAAAATCTTGTTGCTAGTTTTTAAATCTTTACATGGGCTTGCTCCTGCCTATTTATCTGAATTGTGTGTTTTACACCAGCCATCCAGAGTGCTTAGATCTTCTGGTCAGTTGTCTCTTGTTGTCCCTCGTGCCAAGTGTAAAACCAAGGGGGACAGGGCTTTTGCAGCTGCTGCTCCTCGCCTGTGGAACTCTTTACCTCATCATATAAAGGAGTCGTCTACAATGGAACTGTTTAAAACAAGATTAAAGACTCATTTCTATTCACTTGCAGTCTGTGACCTTCAGTAATATTGATGGTTTCCTCATTGTGATTATATGACATCACTTCTATTTATTATTTATTTTATTTTTATTTATGTTCACATATTTTTATTTCTATTTATGTTGTTTGTTTTTTTCTTTTACTCTAATATTGTAAAGCACTTTGGCCACAGCATTCCTATGTTGTTTTAAATGTGCTATATAAATAAATTGACATTGACATATTCTTTGTTAGTACAGAGTGCATATAAAAATGCCACACAGACAAAGATCAGTTGTGGCTTTGGAATCTAGAATGCTAGATCCATAAGGCAGCAGCACTAACTACTGTGCTACCATGCCATCTTTTATTCAGAGAGTTAGCCCTAATCTCCCCTTTAATTGGACTTCACTACAAGAGAAAATAAAGTTTTCAAGTCAGATGATTACAGGTTACCTTTGTAAACCAAGTAAAACTAACTATCACAAAAATCTGGTGTATTATTTTCCAGTACCCTTTATACAAATACAGTTGTTATAAATATGACCAAATTCACAGCAGGAAATGCGTAATAATGCAGAAAATGAGATGGGAATTTTTATGACACTTTATGCATTATATACAAAACTTTAAACCTTGAACTCGAGCTAAGGATTAGGATAGTTCACTGAGATGTTTTGAACAAAATCATATACACATTCCCACTTTAAAAATATGGAATAAAACAAAAAATGTATATTCAAGATTAAAATGATTCCTTCTTTGGTGAAAAAAGCATCTGCATCCATGCAAATAGAAAACATTTAAATGCTGTTTTAATACTGGACTGGCTTCTTTAAAGGGATGCTGAAAACTCAAAATGAGTATAGGGAAATGAAAGTAAAATGCCATAGTTGCAAAAATTCCCACTGCTGGGGGAACCAGAGACCTTTTTTTTCTGGAAATGGTTCACAGTGAAGCAGAAGTGATGCATACATGGCATTTCACAACAGAAAGCCTTTAATTTTCAAGAAAGCTTTTTGGATGGTCAAACTGTGGATGCTGCTCTCTTTAAATTACAAATGTTATTCTAAGAAGGCTGGTTCCATTCTTTGTAATGCTGATTCTTCGGTCATAAAATTCAACTTCAATCTATGGAGGGGTATTCCTTGTCCTGGTGGGTCCCTGTTGAGAAGCAGGCAGTCATGTTTTAACAAACACATAAAACATTCTAAATGTAGCTGATGGTGACTTGACATTTAGTATTAAGTTTGCTTCAATTTGCATATAGAGTTTGGTACCTGTAGCCTTAAAATACTGATTAAATAAAAAAAAAGTTAAAAGTGTTTAATTATGGGACATGGGTAAAAATACTCATGGGTGATGCGGACTGTAGGAGAATCAACAGCTGGTAGGCTTGTTTTATTTTATTATAATATATTCCTACATTCAGCTGCCTCCAGAGATATGCTGGCTTTTGCACCTCTGTTGCTTGTAGTTGAGTTTAAAATAGAATTATTTTGACAAGTGTTCTTGTATTGAAAATATAATTACAGTAATTGTGAATGCATATGCCAGGCCCGTGTGACGCATTGCTGCTAACAGATCATGTCAATTGACCCCTTTAATGCAGTGAAGTGAGGTCAGTAAAACAGTCACCTCCTTTTACCCACACCCAGTGCATTATGTTTTGGGTAAATTTGAATAAGATTGTAAATTTAAATAATATTGTTAGCTAAGAGTTGTTCTTATGCCACTTCAAATACTTGTATTTTATTCTGACATACAAAATTTCTGTGCTTTGCTTAACAGAGAGACAGCAAGCAACTAAGTCTGTGCTAGATAATAGAGTTTATGTATATGGCCTATAATAAGGGCATACACTGATATGAAAGAATTGTTGTCTGTCATTCGTGTACTAGATTTCATGATGCTTTGTATTGAGAACAATTTAAAACCTCAGCTCTTCCCAGTTGCTTTGAAGTATCAAATGATCAAACAGCACACAAGTGTCAGTGGGTTTATTTTAAATGCTGTTTCTCTTAGGAATTCCATTTTACATTGAGACCAAAAAGACAAAAACTCCTAGCACTTAACCTTCCAAATATCATAATACACTCCAAATCAATTTCTGTTTTAACACAAAAACAGAATTCACCATCTAAACTATCTCTTCATGGCACCTACAGTTATTGAAGTAAGACACTTGTACAAACAAAAAATCATGTTATACATACATATTCATGACATACACTTCTATTTTCTTTGCCACTTTGGAACTTCGGTTTCTATGGTCTCAATGGTCACCATGTCATTCTTAAAATTAACGACAAAAATGGTTGTGAGGTTATTTCTGTTAGTGACCCAAAGTTGCCAGTGTAGGCTATGGCTCCACTTGACTCTAAATTTTATTAACGGTATCAAAGAAAAGGAATAAAAAAATAAACAGTTTATGATAACCTTTATGGCTATTACTGCTGCTGCCCTAAATTGATTTTTTTATTCTTAGGTTGATCTCCTTTTTCAACTTCAGCTGTATTTGCCCTCACAGACTTAGATATTTGCCAAAAATTACATTTTTGTGTATTTTTTCTATTTCCCATAGAAAGGTGGGTCATCAACTGTATGATATATATATAATTTAAGACAGAACTGTGGGCACCACTAGGCTTATTTTTCTTTGTAATGTTTAGCCTTTTTCTCCTTATCTAGTGCACCTATGTACTTACACTTACAGTAGATATATATTAAGTTAAATCTGCACATCTTCAGGATATATGAAAAAATGAGACAAAGTCCAAGTAGACATGGAGAGAATTTTTAAGCTCTTCATAGACAGTGGCCAGGCCTTGACTTGAACCAAGAATGTTTTGCTCTGAGGCAATGAGAACTGACCACCATGCTGCTCACATTATTTTTTATTGTGATCAAATACTTCCATTGGTATACATTGTAAATATAATAGTGACTGATTGCACCATAGTTTATAATAACACATATTGTACCATCTTTGAGATACTGAGTAATAAAATCATTTGTTGAAGCTGCAGGTCATTTGCAAATTAACAGACCAAAAAGAGGTACATTTGGTTGATCTTCTTTTTAAAAATATATTTTTTTCATATAAATTAACCCCTGTAATGTACTAGTTGCAGGCACAGGACTGATTCCTGGCTTATGCCCAACAGTGCAAGAATAAGCTACACCCACTGACCCTGAATTGGACAAATCAGGAAAAGATATAGAATGAATGGGTGACTGAATTCGTGAATTCTCTTAGCATTGTTTGGGAATATGTTTTCATGATGGTACTCCAGGTAGTGTTGCCACATCACTGGACTTGGATCCATTTGGTTCATGGCCTTTGATGTACAGTTTGATCATCTTATATTCAAATAGGATTTCTCTGAATTCTCACTTTACCTCTGGCAGTCAAGAGCTTTGCTATTGTGTTGAGTGGTGACCTAATTTTCCCCAGTTGTTGCTAGTAAAGATTTTTATTTTCTATTACCTTTCATTGGAAAATACTTTAAGCAATAAGGAAATTGGAAGAAAAAAATACTTTAAACACCTCTCTTGACTCTGTTTAAATCCTGGCTCAGTTGCTGTTAGTTTGGAATTTCCACCATCTCTTTGGAATTTGCAGTGTCCTCTGGTCCTCCTCCCACATTCCATAGATGTGCATGTTAAGCTAAAGTGCCACTCAGTGTGAGTGAGTGTAAGTGTGTATGTGTGTGTGTGTGTGTGTGTGTGTGAGTAGACAATGCCTGAGACCATGAACTAGATTAATAGAACCTGGTAATGTATTGACAAATGATGGGAGAATGAATCAATTGACTTATAAATAGAGAGCTAGAAAACTGAAATACATTGGGTGGTCATTTTGTCCCTAATAACTGTAAATACATGGCACATAATAGTTAAAAAAATGTGTTTTCTTTGTTTTACACATGTACAGTTGTGCTTGAAAGTTTGTGAACCCTTTAGAATTTTCTATATTTCTGCATAAATATGACCTAAAACATCATCAGATTTTCACTCAAGTCCTAAAAGTAGATAAAGAGAAACCAGTTAAACAAATGAGACAAAAATATTATACTTGATCATTTATTTATTAAGGAAAATGATCGAATATTACATATTTGTGAGTGGCAAAAGTATGTGAACCTTTGCTTTCAGTATCTGTTGTGACCCCCCTTTGCAGCAATAACTGCAACTAAAGGTTTCCGGTAACTGTTGATCAGTCCTGCACACCGGCTTGGAGGAATTTTAGCCCATTCCTCCGTACAGAACAGCTTCAACTCTGGGATGTTGGTGGGTTTCCTCCCATTAACTGCTCGCTTCAGGTCCTTCCACAACATTTCGATTGGATTAAGGTCAGGACTTTGACTTGGCCATTCCAAAACATTAACTTTATTCTTCTTTAACCATTCTTTGGTAGAACGACTTGTGTGCTTAGGGTTGTTGTCTTGTTGCATGACCCACCTTCTCTTGAGATTCAGTTCATGGACAGATGTCCTGACATTTTCCTTTAGAATTCTCTGATATAATTCAGAATTCATTGTTCCATCAATGAAGGCAAGCCATCCTGGCCCAGATGCAGCAAAACAGGCCCAAACCATGATACTACCACCACCATGTTTCACAGATGGGATAAGGTTCTTATGCTGGAATGCAGTGTTTTCCTTTCTCCAAACATAACGCTTTTCATTTAAACCAAAAAGTTCAATTTTGGTCTCATCCGTCCACAAAACATTCTTCCAATAGCCTTCTGGTTTGCCCACGTGACCTTTAGCAAACTGCAGAAGAGCAGCAATTTTTTTTTTGGAGAGCAGTGGCTTTCTCCTTGCAACCCTACCATGCACACCATTGTTGTTCAGTGTTCTTCAGATGGTGGACTCATGAACATGAACATTAGCCAATGTGAGAGAGGCCTTCAGTTGTTTAGAAGTTACCCTAGGGTCCTTTGTGACCTTGCCGACTATTACACGCCTTGCTCTTGGAGTGATCTTTGTTGGTCGACCACTCCTGGTTAGAGTAACAATGGTCTTGAATTTCCTCCATTTGTACACAATCTGTCTGACTGTAGATTGGTGAAGTCCAAACTCTTTACAGATGGTTTTGTAACCTTTTCCAGCCTGATGAGCATCTACAACTCTTTTTCTGAGGTCCTCAGAAATCTCCTTTGTTCATGCCATGATACACTTCCACAAACGTGTTGTGAAGAGCAGACTTTGATAGATCCCTGTTCTTTAAATAACACAGGGTGCCTATTCACACCTAATTGTTATTCCATTGATTGAAAACACCTGACTCTAATTTCACCTTCAAACTAACTGCTAATCCTAGATGTTCACATACTTTTGCCACTCACAAATATGTAATATTTGATCATTTTCTCAATAAATAAATGACCAAGTATAATATTTTTGTCTCATTTGTTTAACTGGTTTCTCTTTATCTACTTTTAGGACTTGAGTGAAAATCTGATGATGTTTTAGGTCATATTTATGCAGAAATATAGAAAATTCTAAAGGGTTCACAAACTTTCAAGCACAACTGTATATGAATCAGAAAGAAGCTATGAATATAAATTGCAGTTCTCCCTGTATGTTGCTGTGAATAGAACTGTCATCCTTATAGCTACCTAGTTATACTGATACTTGAAATGTTATATTTTCCACTGTGTACACTAGCCTCAGTTCTTCTGGTATATGAAAGACTTTACCCTAAACTGCCTGCTCACTTGAGGCTCCTTGCAGGTTTAAGGTCTTGTTATTCATTTTTATATTCTCCAAATGAATTGTTATTCTAAAATCTCACATTAAAATGAAAAAACACCTAGGAATATTTCCTGGCATTAATGCATTGTATAAGAGCCTTTAAATGGAGAACAGGTTTTGGAGATTGCAGACCAAGGTGTAAACTCTCCACATATACACTTTAGAGTACCAGTTTCATAAAGGGTGGTTGCCATCCCAGATGGTAAATATGTCCAGGTACTCACAGCTCTCGTGGCTCTATTCACCAAATGGCACTCACCCTCACAAATGATACATTATTCTAGATCTTGCACCTTTTATATGTTACTTGTGTGCAGTTCTCTAAAATGCTCCTTTTGTTAAATGTCTGACTTTACCCAAGGCAGCATTTAGAGGACAGCTTGGAAAGTTATTAGTTATCTGAGCTTGTCTTTCTAATAACAATACCCTGCAATACCTTTTTTATAGAAACATTATTAAATATTCTTTAATATCATTCTATTATTTATTTTCTGTTGCTGTCATAGGCTCCATCAGTTACAACCCAAATGTAGCAAATACCAAAAAAAATATACAATTGGCCTGTATTAACTCAGTCAGCAGACAAACCTGTAAAAAGCTGGTTGTTCTAAAGTACATTATTTGGCTTAGCCTACTGTGAAACGGTATAGTACTCACACCCAATTTTGCCTGTTGGCTCCATTTTAAAGAGTGATGGGTTGATGTAAAACACACATTGAATTCTATTCTGTTAACAGTCATATAGAGGAGAGAAGTTAGACGATTTGAGAAAAATGAGCTGCTATACTGTATATATGAGCTAAGGCTGTACTACCTGTTCACCCCTGACTGTCTGACAAATCACAACTCTAACTCTATACAGTAATTAAATTTGCTGATGACATGACCATATATCTGAAAACCAATAATGATGAGGTGACTTACAGAGAAGAGATCGGGGGGATGATCTAGAGAAAATACAGCACATCTTGATAATCATCAGGAAGGCTTACCAATGCCTTTACATCCTCAGATGTCTAAGAAAAATGTCTGAATTTCTCCATTTATGGTAATGAACTTGCATAGATTCTAAGTTCTCACTGGCCACATAGCATTCTGGTACGCCAGTTAAACATTTCAAGGCCACAAAACACTATACATACTGGTGAAATCAGTTCACTATGTTACTGGCACACAGCTGCCATCTGTTCAGGACATCTATATATATGTAAAAAACACATTTAAGACCTAGGCGATCCTCTATACTCCTTGTTTCTCTCTCTCTCTCCTTTACTCCGGCAAACAGCACAAGACCATTAGCACTCACATCACCAGTTTTCATCCCTAGTAAATTCCGTAGTCAAGAGTTGCTTTTTTCCAGCTTTGTCTATTAGGTAAGATCAAGCGTTTTTTTTATCTTCTAGGGATCTTGAGAAAGCTACTCATGCTTTTATTTTTTCTCACCTTGATTACTGCAACTCGCTGTATTCTGTGATTAGCAAATCCCTGATACACAGGTTACAGTTGGTCCAAAATGCTGCCTCTCGCTTTCTGGTTGGGGCAAGAAAGTATGATTCTGTTTCTCCTATCTTAGCTTCTTTACACTGGCTGCCTGTCAGTTTTCGAATTGATTTTAAAATCTTGTTGCTAGTTTTTAAATCTTTACATGGACTTGCTCCTGCCTATTTATCTGAATTGTGTGTTTTACACCAGCCATCCAGAGTGCTTAGATCTTCTGGTCAGTTGTCTCTTGTTGTCCCTCGTACCAAGTGTAAAACCAAGGGGGACAGGGCTTTTGCAGCTGCTGCTCCTCGCCTGTGGAACTCTTTACCTCATCACATAAAGGAGTCGTCTACAATTGAACTGTTTAAAACAAGATTAAAGACTCATTTCTATTCACTTGCATTCCATGACCTTCAGTAATACTGATGGTTTCCTCATTGTGATTATGTAACATTACTTCTATTTATTATTTATTTTATTTTTATTTATGTTCATATATTTTT
Source organism: Erpetoichthys calabaricus (assembly GCF_900747795.2). Classification (NCBI taxonomy): domain Eukaryota; kingdom Metazoa; phylum Chordata; class Cladistia; order Polypteriformes; family Polypteridae; genus Erpetoichthys; species Erpetoichthys calabaricus. Next base: position 82,236,170 of record NC_041405.2, read on the forward strand.
ATTTGGGCGGCACGGTGGCACAATGGGTAGCGCTGCTGCCTCCCAGTTGGGAGACCTGAGGACCTGGGTTCGCTTCCCGGGTCCTCCCAGCGTGGAGTTTGCATGTTCTCCCCGTGTCTTCGTGGGTTTCCTCCCACAGTCCAAAGACGTGCAGGTTAGGTGGATTGGTGATTCTAAATTGGCCCTAGTGTGTGCTTGGTGTTTGTGTGTGTCCTGCGGTGGGTTGGCACCCTTCCCGGGATTGGTTCCTGCCTTGTGCCCTGTGTTGGCTGGGATTGGCCCATGACCCTGTGTTCGGATTCAGCGGGTTGGAAAATGGATGGATGGATATTTTTATTTCTATTTATGTTATTTGTTTGTTTTTTTTTCTTTTATTCTATTATTGTAAAGCACTTTGGCCACAGCATTCCTATGTTGTTTTAAATGTGCTATATAAATAAATTGACATTGACATTGACATTAAGCAATAAGACTAGTCAACAGCTACCTGCACAGACAACTATGTGAGTGTAGCTGATATGTTTTTCCAGTGTGGTGTTGTATTCATTGTCTGTTTATAGATATGTATTACTGTCATTGGTTTCAGGGAGATATGAAAGTGAGAATATCTTAGTATTATACACATGACAATAATGTGAAATTTAGATTACTGTTTGCAGATTACAGTCAGGGTTTATTTCAGTTGTGTTGTTCTATTTCCTTTAATGAAGAGTTGTCTTCCTATGTCCTATATGTTTTGATGAATTTTCAAGAGCTGTAGTGACCCTGGTCTCTGTCATTAAAAGCCTATGCCCAAGTATCATTTAAATATGAATAGGATACATTTACAATGTACAAAGAAGTGGTGAAATTTAAACACAACTAAATCACATAATTTACTGGCGTCATTGGTTTCACTGAGGCTGACTGTGCATGAAATAGTACTGAAAAGGGAAACATTTCATTATCATTTTGGGATGAATTTTTTGCACAATTTGAGTCATAAAGTCATTAATGCAACTGCTCCACCAGGGATGCAATGAGTTTTTTGCCTCACTTGGGCTCTCTGTCTGAGCTAAACCATCCTCCTTTTCAGGCAGTTTTATGAGTCGGAAAAGAGTGGATTACACTTACACTGGTGCTTTGTAGCACTGGCAGCTTTAGCTGTTACACATTAACTTGAGGACTACTTAACAAACATAAATCCATCTGTGCATTACAAAGTGGGCCATCTGATTGCAAAGCAATTCTAAACCAACAGGATAGGGAGTCTAAATTAACTTATTTGTGATAACAGAAATTAATTGGTTTTGGATATGTTTTACTACTTTTTCATTATTAAAAGGATTGGAGCAAATATATTACAGAAATTGATGCAATATATGTATTTATGGTTCATTCGATAATTCATCCCTCCGTTCATCCACAGTTTCATGCACATAGTAAAAAACATACTTGCTTTGGGCAAGGTTGTACTAGACCAGATTAAAGAAAAAGCTGCAATGTGTTAAAATGCTGGAGAAAATAGCCCTATAAAGTCTTGTAGAAAATTTAAAGTTAAAATTTGGGGGGATGATTGTCAGCTGGTAACCCAGCTTAGGAAAGCTGAAGTATGCAGTTAAACCTGTCCAAGGATGCTGTTGTGTTATTTTTAGGGTTTGCTTTCTCATGTGGTGCCATCTGCTTTGGCTCATGTTTAGAAAAGCTCATTTGTTTAAATGATTGTGGCACTGAGATGAGAATAGAATGATAATGGGTTAGTAACAGCCAATAGATATGATAGTCAAACTGGTTATCTAAACAAACAAAATTTGATAGGCGATATTCCACATGAACAGCTGCATGAGCTAAACTGACTCTTCAACCCTGTTTTAATTGCTGAGGCTGATTGGGCATCCCTCAGACTCTTTGGTATGTTTATTCCAAAGTTTAGAAACCCTGCAGCCAACTGCTCTGTCTGCTTTTGTAATTTTATTTATCCTTGTTGTTATGAGAGTGTGAGTGTGTGTCCTGCAATAAACTTGTGCCCTGTCCAACGCCGATTATGATAAGCAAGCTTCAGGAAATGGATGTATAAATAAAACAGTGAATATCTTGGAATCTGCAAAATATGCTATTGTGTATATTATTTAATAAATTCAGCAAGGTACAGTATAGGTGATTGATTTTCTTTGCATGATTGGTTCTTTCCTTTTGCTTAAAGGTTTGGCTCCAAGTTCCCAACACAATTGAAATGGATTGAAGAGGCTTGATAATGTATGAATGTATACACTTTTTACAGAGTTATAAGTTAAATGCAATAATTGTTATAATAAGGTTTATGACCGTTTCTACTGACAATTTATTCTGAAAATACTGCAATTTATGCTCACTATTAGAACATCTGCTTACCACAGGGTTAAGCATGGATTATTTTCACCCGTGCCACAGGCAGAAAAGGATATAAGAATGAAAAGACTATGAATATGGTTAGGGGCGGCACGGTGGTGCAGTGGTAGCGCTGCTGCCTCGCAGTTAGGAGACCGGGGTTCGCTTCCCGGGTCCTCCCTGTGTGGAGTTTACATGTTCTCCCCGTGTCTACGTGGGTTTCCTCCAGGCGCTCCGGTTTCCTCCCACAGTCCAAAGACATGCAGGTTAGGTGGATTGGCGATTCTAAATTGGCCCTAGTGTGTGCTTGGTGTGTGTTTGTGTGTGTCCTGCGGTGGGTTGGCACCCTGCCCGGAACTGGTTCCTGCCTTGTGACCCAGCAGACCCCCATGTGATCCAGCAGACCCCCGTGACCCTGTGTTTGGATTCAGCGGGTTGGAAAATGGATGGATGGATGGATGAATATGGTTATATATAAGCAGTGCCATGTTTCTTCAGTGTATGAATGAAAGAGACTCTGATGTCTCAATATGACCTCTATGGCAGAGAATAATATCAAAGTTGAACCCTAGGAACTCAGTTTTAAGATAACATAACAAATGTGTACATATTGTGTACGTGATTTGATAGGTAAAGTACACAACACCTTAGAATAGGTTTTGATAATGTAGATGTAAGATTCTTATTCATAGTTCTATATGATTCTCAAAGTGATTCAATAGGAGGTTATGAAAGGCAGTGTTTCAATCAAGAACCAAAATAATTGTAGCCTTTTCTGCACCAGAAGATACTGTATAAATACAAAGTTAATAGCTTGTTAATAGGCTGTTTCTGTGCTGTGACCAAGAAGAAAGACAGACTCAAATTATTAAGATAAGTGGTGTTTTTAAGGTAAGACTGGCATTTCAAGACTTGATGCTAACAAACCAAATGTCATGATTTTCACTACAGTATTTGCCACTATTGGTATGTTACCTTGATCTAGAAACTAACAAATATACCTTGAGGACACAATGCTGGTTTAAGGTTCCTTATCACAAAGATGTAATTACTCACATCTGGCATTCTTCTTCTGTCTATGCTCTTTGAAGACAATAGAAAAGATTATCTTCAAATAGATTTGTAATGATAAGCTGCAGGATGGAATGAATTTACTATGATAGTCAAGGTTCCCAAGCTCGCTTGAGCATTTTGTTTTAACATATCAGTTCATGTGCATGTGTGCATGCTTTTCCTCCCACTACCAATCCCAGCCTGCAATATTTAAACATAGGATGACACTGAGATAGATAATGTATGTCTATTTGTGTCAAGTGTTAAGTATAGTCTAGAAAGAGTTTTCAGCATTTAACAAATATTGGAAAATATACCCATCGTGACTGAAAAAAGCAGACTATGACATGTGCCCTTGGAAGGCTACAGTGCTTACTAATTCTGCCATTGTGTAACACTTAAAGCGTATAAATAAGAGTAATGCTAGAAGGTAAGCTAAATTGTAATGTGCCATCAATTCATCAATTATTCTTAAGTGCTTCAGTCTGAATGGGACTACAGGAGACAGATTCCGTAACTGCAGTGCCTAACTTTGAAAGAATGGAAACCCTCACCAGCCTCATTTAGCTCTGGTAGTCAATCTCAGTTGAGCTCCACATGTGAACCCAGTGAGCACAAATGATCACATTCAGAATGAAATTGAAACCAGAACCTTATAAGGGGAGTTCACTAAGCCTCTCAAAGTCCATCCAACCTAACAGGTCATTTTTTTGTCCTTCCAATAAAAAGAAGACATTGGGGATGTTCAATGTAATTTCCAGTTTCATATTTTCTAACTTGAATAGCATCAACTCATAACACAATTTACTTAAAATTAGCGAAATATAAATATGCATGGGCTGAGCACTTGTGATATAGGTAGCAGCAAACAGCTACAGGATTTTGGGTTTTGTTTCTGGTCCAGCCACTGTCTGTATTGAAGTTATGCATTTTCTCTAGGTACTCCCTCATCCCAAAGATGTGCCTTTTTGTTTAATTGGCAACTCTATATTGAGCTGAAGTGAGTGTGAACGTAAGTGTGTTCTGGTGACACATCCTGGGTAGGTTCCTGCCTTGCAACTATTGTTGCAGAGAGAGCTCCCTGTGACCTTGTGTTGGAAAATCAGGTTTAATAATTGAATGAATAAACAAACTGTTGATTCACTTGAAAGATAGTACTAATGTAGTAAACGCTATTCAGGATTGCAGCTGATATTTTTTATTTATTTAATTCTGTGTTCACTACTGTCTCACAGCTCTAGGAGTCCAGGTTCAGCTTTAGGCACTGCCTATATGGACTTTGCATGTTGCCAAAGTCTCTGTGGGTTTTTGTCCAGGTTTCATGCCACATCCCAAAAAATGTGCTTTTTAGGTTGATTGGTGACTCAGCATGGCATTTGTGAATCTGCCCTGTGATAAACTGAAATCCTGTCTGAGATATGATAGCGATAGAATTGGGTTAAGATAGGTAAGAAAAATAAATGGTTGGGTGCAGTTTTGAAAATGATATACATATATATATTTCTCATTCTGCAGTTACTTTTTTAAATACTATATTTCTGTTTTTCTTACCTCCATTGTTGCTGGCTCTTGGCTAGTGAGAATCTTTTCTTGTATGATATGCTACTTTAAGCTAATTGATTTTGTCACTATCATAGCTGTGTTACTTGACTAAATTAGGGTGAAATCTAAATAGTCAATCTGAGTGTTAACATTTACAGTGCACCATGCAATGTGTATATCTCTGTTTTATGCCATTTGGTATAAGATTTATAAAAGCAGTGTTAATTCTTATGATGCACCACAGTTGGAATGATAGAGATATAGCAAACAGATGGACGACAGACACTTATCCTTTTATTAAGGTGAATGCCTATTTATACGATTATATTTTAACACAATTTTACTAAATCTGATATCACACGGTGTGTAAGGAGTAATAATATGGAAATATGAGGGCACATATTTACAAATAAAAAGTTTTCATTTTAATAATCAGGTTTTCTTTGGTTTACCTTAGTTGTCCAAACCTTAAATAACAAAATGGGTAGGGTGTCCTCTTGAAATCTACTTTATATATATAAAATCCTATGCCTAAAAGTGCAACGATTTTGTGCAACGATTTTATGTGATGTTTTTATGTCACATTTATTGTCACGCTTTAAATCTGGCTTATTTTCAAACCTATATATATATGTTTGATATCATTCTTTTCAGAATTTATCTAACTTTAATGTGATGTTGTTAGATTTTCAGATTCTTATTCCATTTTTAAAATATAAACTAAAAAATATCAAGAACTCACATCCTGCGAGACGAGAGTTTGTGCCAATTATTTAACCACGTCCGGGGCCGGAAATAAAAGACAAAGAGTAGGACAGCTGCTGTACAGGCTTTTAAATATTCGAAGCGCTGCGCGAGATGCAGATCACGCAACATGGCAGCAGCAGCAATCCAGCAGCTGCTCGAGCAAAGAGGAGGTAAAAAAAAAAAACTTAATTTGTTTCCCATTGTATCACCGTTTAAGAGGGGGGTTTCGGAGGAGCGACCGTGTCTCCTTGGGGTGCGTTCAGCCCCCTCTTTACAACGTGAGTGGCAGAGACGCAAAGTGGCTGGTGCGTAGCACAGGCCAGGGAGTTGGCGAGCAAAGCGATCAGGGGGCAAACCCCCTAGTAAAAGAGTATATTTTTCAGATCCTTATTTTCACTTGTGGGAAGAATTGCTTCCTAGCTTCATTCATTCATTTTTTTCTGTTATCCTTGAAACTTTCATCCTGCTGGATCATCTCTGTCAATACCTTTCAGAATTTTATAGACCTGGATTTAGGTCCCCATTACCTGTTCTGTTGTTAAGATTAAGGAAGTTTAGTTTACATAGTGTGTCCTGGGCTGCACCTGTTTGTCTTTTTCTGCACCATTCCTTGTGCTGTTATGTCTTATTTTTTAGTTTAATGACTGTATTGCACAGAAGATAAGATCAATTATCAGTATGTCAATCTGACTTATGGTATAAATGGTGCCAGAGACATATATATATGATTTTCTCCTATATTTACATATTTACATTTACACAAACACATACTTTTTTGGCTTGTCATACAAGGCCCCTTTGAAATGAAAATGCCCAGTATCAAACAAAAAAAGCAATATGTCTCTAAATGTCAGGCACAAGACCTTTTATATAACCAAGACGTTACCTGACTGGACTTATAACAAAAGGCACATTTTAGAGTGACTAAATCATTTATTGAATTTATTTTTGTAAATTTTGCCTGAAGAAGATAATTAACAGAGCAGCCACCACACCCTTCTGCACCCTGTCTATCCACCTATCACAAAAGCTAAATCTGAGTTCTGTCCTGTTGGAATTGATTGAGCCATCTGGCTTTCAAACCTTTACTTGGGACCAATACACATGAAAATACCTGAAAAGTTAAGACCTCAACTACAAGATAGAACTTTTGTACTACAAACCTTATCTACTGATGATATGCTCCCTCGCTTTCTCTTGACAGGTGTTTGTATTGTTTGTATCAAAAAGTTAAATTATCATTAAAATAATAACATTTATTTGTATAGCACATTTTCATACAAAAAAAGTAGCCCAACGTGCTTAAAAGTGGAGCTAAGTGGTCTATTACTGTAATGTTTGCATTCTTGTCACCCATTTTGTGGTGGGTTGACACTCTGAGGAAGAATTAGTCGATTAGTAAACACTGAAATATAAAATAAGCTGTTTCTCCGGAAGAGTGTAAAATAAAAAACTCTGTAAAATACAACCATCAGAACTTTGCAGTTGATGTATATTCTACTGTGAAAGAATAGGCAGTAAACATTTTAGAAAAAGAACGCAAAATGGATGAGAAAAAAAATTAGTTAAAAAACTCAGCTAAGCATCAAACATGCATGTAGCATGTATCTAAGACAAAATGCTAATACAAACATTTAGTCATTTTAAACAAAGCAGAAGTCATCATTAAATAGGTATACACACATAACTACTTTCAGTTAGTAATTGGAAAGATCTATAATCAATGAAAAAGTCTTTAATGTGACATTGACTTAAATACCATTCTAATATGATTTCACAATGATTGACTTCTATGTTGTGCCCTTTAGCAGCGAGCCATCATGTCATGGCAACCAAGCCACAAAATGGCAATGTACTCAAAATTCAAAATAGCAGTAAATTCAAAATCAAAGTTATAAAGTAATATAATTTCACTAGTAACAAAATATTGAACATAAATAAAAGTGAAACTAAATTTCCCATTGATTGAAGACCTCCATAAAAATTAAATAAGCTCAAAAGAAAACATTTTTTTGCTAAAAAAAATTAACTGGTATTCTTCAAAATATTAAACACTAGCATATTATAGATTATGAGCATGGCATCAGATTGCTTTATATTTGTCAGCTTTCACGATTTACCTTAACTTTACAGTATTGACCATCTACTATACATAATTGCATGGTGGTGGAAACAAACCACAGTGAAGACTTCTTTAGTAAATGTTCAAATTCTCAGTAACTGACTATGAATTAAACAACATATAATAGAGGACCTTAGACTGCAACTATTAAAGAATAAGTATGGTATTTTTGAAGTCAAAATTATTTCTTCACAAACATAGTTTATATGCATTTGCCATGCAAAAACGTGTTCTAAATTTAAGCATTTTCCTTAGTTTTTAAAAATAAATAACCTGTCTTGGCATTTTATAATAGAAGTCCTAGGACATGGGTCCTGACTGAAAAACAAAAGAATAAAAACTTACCGAATATGTCTGCTTTGAAGCAGCAAGTTTTGATATATGAAAACATGTCTTTTGTGTTTCCAACATGTGTTTGTGACAACAAAAGGGATCTGGAAATAATGATTCTGTCTCATATTCCTGGCATTATTTTTTTGAAGTAAGACAACAGTAACAACAACATTTATTTAAATTGCACATTTTCATGCAAACAATGTAGCTCAAAGTGCTTTACAAGATGTCAAGGTGAAAGTTACCAGGAAAGAAAAATAAATTAGATTAGGCAATAATATTAAAGAATAAGTAACAAAGAAAAAACAAATGAATCTATATGGTCTTAAAAACAGACAAGTAGCATCCTCATATAAAATATCATGATGCAAGTCTCTAAAGATGAGTCTGGTGATAAGGTCAGATGGCCAGGATGACAGAAAAACAAAAAACTCCAGTTAAGCAGGAGAAAAATACAAAATCTGCAGGGGTTTCAAGGCCAAAAGACCACACAGCCCCCACTGGCCATTCTACCTAACATAAATGTTCTTAATTCATTTGTCTTTGTTTCATATGAGAGGATTCGATGAAGTCAATCTCATGGACAGCTGAGACAGCTGACTTCATTCCAGCATCTTAGGAGGCCGCATGGTGCTTTGTTCAGGTGGTGATGGTGCAAATCACCACCACAGAGAACCAGAAAAGGCATAATTCTATGTCTATACAGTATAGTCTATTAGGAGTACAACTAAAATGTAGCTACGAAAAAGCCAAATTGAAATAATGTTTTTTTAGCAGTTTTATTTATTATTTTGTTTTCCACAGCATTAGCCTGACAGATTTCTATTGGTAAATTTTCCACATTTTAGATGCATAACAGCAAAAGACTACCCTATCAATTCTTCTAATCTTGGCTCTTAAAAATATAAGCAGACTTCCATTTAAAGATCTAAGGTTATGAGTGTTGGGGGATAGGCATTCCAAGATATAGGAAGCAACAAGATCATTTAAAGCTTTGTAAACCATTAGTAGTATTTTAAACTCAGTTCTGAATGACACGGGTAACCAATGTAACAACGCTAAAACTGGTGAGATGTGCTTAGATTTTCTTTTTCCTAGTCAAGATTCTGGCTGTTGCATTCTGCAGTAATTGCAACCAATTGATGTTGTTTTTAGGTAGTCCTGTTAGGATTGCATTAGAGTAATCTAGTCGACTAAAAAACAAAAGCATAAGGATACGTTTTCTATTTGCTTGTGTGATAGAAGTGGGAGGAGTTCCCACATAAACAATAATTCTACACAATATCAAGTATGTGGCAGTAAAATGTTTAGTGTGATTTTGTCTGTCAAGAGGAAAGTACACCCCTGGGGGTAAAAGGCTGTTGAGAGGAAGAGAACAACTAAGGAAGCGTGCACAGCTTGTCTTCTTTCAAAATGCATGAATCTCATGATTATAGTGTTTTTTGTTCAAAAAAGGACATGTATAAGCTATTTTTCAATGTGTGTATAATGTTAAAACATGGATTAATGCTTGATCACTTTCTTGGCTTGAAAAATGAATGTATTTAGTAAGTTTTTAAACTTCTATTTTCTGATGGTGCCTGTGCCTCACAGTTTCCATTATGAAAAAGTCAAGGCAGACAAGATATTTGTTTGAAATTTATAGAAAACATATATAAAAAACTTGCAAATGCATATGTATTTATGACAAAATAACTTTGACTTGAAAAATATTGACCTTATCCTTTAACCCAAATCCAAATCAGAACTACAGTTCTACTTCTCAGATGGAATGTTATTAAAACTAACACTGATTAAACATTCAGCAATCAGGACATCTGGACTAACAAAAGATACTGAAACTGAGAGCAGTGCAAACTTCTAGGTATTGATTTAAACTTTGCATTGATCTGAACTTTATATTCTTTACATAATTCTTTTAGAGAGGTCTTAAAAACAGATTGCTAAACATATTTTTAGAATTTATTTGCCTGGGGTAACTAGGATCAAAAGAAACATCAGCCTGGGAAAGAAAATATTGATGTAATGTAAACATGATGGGCGATTTTAAGATTATTGATTATTCACATAATCATTGTTAAAGCTAAATGAAGAAAGGTTTTTTTAATTGTTATGCATGCTGCACATAGACAAGGAACAGAAGAAGAGAAACAGAAAGACGGAACATTGTTACCATCACCTAGACAAGACATCTGCATTTTCCCACTTAAACTGGCATCATACAAGGCCTCTGCGGATTGAAGAGACTCTTCATCATCATCTGTATCCTTACTCAAGTATCTTTAAATAAGACTCTTTTCATATACATTTCTTATCCTTTTAAGACTCTTTTCAAATACATTTCTTAACCTTTTAAGACTCTTTTTAAGTACATTTCCTATTTTTGCTACTACAAGACTTACTGTGTTTTATTAATTGATTTTGCTTTATATCAATAAAGAATTTTTATTGTTTGGTTGAAGACAAATTATAGTGTAAAGATCACCCAATGTGGGTGGTTGCCATGTTCTCACAGGGATTATCAGCTGAGGAAAAGACATTTTCAAAAAGTAGCAGTGTGTTGAGTGGGCACCAGCTGTAGTTAAGGGCACAGGCATAGCATAGGTCTACAGACAACTGTTTATTCTGGTAATGCAGAGCTAGTAACTGACCACGGGCAGGTAAAGCTGTACACATGGGAAGCTATAAAGCAGCTATATTAAAGTTCAGGAAAATTTCAGGTAAATGTTTCTTCAACATTTATGTATTCCTTTGCATTTGTCACCATTAAAGTTCATTTTCTGATGTCTCGATGCATGCTCAATAATCCAGGTAAGGAAATCCTAGAAATTTGATTCTGTTCATCTGGACAAAGTTTTTAAGTGGGAGAAATATTTCGAGACTTATCCAAGTCTCTTCCTCAGTCTCAATTGACTGCAGGTTTCCCCAACCTTATAAACAGTACCTTTGCTTAATCACAGAGACTAGCACCATTGACAAAGGGCCAGTTGATCAGTGATATAAGGAGTGCCGTGAATTGTACATCGGGGAAACCAAGCAGCCACTGGCTAAGCGCATGTCACAACACAGAAGAGCTTCCTCGTCAGGCCAGGACTCCGCAGTCTATTTACATCTACAGGATAGTGGTCACTCCTTTAAAGATGAAGAGGTGCACATCCTGGACAGGGAGGAGCGCTGGTTTGAGAGAGGAATCAGGAGGCCATTTACGTGAAAAAGGAACGACCATCTCTGAACAGAGGAGGGGGCCTAAGGGTACATCTGTCGCCATCTTACAATGCTGTGATTGCAGCCATTCCTCAACCATCTATGAATGGTTCACACGTCTACTAATCAGTGGACAATTTGCATATCACTGATCAACTGGCCCTTTGTCAATGGTGCTAGTCTCTGTGATTAAGCAAAGGTACTGTTTATAAGGTTGGGGAAACCTGCAGTCAATTGAGACTGAGGAAGAGACTTGGATAAGTCTCGAAATATTTCTCCCACTTAAAAACTTTGTCCAGATGAACAGAATCAAATTTCTAGGATTCATTTTCTGATGTTTTTTTACCAAAGGTTTTTCTTATTTTTGCTGCCTCTTTAATAAAGTTTTGGTGTACGTGGGAAACAACACATTTTACTCACAGTATAAGAATCATCATTAAAATAAATCACAAAAGCAATTGTCCTCTAGCAGTGATCCTTGAGGGACTTCACTGATATCCTCAAATGCAGCATTCTCATAATAAATACAGATATTATGTAAATGAGACATTGAGCTGGGGAATGAGGAGCATTTACTCCTGTTTTTAGAGAAAGAAAAGTATTATATGCAGCATGCTGTAAGTGTTATCACTAAAACCTTTAAACCCCTGTTCCTACTCTGTCACAATCAAGGGCACCTCTTCCTCTCAAAGCAATCCAGATAGATAGATAGATAGATAGATAGACTTTTTGCCATATCCAACTAAGCATTGTGCTGTTACTTTCCTGGGAAGCTTTGGTCTCTTACAGGTGTGAAGGAGCTTCTTTTTGTTGTCCATGAACATTCCTACAGAATACTAAGACAAGTTGTTATCATCTGTTTTATCCCTCTTTTTTAATGGCACATATTAGATCTGCCATGAAAGTTTGCCCCTAGCAAACAATAGATGTGGCTGGTTATCATGAAAGATGGTGCCACAACATGACACCCTTTATTCTGTTTGTGTGCCATCTCAAAGAATCATCAGGAGTATAATGTTGTGTTTGTCATCTTTATGTGCAAAACTGGTAAAACAGAATTCATTGTTGAATGTAAGTAGAATTTAGTCCACTACTACTACTCTAGGTGGATACAGTAATAGCATGTTTTCAATGGAAGATGTCACAACAGATACTGTGAATGGAGTTTATAAGTTGTTAGCCAGTGGTCTCAGGTATTAGCTAGTGACTGTGAAAGGTACAGCATAAATGTGGGTGGTAAAAAGCAAATTTGTATGTGCTGTGATGGCATGTCTCACAATCTGATGGTTCTCCAATGGGTTTGTTTCTCTGGTACTTCAAAATACTCCTTTTTCCAGTGTGAAATCTCTCCTGCCTCCTTCACTGTGCCAGTATTGGAGATCTCAGTGAAAATCACTGAATAATTTGTTTAATTGACACATATAGTAGAATTCTTTGATACTCTTCAAGGTCTGTTCAATTGTCCTGATGTCACTATGATCAGATCCTGTCCAGTTGTCAAATTTTTATAGCAAGTCTGATGCACTCCTTTCTTTGTCAGAGAAGGTCTACATGCCGCTGCTCTGTAACTATCTCTAATTATCATGGCCATGGTTGCTCCAGTGAAAGACATGGTTTAACTTTCTTTGTGCTTGTCACTATAGCCATACAAAGATATACTTGGCACCTGAAGAAAATCATAATATTGTTGAAGAACTGCAAAATTTTCTAAGGCAGTGAAAAAAAAAACTAAAAAGCAGAAATGCTCACTATTATTTATAGATGTTTGGTGAGGATTGGCCATATCATGTCTGTGCAGATTGCAATTTACGGTTATGAAATAACTGCACAATCAACTGATGGAGTCTAGCACTCATACCTTTCTTTCTTCAAGTGACAAGAAACATGTTTGTGTACATAGTTTGTTTTACTATTGAAAGGTTTATCTTTGCTGAACTGACAAGCTACCCAACCGTTTAGTAAGATTGTTCCTAGACTGGAGATAGCTAGAATGTATGCCTCATGTCTTTACAGTATGAATTTTCAGTTACCATTTTTCTCTACTTTAATTTCTTTCTAACTTCCTTTTTTGAAGAAAAGAAAAAACATTTAAATGAACTCTATAAGAAGTAAAAATTTAAATTCCCCATAGTGCAACATAAAAGCAAAACTCAGCCAGCAGCGAAAAAGTTATTAAGGCTGCTGGAAATCCCCAGGAGTGCATACACTAACAAAATTACAATTGACATATCACACAAATACGGGAAATCCTTTATGGAAACAAACAGGTTCTATCTGGCATAAGTGAAAGTAGCCAGTTGTACAAAGATCACTTGTAGAAGGAGAGCCCCTGTAAAAACCTTTGTGGTTATATTGGGATCACTAGGGAAAGGTAAAATCACTTGGCACAGAAAATGGAGATACCCTTATGGTACTGGATCAAAAGAGATGTCATGGGCTGGTGAGCCATTACAGCCAGCACAACAGAGTATTTATATGTGTTTTTTCACAATCCAAGGCGCAATGCTTTATCAATCTACTTAAAGATAACATGTGGCAAATTCTCCAACAATTTGTAGAGTCAGCTCTGGAAGCGAGTCAAGGGTTCCTTGGATGCTGTCCCCCCAACTATGATATTTTGTTTCACATTTTAGTTTGTTTGGTCACATTGTTTTGGGTCCTGTACATATATAAGACACTGTAATGTGTTTAGATTGTGTCTGGCATGGGTCATTTTAGACAGATTAAAACCTGTTACAGTATTAGTTACTTAGAGTTCCTTTAATGTAGGCAGTACAGTAGTGAACTGTTTTTCCCTTCTTCACAGCCCTAAGTCAAGGGATTTAAATCCCTGACTGGACATTGTCTATATAGAGTTTCAATGTTCTCCCCATGTCTGAGTATCTTCTGGTCGTCCACATCCCAAAGACTATAGTATTAGGTTAATTATTGGACCCTTATAAGTGCCTGTGGTTATGAACATTGGTGTATCTGTGATGTTCTCACTCCTTATCCAAGGTTGATTTCTACCTTGCACCTGCTGATTCAGAGATAAGCTCAGTCTCCCAAAATAACAAAAAATGCATTTATCATAGTGAATAATAAAATAACAGCATCAGCTTTTAAGCATAAGGTCAGAAGGATATGAGACTCAGACACATGCTAGGTGCACATTGGACCAAGATTCAAATTCAACTTTTACACTTAATAATGGACAGATGGACTTTATGTGGTGTATAGTATTTCAAAGAAGCAAAATTGGCAACCATTAAATGCAAACAAAACCAAAGCAAATACAGTTGTCCACTTTCAGACCTGCATAGTGCAGTTCAGGATTGTACAGGGCCATAAAAAATGCTCTAGCAAAACACTAATCCATCACAGGGTAGTAATGTTCATACTCACGCTCACTCATACTTGGCTAGTTTAGAGTGGTCAAGTAACTTAACACACGTATTCTGGATTTAGTAGTTGAAAAGAACATGCAGACAGAAGAAGAATGTATAAACTCAATAAACTTAGTGACCAGGCCAAGTATCATACTTGATCTCTTAAAATTGTGAAAGAGTCAGGTGCAATTAGGCTTTCCACAACATCACTCCAAAAGAATTATATTTTTATTGTTGTGGCACAAGGAAAAGAAATCACTTGTCAATGACTACCCTAAAAAGCAGCAATTAGCCTGGACTCTGTGACTTCTGCATCTATTCATCAATTGATTTTCTAGGCTTAGGTAAGAAGGGAGGTGGTCAGAGCCTACCCTGGCAGCATCTCAGGTAAGGGAGGAATGAACCATGAATAGAACACTGTTTAATCTCATATTACACATCCTTACTTACACACACTGGATACTTTCCAAAAATGTATATAAACAGTATATTTAGTTTCTCTATATATAGCTGAACAGAAGTGTGCCCTGTGATGAACTGGTATCCTGTCCAGGACAGGCTTCAGCCTTGTGCTCAGTGTTACTAGGATAGGTACTGGTTCCCTGTAACCATGAAATGGATAACAGTTTAGAAAATAGTGAATTGAAAATAATTATCAAACTAAAAAGCTTAAATATGTAGAGCTATTCTCACTAAGTATTATCAAACAGTGCTTAACATTTACAGTGTACCTGAAATTATTTTTATTATTATTATTTTAATTCTAGCACTTGTAGTAAGAGCAACTACTTGTCTAGAGTCTTGTACTGAGCCACTGATAGGAAATTAAGTTTACAGTTTTCACTCCAGTCACTTTTTAGTCACACTAACTATTATGTAAGAAGGTGGTGAATAGGGTTATGTGTTTAAGAAGAAGTGTTGTGACTGTGTGTTAAGTGACTTGTATAGTGGTGAGGAATGATTACAAAATCTTCTCATTTTAAGTTCATTGCTTTGGCCGTTAGGCTGCAACACCTGCTAATTAGATGGTGCAGTATATTTGGAGACTAGTTCACATAGTAGAACTTCTTGATAACTTCCAATCAGTCTTTCTATAATTCATACATGCTGACAAGTAAGTCATAATAGATATTGTAGCTGTTATAGTCAGTGTGGCAATCATAACCACAAGTCATTTCAAGTAATATAATATCTGTTGAAATAAACATTCAGTGCAGAAAATTCTAGAAATTTCTTTGTGACAAAAAAGGGTCTATAAAAACAATTAATGAGAGAACAGCAAATTGTCCAAATCTTTGAAGAACCTGGTCATTCAGTCTGTATTTTTTGTCTTTCTGATTGTGACATAATGACCTGTTTTTAAATGACCTCATTTTAGTTGGAAAGTATTCACATATACCATGGAAAATGTGACTTTGAATACATGCAAATGAAAGGGGCCACTGGGAAAGCTAAAGGGCCACAAGGGATTCCCTTGAGAGGTGACTGAATGTTGGACCTGGTTGCCATATCCACCACAAGGTTAAACCACTTGTGAGCAGGGTTGATATAATGCTTGCCAGACTGGCCAGGCATGTCATACATCCTTATTTACTCTTCGGGCCTCTGTATCCTCATGAGACAGATGGCTAGCAGACAGTAGTTGGCAGCACTTGATAGAATGGATGTGCAGCTATCACTTCTGTGTCCTTAGCATCTAGGTTAAAACAAAGAGAGAAGCGAGTGATTAAAGTAAAAGCCCCTATGAAACTGAATCTTCTAAAACATATCAGTAAGTTAGGTCCTAGTACATTGTTGACACTGATCACAATGGCATCCACCTGAGAAGTGGATTTCCAACTTGTCATACAGCGTAGTTTTACAGTCTTTCTGCACATTTACATCCTTCTAACTAGAGACATGATAAATATGGCTTGCTGTAACAGTAGACTCCCCTTAAATTAATCCATGGGATATAGTGAAAAAGCTTTGCCATTAGCATCTCAGTACAGTTTAGACCCTCAATATATTATCACTTTCTAATGATGTGGACTGTCTTTAGATTCTCAGTACCGTGACACACTAGAACATAGATGTAAATTGTTTCTGAAGTCTCAGTATATTTAAGAAGATAAACACATAAGAAGAACATATGACCAATTTTGATGAGAACAGACGCTTCATTTTAATGTAACTTGTGAAAATTTATTCAAAGTACTATTACCTATGGTACTACTTAGTAAATTATCCCAGCTGTCAATGGCTTTACAATATGTGTGTAGAAGAGCTGTGTAACATTTCTGTGAGATTTTTCCTGAACTAGCTTCCACCTGTGTCCATATGTGCTAATTGAAGAAATCATTAAAAAAATAGCTTGCCTCTATCAACTAATTTCCTTTATAATTTTACATTTGATATTATGTCACATCAATCATTTTTTGTTTTGGTTTAAATTGTTCAATTTTTCCACATACCCAATAGTTCTGGGATACATCTAGTGGCCCTTTTCTGGTGCTGTTATATCTTTTCTGCAAAAATGGGCATCTAATGATGGATGTGACATGCATTTTAATTCACAAAATGGTTACATCCTGGGACAAAATGTGGTTGGTTTCTAAATTCTTAATATGTTGAACACCCTAGGATGGATATGAACTTCCTTAATATTTCCAGTAGATTTACATCCTAGTTTGAATGTTCCTTCCTGTGGATTCTTGGTATATTAACAGCCTGATTCTGCACTCCTGTGAATTAGGATTTCCCTTGGGATTTCAGTATAATGAAACACATCCCAAAAGCAGACTACCTCTGCATTGTAAGAACAGTGACTGGCCCATAGAATCTTGTAAAGTGACCCTACACTGTACACATGACACCGCCTTTACTGTCTGTGTAGAGAAATAACACTTCTGAGAAATGGATCTGCCTGTAGAGTTCTCGGCATAGTGGCATCTTGAATTAGCAGTTTTTAGGATCCATCCAGATATTTCCAGAATTGCAAGATTACATTTAAATGTATTGTTTTGTATATACAATGAGATTCTTATTTGCGTGTCTCCCACAAAGCTCTGACTCAGTATAATATAAAGCTGCAGTGAATTTCACACCATACACCATACAATAAATACAGTCTCAAGTGATATATGTAAGAAACACAGTTACACTTATGCAGTATGTTAATACAAGCAGCTGTTGAGTAAGTCGTTTAACCTGTGGATGAGAAATGTCCCTGAGTCTAGTGGTGCTCTTAGTCTTCTACAATTTACCCAAGTGATTGTGCTGGATATTTAAGGTCATTATTATTATATTAGAATTTAATCACACTACAGTATTTCCCTTTCTTTTTAAAATCCTATTAAAAACAGCTGTAATGTGTGCATTTCATCTGTTTCTAGATTTTTTTTAATTGTACACGATGGTGAATGTTCCCGATTTCTGTATCAATAATGTACTGACACAGTTTAGGGTGGCTGTCACATGCACTTTGTCCCTCCATGGGACAGCCACCCCTTGGGTGAACATGTCTTGTGTCAAGGGCAATATGTTTTTTTCAAACCTATGTAAGGGTTGACTAGTCTTAAATATGTGTATGACTGCATATGAGCAGTAACTGTAATAAACTGAACAAAAGGATAAAGTAAGACTTAGAAAAGGGACTAACTATTAGCAAGATCAATACAGTCTTATGACTAGTATAAATCAATGAATAAAGCCACGTTTTTTCAACAAAGCAAACACAGTCACACATTGATTTGTACAGAAAAGAATTATGCTGAACTATATTATTGTTGAAAATGTATTAGCATTATTAATTTGTCAAAAATTAAGGAAATAAACATAGACATAAAACAGACAATTGAGTTACGCTTTGAAACTTTTCTGCGCTTTACTAATGCCGCCCCATCCTCCCGCTTCCCTTCTTTGCCCACGACTCCTCACATCTGATTTTTATTCTGCTCAGTAACAGAAACAAGTGGATTGTAGCCAATCATCATAGAGTATTCTCAGCCAATGAGAAGTGAAATTTCAGTGCATGCGTGATGGAAAGAAGGGGGTGTCTTGCACTGCCACAGCGCGTGTGTGCCTGTCCGAGACTTGAACCAAGTTTAACCCAAGTGAGCCAAGTCTCTCAGGCGGTTGAGTGGTGTGGTTGTGGTTTGTTTGTTTTGAGGAAGTTGGGGTTTTATTTTTGGGCTCTTGCTGCCTCACTAATAGGAAGTAAGTCTTAATGCAAAGTTGCACCGAACTATCGTTTAGCCTATTCTAATAAACCTGAAACTGTCGCGTCCAGTGCTGCCAAAAACGTTTATGTGTGTGTGTGTGTTTTTTCCGTTCTTCTGTTACATTTCTTGACTGCACATAGGGTTTGCACTATAGCAGCAGGGGCACCTCAGTGAAGAAAGTAAAGATTCTCATGTCCTGCACACTTTACATTATTATGTTGTTCAGTTTCCTTAAATAATTTCCAAAGATTTTGTATATAAGTTGATAAAATATTTTGTATGTCTTTATTTGTAACTTAGAGTAATGTAATAGTAAGTGTATATCATTGATAAGAACAACAATAGTTTGATGTTTAAGATCCCCCCACCCCCCATTCTTAAGGACTGATTTGTTGCAAGTTTATGACAGGGTTGGGGGAAGTGCCTAAAACCAGTTTGGCAAGTGATTCTCTGCAGGGCTCTCTCAATCAACCTCCACAGGAAAGCCAAATTACCTAGCAGGCAAGCATCAGCGCAACAAATGGCTTTGGGGGCAGGTGTGAATGGTATTGTGTGCCCCCATTTGTCTAATGTATGACTGTTTGAGATTGGTTTAAATCAGAGTCCATTCTGTTACATGACACCCTATTGGTGTAAGGATTTGGACAAAGAATGTATAAATTCGGTTGCTTTACCCCTCCCGATCTCTCTCTCTCTCACCATCATGATGAAGGAGCATCTCACACACCATGAACTGAAATGAAGACCATACTGAGAAGCACAGCTCAGCAGCCATATTGAGACAGGCATGTGAGCTGTCCTGAAGAAAGCCATAAAATGATGAGTTAACTAGAGACATTTTAAATAACTAACAAGTCTGTGTGTTGCCTGAAACTACACATCAGCATTTATCAGGTTGTATGGTTGTCGGTATTCAAATGTACTTTGCTTATTGTTATTACTTTATGAATATTGTAAATAATAAATTATTTAAGTTATAACTTAACTCCTGCTTGTCCTTTTACTCTGTGTAATTGCCTGAGGTTATAGATGTAGAAGGGAAAGTGGGGAGAAGTTATAAAGTACCATACCTTACAAACAGTGGTAAGTCTATGGGATTTGAGGCATTCTGACAAAGGCTACACATTAATAATACAAAAGGGGAAAGTAGAGTAATATAGAACTCTACCAAGACAAAATAACAAAGCAGGATCAAAAATTAACCCTACCGTCAAATGGAAAAAGCTAATTCAAAAACACATCGATGAGTTATTAAAAGTTATTAAAGTTATTAAAAGGAGCTATAGCAATGTAGGACAGCTACAATGTAACATTTCAAAACATACTACATAGCAACTGTGATAGAAATTAAGTTACAAAAAAGAAAATATGCCAGTCAAGCCCATCTTTATATATAATCTTCATTTGGATCTTGATCTTTCTTTGTCTGCGAATTCACTGCCTTGTGTGGTGTTCCTGCTGTGTTCAGTAGAGGGCAGTAGTGAAGGAGGAGGAGAGGAAGTGAGGGGGAGAATCGTTGGATGAGGTTGGAGTGTGGTGATTAAAGAGGATTGAACTAAAGGAGACTACATGCTGTTTGTACTGGCTGAATACACAACACCTTGGTTGTTACTTTTGTGTACAAACACTGTCGATAGCACTCTTTGTGTTTAGATCTGGCGTTGACACCTGCTTCGTTGTCGAGACTGTGGTTTTTTGTGTTTCTATCGACCGTCGTTGGCAGCACTTCGTCCAAATCGAATGTTCACCCACTTCTTGGAGTCGGCAGTCAGAGTATATAAGTCGGGCACACTTCTGTGATTTTCCATCAGTCGGCATTTGGAGTTCAAGAAAGAAGCATTGGCTCTTCCTTACTCTTTGGATTGCCACAAAGCAACCTGCGAGACTGGAGAAAGGTTGAGAAGAGATCGTGAGAGGAAACAACAGCGTCATGAAAACGAGACGGACTGTGAATGGAGAGAAGCAGAAATGCTCCTCCACCACCACATAATTACTATTCGGACAGTGATTCCGAGTAGGCTGTTCCTATCGAATCAATGTCCAAGGGTTTTGTTTGGTAATTTTGTTTCCCTTATAAAAAATCATAATGCTGTGCGACGAAGGGCCCAGTTCACGACTGGCAGCCGCGTTTAAACAGGGAGCCCTTCACAGACAACTTTAACACACGTAACGTAGTTGGGCACACATGGCTAGTTATAGTATAAAACTACAAAATAGGATTCAAAGTATCAGAATACAGTGTGGTAAATTGATAAATTCTGAATAGATATTTCAAATCTACCAGAAATTTGTGGCAGTAAATTCTTTTTGAATTTCTTACACAGCATGAAATTCTGTAAAGCAACAGTTGATAAAGAGCAGGGGTCTCATGTATAAACGGTGCGTACGCACAGAAATGTTGCGCACAAACGTTTCCACACTCAACTCGAGATGTATAAAACCTAAACTTGGCGTAAAGCCACGCACATTTCCACGGTACCTCATATACTGGCGTACGCAATTTCTTCGCTCGGTTTTGCAGACTGGCGGCACCCAGCGTCAAAGCAGTGCTACTGTTCCTGTGTGGCTACCCTTTCTTTCTTAGACCCACATTCCTGACGCGGCTTTATAAATACACTAGAATTAACTGAATATTGTTTATTAGTGTAATGCATCTGATTGTAATTAACCTGTAGCAATATAATGGGCCAGGGAATAGCCATAGTATTCCAAATACCATAACTGCTTTAGCGTTGTTACACTCACTGCATCTTCTTCTTCTTTCAGCTGCTCCCGTTAAAGGTTGCCACAGCGGATCATCTTTTTCCATATTACTCTCACTGCACCACTCGGAGTATTTATATCACTGTATCTGAGTGGGGAATCACGGCAGCAGCTGATCCGAAAGAGAATTATCGGTATACAGTTTCAAGCAAACACTACCTCAGCCAAGGAAAAAAGCGTCAAAGCCTTTCCTGTACGGACCTCGCGTTTCAGAAACAGTTTCATCCCAAGTACTATAAACGCACTCAATCAGTCCATCAAGTGCTCCTTGTAGAACTGTTTGTACTTATAAGTACAATCACCTCACTGTAAACTTGCACTACAGTTATAATATTGCACAACCTGCGCCACTTTATAAAGCACGTATGATGATGATATCATTTTTAAGATGAAATGCAGCAAAATATGTTGCTTATAATACAGTATACAGATAAAACTTTAACTTCATTTAAATAATCTGTATTGTTAATAATTAAACATGTGAGGACACGGTTCCACAGCGCTAGCTAATTCACGGATAGCTCCTGCCTTGCACTGTATTATTGCTGGTTATGACGCAACACTGGAAGGATAGACGGATAGAATAATTAAACATGTACTACGAAAATATTTCAATGTTATTTAAAAGTTTTGAAGAATCCGAGTTATAAGCTTTCAGTTGGCTTAATGTCTATTACAGAGCTGATTGTGTGGCGATTGGGTATTTGGAGAAAGAAAAATAAGGACAGGAATTGGAGGTTAGTATGTTTGAAAGAGACAGTACTTCTGTAATAAATTATTTCATCGAAGGTCGCGCATGGCTCAGCAAGCCTCACTACGTGATTAAAATGGAAATTTCGAGATTAAAGTTGACATTTCGTGCTTTTTTCCCACTGTGTGCCTATTTTTTTTCTCTGTACCCTAATAAGATTTCATATGACACTCAGACGGTCCGCTGCGAGTCACCTTTTCATGGCGACTTTGATATGTGACAACTTCTTTTTTATTTCGGGCACTGTGCGACTTTGTGAACTTGAGCTTTTGAGTTTCTCCGACACTATGTCACTCGATCAACTTTCTTTTGTTGATTATACCACTGTTTAAACCAACAAATAGTATGTTTTTCCGTTGCCTCCACTTGGTATTTGCTGAAATTCTTATATTTTCCCCCGTGCTTTTCCCATTTGCTTTTCACAGAAGGCTATTTATATCGATTTGCATATTCAAAGAGGCATAATTCTGGGAGGAGTTGGGGCAGGACAGAAGGCGCGTGCACGTGTGTTACTTTTCACGCTGATCAGGATTTATGTAGTGGAAGAATGTGAAAGTCTGCGTACGCACAGATTCCTGCATCTGGATTTTTCTGTGCGTACGCACATTCCCGCTTTTGTGCTTACGCCATGTTATAGTGTGAGTTCTACGCACGGCGTTATACATGAGGCCCCAGGTGCATCTTCAGTATGAATTTGAATGTTGAGAGACATGGAGCTTTTCAAAAAGGCCTGGACAGAAAATAGTAGTAGCAAAAAAACTGATTAAGATTTTCCAAGTGTTACCAAATGGAAAATTTGACCAATTTGATGAAAAGGTCTATGCTAGGTCTGCGGTGGGTTGGCACCCTGCCCAGGATGGGTTCCCTGCCTTGTGCCCTGTGTTGGCTGGGATTGGCTCCAGCAGACCCCGTGACCCTGTGTTTGGATTCAGCGGGTTGGAAAATGGATGGATGGCTGGATCTATGCTAGGTGTGTATGAGGTAAGCTAGACTACCAACCTTTTAACCTGCCGACAGAGTTTTAAAGATGATTCAATATTTGAAGTGGAATCAGTGGTCATTATGTTTTTTGAGTTGCCATTTTTTGCCTGTTGGTACTTGGTGTTGGAGGACCACTTTAAAGGGAATTACAGTAGAACTGAGAAGTAGTCAAATCATTTTTGTCAAACTTCAGTGGTGCATTGTAGATGACAAAATAAAATTTTCACTGAAACAGGGATGTAGGTTTTTTGTGTGTTGAACTAGAGGAAGTTTGCAGACATTCAGGAACTGAGGTTGTTGAGACAGGCGGTCCACTTTTCCATGATAGATGTGCATCCAAGAGTGATTTTTAAGTACAGCTGGATGTGGCCAGTGTAAAAGCTGAAAAATAGGGCATGTTGATGAATCTTGATAGCTTTTGGCAACCTGCGATATCAAAAATAAGTGGACATATAACAGACTACTGTACATGTAGTTGAATAGATAAGACCACATACAGATGCTTCTAGTGAATGCTGTCAAAAGCAATGGTCAGCTCAAGGAGTCGTAGCATACAGGAATAATAGTCATCACCAATATAAACACTGTGCTGGGTCACAATGAATCCCAACCAAACTCTTCAGCTTTTAGTATCTGAGTTGAACTGTTGTGAATTCATAGAAATTAGTGCATAGTGTACTTCTCAAAGTTTATGGCCCAGATAAAGAAGCATTGTCGATATGAAAATCAGTTCCTTGTTCTTGTGAAGTTATAGAACCGTAACACCTGGAGTCTTTCCAGGTACCCTATAAAAGGAGCCAGTCACCACTACTCGGAGAGCCAGAGTCGGGAGGAGGTGGACGAAGCTTCCTGGGAGAGGATTAGAGGTGGAGAAAGACAGAGAAAGAGAAGAAAAGGACTGGGCTTTGGTGCTGTTTATTTGTGTTGTGTGACTGTGGGGAGTAAGTGCTTCCCCACATGAATAAAGGTGCGCTATGTGGCAAACTCGTGTTTCTGCCTTTCTGTGTCGAGGCTAGGGTGGATTAGTAAGGGAGGTGCAACAGTCATAGTGGACAAAGACCATTGTATAAATACCATAGAGGAAATGGTCTCTGACATCACTGTTTATGAGCAGCAAGCCAGCGACCCAACAAAAACCACCTTGAACAGAATTAACACTACTCTAAATAAGCTTCATAGCAACAAACGTTTAAACATACAGGATTATTATAAAATGAAATCCAATGAGGCAAACTGCCTGGAATTCTATGGCCTTCCAAAAACCCATAAAACCCCTTTGAAATTCAGACCTGTAGTCAGCCTAACATATAACTTATCCAAAAGACTTTTTCAAATGCTCAAACATTTAACGTACAATTCTGATTATTCGCTGAAATGGCATTGCAGCAATATATCCATCAACAATGATGAAATCATGGTCTTATTAGATGTAGTGTCACTATGCACCATGATTCCAATTCATCTGGCCACAGAGACTTTACTCTAAAAACTAAATAACATCCCCACCATAATGACATGAATGAAATTGGCCATGAAGGACATAATGCTTTTAACATCAATTTGTAAGAAAACTCACTTCCATTTTAATGGGAAATATTACAGACAAAGATGCCATGCCAATGGGATCTCCGTTATCAGGACTCTTAGCCGAACTAGTTAGGCAGTGATTTTAAAGCGAGGCTCTAACTCAGTTCAGACCTAAACTTTGGATACACTGCATTGACTATTGATTCGTCACTTATTGATTTGTCATATTAAAAAGCGACCAACTTTTGCAAGTATTCCTTGCAATTCCCTGCACCATGGGACATCTTCATTGAAGAGGTAACAATGGCTCTTTAATTACAAGTGTTTATTGCAAAGAATGTTATGCGGACAAAATATTACACTTTGGTAGCAATCACCCCTTATAGAATAAACTAAGTTGTGCTGAGACACTATTCAAAAGGATATTACACATATGGTAATACAAACGAAACTAGAAAGAATGAATGGCGTTATCTGTTCCACCTACTTACAAAAAAATGTATCAAATAATGTTTACATAGGAGATGCTCCAGACCTCAGCAAACAATTGACACCAACCCGGTGTCCAGTCTACCTGGTACCGTCTTCCTTATCACCGTGACATATCAGAAACCACAGCGCACATCCTCTTCAGATCATGCATTAAAGTAGTACATAACCTGGGAAACACTCTGGGCACAGTTCTTTTTAATGTCAAAATCAAGAAATCGGCAGCAGAGACAAGAAACGCAGTGTACAGTGTTCCACACAGTGAATGCCCAGCTGCATACGTAGGATAAACATCTAAAACATTTGCAACATGTATAGAAGAACATCACAATGTCAGAAGGAAGGAGACCCAGTCTCTGATATATGCACATACCAGTTCAACTTGACTTATGTTTAACTGGGACACTGTGCATGATTCAGGGCAAATACTAAGAGTGCCAGAGAGCTGGCTGAATCATGGATATCAAATGAAAACACCATTAACAGACACTTAGGCATGAACCTGTATATGTGCGCTTAAAAAGAAGAACACCCCATTCAAATAATAAAAAAGACTTTAAGACTAACAGCCTCAGAACCCCACCTTACTTATCCATCCCTCTTACACCCACCTACCCCCCCCCCCCCCCCCCCACACACTTCCTCATTTGCTATATATTACCTTTGATTCCTGTATGTCTAATGATTTTCCTCTGATGATGACACCTGGTAGGTGTTGAAAGCTCAGGAATAAAAGACTGTTTTAAAATATGTTATTCATTTTCTCCCTTCGTAGATTTCCAAATATATCCCTCTATTATAAAAGAAAATTTTGAGATGAGACTATTCCCAAGAGATTTTTTCAAGTCCCGCCCTCCTCTCAACCATTTTCAACCATGCCCACAGTCCTCTCACCTCTCATTCATGTGAATGCTTTTGTCAGACACAGTTCCTGCCCTGTCAGCTCTTATAAATTTTTACATTTTCCTCACTTTAAGTTCCCAATAAAAGAAGACTTATTATGTCCAAATCTTATAGAAGAATTTCATTCCAAAGAGTTACCAACAGAAGAAATGAGTACACGAGCAATCCTAGCACCAAGAAATGATGAAGTCAAACAAATTCATGCAAAAATCGTGTATTGGTTATATGGCAAATTGGTTAAATGTGTATCAATAGACTATGCTGAAACAGTTGGTGGTGATGGTGCGAAAGATGAAAACATCAACTTACAATAACCCGCAGAATATCTACAACCATTAACACTGTCCAGTCTTCCACCGGCCGAATTACTGTTAAAAGAAGGATGTATCGTAATGTTATTGCGTAATTTATGTCGGAGTGATGGGCTATGCAATAGGACATGATTAGCTGTATTCATAATTGGTCGAACAATTCTGACATGTAAAATTTTAACAGGCAACAAGAAAGGTAATGCAATACAGCTTCCACAGAAAACATTAGACACCAAAGGAGATCTTGATAGGCCATTCGTATTAAAACGTTTACAGTTTCCTGTTAGAATAGCTTTTGCAAAGACAACAAATCACAGGGACAAACATTTGAAAAAGTCGGTTTATTTATTAGAAAGAAAGAAACGATATTCACTCATGGGCAGTTATACTTTGCATTGTCACAATGTATTGAATCAAAATTCAATGTGATATTGATGAAAAGTGAATTCAAAAAATTGTTTTTACTGAAGTTTTACAGTAAAAGTGTAAGTTTAAGAAGTTTTTGCATCTAAATTTCAAAGCCAAACAGAACAAAAACATATAACGCAATGAATACCTCTAATGCAATATGAAACATAATTTTCTTTCAATTTATTATGTTTTACTATTCTTTACTATGGTTAATTACTCACTGTAATGTAAAATAGTTCTATTATGCATATGTAACAATTTCCATGAAAATAACAATCTTTAAATTGTACATCCTCTTCCTCATACGTGAGCGGCAGATCCACGAAGTGGCTAGTGCGTAGTGCCCACCCAGGGGTTGGCGAGCAAAGCGAGCAGGGGCCAGAGCCCCCTAGTATATAAATAGTAATATCAACAATGGGGGCACTTTTATACCGATGCTCTTGACCCTCAATAATCCAAGAGAAGGTACAAATTCATAAAAATAGGTAAGTTTAGTGAACATGGAGGGACATGTATAGGGAGACCAAAACAGTACAATGAAAACAAGAAATGTTTTTGCTTTTAATTCAAAAGATGCAACTTAAATTGAGGGGAATTTAAAATTCTAGGTTTGTATGCTTACATTTGTGCCTGTCATGCCAAGTATTGGCTTTTCAGGCCAACTAGGTATCTGCCTTGCTTCTGTTGCTTTGACATTAGGTTGAGTCCTTCTGCCACAGAAAAATTGACTCGGTGGGTTAGAAATTGGATGTAGACTTAATGATTTGTTTGTGCTATTTCATGTTTTAAATGTAGTGGTATACTACAGACCAGACATTCAGCTTTTTCCAAGTAATGAAGTTTTTTTGGCCTTAGAATTGTAATTCTCCATCCAAGCAAATATAAACGTTTATCACAATATAATGAAAAGTATTTCCATTGAGCAATGTACTCATTTTTGTAATTCTTAAATGTCACCCAAATCAGTATCCAGTGTTTCTTCCCCATTTTTCCTGATTGAGAATACCTTACTTTGGAAAAATTCAGTGAATGCAGTAATAATTGCCCCACCTCAATACTAACCTTCTTACACTTACTGACATCATTGAAAGAGTTTTGTGTACTACCTGCCATAAAACATAGCTGATGTAGGATTAATGAATATAAATGCACTTTTACATATACAGTATATGTTGGCCCTAGGGCAGCATGGTGGTGCAGTGGTAGCGCTGCTGCCTCGCAGTAAGGAGACCCGGGTTCGCTTCCCAGGTCCTCCCTGCGTGGAGTTTGCATGTTCTCCCCGTGTCTGCGTGGGTTTCCTCCGGGTGCTCCGGTTTCCTCCCACAGTCCAAAGACATGCAGGTTAGGTGCATTGGCAATCCTAAATTGTCCCTAGTATGTGCTTGGTGTGTGGGTGTGTTTGTGTGTCCTGCGGTGGGCTGGCACCCTGTCCAGGGTTTGTTCCTGCCTTGCGCTCTGTGCTGGCTGGGATTGGCTCCAGCAGATCCCCGTGACCCTGTGTTAGGATATAGCAGGTTAGAAAATGGATGGATGGATGTTGGCCTTTTTTATCCATCATGGAGCAGTGCTGTTAGTTATCACACATGCTGCAGCCATTTGATGGAAGGTGCATAGATTACAAGTCATAAATATGTTTGTTTTTATGTAACACGGTGGAGATAAAAACTTCAGTAGGTTGGAACAAAGAAGCTTGAATCAGTGACTCTCTACGTAATTTCAATCTGCATTAAGATAAGTCTAAGATTGTGTTATAGTTGGGTGTCTGCTACTGTCTTGACCCAGTTCAACTTTATTGCTTCTGACATCTGGTTTGATAAGGGTGATGGTTTGTAAGGTTGTTGACCTTTTTCCCATCTTTTATTACAATTATTTAAATTCTGATAGTGTAAATTCACACACATTACACAAAGGGAAGAATTACTTCATGTTCATCTTGAAAATAGAACCAGTTGCTTCTTAGGAAATCACTGGGAAATAAACATTTAATAGAAAGCAGTAGTTCATTTACAAAATTAAAACAGGCCTATAACAAGAAGTTCATAGTTATGCTATACTCTAATGGTAACTTTGCTCAGGTGCCAGTCCTATTTTGAGAAGCCTAGGCAGGGGGTCTAGAAACAATTTTATTTACTGTGTCTGTCCATTAGACTAGGTATAGCCTAATATGGTCTGAAGTACCCTGGTGGACCCTCCTTTTTTCTATGTTCTGAGGATATTAGTGAAAAGCTAATTTCCTATGTGTGAAGAAAATATTCCACTAATGGAGGAATTGTATTTGAAGTATACTACTAGTTATACAGTACACAAGCAGATAGATGGAGACACTTTGATATCTTATGTGATATTCCTAAAGGGAGTATAGCTGAGATGAATGATTTTGCTTCTGACATATTTATTAGGCTTTATCACTGCATGGAGAAAAGTCTATAAATGACTAAGGAGTGGGTGATGGGAATGCAAATTTTGACAGACTTTTGTCTAAGCTGTATTGTTCTTCTCTCCTAAATCGATTGTTCATGTATTCTGGTTTAGAAATAAGTGCTTAAATGGTAATATGTCACATATTCTTCCGTCTACTCCTAGTCTTCTGCTCATAGTGTACTGTGTATTTCTCATTGCACTGAAGATAATGTCAGCTATCTCAGAATTGTCACTCTTACTTATATGAACTGGTGTCCTTCAGTACCTGTTTTTTTAAACCTTCCTGTTTATATTAAGCTGCTTTTATACCCATTTGGCACTGACAGCAGCATTCAGCTGGGCTGCAGTCAGAATAAAAGGTGGAGGAGGAAGCGCTGATATTGCTCTCTAATAGTTTCTATGGCAACCAAGTGTAACCTCTGACTTTGTTCTGAGTCAGTCCACACTGCCAAAAAAGAGGATCCCAACAGTATTTTCAATGGACTATTAAGCATGCAATGATGGGGTGCATAATTAAAAATAATAAGGCTAAGGAATCTGCAAGATTTAATGTATTTCAAAAGGAACACTTTACAATAATTAGCAACTAATAATCAGATATCTGTGAAAATCCGTACATTTTGTAAACCCATCCTTCCATTCATTTTTAAGAACTGAATTTTCTTCTGTAGGGTTGTAAGTTTCCTAAGCCAGAGCCAAAAATGGACTGGATAGCGACTCATTCAAATTGCATCCTAAACCACCCCAAACCCCAAGCTCACTCATAACAGGTTCATTTCAAATTATAAATTTGCATGCACATCAACGGGGTGGCCGGGGAAATAGGGGCACTTAGAGATAACACACACAAACATGCAAACTCCACACAGAAGGTACACCACCCAGGAAATGAACCAAGGTCAAAGGTTGTATGAAGTGGCAAAACATAGCCTCTGCGCTACAGTGTCTCTTGCACGGGAACATTTTATTGTCATTTTTTAGTTGCAGTTGCTTATTTAGCTAGAGGTACTAGCCAAAAACATCCTGCAGATTTCTAATAATTTGCTATTTCCTGATTTTCAAGGCAAATACTGTTTCTGGCCTAAACAAGTGGACTACAAGATGAAATGGAGCTCTTCAGCTTGAATTTTAAAAACATCATTAGGTAAGTATAGCAAATAAAACAAGGTATAACCCCCTATGTTAAATCCCATTTATTGATCCTACATCATGTTTTACACAACAAAACAGTTTGTAGTTCTAATATTTGTTGGTTTCTCTTCCATTATCTGTCTAGTCATACATTTTTTTAGACCTGGTGTCTTGTAATCACAATTACACAAAGTAGATTTACTGGAGTGTCCAGTATGAATGTTGCTGTACTTCCTGGTATGTTTTTTTTTGTTGTTGGTGGCTCCCTTTCAAGTGGAATACTGGTGATAGCCTGTCGGGTCGGTTTAAAGCAGCAGACATAATTCTGCAACCTGTGCTAAATGATGCATGAGGGTTGTTGCTTATCTGATATTTGTAGCTCCTATTAGCAAGTAGAAGCAAAAAGTTCCTACTCTGTAGACAATTTTCTCAAACAGTAATGCCTTCAAAGGTTACTGGTATAAATTGTATTTTCTTCTTTGCATCTTAAAATGCCGTATTGTTTTTGTTCTGCTAAGAAGGATAAAGTGTAATACTTTACATAAAGCGCTTTTCTTGTATTGCATGTACTATACTTTAAGAAACCATTCTTTTCTCCATATTTTGTCCCGCACATTATTCATGGGAGATGCAATTAATTTTTCCTTTCTCTGCTCTAGTCTAGTTCTCATTTTTACTTTGCTACCCATATTTTAAAACTTGCTTTTTAGGTTACAGGATCATAAAAGCTGGAGCCTGGAGAAACCAGACCTAGATTAGACACCAGTCCACTATAAAACACTATTCCGCATTTTCTCATGGCAAGCCAAAGTAGAGGCACTAATTAATATACTATTCAATGCATAGATAGATAGATAGATAGATAGATAGATAGATAGATAGATAGATAGATAGATAGATAGATAGATAGATAGATAGATAGATAGATAGATAGATAGATAGATAGATAGATAGATAGATAGATAGATAGATAGACAGAACTTTATATGTCCCCAGGGGAGATTTGGTTTTTACAGAAGCTCTTAAATAAACAAATACACAAATAGGTAAATAAATAAGTAAGTAAAAATATACACACACTGGAATTACTATAAAGCAACAAAAAGAAAAAAAGAAAAAAAAGTTCTGACTTGGCTGTCACAGTCCCAGTGAGGCATTATGCAGATGTATTGCTGTTGGTATGAAGGAGCCCCAGTAGCGTTTCTTGACACACTTCTGCTGAATAATTAGTTGGTTGAAATTCCTCAGTGTTAGTGTGTCAGGGAGAGGATGTGCAACATTGTTGATAATGGCAAAGTTATATATGCATTATATAATGACCAGTAGGGGAAATAACAGCACCCTCAAACCCAAAACACAACCTCACAACACAGTGCTGGGTTCAGAAAATTTACTTTTAATTAACAAAAGACCTTTTACAGACTTCCTCTCCGTGAGCAAGTCCTAATTTGGGATCCTGAGATGGTTTGTCATATGGTGGGTGTGGCAGCACACTTTATCAGTGTGGCTCCCAACCTTTCCCAACTCTCTGTCTCTGTCTCTGTCTCTCTCTCACAGTGAGCACAATATAGCACAGCAAAGCAATACAACATAATACTTTCCCCTCTCTCTTCTCTGTTTCCTCTGCTCCTCCAAGATGAGTGTTGTCCAGCTCCTCTCCCTAAGCTGACTTTGCCAGAGTGAGGCAGAACTGCTACTCTTATACATGACCCGGAAGTACTTCCTTTACCAGAGCATCATCCACAGAAAGTCATTCTAAGTCAGGTGGACACCCCGCAAAGTAAAGAGTGCAAGTCCCTGCAGCACCCTCAGTGACACCTCTGAACCCAACAGGGCCAGCCCGTGGGAGTATAGTTCCCAGTATGCCCTATGGGTGCCCACATGGGTATGCTTCCACCGAGTGTCTCAGGGGAGAGAATAATTCACATACGTTTCCTCCCGCTGTCGTTCCAGCATACTGGTGTCCCATCTGGGTAAAGATCCTTGACTTAGCCCTCTACTGCGGTGCTGGCACCTTCTGCCATTCTCCTTGTTAAGACAAGGAATACTCTGCCTTTCTTCTTGTCCAGTTACTGGCTTGGCTACCCAGCCAAGTAAGGAACCTTAACCCATATATAGCTAGAAATCCACAAAGGGAGCAATTGAATCACATTTATTAAAATTAGTTTTTATTCCTAAGCTTTCAATTCCTACCAGGAATCATCATCAGAGGAAAAATGACTTACAGGAACCCAAGGCAATATACTGTATAGCAAATAAGTAGGAGGGGATTGGTGGATGTGGGGGAGAGGATTGACGAGGTGGGGTTCAGAGGGTGTTGTTGGTCATAAAGTATTGTTTAATATTTGCATGTTCTTCTTTTCAAGCTGGCATATGCTGGGTTCATGTCCAAATGTCTTTTAATGGTGTTGCCATTACATAGCCATGTTTCAGCCAGTTCCCTGGCACTTTTAGGATTAGCCTTGAAGTTTACTTGCACTAGTAGAGTCCTAGTTACAAATATGCAAACCGTATCACAGACCTTCGCTTCTATACATACAGGGGTGGGCACAAGTTGGTTTACAGATGTGAGTACATGAAGCTGGCAATTTGAACACTTATGTGATTGTACCTACTGTAAGAGCACCGTGCCATTGTGTTGAGTTAATAAAGATATTGAGTTAATAAAGCTATTGTAATAATCATAATCATATTTTTCAATACAAACAACTGTAAACCTACTATTACCCACCACTGTGTATATATATATATATATATATATAATATATATATATATATATATATATATATATATATATATGCACTATATATTTTAAGCATAAAGGGATATAATTTATTCAGTATTGTATACTTTCAATTTTCTGGAGTGATATACATGTACATTATATTCAAAAAGCGACTGATACTGTATTAAGTTCCTGTTTAAATGCTTTGATTTCCCCTTTATGTTCTCTGCTGTATCCCTTTGCCATTATTCATGTATGTTTCTATTTTTATAAAGAATTCTCAATAAAAACATTTGTTCTTTTAATCTCAATCCTCTTGTACTTACAAGTGTAGAATATTGTGATGTATTTACTGGTAATAGAAACATGGCTTTCATTTTGGCTTAATCATGAAATTTGATACTAAAAATGTAGTGTCCTCAAGAACAGAAAAAAAGTTATTATAATCTTTACTCATTTTGATAATTGTGCCTGGAACCTCAGGGAATCTGAAGTTGTTAAAGCTTCATTGTAAAAATTACTAAGATGATAAACATTTGCTGATAAACAAATAATAAAAATGTATTTTTATTTTACCAAGTCATAATTCAATTGCTACAAAATAGAAGGCCCAACTTAATTGGCTGCGTTGAAATGCTCTATTCCTTGTTTTTCTGCTCCTCAGAACACTCTGCAGTTCAGTGTAGAAACCCAGTGCTGCAGTACACTACCATCTTATACATGCTGGCTAGAACCTGGCAGCATTCCAGGATGGCAGCTGTTTTCAACTTGAATGTCTGGGTGAAATGGTGAAATTGAAGTAACAGTGAGTGAGGAGGCCTCGTGACAGGAGGTATGGAAAATTGAATGAGCAGAGGGTCACAAAAACATAAATCTATGTCTGACCCTATGATTTACTACATCTGCAGTCCTGATGGTATCTGAATGTGCATCTTTCCTAAGCTGTACCAAATGTTCTGAGTGGTACTAAGAATAACTGCTCATACTGTGTAAGTCAAGCATTATACTCTTCTTAAAGATGCATAAAGTTGCAAGATCTTAGTATATTGCAAGGAATATGTTATGACTCAGAAAGCAAAATTTGTTTCCTTTTGCTTATGATTCAGATGTAGTGTCACTTGACCTTCGAGCTTAAAAAAATACATGCTGTGCCTAAACTGAACTTGATAAGATGGAAACAACAGTGTATATATACTGTGATAATAGTACACAAAAGACATCATAAAGATTTGGGACAGCCACCCATATATTGTGTTTTCCAGCTGCAAAGGTTTAAGTTTTTTAAGCACGATGTGCATAGAACTGAGTCCACAACAGAACTAACTAACTTAGCCCAAGATGGAGGCTTTAAAGGCCTGTAGAGGAACTGGTGTCATCAAAATGGCCAAAACCAGAAGCGACGTCAGCAAAGGGGCCGGCTTCGGGAGTGATGTCAGCAAAGGGGCTGGCTCTGGAAGTGATGTCTTCTGAGGCGCCAGAACCTTGAAGGATTTCCCGGGAAAGGTGTGTAGGGAACTGAGAAAGACAGTCAGTATACTCCGCCGCCCCCTGGTCGAATGTTTTATTACACTTACTCAGACCCTTTAGCTGCCTCCTACTCGCACGTGTGTGACAATACATAATATATTGTATCATGCAATTAAGCTGCATTTTCTGGATATTTCACGAGTTTAGATAACCATTACCAAACATTGTTAATTGTAAAAATAAGGACCAATTAATTAAGGTGGTTCATTTTCTGAACCAATTTATTCCAATACAGGATTGCAGGGGGAATTGCAGGCGTCATAAGCTGATCCCTCTAGCATCTGGCACATGACATGAACCAAACAGCACACAATCTCTCACACATTTACATTGGTTAACCTGGAGTCACCAATTGCCCTACCTGGCATTTCTTTGGGATGTGTAAAAAAGCTGGAGTATCCCTGTGTACACAGGAAGAACACAAGAGCACAAGTTGAGCTCAGTTTTATCAGCAACAACTGTGCCCTAAATTAATTTAATTCAGTTCCATTCAATTCAATTTACTCCTTTATAGCACATTTCACCTTACAAGCTAGAGTGATTCACACATTTACAAATATAGTTAAAATATAATATAATAAAATATAAAATATAGTTAAATTAAAAAAAAAGATCATACAATTAAACACAAACACCATGATAATCACAATGGGTATGTAAAGTCTCTCTATACTTAATTCAATTTAAAGGTATGGGAGCTGCACTGCAAAACATTTTTAAACTGATTTGTTAAGCTTGCTTTTAATGAGTAAATGTTGAATTGTGAATACATTAAAGTATGCTAAGTAATTAAATTCCTCATACTTATGGTTAACAGAAAAAAAGGTAGATCACAAACTATATGATATGATATGATATGATATGATATGATTTTGGTAAACTGGCCATGCAGCCTTTTCCTAGGAATTCCACAAGGTGCAGTCAAATGTCAATGAGTTTGATGGATTTTTTTTCAATAACACGTCCATTCAGTGGTACTCCTCGAATATTAGGTGGGATAACCTTATGAAATTGACAGTTTTTGTCAAATGCCATTGAAGCAGACTGAACAGTGATACAGAATGTGAATTGACAACTTTAGTAAAGAGAAGAAAAACAAAATGAACAACCTCAAAATCAGTTCTGTGTTTAAATACTGGGTCCTCATCCTTGCTTTTAATACAGACTGATAATGCAAATAAATCTTTCCATAATTTTTTGTGTTCTGTGTAGTCCTCCCATGGTGACTATCTACTGAAACAGGGGGACTGCAGCCCCGTGAAAACTCTGATTGTGCTAGAAGCCCTGCTCTGATCTAAATTAAAAATTGTTAACAAATAAACGAAAAAGGGGCAGAGGAAAAACAAAAATAACAAAAAAAAAAATTGGCCTGGGGTGAGGTACACTCACAGTCCAAACAATAATAATAATAAAAAATGTAATAATCTGACCATACAGCATTGCATTAGTGGCTGTTTAGCCTTAACCTTTTTGTTTAATGCATGTAAATTAATCCATTTTAATTTGTTACATGCAGTATAATTTGTAAGATGGAAAAACTGATTAATTTTGTGAAAATGTTAAAACTAAAGGTGAGATCAGTGTCAAGCATAACACCCACAGTTCCTGTGAATTTAGTCAGGCCAAAGTTTAAGCCTATTGTGCTGTCAGACTTATGCTGTTATGTGCTGAAGTTTTATTCAAAAGAAATATAACACATTTTGTACAAATGCAAAAGAAAATGTACCATTCCAACATTTCAATTCAGAACAATCAGTTAATCAAAGGAGGCATATTATTCACTTTATTGATAAATACATCTGAGTGACAACAGCATATAGATTAAACTGAATATTATGTATCCAAATGGCATGGATAATGGCAGCATATTGAAAGAATATGTAATACTGAACCCTCTACTTGCAGACAGGAAATTGATAAGACGAAGTAAACAACGTTTATCAAAAAGAATGCCTGACAGTAGTGATGCATAGAACTTTCCGCCACTTAAAAAATTTGGCCATAAATGGCACATTTGGTATTTGGTCAAATGAATAAAAATGGTAATTTTTTTAGCTGAATATGTGATGCTGTTTCTATAAGGAATGAGTAATATGTCACACCAAATTGCATTGTGGGCTGTAGATGCCATCTTGGAGAATTCTGCTAAGTTGTGTACAATGAGGAATGCAAATGATAGCAAGACACAGTAAGAAAACACAATGCTTTTATAAAAGCAAATGCAAATTGACAAAGGAAGGGAGAAGGATAACTGATCATATTGGAACAGAAGGCAAAACTGTTTAAATAATATGAGCTTAATAAATAAAGTGGATCCATTTGACATGCCAGCCAAGAAATGTGCCAGGCCTTCTGACAAACAAATTCCCCTCACATACATGGATATTGTGAACTCCCTCACTTTTTGGACTCAGTGTATACATTGTTTACAAGTTATAGATTACTGGACGTACACTGACAATTTATTAATAGAACAATGCAAAATCTTCTGATTTACTTGACACAATTTGTAAGTGCACAGTCGTTCTAGCCAAGGTAGTTTGGCAAAGCTATTGGTAATTTTTTTCCCTCGTATGCTGGTTTAAGCAGTTTTTAGGTGTGTTTGCATGTACTTGTCATCATCATGTCTCTCTGTCTGCCTAAATGAAACAACTTGGATAGCAGCTGACCAATTTTGTTGAAATTTTGTATACTTATTCTTCCAAGAAATTTGTTAGGAAGGTTCAATTTTTGTTAAAATATCTCAAATAGTACACACTATACACATGTTTGAAATTTCATAATCTCATGGTAAGCATTGGCAAATGTTCTGAATTGTCTGTCTTAAAAAGAGAAACTTCTGCACACCTCCAGTACATCAACTCACTCCTCCTTTTGCTTCAGGTCGGATAACTGTAAAAGTGAATGTAAGAGGAAAAGGATTTTGTAAATGTCACTCTGTAAGCACAGAATGAACAAGCAGAAAGTGGATGGGCGGGTGGTGGAATGGATGTATG
This sequence comes from Erpetoichthys calabaricus, assembly GCF_900747795.2. Lineage (NCBI taxonomy): Eukaryota > Metazoa > Chordata > Cladistia > Polypteriformes > Polypteridae > Erpetoichthys > Erpetoichthys calabaricus. The sequence continues at coordinate 82,274,024 of NC_041405.2, forward strand.
GATTGATGGATAGATATATTCACCATTTACACTACAGTGAAAACAACCTCAGGGCTGCATTATGTACAGATTATTATGATTCAATATTTCACTGACACTATAATTTATTGACAAAGCTCTGGACCTGCTCTCCATCATGGTCTGAAGCTGCCAGCAATTTTAATTTGAAACTTCAGCAGACATTTTGGCTCTCCATTGGGAACTTTTTAAAAATGTTATGTTTAAGAAATTTGAACTACAATTAGTTAAATTCCCTACACAATTAACAACAGGGCATAAATTGATACTATTTTGACATCACTTGAATTTGAATCTTGTGATGGACAGCCGGCGGTTCAGTCTGGCCGGGACGTCCCTGAAGGAAAAGACTGGAGGAAGGCAGCCTTTTCAGGACACTGCCTATCCCGGGATGTTAGGTGGCAGCTCCCCTGGACAGCAACGGTTCCCCGGATTCCCTCAGAGCATCCTGGGACATGGAGTCCGTTTCCTCAGCCCTGTTGGGGGCCGTGGGTGCTGCCACGGGGAGCTCACAAAGAACCTGGGGATTTACATTATTACTACAACCCGGAAGTACTTCAAAATCACGAGGACGGAAGCCTGCAGTACTTCCGGGCTATTTGAGGAATGAGGATGTGGCAGTTGACCTGGAGAAGAAACACTTCCGGGTCATGGACTATTTAAAGGACTTTGGGAAACCCAGCAAGGAGAGCCAGAGTTGGGAGGTTGGGTGACTAAGCTGCTGGGAGTGGAGGATTATTTATTGTATTGTGATTATTATTGGAGAATTGTGGAGTGTGCGGTGCTTTGTGCACATTATTGGAAGAGAAATATTAAAAGTCTTCTTGGTGCTTTTTACAAGTGTGTCTTGGACATCTGTCTGGTGGGTTTAGCAGGGCAACAGCGCCTCTAGCATCCACAATCTGCTGTCTATAAAAGCTATTTCAGCCCTCCCACAAGACTATTTGGGGTCCGTTTTCAAGTACACGACATTGTAAAGTGCTAGTAAGAAGTATAAAATGTATTTTATGTATCCTACTAACACATTTACACTACCTGTCAAAAGTCTTAGAACACCTCAGCTTTTCCAGTTTTTCTTCAAATGTAATCATTTGAAATGCAATGAATGACCTAAAATGGTGAAATGTAAGCAGTGAAGCTGCCAGAGTTTTAAATTTAAAGTTTAGCAAAAACTGAGAAAAAGGAAATTTCAGAATATTGCAAATGGGCCTTCTTCTGGGAACAACTAATAGGTTACGAACTACAGGTATTCTGTACCAATTAAATAAAAATAAACCTTGCAAGTTGAAGAGAACAATTTTCACCGGTAACCCAGCTTCTGTTGATTACCTAAAAAGCCTCTGTTTGTGCTGTGCTACTTGGACAATATTCCAGTGACAATGGCAAGAAAGCAGTAATTAACAAATAAAAGAGACAGAGCAGTATATCACTTAGAAGTGAAGGCCTTACATGTAGAGAAACTGCAAAAAAAACATTAAAGCATCAGTGATTACGGTGACCTAACAAGTCCAAAGGCAATATGAAGCTGGAAAAACTCTGATAGGAAGAGATCTGACAGACCCAAAGTCACAACTCAATCAGAAGACAAGTTTCTGAGGGTCACCAGCTTGTATGATAGGCGCCTCACAGCTCAACTGCTTCAAGCACAGTGTAACAGTGGTTGAGAAAAGCAAGTTTCAGCTTCTGCTCTGAAGAGGAGACTTTGTGCTCCAGGTTTGACAGGGAGAGTGGCAGTAAGAAAGCCATTCCTTAAAATAGCAGCTTGAAATACCAGCTGTGGACTACTATAGACTGAAACAAAGTCTTTTGGGCTGATGAATCAAACTTTGAAATGTTCAGCTCATCATGCAGTGTGTTTGTACGCCGTCGAGTTGGTGAAAGGATGGTTCCTCAGTGTGTGACACTACATAGAGGAGGAAGTGTGCTCTTCTGGGGTTCTTATACTGGAAGCAGAGGTGGTGACTTGCACAGAGTGGCTGCCATTCTGAATCAAACGGGTGACCGCAGTTTGGCTGTAATAACAGCAAAAGGTGGTTACTTTGATGAATGAAAAATGTGAATAAAATTTTGTACACTTAATGATTCCTTGACATGTTTTTTTATTTGCAATTATTTATTTGTTCTGTGCCTTGATTTCAAGAAACATCAGACATTAAACGGCATGCATTTCCACAAAAACTGAACAAACTGAGGTGTTCTAAAACTTTTGGCTGCTAGTTTTGAAAATGACTTGCTATTACAAAATATGTTGTAAGTAAAATGTGATATCTTTTGTGAAATGTGAACTCTTTGATAAAGTAACTAAAAAATTTGAAATTCTCCAACTTTCAAATCAGTTAACTATGTCGCCCAAACACACTTTAATGTTTTGCCATGCATACAATTTCTAACTTGTTTATATTTATCAGCATGAACACAATGTATTCACTGGTTAATGGACTTAGTTACTGTTAATCCTCATTTATGTTTTAACAAAACAATATCTTGTTCCAGTTTTTATTTATTTATTCATTCATTTACTTATATTCAGTTATTTTTTTATTATTGACTGTTTCAAAAGTATGACTACAATAATAACATTATTTTTCATCAACTTGTAGTTTTTTTTTGACACCATTGTGAAGAGGTACAGACCAAATGTACAAGTCACTGACCAGGAAATGAATCCTAGTGAAAGTCAAAGCAAGGATCAAAACCACAAGATCGAATTTATCTTTCATCTTAGTTAAAGGAAAATGCCAAAAATCAAAGTCAGGGGAGTGCCAGTGCCAAGTTCAAAATGCCAGAAAATAACTAAAATTAATAGTGCAAGTCTTTAGTTATTTTCTATAATCTTGAATATAGAGATCTGCGCGACACTGGTAATACTGTAAATACCTGTGCATTGGTGACGACACAATTCTAGAGACACATCTCTTGCAAACCAACCTTGTGTTTTGACGACACTTGAACAAAATGGCACCTCCCGCAAAACAAAACGGTATTGTATAAAAAAAAAAAAAAAAACAGAATGGTTAAAAAAGTACCGAACATATTTTTGTCAGGAAAAATAATTATATACCATTTTCTAAATCCCCCGAGGCTCAAAACTAAGAGTGACCCAAAATTAAATTTTAGAAAAAGCTATTATACTTCACAAAGAAATTGATATGTAACAGATTTATAATTCAGTTTCACTGAAAAGCAAAAATGAAATTGCAATTGATTTAATTTCGGCCTTATGCAATGGCACAAAAACAAATTGGCAAAAAATACAATAAAAAAGGTATTCAACATTTGGTTTTCAGCCCAGGGTTTTAAAAATTTGGCTTCAGTCAAGAATTTTCATTCCAAAATTGTTTTTAAGTTGAAAACCGTAATGCATCGATCATTGTATGCTTTAAAGGATGTTAGAATATCATTAGCAGAGAACTTAATACTGCTTCTCTGCTTTAACCTGGGTGAAACCAAACTAGAATAACTCTGGGGCTTGTAAAGTAAGCCTAGGATTTAATAACATTTTTTTTTCAGAGACAGTGGTAATTTGTCAATTGGTCATTATTATATTGCCATAATTATGGTTTAAATCAAGTTCTAACATTACCACATTGGAGTAATTGGATACAATGTTTGACTTGTAAAAGTGGGTTGTATGAATTAGTTCTATGAGATAGCTACTAGATTTCATTTTGGAAAGTACTCTTTTGCAAAGAAGGGATGCAACGGTAGTGGCCTTTCCACTGTGCATAATGCAAATAAGACCAAGGTGTACAAAAATACATGCTGTATTAAATAAATAAATACAGAAATAAATAAAAGACATTGATTGATAAAAGGAAGAACACAATAGCACCCTCTAAACTTGGCAGAAAACAAAAAATCCTGCAGCCTCACGTGATCTAACTAAATAAGTATCTGGTTTTTTTTTTTGGCTTGTTTACTTTTTTTACCAAACTACCACAAAATCTGCTCTCAAATCATGACTCACATCTCTCTTTCTTTCTCTCTGTCACAATGTGTGCCTCTCTCTTCCTCTTGCCAGTAGGTTCCTTGTCCTTGACCCATCCCCTGACCCCAGGCTCAGTCAGTATGTGGGCTTGAGTTGGCTTTTTAAACCCTACACAGGATTACTTCCAGTCAAGCCCCAGTATTATTTCAGGAGTCAGGGGAGGTCCCACTTTTCCAATAAGGACACCGAGCTAGAGTTCCCCTCTACTGGTTCCTTGTGTCCCTGCACCCTTAAGCTGTCAATTCCAATGTCTCTAGGGAAGCTCTATTTCTTTTACCAGCCTGTTCCCTGGTCCTCCATGCTTTGGGTTATGTGCTGTTTAATGGCCTGGATGTCTGTGAATATTTTAACATCTCTCCGTGGCCTTGTTTTCCTGTTAATGAGTTTGGCATTCCTGGCAACAGCTTGGTTACTTGCTCACTAACTTCCTTTGGGAAATTCTCATGTGGGTGCCCAGGCCCCATCTCAGTTCTTAGCACCATGGAATCCAGTACACATATGGATATAATGCCACTTGGCGGTGCTCTTCCTCCTGCACTACTATAATAACATTATCCCCTTTCTATCACTGTTGCTTTCTGGTCTGTAACCGTGCCCCGTGCCACACTTCACTGCCTGTCATCCACCTAACACTGGGCCATCCATTTCAAATGGTAGAATTTTCCATTCTATATTTAATTTAAAATTAAAGTATTTAACTGCAGATCACTATGACAGTATGCACAAGGTATTGTGATTCAGTACTCCTAGATCTACTTCCGAAAGTTCACTGCTGAGTCTTTTCTCTTGTGCATTTTATTTTAGTTATTAAATGATTCACTAAACTCATCATTGCTAATGTTATACAGAATTAAATTCTAGTGCTGGTTATTTATGAGATGACTTACATAGCCATCAGAATTTAGTTTCAAGCTCTCAAAGTGGCAGCAAAACTTGGAGTCTGTTTCCAAAGTTCTGTTTGATTTCCTATTAGCAAGGTAGGCCGGAGTAATTAAATAATTATGTGAACCGGTTTAATTAACTATCCATCCATCCAGGCCCTAGTGTGTGCTTGGTGTGTGGGTGTGTTTGTGTGTGTCCTGCGGTGGGTTGGCACCCTGCCCAGGATTTGTTCCTGCCTTGTGCCCTGTGTTGGCTGGGATTGGCTCCAGCAGACCCTAGAGAGACCATTTTATTAAGAATATGCATACCATAAATATCAATTATTAATTTTTTGAGCACATTTATGCCAACACAGCTGATTGTCAAAACTTGAATAATTTGTTTACTTGTGTTTGAAGGCAAACAACCTTTAGAAAACAAATTAAAGACCTTTTCTAAAAGAAAGTGCTAAATGCCGAGTTTGTATTTCAAAGTTTTATAAAAAAAGATGAGGACATCTAAACACCTGCCCCATCCATCCATCCATCCATCCATCCATCCATCCATCCATCCATCCATCCATCCATCCATCCATCCATCCATCCATCCATTATCCAACCCGCTATATCCTAACTACAGGGTCAAGGGGGTCTGCTGGATCATCTAAAATTTATTTCAGATGTTACACCTAATGTAATCAATCTTATGACTGGCAATGGGTGTCATTCCTTTAACATGGCTTTCTCACAGCTTCATTTTACAGTAACTCTGATATTCTGTATATGCATTTAATTATCTTTTTTTTTTTCATGACCCCAAAATCCATACTAATCCCTACTTTCTCTGCTCTTCTCTTTCTAGTTTTCTGTGGTGGTGATCTGCGCCACCACCACCTGATCAAAGCATGTGCTGTCCTTACATTGATGGCTTGAAGGCTAGAGGTCTACATGACCATCATTGTCTAATTCTTCCACATGAAGCCTGAATATTATGAGGACTGATTGAGATCATTTATGTTAGGTAGAATGCCTAGAGGGGGCTGGGTGGTCTCGTGGCTTTGGAACCCCTGCAGATTTTGTTTTTTTTCTCCAGCCCTCTGGAGTTTATTTTTGTTTTTTCTGTCCTCCTAGGCCATCAGACCTTACTTTATTCTTTGTTAATTAATATTGCCTAATTTTTATATTTTTTTCTTTTTTTTCTTTCTTCATCTTGTAAAGACTATATCATTTGTATGAAAATGTGTTATATAAATAAATGTTATGGTTGTTGTTGTTGTTGTCATCGTCATCCTTATATACAGTATGGCCTGCAACTGTGAAAGGTAGCATAAAATGGTGATGCAGTGATGTTACCAAAAACATGACATTTTTTATGTCATCAAATTTTTATATAATTTTTTTACAGAATTGAAATGGGGAAGAACCAAATGAGAAATGTGCAACCCACCGCTGACCACCCCATCTTTTTAGGAGATAGCTGAGAAAAAATGCTGTGCTAGCAGTACCCTGCATATCTAGATTAGAGTGAAATAATTTTTTTAATAAGTGTCATTTATTTACATTTGCTGAGAAAAAGAAATTAATATGTGATATGTATTGTAGATATTTATATCTAGAATAATTAAGTTATAAAATAAGTTCCTTTGGGCATCATTAAACACTGCTGTTGGTTTTTACAGCAAGATGTCAGGAAGACATTAGCAACTAAAGAACTTACTGAAATCAATTTCCTATTATTGGACTATGATCAAAAAACATAAAAATTAAACAATAAAGAAAAAAATCAACAAATTGTGCCAAAATTAAAAAAAAAAGAGTTTCTTAGGCAGGAAAACTCAGATTCATAACAAATTTAGGGTCTCCATTGAATAAATCTATAAATCTATTTGTTTTTGCCCTACAGTATATGGGATCGATCACCAGCTGGTGCACCACATCTTTTTCTGACTTGTGTCTACTCTTTTACAAGACAAAAAATATTAAGACTTATCATCAAATATTTTCTATTTCTGATTAACTCAATAAGGTTTATTAAAAATGTGTAAGATTCTATACTCTCTCTTAAAATGATAGATCTAATAGAGAGGGAACGGTCAATAAGACTGCTTCCTTGCAGCCCCAGAGTCCCGCGTTTATCGTTAGGCACTAGTTTTATGAAGGCTGCTTGTTTTCCCTGTGTGGTTTCTCTGGGTACTCCAGTTCCCTCCACACTCCAAAAACAGGAAAAGAAAAGACACCACTGGTGAAATATCTAACTTTTATTCAAAGTTAAGCATTTCTAATATTTTACTAGTACTGTATGTGAGTCAATGGCACAAAGTAATTTTGGAGATGCTCTTTAAATCAAACTGATCAAGTCATTGTTGTCCAAAGTGGAATAAGTAAAATACTGTCAGTAAAGGTAAACTGCATACAAGGCAGATTGAAGTGTTATGTTAAAAACTTAGAGAGAATATCATGATTAAATTCAAACCTGTTATCTTATATAGTACCCAGCCACATTTTCAGTATTTTCAGTATTATATAAATGACTTCTGCTTCAGCTTCTTTGAGGATTAGTCATAATTATTGCTCCAGACCAAAGTGCTAACACAAAATGCTAAGCTTGTATTGAAAGGCTGGCCATCTTTTTTGCAGTTTCTTATACTTTGAAGCAGTAATGCTATGGGTTATATAAAATGGTTGTTGTATGTTTCTTGATCAATTTTTCATCAATTCTTTTTCTGAGGCTCTGTCTACACTACTGCATCTTGTTTAAAAACACAGACATTAATCTCCATTCTCATCATTTGTTCACATTTCCCCAGCGATTTCAACCCCTGAAAAGGTAGACTTTTGAAAATGCTCTCAGGAGTCGTATAATTCTGAATGTGCATCCTCAGTGTTGTAATGCTGACAGGCGAAAACAGATATTTGAAAATGCCGACTCTAATTACATTCTGATTGGTTCATGCTTATTTTGCAGTCCTCTCCTGATTGGATCCTACTCATTTCAATGTCTTATTACCTGATTGGTCACACTTCATGGAAGAAAGCCATATTCCAAAATACTGGGCATAGAAAAATTGCCCTCCCTGGCTATTATTGTGTTACTTACCTGTAGGCATGCAAAATGAGTTTTGTACGGTTTGAACACTACGTACATACATAAAAGGCAAATGGTTGTTATATTTTTGTGATGACTCCCATGTCTGGCCATGTTACTACCTCTGCAGGGGGGTTTCTGCCGATGTGCACATGCTTATTGTTGGTGAATGTGTACATCATATGTGATTTCGGTCATTTTACACTGTTCTTTGCGGACAGAGGTATTTTCATAAATGCTATGAAAATGTTGGTATGAGCTGAGGTATTTTTATTTAAGCATGCAATTTTAAAAGACAACATAGTAATGTGCATGTAACCCGAGTCTTCTTTTCCCATTACTGGCCCATGCTCTCACAAAGTCCTTTAAATTATGTCATGCAAGTGTGAATGACTTTCGTTAATGGACAAGATAGGCAATGTGGCATAAACTGTTTCTGAAAACCTCTATTGATAACAGTGATTGTTTTCAGCCTTACAAAAGCTGTTACTCCTGTAAGGAAATATAGTAATTCTGTTGGGAGCAGGATTTTTTTCTACTTTGTTGGAGAAAACTGCACGTGCTTTCTAAAAGCAATAGGATGAGCACATTACTGAGGCTTATGAGGCTTATAATATAAAGCTCCCACAGCCATCTGCTCTGCATCAGTTTATGTTTTCTTGTATACACAACAGTAAGGCTCTGCTTCAGAGTTTTCTATAGCGTAGCTCTTAATATCTCATACTGAAAACTGCATTTACTGTTCTACAGAAAATAAAGAAATCAGAGCATACAGCTGGAAAGGAAGAGGGTTACTGCCAGACATAGTAATATAATTCTCCCAAGTGAACAAAGCAGAGCCCTATGAGTGTCTGGTTCGGCTATATTACAGAGAGCGCTTGACTGCCATTACCAAGCACTGTTCACAACAGCAGAAAAAACTATAGTGTTTTGCTTAAGCAAGGAGCGTACTGAAGCAGCTTTTTCTTGGCTCAGTGACTTTAAACAATGAGAAGCATAATTTTAAGTGAAACACATTGCGCAATTTAAATGTTTACATATGGAAGCTTACTCTAAGACACCCCCTTCTTACTGCTTAACATCTTATCCAGTTGGTGTTTTTCCATCTTGGTATTTCTAAATCTCGTTGTAAATTCAATGATCCCCAGAAGAATTGGACATTTTCGAATAATCTCAATACGTTCTTCATACATTAGAAGTTAGAGACAGTCTCTTTAAATGTTCAAGTGCCTTCTGTTTCTTCTCCCATAATCTGTACTCATGGCACCAAAATCTGCTAAAACCTTTGCCACCATCTTTAATTATGGGGAAGTTTCCTGACCTTCCCAGAGGACCCCACTGAACACCTGCCCCACAGTACAGACAGTCGGGGGTACTGACAGTTGCTAATGATACAATTTCTCTTTGGCTGTGCCTTTCTCTTCTTTCTTGTGGCCCTTTTCACTGCCCTGTGCTACTCTGCTGCCAGTTCTCAATATGGCATGTTTTTTACACCAGGGAAGCCAATCACAAAAGGTGTACAGTAACACAACTCAAATACATGTTCAGTCACTTTAGCCTGTGTTAAATACAGTATTTATGTTTCTAAACAGTTGAAAATGGGGCCTAACCCTGCCTTAAATTATCAATTCTAAATTGTGAATTTACTTGGAAAGTTTTCTGTGCCCACTGGCTTCTTTCTTTTTTGCAAATGTTTAACCTCATGGCATAGAGTTTTTATGAAAGTAAACTTATTGTTTCAGTGCCAGAACACTGTATCAACATAATATGATGCTATCTTGCACAAAACTCAATATTAATACTTAACTTCAAGCTGCCAAGACAGGTTAAGTGTTTGTAGTGTGACAGCTTTGCCAGGCTTTTCAGATAACTCTTGTTTTGAACAAGGGCCACAAAAGTAAAGTAGTGTTCCCTATGCAAATAGTAAGTTGTAAAAAAGATATTTTGCTTCACACTCGTCTGTTTTTCAGTTAAATAGTCTGAGCCCTTTCTCTTCTTCATCATGCCTCGTTTCCTCCAATGTTTGTGTGTTAAACTTCAACTGAGTTTTTTTGGTTTATTTTCATAATTCACTTCTTAGTCAGTTTATTATTCTTTTCACTTAGTATATTTAAGTGTGGTTACAGTATGTACCCTGACATTTTATAATGGATTCCAGCTAAAGAATACAATAATCCTAAATGTAGTGTAGCCTAATGGCTAAAGCATTGGGGTTGTATACCACCGTAATATTAATACAATGTGCATTGCTAGACATTTTCACATATGCAGTTTATCCTTGCAGTTTACTGGTAAGTTGTTCCCATGATGAGGTTATATGTGAATGAAAGCCAGGGTCAGTATTACAGGAGGTCTGTCTCACTGAATATTCAGTTAAAGATAAAAATAATTCCTAGACATACTGTATGTGTGAACAAAGCCATAAAGTTACCTGGTCAAACAAAATAGTACTGCACCAGTAAATTCAGAGAGGATTTCTATCCACAGGTCCTAGGATTACTGAACAGCCTCAACATAATAACAAATACTGCACGTTTTTTTGTACATAAATCGTTTATAATTGTATATACGGCATATTGCACTCTATGTATGTTGTTTGTGTATTTCTAGTGCAAGTATGCATGGTTTCTTGCTGGTATTCTACAACTGTCACTATTCTGAGGTGACATGCTAGAACACATTTCATTGTATTATTTACCATTACATTAAACTTGAACATGCACAGATGCTGAGAGTGAACTCATTAGGTAAAGAATGGACATTCTGGCTTTTGCATACACTTATAATAATTTGACTAGAATCCAAAAATCACAAAGATCCTAGGTATGAACAAAGATGGAATGCAAAGCATCAACATAAGCACAAACTAAACCCTGCTGTTGCTGCAGTGTCCTAAAAAGCTCACGTGGTAATGATCAGGGGATTGGTAGGAAGCTAACACAATTTCTCTGTGTCATAAGGGGCAGCGCATAGTCTCTGAATGAGACAACTGAAACTTGATGTTCTCTTTAGAGAACAGGTAGTAGAGGGCCTAAATGACACGACTAACCCTTTTAAGATATAAAATAGGACTCAAAGTTACTCTGTCCCAGAGCAGAGGGCACTATGATGGACACACCCCAGGCCCTCAAAGAGATTCCAGAGCTCATCCCAAAATTTTTATCAGAAAGAGGGAAACAGTAAATGGGGGGTGGGGGGACAGATTTATTATGGTATCGAAATATGAAAATGTTGGACAGCTACTGGATAGACATGGCAGCAAACCCACAATATTGGTACCTTGTACTGTCCTCAGTGATGGGCAACCAGTGTGCGTTCTTCTCTCTCTGCCTGTCTAGAGTCTGTCTGTTTGTTTGTCTCACACTCACAGCATGGACATTGGCCCAATCATTCTTTGTCTTATTCCATATTGGTGGATATAAGCCTACAACATAGCGTACGAGTTTTCATAAGCAATTTATTGTTTGTTTGCTTTTTTACGGGATAAACTATATGAAAATGTTTTTATGTGGATTGATTTTGAAATTGGCAAGATAATCTCCATCTGGCCCTTAAAGTTAATTAGCTCGGCAACTTTTGGGACCATTCACAGATATAGTAGAATATTGTGACAAAAGAAACAGTCTGCAATGTGCTTATTATACATAACGAGACAAATGACTCATTTTATAAGGTGAAACTCTTTTGATGCTGGTGTTCACTGTGCTTTTACCACATATTCAGAATCTGCCATGCCTCCCCCAAGCATATTCATGACTGTCATCTGTCCTGTCACTTTCAATCCTAGAAATGAATTGGTCTTCCATAGAAATATGAATGTGCAAATCCTATACAATTCCTTTTGACAGGTAACCTGTTAACATTTACAATATTTTTCTAGAAGTGGCTGCTGACTTGCCGAGTGGCTTTAAGCAAGTCATATTATCCAGCAATTCTCTAAACAATTCTAGCATTTATGTGTTTTTGCAATTTTTTTTAACTCATGATGAATAAATGTTCTAACTTAAATAAATAAATAAACAACTAAAGAAGGAAGGGAAAATACAGACAAACAAATTAATAAATGATTATGGTCATCTGATTAAATGCATTTTACAATTAATGAATATTGAATGGATATGTTCAGTACAGTGTAATGTAATCATTCTCAGCATAAGCTATACAACATGAATGATATTGTTAGGTATAAGAGCAAGTTTAGAAAATTAATGGCATTTAAATAATAGACAGGAAAAGGTTAAAACATAATTTGTTTTCCCTTTTTATCTATTTCTGTAACTTTAACTATCTCTGATTTCAGTATAAATTAAGCAGACTTGGGCCTCTTGAGCATTTTGGTCCTGCTGTCTCTTTGCAGGTTCTCAGCACACAACAAAAGGTGTCATTTTACCCTTAGCTGCAACTCATGGGCCTAATTGGAATCACATTTTAAAATCCAGAGATCTTGCTATGGAAAGTATCACAGATGGAAAATGTTACTGATTGAGGAAAAGCAATCTAATACTCTCGCTAGGCTTGACTTACATGTTTCATATTTGAAGTTTTTATTCGGTGTAATCATTGGAGGACTGTAAAAACACTGCACTATAGAGAGGTGTCTAACAAAAATGAGCATCTTGTCAAAGACACATGCTGCTCGACCAAAAGAAATTCCGGGTGTATACAGCAAACTTGTTCATGACATTTTCCAACTTCAATCATACAATATTCACAAGTTCAGTTCAATTGTATATTTTACAAAGTTGTAACTGTCTGAAACCTTCATGTAGGTACTTGTTAACAATAGATAATACTCGGTGTATCCGTGAATACAGGAAGACACTATAGAGATCAGATTACTAAAATATGGTGATTCATTACACAAATAATAAATAAAAGGCAGTGAACACTAGGTAAAACTCAATGTATCAAAATAAAGGAACAAAGCAATAAACCTACTAGCTTACCTGGCTCTGACTGACAAGTAGAAGTACCTGACTAACTGACAGGGTGCCAGTAACACCTTTACTACAGCACATCTCTAATTGCTCCCTTTTCTGACCTGCAGCAACTTCTCTGAAATGCATTTGGCCTACCAATTGAAGCTTTTTAAAATGACCTTTCTAACTCGGCCTCCTGACTCAGAGTACCTTTCCAGTAGACTAGATCAGTGGCACATCAAGTGGAATCTGCTATACTTGCAAGCCCACAGGAGTCCACCCACAATTTGGTGCAGAGTTCCCAACACAACTTAAAGCCTGATCTCCTTGCTATCCCCCAACTACACTGACCCTAATAATTCTGTTTTTCTGATTATTACGTTTTCAGTTGTTCAGTTGTAGACAGCAATTTGATATGGTGACCCATTGGAATCATCGCCCCCTTTTGACAGATTTGACACTGGCTGGGGTGCCAACTGCCTAGAGACTACATGCTATCCACATTTTAACATTGGTTTCATCTGAATGTCCAAAGCCATTAGACTGATCGATGACTCTGGCCTGTTACATGTGAGAGATGTTTGTAGCGATGGACTAACATCCTGTCTAGAGCTGATTTTAGGTGTTAATAAATTCAGCTTCCTAGAGGACTTCAGTCTAAAAGTTGCATTCAGAAAATTCTTGGATAGGTGTATAATGGAGTTAGATTTGAAACTATATGGTCACACTTCAAATCCTGCCACTAGTTCACAGTGTGATACTGCATGTGTCACTAACATTAAAATGACTAAGCCACTAAGCCATAATTAGCGATAGTATATATGTGTCCGCTCTGTAGATAGGGAGGGCCTCATCAGTTTGGAGGCAGCCCTGAATTGTCTTATTGCTTTCTTTAATTGAGCTGACTTTGAACTTCTTAAATGTTTTTCCCTCAGTCTTTAATAAACCATCAAGCATGAAGCCCTTGCAATAAGAATATTGGTTAGTTAGCCTGTAAATCACATGGAGGCAGCAATCAGAGTGGTGGTTCTGAGGTTAAGGATCTGAGTTGGTACTTGGAAGGTCGCTGGTTCAAATCCTGTTACCGCCAGAAGGGTTTCTATTCCTTTAGGGCCGTTGAGAAAGGCCCTTAACCTTACAATTGCTTCAGGGGAGCTGTATAATGCTGATCCTGCGCTCTGACCTCCAAAGGCCATGCAAAAAGACAATTTTCCCTCAGGGATTAATAAATTATGTCAAATCATTGGCATTGTCAGTTGCAACGCACTGCACGAAAGAGAAAGTTTTAACTCCATTAATGACATTTTTGAGCTTTATCAGAGTTTTCCCTATTTTTAAATATCTACATTCAATCTTAATATCTTTACTTGAATTATATTGTTGAATCTTGGCTCCCTGTAAGTACTGATTTCTGTCTACAGTGTGCTGTACTGTATTTGTTTCCATGATTTATTTAGTATTGGACCTTGAATACAGCCCCTTTATATATTCCTGCTGTGCCAAATAAACATGCAGTATTCACCTCTCTTGGATGTTTCATATTTTTTGTGTTATATCACGGTCTGTGAGGATTCTGCTTGTTCTCTGCATGTCCACATGGGTTTACTCTGCATGCACCATTCTTCTTCCGCATCTCATAGATATTCAGATTAGGTTACTTCTTTCAGCATATTTTAGGATGTTATGTGACTGTAACTTGCAATAAAATATCAGTTCTGTCCTGGATTATTTCCTGACGTGTACTCCTTGCTGTTATGACAGCTTCATCTCCCTATGACACTATGTTGTTATAAACAAGTAAATAAAACATACTGCATCATTTTAAAGCAAAATAGACCTTACTATTAATTCAGACCAAAACAACCTTGAGGAATGGTCTTGTCTCATTTGTCATACTTAATAAATTCTTATGTTTTTATGAATAAAAATAAAATAAACATTTTAGAAGATGTCACAGCTGCACCATAGTTACTCCATTTCTTTAGATTGGACTTTATTTGATTATGAATTTTCTTATGTCCTTCCCTTTAATGGTGCTTTCCAGAAACTTGTCCCACATTTGCATTTAATATTACTTTGTCTTCATAATATATTTTCTGGACCTGTTTTAATTAACTCTGGAATGTCCCATAGATACTGTAGGTGTATTTAAACTGGTGTTATTTGAATCCTGGCAAAGTTCTATACAGGTGCAGTTTACCTGTCTGTGTAAGTTTGTTTTCCATGTACCTGAGTTTTCCTTTAGAGCTGAGTGCCAGGTTGATTGGTAACCCTAAACTGGTGTGAGTAAGTGTGGGAGCAGGCACAAGTGTGCTCTGTACAGACTGGTTCTAGGGTTGGTACCTGACATGGGCTTGATGCTGCCAGCATCTACTCTGTACCAATGTGACCCTGTAAATGGAATGAAAAATAATTGATTTATAATGAATTTAGAATGATTTGACATAATTAATTTTCTTTAGCTAGTAAGTGTTTCAATACCCAAATTAAATAAATTAGGATGCCCTATCGTAATACACTAAATGTGAAAAAATCTTATACAACCCTGGTGGTTATACTGTATGCATATAGTCACAGTCAGGAGGAGGCTGGCATCTGTTTTCTAATTGCTATGCTTTAAAGGAGCAACATTAACAAGCCTTTCTTTTTTTGGTCTCTAAAAATTGTATATAACACAAAGTGTACCATTGTCACAAGGAGGACATGGCTTTAGCTAACCATGTTCTTTGTCTGAATCAAGACAAACACAGTTTGGTGCAAATTACTACCACTGATTTGACAGGCTAGACAAGTCAGCATTTACCACAGTTGGTATTTGCTTGAAACTGTTTACGTCACTTCACTGAGGTGGTGACAGTAGTAACTAAAAAATAAAAAGCTAGAAGGGAATAATAAAACAATATTGAAAATAATAACCAGCAATGCACAGCTCCCCAGACTCTGAATACCTAATCATATCTGTTTGTCATTTTCTCACTTTCCTCAGCAGCATTTAGCTTGGCAACTACAGGTATTCATACCCACCAATCACAGGCACCAGAGGTGACATCATTCTGAGGTGCAAGGGATCATCTTCAAATTGCTGATCTTAGTCAAGTGCGAGTTTAAGCAGAAGGCAAACCCTGCAGGAAGAGGAAAGAAAAGAAACTGCTTCAGATGAAAAAATGTTTTTAAATGATATAACAATGAATTATGAGATCGATGAGTATTAACTAATCCAGTTGTTTATATCAGGTTTCAGATTTTGGTTTATTAATACTTATTTATACTTATTTATTCGTACTTTATTTGAATTTGTAAATTGAGAGATTTGATTGGGCAGTGCTGAAGCTTTTGTTGTTGAAAATAAAGGCAGAAGAGCACCACAGCCACGGCACAATTTATGTATCGCTTTCCTATTCCCATCATATTTTATTTGTCTGCTATTTGAATATGAAAAGAAGATCCTGTTTTCATTCTGTTGTTTTTCTTGTGGCATTGACAGACAGTGGCTTGTAAATTTGCACGATTATCTTTTTAAAAAGTACTTGCTGCTGATGAACTAAGCAAATCCACTTGCATGAAGCCTTATTTGTATGTTTTTCCATTTCCAGTTCAGAATTTATGTAAAAGAAAGAAAGAAAGAAAGAAAGAAAGAAAGAAAGAAAGAAAGAAAGAAAGAAAGAAAGAAAGAAAGAAAGAAAGAAAGAAAAAGAATTATATATAGTGTTTTTCTAAGAAAGAAAGGAAGAAAAGGAAATGCTGAATCATTAAATTTGAGTGTAGCAGGGATCAACAAGCTGTGCCTTTGTCCTGCCAGCACGCTCCTTAGACTTTTGCTGCTTACCAGTGGGCACATTCTTTACAGGATTTAGACTTGAAATGCTTAGAGCCCACTCCTCTCTCACGGCGTGGTTTAATGCCAAACTGATTCTAATTCTGTGTCAGAAAGAAATGCTTACTTTGTCAATTAATTTCTAGCTCATGTTAACTATAATTCCCAGGTTTTATAAATAGGCAATGCCTTGCAGCAGAGACTGACACAAGAGCACAACCTTCAGTGACGACTGCCCTCAAGGATAATAAAACAGTGTAAACTGGTTCTGTTATATAGCATTTGTTTCTGGAACAACATAGAAAGTGAGTCAACACCAGCAATGTAGACAGCCATTCTACTATAAGTCTGATTGAGTTGTAAGTTTTTTAAAATGTTATCTTTATTACACTCAAATATCTTTAATCTTTATTATACACCCCCACTAGGTGGGGTCCAGTGGCTGTGGGGCATCTATTGGTAAAGAAAGATTCACTGATCTTGACTTTGGTGACGATGCTGTGATCTTTGCTGACTCAATGGAGGCTCTGATCAGGGCTCTCAAGAGACTGTGTGAGGAGTCTGAGTGTCTGGGCTTGCGAGTGTCTTGGATAAAAACCAAGAACCAGGACTTTAATGATCTCTTGGTCACAGCTATCAGCAGTGTGTCTGTCTGAGACAGAGAGTGTTGACCTCATCGAGAGTTTTACTTACTTCGTCGGCGACATTCATGTCTCTGGCGACTCTTCCTATGAAGTCAGTAGATGGAGAGCAAGGGGTGAGTGGTGCTCCTGATATCTCTGCAAAAGGACAAAGGTCTAAGTCTTTAGAGTTCTGGTGCTCAAAGAGTCCCAAATGAGGCACATTACCTGCACTGTGAGGGTGCATCAGTTGCGGCACTACGGCCATGTGGCGTAATCCCCCAAGGGTGATCCGGCTAACAGGATCTTCATTGCTGAGGACCCCAGCGACTCGACCAGGCCAAGGAAATGCCCACATAATACCTTTCTGTGGCAGATAGATGGTCAGTTTTGGAAAGTGGAACTGGACCACATGTCTGTCTGGGCAGTTGCCAACTGGGATCCCAAGCTGTTTCACCATGTGGTTGGTGCGGCAACATACTGCACCAGTGCATGCTCTCCAACCTGACCTCACCTGATCCTTCCCATTTACATGTCACAGGGATTGTACAGAATGTTATCCATCCTTGGGTACACACTTATTGCCAATGATCCTGTTCCAGTGAAAGTTTGAAATAGTGAGCCAGGAATCTTGAGAACACAAAGGCACCATGGTAAAAGGCAATTCGATTGATAGAAAGAATAGAGGAACAACAGTAACCAGAGAAAATATAATGAGGAACTTGTGAAAAGCATAACATATATATAAACACTAGTAAAAGGGTGAGGCACAAAGTTGGGCCAAAAACATGAACACAAAATCAAAACACAAGGTAAACAAGTAAATAAACTAGGAAAAAACCTAAAAAAAGTTATGGTAAAGATTATTCACATTAGAGTACCTCTGAATGTGAGAGCTCTGTGCATAGATGTTTTCAGTTAGGTCTGAAATGAGCCTCAGGTGCCAGTAGAATAATTTTTATTGCCATGTATTGGCAAGAGGGAGGTGTAGCTGAACACGAGATCTGATATCAATTTGCTTCATAATACTTTCTTTGTATGCCTGTAACATGAACGTTTTCTATGAATAGCATCTTTTGACTCTCTGATGAATATAGATGACACAAGCTGTTCAAGAATGTAATTAAAATCAATTAGTTATTAAACACTAATATTACTTAAAATGTACATGAATTACACATAAAACATGTTAAGGAGAAATCTGTATAGCAAAGTGCTTGTAAGGCCAAATGAACTGTATGACTTGTAGCATCCAGAATGCTGCAATGGACTGGTTCCCTATTCAGGGCTGGTTCTGCCTTGAGCGTGATGTTTCTGGGATTGACTTCTTCTTCTTCTTTTGGCTGCTCCCATTAGGGGTTGCCACAGCGGATCATCTTCTTCCATATCTTTCTGTCTTCTGTATCTTGCTCTGTTACACCCACCACCTGCATGTCCTCTCTCACCACATCCATAAACCTTCGCTTAGGCCTTCCTCTTTTCCTCTTCCCTGGCAGCTCTATCCTTAGCATCCTTCTCCCAATATACTCAGCATCTCTCCTCTGCACATGTGGATTTGAGAATGTTGCTATATTGTTATGTTATCCCATAGGAAGGTTTACAACATTCAGACTCAGTGTTTACTGTACTTAAATTATCAGACTGACTGTTTTTTGTCAGTTATTTCTGTGTAGATGTTTGAAGATGGATTTAAATACAAGGTAGCTTAATAGTGAACATATTGAATCTTGTGAGGAAAAATGCATTATTATGACTATTAAAACTTTGATACCTGTCCAAAGGTCTAAATTTGAAACACCACAGTGCTGTGAACATTAACATATATTACACTGAGTCTAGAACTCAGCAGAATGTCATACTTTTGTGGGAAAGCTATAGCTGGAGAGTAGAACAACTACAAATGGGAATTATGTCTGATTACGTGACACTTTGCACTTCAGTGCCTTCTTAGTTTAGTAACAGTATATCATCCTCAATGTTTTACCAACTGTCTTGTTCACTAAAATTATAAACATGCTGAATATGATGCATTATACTCTACCCAATGGCTTTTGACAGTCCAGCATGTTTTCTATTTGTGTGCTACATTTTTTGCCACTGTAAGGGAATGTTGTCCAGATAAGTGGCTTTTGCTGAAACACTTTATCATTTCTTAGGAGGCTGATGTTCAAGGATTCTTCTGAAAACATAGTGAAAAAGTATAATATACAGTACTTATGATCTTTCTGTATATTTATTGTAACTGGGGGAGTTTTGTTACATTTTTATACCCAGAATAAAGTTACAGTTGCATTTATTATTTTATAAAACACAGAAAAGATGGAATACCCAATTATAGTGATCTTGACATGGTGGTCCTGCATACCTCAATGGTCTTTAGAGCTATGCTATCTTGAGGTGTGTGCTCCTGTTTGGGTTACCCATAGCAAATATGTATAAAGGTGGGGTGTGCCAGATAAAGAAAAATATAAAACTGATTCTTATTAATGTTGTAATTATACTGATGAGAATCTCACTTAGAAAAGAAATACTAGGAACCCCTCCTGGTTATGACACTGAAAGTGGTATTTTCCAGTGATCTTCTAGATGCCAGGTGAACTATGTAATCCAGTGAATGACAACCTGAAAAAGCAGCTTGGGATCAGCACCCACAAAGTAATGTGCCAGTGGTAGTTCCAGCCAGGTGACAGGCAAAAGGGAAACAGAGTTTCAGAAGGTGAACTGTCTGTTGGAGCTTGGATATCAACCTTTCTGGCAGATTGGAAAATACCGACTAGATATAGTTTGGGTTACCTCTGTGCACAGCACTGGCTCTGGAACCAAAACTCCTTATACAGGATGGTCTTTCTCTTTCTCTGTACTACTCTGAATTACCCTATGGCAGGGACTATAGTACATGCAGGGATACATGCGTGCCTCAAACCTGGTGCTATGCAGTTGCAATTTGTCCTGGTGGAGTAAATGTTTCCAATAATGCAACTTAAAGACAGGCATAACTTTAAACACATATACTGTAGTCCAAATTACCATTAAGTGTATTCAGCATTTGCAGACATACTAGGTTCATTGTTTGAATGGATGACAAATGCTGCCTCTTTAGTTGTAATGGCATACTTCAGCGCTCATGTGGGGATTAACAGAGATACCTAAAGGGGCGTGATCGAGGGTAATGGCCTACTTGACCTGAATACAAATGGTAAATTGTTACTGGATTTTTTCTCTCTGCATGGATTGCCCTTAATGATTACCATGTTCAAATGCAAGGATGTGTATAGGTGTATTTAGTACAAAAGTACTCTGGTCAGTGATAAGCTTTGTAGTTGTGTCATCTGATCTGGGGCCATATCTTCTGCACTCCAAGGTGAAGAATTGTGCTGAGCTGTAAACTAATCATCACTTGGTGGACTGGTACTGACAAGCTGAACATCCCCTGGACAGACCTGGAGGACCCAAACAGGTAGTGAGTGTGTTCTGGATATAAGTAGCAGATGCCTATGTTAAGAATGAGCTTATCTCCCTCATCCAGAAGAATTTATCCTGCATCTCGGGACACAAACAGTACGTTAGCGGGATTGAAAGGCATACGCTAGGGCTATTGAATTAAATTTTAAACAGTTCCGACCAACAAAATTAGTCATTAAATGTCTAAAAAAAATTAAAAATGTATAATTACCACAGCATTTCAATAATATTCATTTTCAATTTTCAGTTAGGACTGTAAACATGTGAACCTGTTGAATTTAATTGGCCTTATATTTGTATGTAATACAAATAACTGTCTTTAACATAAACAATATATAAAACAAATAAACAACTCTGTTTAATAAATAATAAAAGTTGGCCTAGCACAATCACATTTTAAGTAAAAGAAAATAGAACCATCTAAATAAAAATGAAAAGTGCCTGTTTGAAAAAGTACAAACAAAGCTTTGCCTATCCTCCTTGCTCTTTATTTTTTAAAATGTTCTACTTCAGATCTACCTTTTTTAGAGACTGTTTTGAACAAATAACTGTCTTTAGTGTCCATTCTGCTTTCTTTCTATTTTTTATCCTACCCAAATACCTACTTTTCATGTCTAGTGAGAGAAGTGAGCCTTTAATTGTCCTGCCGGTAGTTGTAATCTTGGCTCAAATGGTGTTTGTGCCATTATCGGTAGGCGCCCTTTGGTGAGCCTGGAACGATATTTTGTTATAATAATATTCATAGCGGAGAAAGCTGACTTAGAGCTGTATGTAGATCCAAACATGGTCAAGGTGTGTAGCACTACCTTGGTTAGACCAGGGAAAACAGTGTCGGGCACAGTCTTTAGCCAGAATCTAGTAGTATCACTTACTCCAAAATGCTCTCTTAGTGCAACATTTGACTGCAGATCAATAATCTCTGTCTGTAGAGACCCTGCATGTGCCCATTTGAAGGTCTGTGTCACCTCCTCTGAAAATACCTTGACATCTCTAATAAGGAATGGATTTTGGATGAGCAGAAGGAGCCATTGTTCAAGACTGAAGCTGTAAAACTGTTTACCAAAGTTCCTAATCAGTTTATTTCTGAAGTTGACATAAGGAGAGACATCTCTCTTTCATTGAATCTGTTCCTTCACCGTTATGAAATGCTCACACTCTCCTTGAAGATCTTCCTTGAACAATTCCAGTTTCCTCTGAAAGAAGTAGACAGCTGGCTTCATGTCACAAACTGAATTGTTCTTTCCCTGAAGCCTTAAATTTTAAGGTGTGATGTCTACCAAAACAAAAACTATCCATTGTGCTCTCATCTTACAAAAAAAAAGTGAAAATGGTTTTGCTTTCTGACTATTGAGCAGGACTAAGAAAGCTTCTATTTCCTTTCGAATGGACCCAAAGCGTTCCAACACACTTCTTTACTCAGCCATCTCACATTGTTGTGTAGTAGTAGGTCATTTGCATTTGCCTCAACATCCCTAAGAAATTTTCTCAGCAAAAAATGTTAATGAGGTGAGGATACTCCGTTTCATCACTGTGTTCATTATTTCAGCAAATGTTTCTGCCAGAGTGGCACACTGACGAACAGTGAATAGCGCAGTCTGATGAACAATACAGTGGTAAGCAATAAGGTCTGGGTTGTCCTCTTTCAGCCGTCTCCTTTCCTAGCGTGGCAGTGGCTCCATCTGTGATGACTGAGACCACCTGTTTCAGATCTATCCTCCTCTTTTTTAGCATTTCCTTATTGGCCTCATATACAGTATGTCCTGTCCTCTTGGATGTGTTTCAAGTAGTGTTACTCCTAACAGGACCTCACAAAGTTCTTTTATTTCTTTGTAGAAAAAATCTTACGTATACCAAAAGCTGGACATTATCAGTTATATCTGTTGATTCATCAACCACTAAGGAAATGCACACTGCACTCTGAATAGCTGCACCAACTTGTGCCAGTACATCCTCTGTTAATATTTCAGTCTTTCAGTCTTTTTTGTTGCTGATGAAGCTGACGTTGGGATTCGCTTGATTCTTTTACCCAGTATGTCTTTTTTTTACCCTCAGCAACAGTGTTCAAGCATTCCTTTACAATGGTCCCATCAGTAAATGGTTTTTCATGTTGCCCTGAAATCCACACTACTATCCATCCATCCATTATCCAATGGATGGATGGATATCCATCCTATATCCTAACTACAGGGTCACGGGGGTCTGCTGGAGCCAATCTCAGCCAACACAGGCAAGGTAGGAACCAATCCTGGGCAGGGTGCCAGCCCACTGCAGGGCACACACACACCAAGCACACACACACACACACACCAAGCACACACTAGGGACAATTTAGATTGCACCAAACCTGCATGTCTTTGGACTGTGGGAGAAGACCGGAGTACCTGGAGGAAACCCACGCAGATACTGGGAGAACTTGCAAACTCCACGCAGGGAGGACCCGGGAAGTGAACCCAGGTCTCCTAACTGCGAGGCAGCAGCGCTACCACTGCGCCACCGTGCTGCTGCTCCACACTACTAGTGAGCATTTATTTGCATGCTGCTGGGCTGTAAATGAATACGAGAGGTGGATCTGTCATAGTGGGCTCTCAATTCTGTTATTTTACACTTCAGACTGACGCGGATATGTTTGCTCAAGCAATCTGTTTTCTTTCATACTGGTGCTTCACAATGCTACTTTTTAACTAAAGTCATGCTGGCAGAACATATGAGACAAACTGGTTTGGAACAACCTGCAGGAAGAATGAACATATATTGGACTGATCATTCATCTTTGAAATTTTGGTTTTCTGGATCTACCTTCCTTTTTTAAGAACAAGCCATTGTCCCTGTCACTCAATTGTTTCTGTTATATCCTCCCAGGTATCCGTACATTTTACCCATGCACTGTAACAATCGCATTGAATCACTCGCCAATGAGTGACACTTATAGAAGCACACACCTCAAGAAGGAATAAAAAAGTGCTGCATGAATGTTAACAATCATTCTCATTCATTCATTTACTAGAAATGTGTCACAGTCCAGATTGTGCTGTCACTCGGTCTGGCAAATGTAAAAGCCTTGGCCCATTCTGAGGAGAACAAGGAGCAGACTGGGACAAACTGGAGGAATTATATATTTTGACTATCAAAGGATTCTCTGGGTATTCCCTGATAACCCCAGCCCAGTGTTTTACTACAATAACCCTCACCAGAAAAAGTGGAATGAAAATGATGATAATGACAAAGGAAGGTCACAAAAACAATGTTTTATAGGTGAAATTTAAAAATACCAGAATCAGGCAGGATGGCGGTTGATGGTTTTGTGACATCAGACTTTAAAAGAAGTTATCGATCCCGCGCAGGAACACAGGAACTTCACCCACCTGCTCTTTTGTGATATATGTAAGCAGCTTTATATGACTCCTAGTGAGTACAGAGCAGCACCACAGTGCTGAAAACAAAGGCATAAAAATTAGCCATAAACCAAAACAAGGAACTCAGACAAAAATGTAACAAAAATATGCACAACAAAAACAAGCAATGTTTGTTACATAAATAAAGAAAGTAATTGCCATCAAACAGCAAACAGAATATGAAGATGGTGTATAGCTCTCTTACCAATATCAGAAAAGCTGACTGTGTACCTTATATTCCATGACATCTTATGTATTAATGGCCACTATGAAGTTCTTTGCCAGGGTCCCAACCTCCTCCTCCTCCTAATGTTGCTGAATACGAGCCGATCCTTTCTCAGTTTGCATCAGTCCTGTCAACTGACCCCAGAGAGAAATTTCCAGTGAAATAAGATTTGCACTTTTGATCATTCCATGAGTCCAGGGGAACTGCTAGTTGCCCCAAGATTTCTAACTTACAAGATGCTCTGAATGTTTACCGCAACAATAACATTTATTTCTATAGCACATTTTCATACACAGAGGATGTAGGTCAAAGTGCGCTTGTTTACATATCAGACTGAAAAATAATTGTACGTGTTTAATTACTTCAGGAACTTAGTCTTAAAAGAAACCAAAATTGAGAAAGCCAGTAAAGGTTTGGATTCTTTGGCAAAAATGAATAATAACTGCAAAACGCACAGCACTAATGCCCCCTTGTGTTGAGATCTGTTCACAGTCCCACCCACACATTTGCAAGGTGAAAAGCCAAAGTCCGGAGGAAGAAAAACTTACAGGGGATTGTCCAAGTGGTGCAATTTGTTTTTTACATAAATTCTTAATCTACACTTTTTTAGTGACTAATAGCTGACATATGTTGCAGAATTCTGTAGAAGTAAACAAGCTGATTATGCATTTTTTTGCATTTTTGTAAAAGTGTAATAGTGAGAAATAAGCTTTTTGAAATTAGAGAGCACAATTATGGATCTCAAAATCCAATCTTGTCCTGCTGCATAACTGTTCCCCCACTCGTTTAATCTTAATTCTGTTCATCACCAGATATTCAAGGACTAAAAGCAGCCCAAGCAGCCTCATCAGTGGTTTGCCACAGAAGAAAAGTCATAGGCCATGGTTAATATTAATGATGATAAGAAAAGATTATTTAATTTGTTCACTCCTTCACGTATTCATTAATTAAATATTTCTTCCAATTCCATTATCCTAACACAGGGTTGTGAGAGCTGCAGACTTTCCAAGTGGCACTGATTGCGGAGCCTGAGCTAACCTTGGATGAGACATTGGACCTTTACAGCTAACAGAAATTTTGCTATGTAATCAACTTTTAAAACTATTAAAATTCTTTATAAATGTCAAAGACCTTAGTAGGTGCGAAAGTTGGCATGTCACTTTTCTATTAGAATTTAATGGGTATATAAATTTGATTAAACTCTGAATACTCCCCTCACACCTTTGTTAGGTACGTGATTGGCCAATGGAGACAGACTAAACAATAGTAGTAACTGACTGAAATTGGTTTCCTTTTAAATAAAAGGTTTATATAAATAAAAAAGTTGAAAATCTTGCACAGGATGGAATTTCATGACTAGGCTCTATTAGTTCAATATTGTCATGCTGTGGATGATTCTGAAGGACTATATTTAGGGAATTGTAAGACTTGGACAGAATGATTGCTCTTGCATAAACCAGAGTGTGATGCTAACAGAAAATGGAGGAACCCCAGGTAGTCAGAACACAGAGTTTTTACAGAGAGGTGGAGAATTTAATGAGTCCACATCTGCAGAAGTACCCTATGCAACATTCAGAGTTAACATATTGAATAGCATGCCAATATTCCACATGACTTTTGCAATAGTTGTATACATTTTACAAGTATATAGATAGATAGATAGATAGATAGATAGATAGATAGATAGATAGATAGATAGATAGATAGATAGATAGATAGATAGATAGATAGATAGATAGATAGATAGATAGATAGATAGATAGATAGATAGCTGTTTATCTGACCCCATAGGTAAATTTTGCAATATAGATAGACTGGTAAAGTTAGCATGCCTGGCAGAGCATTGCACATTGTGTTGCCATAACGTATACATACATACATTAACACATGCAATATTTACTTTATTTGCCCCAAGTAGATTACAAATACAATTTGTTAATAATACATTTATTTATATATAGCACCTTTCCCATGCTCAAGGCACTTACAGAATATAATAAAGAATGGCAGAATATACAGTATATAGCATTGTACAAACCAGATAAATAAATAAAGAAGATTAAGACAGTAAATTCTGAAAAAAAAACAGACAACATAATTGATGGCATAGCACACACATACAGGTTACATGAGCATCTTGACAGAGAAGTAAACTGAGAGAAGGGTAATAAAGTCAGGTATAGCTAAAAGCCTTCCTGAACAGATGAGTTTTGAGTTGTTTTTTAAAAGAATTCATGGAGTCAGCTGACCTGATTAATTTCGGTAGGTCATTCCAGAGTCTGGGCGCTATACAGCTGAAGGCCCTGTCACCCATGGAGTGTAGATTAGTGAGGGGCACAACAAGATTACCAGAATCAGAGGACCTTAGTGGGCGGGCAGGCACATAGTGATGGAGAAGGTCACTGATGTAGTTTGGTGCGAGGTTATTTAAGGCTTTGTCGGTTATTAGTAGGCTTTTATATTTGATTCTGTTGGACACAGGGAGCCAGTGAAGACGGAGCAGGATGGGTGTGATGTGCTCGCTGCTGCTGGTTCGAGTAAGGACTCTTGCAGCTGAGTTTTGAATAAGCTGGAGCTGTGATATAAGATTAGAAGGGGCACCTGCCAGTAGGGAATTACAATAATCGATGTGGGATGTGATAAAAGCATGGACAAGTTTCTCAGCATTAGAGAAGGAGAGGAAGGAGCGAACACGGGATATGTTATGGAGGTGAAAGTAAGAAAGTTTCTTAATGTGATTTATGTGGGCGGAATAAGTGAGGGAGGAATCAAAAATGACACCGAGATTTTTTACAGTAGAGGCAGGTCTGATGAGATCACTGCCAAGATGGACTGGGAAGGAGCTCATTTTATTAAGTTGCATTTTAGTCCCAATTTGCAGGAGTTCAGTTTTATTGCAATTTAATTTTAAAGAGTTCTGCTCCATCCAGGTTTTAATTTCACTAAGGCAGGTTGTGAGCTGAGAAAGCTCTGATGAAGTTCCACTTTTAACACTGAAGTAGAGCTGAGTATCATCTGCATAAAAATGATAACCCAATCCATAACTACGGATAATATGGCCAAGGGGAAGCATATAAATACAAAAAAGCAGAGGACCGAGGACAGAGCCTTGAGGGACTCCTTGTGTGACTGGCACGGAGTTGGATCTGCTGTTGCCAAGACTAACAAACTCTTGCCTATCAGTCAGATAGGACTTGAACCACTGGAGGGCAGTGCCAGAGATACCCAGCATGTTCTCCATTCTGGACAGTAGGATGTCATGTCTGACAGTGTCAAATGCTGCACTGAGGTCTAACAGAATTAATATGCTAGTTTGTCCAGAGTCTGCTGCCATAAGCAAATCATTGGTTACCCGTAGCAGAGCAGTTTCACAGCTGTGCCGCGCCCTGAATCCAGACTGAAAGGGCTCCATCAAATTATTAGAGGTTAGTTAATTGGTGAGTTGGGAAGCTACAACACGCTCAAGAACTTTTGACAGGAAAGGTAAGTGGGAAATAGGCCGGAAATTGTTAAGATTGTCAGCATCAAGGCCAGACTTTTTTAACATTGGGGTTACAGAAGCAATTTTAAAAGTGAGCAGCACAGAGCCAGTGTCAAGGGATGAGTTTATTATTGTTGTAACAGTCGGGATTATGGCATGAAGGCAGGATTTAAGTAGTGTGGTGGGGATGGGGTCCAGTACACAAATAGTCGGCCTCATCTTACAAAGCAGGTTATTAACAAACGCAGAAGTGACTGGTGAGAACTTAGAGAAGGAGCTGGATGGAGTGGGAAAACAGGGAGAGATATAAACAGATGATGTATTTATGTTAGTTGAATTATTTAGATCTTTAATTTTGTTACGGAAAAAGTGGAGGAATTCCTCACAGACTTCAGTAGAAGAGGTAGTTGGACCAGATGCGGGTTCGAGTAGTTTATTAACTACAGAGAACAAAACCCTTGGGTTATCATGGCCACTTTCTATTATTCTGCCATAATGGGTGTTCTTGGCAGAAGTTAGTGCTTCTCTGTAAGCCGATACCACACAAAAAAAGTGCTGAAGCAAATTTGAAAGACAACACATTAATTTATATTTAAACATGAATCAAAACTTTAAAGAAATACTTCAGTTTAGAAATGAGTATGAAAATAAGGATCACACTCACTGAGTAACTTAACAACATTGGTGTTAGTTGTTTTCTCAGAAACAGTCCTCCCATTAATTCATTAATTCTAAACATACAGTTTGTTTGTAACTCACTCTTTCTTGCAGATAAAGTTAGCAAGACAAGTTTTTAAATCTGCTGGAAACATTAAATATTTAAATCTAGCACTCTGCCTTTTGCATAAAATGGAAACAAACGAGAGGGAAGTGACAGAGACAGCAACACATCTTCATAAAACGTGCAACACTCAAACAAAGGGGGGGCGGCCATCTAGAGTCCAGGGGGAGGAATTGCAAAGTCCATGGCTGCTCCCCCTGAATATATAGTTAAGGGGCGTCCCGGCTGGGCATGGACCCTGGCCGTCCGCCATATACATATATATATATATATATATATATATGTATGTATGTATATGTATATACTACTATTTATATATAGTAATGAGTTGGGGACACCACCTAGTGACCCTGTATAACAAAATAGTTTTGAGCAGCACTATAAGGATGTCTTTTCAGACACAAGTTCAGAATGGAACTGATTCAAGATAGCAATATCTGTGTTTTTAAATGGTCCCAGCAGGAAAAGGCATGTCCAGGAAGGCAGACAACCAAAGTGACATCAGAATTGGCATGGCTGTCAGTCTTCTGTTCTGTGGAGGAAGGAAAAGAGAATGTGTTAAATAACACCCTGGTTCGCATACACATGACAATATATATACAGTATAGTGTGTGTATTTCTGTATGTGTAAAGGATGTTTATTTATAAAAAAGCATACATGATCCTGTTGTCTGGACAGGGTGGCTGCCCACTTGCTTACCTGAGCATACAGTACCATGCTACTCGGACTACTCCTTATCTTTCCTTCCTATATTCCTTTCTTGTTTTAACCTTGATTTCTTTTTTTTTACAAACAAGTGCTTTCTAAACTCTTCTTTCCAACACCACCCTTGCTAGAGCATTAACCAGAAAAGCATTTTATATTCTGGCCAAAAATCACTTCAAAGTTAACTTTTCTAGCTTCCTATGGGGTAACTTCTGGCCTCTGGAAGCCCCTGGACTCATTGCACATGCTAGTGGGACCAGGAGTCCCTGCAGTCCTCAATGCCAGCTCCCAGTTAAAGGGCCAGGTGTACCTCAGACCCCATTTCCCTTAGTCATTAACCAGTATTGGATATAATTCCCCCTATTGGTAGAGGTCAAGAGCAGGGCCGGATTAAGAGCTTTGGGGGCCCGTAGCACATTTCAAATTTGGGGGCCCTTTTGGTCTGCATCATCTGAAGTTTAGATTCTGAACAGTTCAAACCGGACTAAATAATTATTTTACTCTCGATTATAATAAGAATCTTATAATATTTATATGAATTTTATGTGTTGGGCCCCTAAAGTTTTGTTGTGTAAGAAATTTACAGTTTAAAAACGTAAAGATAATATTTTTAAAGACCAGTTTTTTCAATGCTACACTTTTTCATTAAATATTGGGTCCACCATTTGGGGGCCCCCGAAATTGCGGGGCCCGTAGCATATGCTACATGTGCCTATTGGTTAATCCGGCACTGGTCAAGAGTCATTGGTAAAATCATTAAAGCTGCCACTGTCCACGAGGTATTTTATGGCTTGACTCTTTCCTGGTTCTTCGTAGCATTGGCTGTAGCTAAAGTCCTGCCTGGGTCCTCTGTTATTACTCACACACAACCACATGTATATTTAAACTAAGTATTTGGCATTCCGCTACATGCAGTATAACCGCTGTCTGTTTAAGGTTAGGAAAATTTTGTAAAAATAATGTGAACTCAAATAGACTTCCTTAAACTTAGTTTCAGGTGTAAATTGTAAGAACAAATGCAGTCTTAATGTTAGCATCTGTTGATCTCATGTCAGTCTGCAGGACTACAAGTCTTATGGTGTAAGCATTGCTGAAACGGAATGTATCTGCCTTCTCAGCAGATGAAATTTCGTCTATTAGAGACATCATGGAGAACTGCTGTATTGGTTATTTGTGTCTGCACTCTGCTGACAGTAAAACAGTAAAAGAACTCCCCAGAAGTTGGGGCAGATAAGAATTGACCTTCTTTGAAGGAGAGATTTAGCAGGCTTCTGAAATGTGTCAGTCAGGCAGATACATGGAGAGCTCATATTAAGGCCAGTAGTTGTCGCTCTTCCCCCAAGGATACACCATATACAGAGTAAAGGGTATGTGTCTTCTGTGTGGACAGCTACGGTAAGAAGTGTTTGGCCCCCTTGAACATTCTTACTTTTATTATATCATTACAATATGGAGTATTAAGTATTTGATTCTGATTTTTTTCATTGCTTAGCACTTTCATCTTTACCAAGTGAAAGGAAAATTGTAGACTTTTAAAAATAGTCCATTCTATAATTATTCCTCTTCTTTCAGTGTATATTTCATCTGATTTTTATCTGGCTGACTTATAGTTGTGCTTTTCTGCGAAACGGAATGACATTAAAAGATTGTGTTCTAATTATTGTTTTACTAAAAATTGAATGTTGCACAATTCTTCAAGCTTAATGAAGTTAAAACAAAAGCTTATTTTTTATATCCTAATAATATTTCTAAGGAATTATTGTTAGTTTAACAGACTTCTGTCTTTTCAGGACAGTGAGAAAATGATTCCTGTTTTATGTTATCATGTTTGGACATTTGTAATGCCCTTTTTTCCTTACATTCCTTACAGCTCGGGAGGAGAGGAGTGGAGACGGACCTGAAGAGAGGCATTGTAGAGAGGACTGGACTTTGGGGGTGAAAGTGGGTTGTGTGCTGTGTCACTAGGAAAATGTATAATAAACGTGTGTTGGGTTTTGTACCTACGATGTCCGCTTATCTGTGTCAGGGCCAGTCTCCACAATATATATAGAAATATTTCAGGAAATCGCACAAAAAAAATTAAAGAAAAACCATCAATTATAACACACAACTTTTGGAATGGTCCTCCTCCTGATATAAGAATACCTGATTTGATGAACCATTTTAAAAAGTCTTAAGATTCATTGTTAATCCTTACCTTTTATTAGTTTGTGATGTTTGAATTTGTTCTTTGTATGAATGTGTTTGTTTTAGTTTTCTACGCATAACATTGTAACCTTGATTTAGGTGTGTGCTATATAAATAAATGTTGGCTTATTAATTTAAGAAATGTGAAAGTTTTTCGATGGTTGATTTTGTTAGTGTCAGACAGCAGTCTAAACTCATTATTACACCACACCCCAGCAGGAATTGCAAAGACCCAAGTAACTTCTTCTTTTACTTCTGAGGCAAATGAATTGACATGGCACAACAAAAGGAACACCAATTACACTTTTTGTTTATTTTAAAAACAATGTATCTAATTGTATTTGCTTATATCTAAAAGTAGTACTAAATGCTGTATAGAGCTCTAATCTGTTTTGTTAATTTTCTGGTTTAAGGAGATTTTAATTGTATCTGACAAAGTAGTACTAGTGGAGAAACATGGCCTAGCACATCACCAAGAGAAACGAAGGAACAAATTGTGGAATTTAGGAGACAAGGAGAGTTGAATTCTAATGAACATTAACAACACAATAATGTTTACATATTTTTTGGATTATTTATCTTAGGTGACTTATCTTGGACTCATACCACTGAAATCATACAGTAAAAAGCACAAGAGGACCTTCACTTTTTGAATATTTGAAGAAATTTTAAACAAGTAAGTGGGTGCTTTTGAATTTCTATCACTGCACAATTCAAAGTATCTTAGCAAATGATATAATTGTCATTGTGAAGTTTTCACAAAGCACATAGGATCTTATTTATGATTTGTTGAGAAGAACTGTCCTGTTATGGCACAGCCAGAGTTGTTGCCGTTGTTCAAGTTTATTTCTTGTTTGTTTGGTGTTTTTGTTGTTTTTTTAAATATAATATTTCACATTGTGTTATTAATTCTGTTTTTTTTGTGTTTATATATTTGATATTGTGTTTATTAATTATTATGTAACGTTAACATTGCGTGTATTAGTTTGCCTTCTCCTGTATAAAGAGCGCCAGGGGGTGGGACCACCTGAATATGCAGTTGGGGGGCTGCCTAGCCAGTATTTAAGGAGAAGCTGTAGCTCTCACTTTAGCTTTGGCATGGTTTCTTCGTGATTTCTGTTTTTGACTTGTTTTTCTACATTGCTTTTTGTTCTTCTTTTTGAATTCTTCACAGAAAGTATTTGTTTTTGCTTAGCCAGAATGTTTTTTTTACAGTTTTTCTCTCTTTTCTTTTTATTATTGTGGACCTTTGCAATTTTTTCTTTAACTTAAAAAGCATTAACTCTGCTCTTGGGATTGGGCAACCTTGGGGTGAAACTTTTCAGGTGGGCTAAGTGTACATATACAGTAACGACTGAGCCCATTTGACCTTTTGTGTAGGCTTCTTTGTGGTTTATATCAAAGTCATGCCCAAATAATACATGTGCCACCATAAATAACTCTAAAATACACCACCTCTGACATATAGACTATTCTCACCTCTATAGTTCGGTAGACTACATCAAAGCATCAAAGTTCAGAGGTGGAGGTTCAAAAACTCATTTAAGCTCTTAGCAGCTCTTAAGAAATACATGAAAATTATCTTCACTGTAACTGTTGTCTCTTTTTTGTGCTGCAAAACACATATTTTTGAGCACTATTGCCTCTTTTATATTTAATACAATTTTCAACAATATATTATTGTTTTAGAACTTTTTATTTTTTTGCCTTCTGCAAATTACCTGATACTGTGAATGGTGACAATTTTAAGTGATTAGTGCTGAGGCATCACAACCAGCGTCCTGTGCTCGATTCTCAAACTATTAACCAGTGGTACAGTATCTCTACATTAAGGGCATGTGGAGTACTGATCACCGATGTTCCAGTAGATGGTGCTGTCTTGCAAAAATTAAATAATTATTAAACTTGCCTTAATAATTGAATGCATTGTTAAAATGTTTATAGCAAACCTAACCTAATTTGTCAAATGAAACTATTCCAACATTGTAATGCAGTTTCTTATCTAGAAACACGTTTTCAGGTATATAAGATGTTTTGGGTTGTGTGCTGCTGAAGCAATCCCTTCAACTCTGCAGTGTTCAAGTCCTTTTGCTCAGATGTGCACATGTGCATCCTGAACTTTTCACTTTTCCTTGAGGCATGAAGGTCAGAACCCTTTAAATCAACTCATTGTTTGGTTTTTTTGACACAGTTTAAATTGTGCATATTTTGTGTTATAACTAGGGTTTCATCCCCTGGCTCAGGTTTCTTTTGTTTTTTTTTGTTTGTTTATTTTGTTGTCTTTTAAATTATATTTTCTAAATATTATTATGGAGTGTTGAATTTTTTTTTTGCTGTGAACTGTGTTTGTGGGATGGGTTTTGTAAATCTTTGGGGGGACCTTGTTTTTGTTATTGTGGAGCGTATATATATATATATATATATATATATATATATATATATATATATATATATATATATATATATATATATGGTTGAAATAGTGCCCTCAGTTTGTGAGGAGCAGATCATAGAATGGTTGAAATAGTTTACTGTCAAATAAATGCAAAGAGTACGCGACACGTGTTTCGCCCTCATTCTGGGCTCATCAGGCGTACACACTCCATTGCACTCCCTCTTGGGAATCGAACCTCGGACGTCAGTGCCAGAGGCGATGCCCCTAACGTTGCGCCACGGCGTGTGGTTTGTTTATTTGACAGCATGTAGATCGGGGTAATTACATTCACGGCATTCGTAGTCTGTGTCACAATCTGATTGTATGGGTGGTTACCTACCAGGTAACGCTTGTGGCCACCAGGGGGCGCCCCGATGCCTTGGGAGCCCTGGACCTCAGTACTTCCGCCACACCTGGAAGTACTGGGGGGAAGAGTATTGGGGACACCCGGAGGACTTCTGGATATGCCGACAGAGCTTCCGCCACACAGGGGTGTGGCTACAGGAGCCCTCAGGATACACCTGGAGTCCTTCCGGGGTGAATAAAAGGGGCCGCCTCCCTCCAGTCGGGAGCAAGAGTCGGGTGGAAGAGGACGAAGCTTGGTGAAGAGGAGTGGAGGCGGACCAGAGACTGAGAAGGCATTGTGCGTGTGGCCAAGGACTTGAGGGGTGATTGGTGCAGCGGCACTGGGTTTGTGCTCACGATAAGTGTAAATAGTACTTGTGAATAAACGTGTGTGGTTTAAACATCATGTCTACCTGTCTGTGTCCAGCCTGTTCCCCACAATATATATATATATATATATATATATATACAGTATATATATATATATATATGTATCTATATATACAGTATCTATATATATATATATATATATATATATATATATATATATATATATATATATATATATATATATATATATATATATACATATATATATATATATATAGATATATAGATATATAGATATATATATGTGTGTGTGTGTGTATATTTCCTGGTGAGTTTAAGCCTTGGTTTCTTGTGGCCCGTGCAGGCATCAAAGCCTGCTTATCAGTTTTAGGTCGCAGGCTGATTTGATCAGTTGAGGTCTACACGTTTTGTTCGGAATAGCATGGAAGTACTCACCTGAATCTCGTTTTGAGTCCCACCAACATGTTAAGTTTTTGTAAGCCAAATAAATTAAAAAAGCACGAAGTTGCACAGCTTGCTATTTTGGGGTAGTTGTCAGCATTATTGGGAATCCTGTCAATTATCTATGTACAATACAATTTAGAAGTTTACTTTATAAAGAAAATGGAACGTTTGCATTTAATTTACATTTCTTTTATCAGTGTCGAGTATGTAATGATGATGTTGCAATATCTTTTGATTCTGTTCTTTAGTTGCTCTACTGTATGACAAAACAATGTGCTGACATACAGTATAAATATCTTAATTTTGTGTGTTTCTTTATGCCATTTTATCATCCCTGTTGTCGGTGGTCTAATATATTGTGAAGCACAGGGTCTCTCTCTTGCTCCCTTGAGTAATGTTTGCTGGAGGCTGTTATCTTTCTTCGCCACTTGTGGACACAGCTGTGTGCTCAGTCTTCCCCTGCTCCTTCTGAGCAGCTCCAATGGTCTTTTCTCTGAAGGATTCATTGCAAGGACTTTCATGCTGATGATTCTGTCTCACTCTGCTCACTTGGGATCAGAAGAAACACTCACACTCACTTTCCCCAACTTTATCAATTGATCCAAATTCCCCAGCAGCCATATACCAGACCACTTTAAGTAGAGGAGTGGGTTTCATAAATTATGCTCTTGTTCTCATTAAAAATGATTTTATGGAATGGTTGTTATTATATTAACCTTATGTATTTTATCGTAAATTCATAACACCAGTCCAGTCCTTGTATACTTTACAGATCTTGCGCAGTTGAGGAAGTGGCATCCATCTTGTGCTGTTCTCTTTCTGCTTGTATGCACAGCTGCCAAGCACAGTCAGCAGGCAGAAGCCATGTCTCATTTGTCTGTACAGATGACCAATCCTCATCTTAACAGGCAGCAGCTGTTTATGTTTCCAGCCTGCAGCATTGTTCACAGAGTTACTAAAAAAACAAAATTTAAAGCTACAAATTGTATCTACTTCTGATGTCTTCTGATCCCATTAAATATCCTAGTTTCACTCCCAGTTTGATTTTTGCATTTTCCTGGTTTTGAATGAGGCCCTCCCTTCTTCCTTTATATAAATTTGATATTAACGTGGGAGACGTTTTTGTTAACAACTGTTATTTTGATTTATGACTATGATTTTTTCTAGTACCTAAGCACTAAACCCCTTAGGAAAAAAATAATGTTTTATCCTAGATTCAAGATTAATCATCAGAGTGAAACCATATCTTATTCTTTATGCTTTGATTTTATGTACTGTTCCAGGTGCCTGTTCAAAAAATCATGATGACAAATGTCCAAAAGTGGGACCAAGGGACATTCCAGTGGTAGGCAGGTGGCACGGAGACGGTTGAGAAACTGTGGCATTACAATTACATTCATAGGCTAACCATTCAGCATTACATGGGTTGTGGTATCATTAACTACAAAGTGACTTCAGCAAAAGTTTGATAAAATCTCACAAACATAACTTATTTTTTAATTGTTGGGGGCACATTGTAACAAGTTTCAGAGAAGATAATTGCTCTTTTAGACTTTAACTTGTAGCAGGTACTTGTATCCTGAATTATATGTTAAGTGAATGTCATTTTTAGTTAGTGTTTATTCAGTTTTTTTATGTAATGTAAGATAGGAAGCTATGCCTTTAAATGGCTCTGCTCCACATTGTGACATTTGAGATTCTTTCAGGGAAGCTCCATTTTTTCCACCGGATGTCAGTTTCTATTTGTCCATTTAACCGGATGGAGGTGGGCATGAGGGACTTTTCAGTTCAGGTCAGCCATAGTTCAAAACACCGCTGGGAAGCACATAATGGGCTGGAAAACAGTATTTCTAAAAGCCAAAGGATTATACAGTATAACTAGAAACAGAGAATAAGTTCGGTTGGAGAATACGAAGCACAGGGCGCCACCTGGGCTGTAGAAATTTTGTGAAAAACAACTCGTACACCAGAAGGATAAACTGTTTATTCTATTTGGAAGTGTTTCACCAGCATGCCACAATCAGACCACTTGTTTCAGACAAATAAACAGGTCTTCCTTTTGAACTGGCCGTTTACATTAGTCAATCACATTATTTGGACTGTTTTTGTGTACAAGTCAAGGTTTTCAGCTGGTGGTAGTGATAATAAGGTCATTCTGTTTCAGTGTGTTTTATGTATTGTGTTATTTACTGTTCTTGGTTACTACATATTTCATTTTACTTTCTTATAAACGTTCTCGTTCATTTCAACTTTATTGGCTGTAGTATCAATGAATGGTATCAGTGTGTTAGGGTTCGCCTTTTCCCTATTTCTCAGTTTTACCATAATCACTAACATCCAGGTTACACAAATTTAGAGTGTGAATCTCATCACCATGTCAAATAAATGTTTACTACAAGCCAACATAAAAACAAGGAGACACCATTTTTAGTTGCAATAGGACTCAGAATGCTGAAATACATTTTATAGGATTCTAATTATAAAGCACAGGATTAACAGAAGGTTTAACCAATAAGACTTTATAAAAATGAACCAATGAAATATTAAAACGACTCTGGGCCTTCTTGCATAGAGTGCTTAGAGAATGCTGAGAAGAGCTTCCCTGTCTGCTGTCTCTTTTATACTAGCCACATTTAAGAGGTCAGCTGATTTTAGCACCACCATATTACCAACAATAGCTTATGTATATATCAGTGTCCTTCTAGAGTGGCAACTATTTAAATCTGGTGTTTGACCTGTTATTATGTTATGCCTTATTACAAAGAAATTTCTTCAACATGAATAATTTATTGAGGGGATTCTGAGGACAAAAGTTAACAAAATTCACAGTAAAAATATGTAATACATGTTTACAAGAATATGCTAGAAATCAAACTTGAGGCAAACCATTTTTCTCAGTATTCTGCTGAAAATAAAACTGATGACTATTTTGTGTTGCATTCTTAGCCTCTTTTACTTTAGCCCTCTACTACCAGCCTGGTGAGACAAAGAGTCACATTAGTCCCATTACTTACTCCCTTACTTTTTCTTTTGTTGTTCCATACCTTTCCATAAAAGTGAGTTTAACAGATAGAGGTCCAAGTTCAGAATTCGTTTTTGTGAACTATCAAAATGTATAGTAGATAAAAAAAGAAAAAATAATGCTGCATATATCTTGTGAACACAGAATCACAAAACAAGCAGTGTAAATTTGTCCCCAGACTAACAGCCTTTAACAGAAGATGCAGGCATGGTGACACTGAGTTTTTGCTCAATGTGGACCATTTACCTTGGTTTCAGGAGAAAAAGACTAAAAGATAAAGAGAATGTTGTTCTTGAAAATTTGACATAGATGTATAAGTAAGAGAACTTCACAGTTTATATGGTGTATGGTATATTATACATTGTACAGCCATTCATTTTAGAGCCCAATTAATCCATTTCAGAATAATAGAGATAGGTGCCTATTCAATCATATTCAGAAACTAGCCAAAGACAGGATTCTAGTACTTCACCAAAGCACACTTATGTACACACCAAGTTTCTTGGGCGGTGGGTTATCTAAAGTTGTCAACTAACCTAAGAAGAGTGTCTTTGGGATGTTGCACTGAAAGCTCATGTAGACTTGGAAAGAGTATGTAAGCTGCACAGAAACACTGCCCAGTACAAGATTTGAATTCAGGACTCCGGAGCAATGAAATAGCAGCGCTAACCGTCATGCCATCCTAGCACCCCTGCACTGTACTTTACCTACAAAGTGAAAGTATATGGAAAAACTTTACTCACTCTCTACCTGATCAGAACAGATCAATGGGAAAGTTAAACTCTACCAGGTAATTTTTGATGCTTTTACACTATTGAACTTGAGGAAGTGTGGGTAGTGCGGGTTAAAGCTCATGTTGGAGTGGTACTATTGTGATGGACCAACTGGTGCCTCTTCTGGGATGCATCCTGCTCCTTTACCTGGCCAGGGCACACATAGCAAAGGTTTAAACATAACAGAAATACGTCTTGTGGTGAACGGCCGGCATTTCAGTCCGGTTGGGACGTCCCTCCATGGAAGAAAACAGACTTTTCAGGACACTACATCCCCCAGAACGCTAGATGGCAGCTCCCATGGATAGAAATGACTCCTCGGATTCCCACAGGGCAGCATGGGAAATGGAGTCCGTATCCTCAGCCCTGTTGGGTGCCGTGGGTGCTGCCAGGGGGAGCTCACAAAGAACCAGGGGGATATTACGAGGACGTCAACCTGGAAGTGCTTCGGGGTCACGAGGACAGAAGCCCGCAGTACTTCCGGGACGCTTGATAAAGGAAGATGTGATGCTGACCCGGAGAAGAAATACTTCCGGGTCACGAAGTATAAAAGGACTATGAGAAACCCCTGCAGACCGAGCCAGAGTTGGGTGGGAGTGTGATGGGGCTGCTGGGAGTTGGAGGATTGTTGTATTGATGTTTATTGTGCTTATTATTGTTTATTGAGAATTGTGGAAGGTGCAGTGCTTTGGGCACTTTATTGAAGAAATTATTATTAAAATCTTCTTGGTGTTTTACACGTGTGTCTGGGATGTCTGTCTGGTGGGTTCAACGGGGCAACAGCGACCCCTAGCGTCCACAGTCTGTATAAAAGACTTGAGATATGGCCAGTTGACAACTGTAGAGATGGAGAAAATAAGCCTTGAAGAATTTTACTGACTTGGTCTTTCATTAGCATTACATTAGTGTGTCCTGATAGAAGAAGTGTCTTTGCTATACATGGCACTTGTTCCAGCCAGCCTATTCTATAGTGATGGGGGAAACAGGAAATTTTTGTTTTATATACAAAATTTTGTTTTACGAAATTGCCCCTTTAATTACTTTGCATGCAGTTTTGCAATTGTGAAACACATAACATACTAAAAATTAGGTTTTTGGATTTTTAAAGTTCTTTTGGGGTGGAAAACAAGGAATACTGCACCTAACTGCTGTCTTCTTCCATGGACTTCCTCCGACACTGCCTCAATGTTCCATAGCTCCTTGCATACGGCTCCAGGTGCTCTTATCTGGCTTGTGTCTACTCATTCATGCTTCTGACCCCAAGGCATCACTCAGTTGGAGTCCCAGTTACCACCATCATTTTCTCCAACTCTGTAAGCCAATTCATGTCAGGATCTTTCTGGAGTCTCCCTGATGGCCACATACCGAGGTTAATGGATTTTAGCAGTGGAGAAGTGCATTCGAAGTGCTGCAGGGATGTTCTCTCTGGCTGCACTCCCCTTTACACCCACTGCACAGAAAACATTTTACCATGACTTTGTATATGGAGAAAAATTTGTAGTTGAGATGAAAATATATGTGCTAATGTCATATGTTTCTCTCAATTTTTTAGAAAAGTGAAACTTTGGATGGAAATTTAAATATGACAGGTCAGACTTCTATCAGAATGGTGTCAGGACAACAACCTCACCCTCAACGCTAGCAAAACTAAGGAGATGATTGTAGATTTCCGCAAACAGGCAACAGAGCACAGCCCCATCTACATCGGAGGTGAGGCTGTGGAGCAGGTCAGCAGCTTTAGGATCCTCAGAGTCACCCTCACTGATGACCTTAAATGCTCAAGTCACACTGTGGCAGTAGTCAAGAAAGCCCAACAACACCTCTACTTCCTCAGGAGACTGAGTAAAGCCCGGATGTCCCCCACAACCCTGTGCAGATTCTACAGGTGTATTGTGGAATCCACCCTGACAGGATGCATCACATCCTGGTACAGCAACTGCTCAGTTCAGGACTGCAGAGCTCTGCAGTGTGTGGTGAATACAGCACAGCAGATCACAGGCACACAGCTCCCTGCGATCCATGACATCCACACTACACACTGTCTCAGGAAAGTGAACCGTATCAGTCGGGACCCCAGCCACCCCACACTGTCACTTTTCACCCTCCTCCTATCTGGGAAGCGACTAAAGTCCATTCGGGCGCACACCTCCAGGTTCAGGAACAGTTTCTACCCAACTGCAATCAGACTCATGAACAATCAGTAACCTTGTGTCACCTCCACTGCTACCTGCACATATACTTCTGCCTCTGTCTCTATTTATTGGATCCTGGTTTTATTTATTTACTTATTTATATTCATTTATCTGCGGTGGGTTGGCACCCTGCCCAGGATTGGTTCCCTGCCTTGTGCCCTGTGTTGGCTGGGATTGGCTCCAGCAGACCCCCGTGACCCTGTGTTCAGATTCAGCGGGTTGGACAATGGATGGATATTCATTTATTTATTGTGTGTGTTTTTTTTTTTTTTTTGGTCTATGTTCACTGTCTGCAGGGGCACATGCAAGCAAGCATTTCATTGTACATGGTACTTGTACTTGTACACATGACAATAAAGAATTGAAATAATAACAACAGCCATCCCCAAATGAGGTTTGGGATACATGCTGAGAGAGGAGTGCCATCTGCTGGTCCATTGATGCTCAAAGTATACCTGAGACTGATTTTGATGTTTTGCAACTTTCAGGCATTCCTAACAATCTAAATAAAAAGCTTGAAACAAGTGGAAGCATCTTTCTTAAGTTCTTAATGATACAGCATGTCTTGAGACAACAGTTTGCCAGATTGAGAACGTTGTTTTTAATTAGTAT
Organism: Erpetoichthys calabaricus; assembly: GCF_900747795.2. Lineage (NCBI taxonomy): Eukaryota > Metazoa > Chordata > Cladistia > Polypteriformes > Polypteridae > Erpetoichthys > Erpetoichthys calabaricus. The sequence continues at coordinate 82,315,736 of NC_041405.2, forward strand.
TGTTTTTTTATGACACAATCTATAGAAAAAAAAATCTGATTGGGTGAATTTGTGTAATACAACACACCAGTTTGCCGAGTAGAAAGCAGTTGCTTTCATACTCTACACAGATTACGTAGTCAATCATTGTTTGTGTATAAATAATGAAGATAAAAATAATAATGGGTCTTGTTTCCTGGCCCCCAAATTTATTGGTGTTTTAGTTTTAGATTAACAATTATTTAAATTAACATTGTCCCATTTTCTAAATAAAATACTGTCTTTGTCTCCCCCATTAAATATTGGTTTATACATAGTTCGTACTTTCTTATTCATCTGATCAGGCCTTCTGCTGTGTCTGTTTCCTTTACTGGTCACTTGGAGGACTCCTGTTTCTTAAATTTATTTATTTTTATTATAACTAAGCTGGTATATCAGTTGGGGTTGGGGGTTGGGGAATGTATTATTTGCTTCTCCATTTATTTATTTAAATTTGAATCATTGTCATGTTGGAAAAAGCTTCCAAACTGCTGAATGCAAGTTGTCCTCCAGTATTTTCCGGTAACAAGCCGTATTCATCTTTCTACCAATTTTCACTAAGTTACCTGTGCTGTTGTAGCTCACACACCCCCCAGAGCATCAGAGATCCACCTCCATTCTTCACAGTAGGAATGGTGTACTTTTTGGAATGGGCCTTGTTGCATCCTCTCCAAACAGTGTTTATGGCTGTAACCATAAAGTTCAATTTTTGTCTCCCAAGGACTTTGTTCCAGAAGCTTTGAGGCTTGTCTAGATTGTGTTTGGCATATTGTAAGTAGGCTGTTTTGTGGCGTTGGCATAGTAAAGGCGTTTTTTCTTGCATCTCAATTGTGTAGCCCATTTTTGTTCAAGTACCTCCTTATTATGCATCTTGAAACAGCAACACCACTTGTTTGCAGGGGAGCCTGTATTTCAGCTGAAGTGGCTTGTGGGTTTGGCCATTGGCAAATGATCTTGGCAGTTGTGTCTGAAATCTCGGCTGGTCTACCTGATAATAACAGAACCCCTACCTTTCCACTTTTTTATCAGACTGTGAATACTACTGACAGGTATTTTAAGATCTCCGGCTATCTTTTTATATTCTTATATTGATTTATACAAATCAACAACCTTTTCTCGCAGGTCCTTTGACAGTTCTTTTCCTTTCCCCATGGCTTGGTATCCAGCAAAGTCAGTGCAGCTCTGCATGAATTTAAATTGACTATTTTACACACAGACACTGACTACAATCAAAGAGGTTACAGATGTGGACACTCTCCTTTAATTACCCTTAATTTGAACCTGTGTGTGTCAACTTACAATGGCTCTCATATTTAAATTATTCTGTATTTCTCATTTTCTGTTTCTTTATAATAAATCACTTCTATGTCTATAGCCAGCATAGCCTGTCTAATTCCACATGCCACTGCATTATCTGAGCAGGGGAAAGCTTTGGCCAAATAATTTTTACTACAGCCAGTTTATGCTATTTTTTATACTTGATTTTAACTTCATCCATTAAGAAATTACACTCTGTCAATATAGCTGTAATTATGACACTTAATGAACATTCCAGCTCAGAAAAATAACAGCAGTCAGATATACACACATATTTATTGAAGTCTAAAAAGTAAAAAAAAACAAAAGCCATAAATCCAGCAGCATAATGTTGTTGACTTAATAGAGGATACATTGCAAACTCTAATGCCAGCAGTTAAAATATGTGCAATACTGAGATTAACTCTTTGTAATGAGAAATGTTATATCCCATACCTTTATATTTTTTCACTTTTTCTTAATTGCTTTATTATGATTTACTCACCACAGATCTAATTTTCTCTTTCCACTTTTTTATCCAACTGTGCCATTGGATTTGTCAACTGTGCCTTGGGTAATATGTAACTCCTACTTTGTTCCTGCCTCTGTTTCTGAACCACGAGGTCCCTACAGGAAAGGTTCTGAACCGTTTGCTGTATGGAAGCAGTTTAAATAGACTGTGCACATGGCTGAGGCAGCGTGTGCTTGATGCTGTATACCGATAATTCTCTTTCCGATCAGCTGCTGTAGAGCTGTGATTCCCCACTCAGATACAGTGATATAAATACTCCAAGTTGTGCAGTGAGAGTAATATGGTAAAAGATGATCCGCTGTGGCAGCCCCTAACGGGAGCAGCTGATAGAAGAAGAAGGTGCAGTGAGAGTAACAACGCTAAAGCAGCTATGGTATTTGAAATGGCTATTCTGTGGACCATTGTATTGTTACAGGTTAATTTCAAACAGATCCCTTAAACTAATAAACAATATGCTGTTAATGTCAGTGTATATGATAAAGCCGCGTCAGGGATGTGGATCTAAAAAAGAAAGGGAAACCACACTGGAACAAAAGCACTGCTTTGATGCTGGGTGCCGCCAGTCTGCAAAACTGAATGGAGAACTTGAGTACGCCAGGGTTGGAGGTACCATGGAAATGTGTGTGGCTTTATGCCAAGTTTAGGTTTTATACATCATGATTTGAGCTTGGAAACGGGAGTACGCACTGTTTATTCATGAGGCCCCTGGTCTGTATAATGATTGAAAAACTCTCTTTTGCTGGGGCTCTAGTGTCATCAACCCCAGCTTGCTGCAGTGTTCAAGTGTGAGGTCAGTTAGTCATCTTGCTTCCTGCCAAATTACACATGGCTCAGTGAGTGCTTATCTTGTACTTTATCCTCACAGGCGCTTGTGATATTCAATCCAAGTTATTTCATTAAATGCATACTTCAGTTTTCCATTCTCTGTACCGATGTTTAAGATTCCTTTGGCTTGGCACATTGTTAGCGTTTATCTGCTTTTGACTTTCCTTTGGTTGGTTTTGGTTGTGGCTCAAGTGAAGCATGTTCACTTTTCTTTGGTCTGCCTTTAACCTGCTATAAAAAAGAAAAAATGCATTACCATAAGTTTTTAAACGTTTTTTTTCCAAGTCCATATCAGATCTGTTTTTCTAAGGACTCAACTGTACCTTCAATGAGACCGATCTATGGTACAGTGGATGGCTTCAGTGCCATTGTTAAGATTTTAAAGTTAAGACTATATCATTTTCTCACTTTTCCAGGTTATTTTGCTGTCCATTTCCTAGGTTCACTTTTGTCACTTATTTCCATTTTAAAACTACAAGCCCCAAGTGTGGCCATTGCAAAATTAAATTATACCTGCATCATTGTAACTTTACATACTCTTTGTACAACACATTCCTTCTTAAGTTAAATGATGCTGCAAAACTTTGAACAAGGTTTCTGCCAATCAAACTGCACACATCAAAATGAGCATAGAGAAGGCAACATCCATTTGTCCATCCATTTTCTTAGCCTGCATATTGTAAAATCAGGGTCCTAGAAACCTGGAGCCTACCCTGGCATCACTGAGCACAGGGCAGGAACAAACAAACCATAGGGCGTAGTTGCATACACATCCCATTCAGTGACACAACGTCAATTTAGATTTGCTGATTGACCTAGCATGCATTTTATGGTGTGCAAACATAAGAGAGAATGCACAAACTCCTCACTATGATGACTAGGCTATGATTTGAAGCCTAGTCCCTGGATATGAGAGTCAGTAGCTACATTCTTTTCAGGAAATGTAATTTCAGTCATTCACTACTACTGCTCCCGGATACCAGGTTATGGTTAGATTTAGGACAGACCACACAGCGAGCACTCTAATACCTTCTCTTTCTGAACATGAGGCTGACACTGTTGCTGATCCTGCTGGGCTTTTCCCAAATTCATCTGCAGCAAATCTGAGACACATAGACAGGTAAAGAACAAATTACTAAGTAAATTCAGTAACATTCATTTACCACTACTGCATATTGTCTGTGCCACAGTGGACCCTCAGCTTTAGTCTTAAAGACATGCAGGCCCTTGTTTACAGACAGACAGACAATGGAGTGCAGTTAGGAGTCTAAGGCTAATCTCTACATTTCATGGTAGTCAGTTGTACTTGATCATAGATAATTCTCTCTGTATTGCATTGTATAATTTATTAATTTGTTGAAAGACTCAAAATTCATGGTAAAATCAAATCTTCATTATAGTTTAAAACGAAATTTATCGGAAAACATCATTTCACTCTTTGTCAGACTTTAAATATATAATGTTAACATTTTCTCAAACTGCTAATGAAAAAGTAATAGGACATGATGGAGCAGAAAATATTTTTCTACCTCACAAAATTTGGAATCAAGGTGGATTCCTGGCTTGGGTTCCATCTGTGTGGCGTTTGCATCTTTTTACTGTGTTTGTGCAGCCTTCTTTCATGGGTTATGCTTTTATTCTACATCTCAAAACTTGTGATTGTGATTGTACACTGCAGTGGACTGATCTCCTGTCACAGATGATTCCTACTTTGCAAGAAGCATTACCTATATAAGTGCCAGCCTACCATAGTCCTATAATGACTCTGTAAAATTAATAGATCAGTAAAGTAATACATGCAGCTATTTTTAGTAAGCGGTCGCCATACTTCTAACTTATGATACACTTTCAAAGCTACCATTTAAAGTGCTATTTCATTTTCTTTAATTGATATTGCTGTGAGAGGTGATATGAATGATGTCCTTTTGTCAATTACACCAAAACACAAGCCATTATATACCACCAATTTTGTGATCTGATTGAGTGGTTCAGTTAATTTTACCCCGTGTCAGCATGGGTTTCCTCCGGGTGCTCCGGTTTCCTCCCACAGTCCAAAGACATGCAGGTTAGGTGCACTGGCGATCCTATATTGTCCCTAGTGTGTGCTTGGTGTGTGTGTGTGCCCTGCGGTGGGCTGGCGCCCTGCCCGGGGTTTGTTTCCTGCCTTGCGCCCTGTGTTGGCTGGGGTTGGCTCCAGCAGATCCCCGTGACCCTGTGTTAGGATATAGCGGGTTGGAAAATGACTGACAGTTAATCTTACTTTCATTAATGGTGCTTGTCCTAATAACTAGGTTTATAATAATATATCAAATATATGGCTAAACCTGTGCATGACATGCTTTAAAAAAAACAATTATTCAAATCAAAGGTTTTCCTGTCCACATGACTGCAGACTACCAGTACATCAACATTCTCATAAGATCAGCTAAAATCTTACCACTACTCTCTTGGCAGTGCAAGCTGAAGGCTGATTTAAGCTTTACTCATTGGGTGTCAAGAGCAATTTATAATGAGACAAGATGTTGTGTCACAGCAGGATATTTGAATGCTTTCACAGCTTCCTTACAGAAATATGCACATTTCTTTGCTGCAAATCTAGATAAATGCCAGATTTGGAAAATTCAAATTGGGTTATAGGGCTGGCCTTTTTGACTGAAATCTTTGCCTCCTGAACACAATGAATCTTAAACTTATAGTACAACCATGCAAGGTAAGAAATTAACCTCAGTACTGTTCATACAGTACCTGACAAAGAACATTTTTCTGTTGCATGTCTAAAGCCGTGATCATGGAAAATCAGTTTATCGGCAAAGCCCCACTGTTCTTCTTTGTGTTTGTACAGATGCAACCAACAATTTTTGCTTGAGATTTCCACACAAGATTTTAAATTTCCATTGGGTACTTCTTTGAAAAAGTTAATGTTTAAAAATTTGAAATACAATTAACCATAGACTCTACACAACCAACAATCAAAAATTGCATAGCAATCGGTGTACTTTTTTCAGGACTGGTATCTGCTTTTTATGAAAACAATCTTGGCCCCCACAAGCCTACTTAGGCTCTGTTTTTAACCAGATGATATTGTAAAGTGGTATTAAAATATTTTATGTACTCTACTAATAGTGTGCATATAGTTATAGTCTATCATCACTGTTATATTACAATATGGCCAGCTTTTACTAAATTGTGAGAACGAACACTTTGATTAAGTAACTAGAAAATTTAAAAATGTTCCAACTTTTAAACAGTTAAAGTCTCTGAGCACACCTGAATGCGATGCCATGCATATATTTTGTTACTTGTTATTAAATCTTTAGCTTATGTTTTCACTGTTTTTACTGTTTCAACTTCCAAGGTTGAGTTAAGGTGTGAGTGAAGTAGAATACATCAGCAGAAGGTCAAGGCAAAAAGCCAGCAGATACAAGGAAAGATTCAAGGGTGAGCAGACGTGGGCAACCCCTCTCTTTATAATAAGAAGCCGCAGTCGTGGCAGTGTGGTGCATAAAGGCTACCTGCTGATCTGCATTTTTTTGCTTTTATTTACTATATTATTTATTGCTTGTTAATAATCCTTATTATTATTATTAAGTTCTTTTCTTACAGATTCATACATATACAGTGCCCTCCGTAATGTCTGGGACAAAGACACATTTTTCCTTGATTTACCCCTCTGTGCCACAAATATTTACAAATCGAACAATTGCACTGTAAAAAATGTTTTGTTGGATCAACCTAAATAAATTACTTCACAAGGTAACAAGCAATTTAATTGATTTCTTTCAAATTTTAAAAAGTATTTGAGCAAACTTAATTTATTTGAGTTTGTTTTAACCTTTTCAAAAACTTGAATAAAAGCAAAAAATGTATTTAGCTCAAACCAAATTTCTTTAAAAACTCAAATTAACTGCAGTGGGCTGGCGCCCTGCCCGGGGTTTGTTTCCTGCCTTGCGCCCTGTGTTGGCTGGGGTTGGCTCCAGCAGACCCCCGTCACCCTGTAGTTAAGATATAGTGGGTTGCATAATGGATGGATGAACTCAAATTAAAATTTTGCTCATTATTGTATTCACTGTAATGCCAACTTAAATTCTATATATATAGTCACAATCTCGAGACAGAGTCATATAAAGGTTTGGGGCAGCCACCCGTATAATTTGGTTTCCTGGCTGCAAAGTTGCTTTTCAAAATAATACAGCACTGATGTGCACAAAACCGAGTCCAAACAGAACTGAGGGAATAGAGAAAAGGCGGAGGCTTTTAAAGGGAGAGACAGGAAGTGAAGTCAAAGGGGTCGGGCTCATGTAGGTCTTCTGCCATTGGTGCGAGCCCGGACGTGACATCACAGGGGTCGGAGCCGGCAAGGTCTCCAAAGCGATTTTTTGCTTTAGACTAAATAGAAGAAGTTACATTAAGCGACAGCAAGGTTTTTCAATTTGAAGTAAGGCAAAAAATTACGTTAGGTGAACAAACATATTAATATAGTTCATTACAACTACTGAAATTACCTTAAATCAAAAAGAGCCCTTTTCTCTTTTTAAAGTGTAGAAGTGATTAAAGTGCATATTGCAGACTTTAATTTAGGAGTGTCTGCATGTATTTCGGTCACAGCATGTAGTAGTTACAACACTTTTTCTGCGTGGTCCTCCCATTTCAGGGTACCATAATGATTGGCACAATTGGCATCACAGGTGTTTGTGAATCCTGAGGTGCTTTTCATTTCTTCATTAGTGCAGGCATACGATTCCTAGGCTTGTTTCTCACCCTTTGGAGCCTGTAGTTGCCACTGTTCAACATGAGGACAAGAGCTGTGCTAATGAATATCAAAGAAGCCATTATGTGGCAGAAAAACAAGGATATAACTATTAGAGACATTGTTAAAATCTTAGGAATATCTAATGTTTTAGGATTGTCTGTCTGGCATATCATTAAGAAGAAAGAACACACTGGTGAGCTCAGCAATCACAAAGAGACTGCTAGGCCAAGGAAGACCTCCACTGCTGATGACAGAAGAATCCTCACTGTGGTAAAGAAAAACACCTCGTCCGACAGATGAGAATCAGTCTTCAGGAGGCAGAAGTGCATGTGTCGGAGACTACTATCCACAGAAGACTTCATGAACAGAAGTACAGAGACCACACTGCAAGATGCAGATCACCAGTAAACCACAAAAACAGGATGGCCAGATTAGAGTTTGCGAAAAAATACATAAAAGAGCCTGCAAAATTCTGAAAAAAAGGTCTTGTAGATAGACATCATAAAGATTAACCTGCAGAGTGATGGCAAGAGCAAAGTGTGGAGATGAGAAGTGTGCCCAAGATGCAAAAGCATACCACCTCACCTGTTAAACATGGTGGTGGGGTGTAGTCAAAGGTATGAAGTGTGCCACTGTGATCTGTGAAGTTTATTCCAAACACATTTTTTTATTAAAAACTAGACGACTTCGCCCCCTGCTCGCTTCACTCGCCAACCCCCCCAACCCCCCCTTCGCTACACGCCACCCACTCTGTTCTTGCGTATGTGGATTTCACTTTCACCAAACAACAAATCTTTTAATTCTCATGGATACGCCTCTTCATTGGGAAGAAATACTACTTTTCCCTGATGGCAACATGAATTAGACGATCTACAAGTCTCCGACTTAAAGTTTAAATCTGAACAATATATTCAATCTCTTTTCGCTGTTCTGTTATTTCACCGAGTAATAAATTTCCATTTGTTTGCGCTAATGCGATCTTTACTCTCATTTTTTTGAGACTTTTGAATTTTAGTACTTTCATTATCTCTAACCTGTTCTGCATGTGTATTGCGCCAACGTTTTTGAATTCTTTACAACGTTCTGGTTAAATCTCCTGGCACAAAGTCTCATCTCGTGGACATGAAAGTATCTCTCTGAAAAAGTCACATCTCGTCCCAGGATTTTTTTATTATAATAGAGAGATGGGTAATTGAGGCCATAAATAAATACAGCTGAAACCACGCAAATCAGCTGACAGAGAGAACCTGACAGGGAGATAAGAAGACAACTCAGGTAGGCTATTTAAAAGTGTCGATATGCCCTGTTTGGTAATCAATATATGGCCAGGGGCTACTATTTGCTATTTAGAGTTTTTCCTGTGAATGAATTCCATGTTTGGCTAATGCATGTTCTTATTTTGGAACCTGAGAATAGCATAAAGCTCTGACAATTGCACAGGAACCTTAGAGCTCACCTGCAGACAAATGGAAGACATTGCTCCTGCCAGTACACAGGAAAATATGCCTTCTGCACTGTCTTGAAGTGGACACCACCAACTGCAAGAACCTCTGACTGCATCACGCTTTCACCAGTAGCTCTCCTTTGAATATTATATTATGAGTGTTATGCAGATATTAAACAGAAGCTAAGTACCCTAGGTTCTTGTCTATAAGCCGGACTCATGTATAAGCTGGAGACCAAAAATCATACAAACTCTGTCTCTCTCTCTCTCTCTCTCTATTTCTCTCTCTCTCTCTCCCTGCTCCTGACGGAGGGGGTGTGAGCTGCCGCCTTCAACAGCTTTGTGCCGCGGTGCTTCGCATACTTAAAAGCCAAACAGCCCTATTGATTTGTTTGCTAGAGATTGTTTTCTCTATCTATGTGACATTCTGTGCTCCTGACACGCACTCCTTTGAAGAGGAAGATATGTTTGCATTCTTTTAATTGTGAGACAGAACTGGCATCTCTGTCTTGTCATGGAGCACAGTTTAAACTTTTGCAAAAGAGACAAATGTTTGTTTGCAGTGTTTGAATAACGTTCCTGTCTCTCTACAACCTCCTGTGTTTCTGCGCAAATCTGTGACCCAAGCATGACAATATAAAAATAACCATATAAACATGGTTTCTACTTCGCGGATTTTCTTATTTCGCGGGTGGCTCTGGAACGCAACCCCCACAATGGAGGAGGGATTACTGTATAAGCCGGATTTATGTATAAGCCGATATTCTATTTTTTCATTTTCACAACTTTTTTCCTTAGATAAGCCGCGGCTTATAGACAAGAACTTAGGGTATATTCTTCTTTTAGTGTTATTGTTTCTTTCTTCCTTTTATAATCACTACGATACCACTAGGGAAAGGTTTTAATATTTTAATATATATATACTAGGGGGCTTTGCCCCCTGCTCACTTTGCTCTCCAACCCCTGTGTTTGGTTTTCCGTATACACATTGTTTAGATTTTTTTTTTCTTTGAATTGTTGCTATTTCATTAGTTTCACTTTTATTTCAGAACTTATGTAAAAACAATATTTGGAATCTTTCGAGTCCCAACGTGCTGAATCTTTTTAATGAGGTCAGTGAGACATGTGTTTAATAACTTTGTACCATAATTCAGGATAGGTTTCTCCGTTTGGAATTTCAGCACAGACAAAGCGATCTATATCATCAGCAGCAGTTAATAATTTTTTTTGCAAAGTAACTAATAAATGCATGTGAGGTAAACCCCGTGTTTGAAATTCTCTGACTTAAACTTCAAAGCCGTACAATATTTATATACTTCTGACATATCACCTGTGTCCATATATTCGATCTCTATTTGCCTTTTAGTTATTTCTCTGAGTAATAATTTCTCTTTGATTGTGCTAATGCGATGTTTACTTTCTTTTTTTGACACTGTTGTTTTTTTCTGCTTTCATATTCTGTATCTTGCTCTGCATGTGTTTCGTGCCTACGTTTTTTTTTTGAGTCTTTTGAATACCAGTTTTCATTATCTCTAACCTGCTCTGCATGTGTTTGGCCCCTTTGTTTTGTAATCAATTTATGACGTTTTACTTTGTTTTCTACTCTGTCTTTTATTTCTGACCTCGCTTTGTCCTGCTTTTTTTTCAATGACGCCTGGTCCGTGGTGATTATTTTCCCTTTTTCAAGTAATAACCTCCATTTTTTTGCGCTACTGCAATCTTTACTTTCTTTTTTTTATACTTTCTAATTTTCCTACTTTCATATTCTTTAACTTTGTCCACATTTGTATCACGTCTTGTGTATAGCGCCAATGTTTGTGAACGTGTTTATGAAGTTGCGAAGGCAAAAAGACTTTGTTTTCCACTCTTTGCCTTTTATTTCTGACCTCGATTTGTCCTGCTATTTTTTCAATCACACCTGGTTCTAATGATTAATTACCTTGTTTACGCTAATGCAATCTTTACTATCTTTTTTTTTTATACTGTAGCAACTGACGTAATAAAGTGTCACAAAAGTTCTACTTGAACAAACAATCACCGACTTTGTAACCCCAAACACAACTTTCTAGCACCCTCTCCGAACCCTCCTCCCCTGGGTCTCGCCCCCCCCTTACCGCATCAATCAATACCCCACTATCAGTCTTCTGTGCTGTACTCCACCCTTCCTTCATCGGACCTAACAGTCACTTAAAACAAAAAAGGCTTCAACTTGGCTGGGACGCTACAATACTTTCAAATTTTACTGCTTTCATATTCTGTACCTTTCTCTGCATGTATATCATGCCATCATTTGTTTCAGCCTTTCGAATTCCACTGCTTTCATAATCTCTTATCTGCCTTTTTTTCTCTCCAACGATTTTGGGTCTCTTTTCTCAGCGCTGCTCTTTCTTCTTTGCTTTTAGTTGTTGACGTTTCATCTAGAGCGTATTGTCCTTATACACTTTATATGAACTGATCTGTTAGTGCTATATGCCTTTCCACAACTGAGTGTATTGCTAGCCATGCTCTTATTTGATAAGAAGGGCGTGTCTTGCAAGAATCTCATGTTCCAGGACCCCACGAGACAGCCCTGGGACAATCTCTTGGCACCAAGTCTCATGTTTACAGTCCCCGCGAGACGCTCCTTGGCCAGTCCTTTTTGTCTTGTGGGTCTTTTAAATGTCTTCTGAGAACTTCTGAGAAGATCACGTGTCGTCGCCCTGCTTTTTTCTTTCCAGGATTTTTTTTTTATAATCGATATATATATATATATATATATATATATATATATATATATATATATATATATATATATATATATATATATATATATATATATATATATCGCGCTATGCGCTAGCCTCTTTGCGGTTCTGCTGCTGGCATGTGGAGATACAGATGTACAATTTAAACAGATGGGAATTGTTACATATGCATCAACGCAACATATAACTGCCCATGATTGAATTTCATTTCTTTCCCTCTATTAAATAAAACAACTTTTTTGAATGTTTGGCTCTGAGATTTGTTAATTGTCTTTGTAAAAGCTATTCTAACCGGAAACTGTTAACGTTTTAATATGAATAGCATATCAAAATCTCCTTTGTTGTCTAATGTTATCCATGGAAGATGTACTACATTACCTTTCTTGGATACATCCTTCTTTCTACAGTAATTCATGCGTTGTAAGACCGGACATTGTTAATGGTTGTAGATATTCTTTGGGATATTATAAGTTGTTGTTTTCTGCATGATCACCACCAATTGTTTCAGCATAGTCTATTGACACACATTTAACCAATTTGCTGTGTAACCAATCGACATTTCTGGATGCATTTTGGCATTAATTCGCTTCATTTCCTTGTTTCTCTGTGCTAGGATTGCCCATGTACTCATTTCTTCTGTTGATACCCTTCGTGATGCAATTCTTCAATAAGATTTGGCCATAATAAGTCTTCTTTAATTGGGAAGTGAGGAAAACATTAAAATGTATAAGAGCTGAGAGCGCAGGAAGTGTGTCTGACAAAAGCATTCACACAAATGAGAGTTGAGGTCTTGTTTGAAAATGTTTGAGAGGAGGGAGTGATTTGAAAAAATGTCAAGGCAAAAGTCTCGTCTCACAGGACTTGAAAAAAATCTCTCTTCCAAAAAGTCTCATCTCCAAAAAGTCTTGTCGCGTCTAAGACTTTTTTTTATATAGTCTATATATATACTTAGTAAAGGCTGCAATCTCTAATGAACCTATTCCCAGGGAGCGTGCTCCTCCCTGCTGGGTATATGGGGATGTTATGGCTTGGGCATGTATGGCTGCTACAGGTATTGGAACACTTATCTTCATTGATGATGTAACTGTTGGCGGCAGTGGCACAATAAATTATGAGGTGTACAGAAACATCTTATCTGCTCAAGTCCCAGTAAATGTCTCCAAACTCATTGCATATGATGATCCCAAACATACTTCTAAGGCAACACAGGAACCAATTACCTGATTTAAATCCAATTGAGCATGCCTTCCATATGCTGAAGAGAATTCTTAAAGGTACAAGCACCCAAATAAAAGCAGGAGCTGCAGATGGCTGCATTAGAGGTCTGGCAGAGCATCACCAGAGAAGATACTCAGCAAATGTTAATGCCTGTGAATTGCAGGCTTTAAGCAGTCATTTCATGTAAGGGATGTGCAACAAAGTCCTAAATATGACTGCTTTAATATACCTACCTTTGCTATGTCCCAAACATTATGATGCCCTGAAATGGGGGGTCCATGCAAACAAAGTGTTTTAATATCTAAATAGTGTGACTGAAAAGTATGCAAACAGCCTTAAATTAAGGCCTGCAATGCACACTTTAATCACATCTGAATTGTATGATTTGTAATTTTAAACTGTGGAACAGAGGAGTAAATCAAGGAAAAATGTGTCTTTGTCCTAAACATTATGGAGGGAACTGCATGTTTTGTTTTGTCATATTTTCATTTTGTCTGTATTGTTGTATCCTTACAGTCAATAAAACTAACCCCAAAGGGGTTTCATGAAACTGTGTGCATTTTTCCTCCTACATTTGTTACTGTTCTCTTTTGTTGGAATTCACCAAATAGTATTTCATAATTCACTCAGTCAAGGCCATGAATCAAAGCAAGTTACTACAGGTGTTAAATAGTAATACTACTCACTGCATGATCATGCTGTTTTAGAAATAATCATGTTAAGTAAAATTGGAACAATTTGAGATCAAGGCAGGATTGAAAGGTACATCAGCACTGAGGGAGAGAACAAAAAGACGGCTTCTTTTATAAATGACTTTCAGATAGAAAAGTCCCACAGGACAGTAAAGAACCTGTAAACTATATATAGAAACACATGTTATTGTTTGCTGTGGCCAATACTAAGAGGAAAACAAACATCATGTAAGAAATGTAATAATATTTAAGATGTAAAGTAATCCCTTGTGATTCACGGGAGTTAGGTGAGCAGGACCTCTGTGAAAGTAAAAATCCAACAAATACATTTAGGGCCCAGTTTCACAAGTACAGATGATGGTGGTTTTAGTTATGAAATGAAATTCCCTTGTGTGCAGCCTCCTGAAAGCTACGTAAAGTTGTGTTCTACCGTGATGCCAACATAAGATTTCTAGAAGTTGGAAGCACTCCCAGGAGGAGACATTTTCTAGCCCAGACAAAATTGCTTCAACAAGCAGGCGTAGGACAAGAACATAAATTCATAGAAACTGTATATGATGGGTGTTACTGTAATCAAATTGTACAGTGAAGCGTTGAAACAAAAAAGACACCACCGTTTGCAATCCTGCTGGATTGTCATGGCTTAATTTTAAAATTAGCACCCTTATCTTTCACCCAGCAGCCCTTGTTGCAGCCATTGAAACTACTCAATGATGCAGTACTACCAGGATTGCTGGGATTTGCAATCCATTTAAGGAATGTAGTCAGCAGTTTTCTGCAATAGATTGTAAAACTCACAAAATAATTTCCATTTAATTATTGATGACAAATCCACAAATAGGTGGAATCATGAATTGTAAACATGCAAATCACAAGGATTGGTCCTTGAGTTATGACACAGAAAAGAAAGAGGAATATTGCCTTGAATGTGGATGTAAAAATCCCCACAAATCTGACATTTTATGACTGTTCAAGAACTCTGTATTATTAAAAAGTACTTAGAAAATGGTGAGAAGAAACAATTTATTGCATGGTTTATAAACAGGTTCTAACCTGCTTAATTTCACATTGTGAAATTAATAAGAGTATTAAATTTAGATTAGCTATTATCACAGATACTAGGCAGGATCAACTTAGTTTTCCAAAGTAATATTATACAACAGCAATCATTTCTGGAGCAGCAGATTAGGGAAAAGTTTTATATTTCCAGATCCCTCTCCTTTAATTGTATTAATTAAACAACACTGAAACATCTGCCTCAGCTTCCTTAAGTGATAGCTGGTCTTCAATAATTAAATGTATATGAAAAACAGTATCCTTTTTTTCATAGAACTAAGATAAGATAACCTAACATTTTATATGTCTATACCATTCCAACTGATACATTTTAGTACACCTGCCTGAGATAGCTGCTTATGTATTTCTAGGGGTCAATTTTGCTGATCACGTCTATAAATACTGCCTGTCCTATAATTCAAGAAAGAGCAGCTGGTTGTCATTATACAGCAACACTCCATTTTTCAGTCTAAATGTCTTGACGTAAGTTGGTGGAACATTTCTACTGTGTATATATTATGCATAGACAATACATTCAAGTAACACTCATACTCAAACTTGTCTAGTCAAATAATTTTCAAATAAAGTAAAACTGAAATTGGATTAAGGCTGAAAAACTTCCCTCCTCTTTCAGCCTTGCCTCTGCTAGTAAACCAAAGGATCAGCAATGCATTGTGCTCCAGTCCTCAAACCTGAGACAAAAGAGTGACATCAGGAGCAGGGCAAAGGTTGTCCCCAAAAGTATTCTGTTCATTATATACAAAGTAGCATTATGGATTTTCCACACTATTTAACTTTGTTGTCCAATTTCTCATTGGCACCAGACAAAGTGACTAGACTAACAACAAATACAGTATCACTACATATATATGTTTTCCACCTATTTATCTGAATTGTGCATCAGTTGCCTCTTGTTGTCCCTCACACTAAGCATAAAACTAAGGAGGACAAGGCTTTTGCAGCTGCTGCACCTCGTCTGTGGAGTTCTTTACCTAATTACATTAAGGAGTCACCTTCAATTGACCATTTCTATTCTGTAGCTTTCCGTGAACTTCAGTAATGCGGATGTTTCCCTCCTCTTAGTCATTTGTTTGTTTTCAATTTGCTGCTGGTTTTATTGTGTTTTATTCTATTTATTTTTTGTTGTATTGTATGCTACAGCATTACTCATGTTGTTATAAATGTGCTCTATAAATAAATTGGCATTGACAATAATTAAAGTCAATTTTAAATGTGAGCATTATATTACAATATTAATCACTTCATTTGTTTTTTTATGAAACTAGCCATAATACCACAGTGCTTGTATGTTGTTTATCACTACTATTAATATGGTAGTTATATATTACAACCTGCTTGAAGAAGGGGCCTCAGTGCCCGGAAAGCTTGCATATTGTAACCTGTTCAGCTAGTCAACAAAAGGTATGATTTTGCTTCACTTCTCACTACTACTATTAATAATTATTATAAGTATTATAACAGCATCATTTAGCATTGCTGCATCATGGGTCCACTATGTGGGATTTGAATTCTGCACCTGCTTGTTTTTCAAGTGGAGTTTGGACACTCTTTCGATGTCTACATGAGTTTTCTATTTTGTTCTTGTTTTCTTCCCATACTTTCAAAGGTTAGCTTAACCGAGATTTCCAAATTGACCATCTGTGAGTGTGGATTTGTGAATGAGCTACTGGCTATTAAGTGTACCAGTGCACTGGTTTCTATGTTGTCCACGATTCTGCAGGAACAGACTCTACCCTCTGTGACTTTGAAATTAATCAAGTAACTGTGAGAGTGTAATTTTGCAGTTACTATTATTATTATTAATAACATACAGTGGAACCTCGGTTCATGAACGTCTCGGTACACGTACAAATTGGTTTACAACCAAATAGTTTGCCAAACTTTTGCCTCGGTTCACGACCACACACTCGGTATACGAACAAGCCAGTTTCCCTTTCGGTTTGTACATGTTCAGTCTCTCCCTGTGCATTTCCTGTGCAGCGAGCAAGAGAGAGAGAGAGAGAGAGAGCGCAACACACACACACATGAGAGAGAGAGAGAGACACACACACACAGGCATGCGAGAGAGAGAGACACACACACACACACACACAGGTGCGCGAGAGAGACACACACACACAGGTGCGCGAGAGAGAGACACACACACACAGGAGCGCGAGAGAGAGACACACACACACACAGGCACGCGAGAGAGACACACACACACACAGGCGCATGAGAGAGAGACACACACACACACAGGAGTGCGAGAGAGACACACACACACAGGCGCGGGAGAGAGAGACACACACACACAGGCATGCGAGAGAGAGACACACACACACACACACACAGGTGCGCGAGAGAGACACACACACACAGGTGCGCGAGAGAGAGACACACACACACAGGAGCGCGAGAGAGAGACACACACACACACAGGCACGCGAGAGAGAGACACACACACACAGGCGCATGAGAGACACACACACACACAGGAGTGCGAGAGAGACACACACACACACAGGCGTGGGAGAGAGAGACACACACACACAGGCGCGCGAGAGAGACACACACGCACACACAGGCGCACGAGAGAGAGACACACACACAGGCACGCGAGAGAGAGACACACACACACAGGTGCGCGAGAGAGAGACACACACACACAGGCGCGCGAGAGAGAGACACGCACACACAGGTGCGGGAGAGAGAGGGCTGGACTCATAAGGTAGGAAGGCAGTTAAAGAATGCACTGGGATGTTTTTGTTTTCACTTCTGTTTACAGCGATCGGTTCGTAGTGTGCATTGTTGCAATGTTACTTTTCTTGGTGGTTTATTAAATTACGGATTTTTTCAAATGTTCATTTTTTTCCCTGTGCTTAAAACTCATTAAAAAAAAGTGTGTTTAGCCAGCGGTTGGTAGCGCTATAGCGCGAACTATTGCAGTGTTAGTTTTCTCTGTTGTTCAAGGTTTTCTCAGTGTTATTCAATGTTTTTACATTTAGTTTACTATTACGCTGTGCATTCTATGGTTTAGTTAACTATATTTGTGCTTAAAAACTTAAAAAATATATATATTTACATCTGGAACGGATTAATTGTATTTACATACAATCCTATGGGGGAAATTGCTTCGGTTCACGACCAAATCGGGTTACGACCAGAGGTTTGGAACGAATTATGGTGGTGGACCAAGGTTCCACTGTAATTAGAATCAGACCTTGACATGAGCAGTAATTTAGATTACTTGGTGAATTCACAGCTTGGTTAGGACTTGTCTTTATGAAGTCAGCTACTAGTGCCGATTCTCAGGCTCCTGGACTGCTGGATCTGCCCAGCCATGGTCTATCTCAGATGCCTCAGTAATTGTATGACATCCTGCTAGGTACATAGTTACCACTCTTTTCCTGATGGGTGACTACACATTATGTCCATCAAATTTCAGGCAGTTACCAGTGGTGCTTATTAAGAGAAATGTTCAAGCATAAATAAAATAAAATATTAAAATTAGTTGTTACAAAGAGTTACTAACTCACATGTCTACGCATGATAATGGGGCATTGCCAAACCAAACTTTTCTTAATACAGCTGCACTTTATTTTAAAATGGGTGCTTTTAACCCGTGTTGATGAAATCTCCATTCTTTTAGATTTAATGTTCTGTTTATTGTTTCACTTACTTTTTGTCTGAGATGTTAACTGCCCACTCTAAATGGACGCTATATAAATGCATATGTGATCCAATGATGCTGTAGTAAGTTCTGGTTTCTCCATGATATTGAGTAGTTACACATGTATTAAGAAAATGAATAAATGAATATCTGTTTAGTTCTTTGTTTTATTTTATACACGTTTCTGATACTGACTTTAATTGCTTTGTAAAAGCAGTGATAATGTTGTCAGATCTTGCAGTAAAAAAGTGCCATTTTGCTTGTCATTGTGTATGTTTATAATTCCTCAGCAGGTGGCAGTATAGACCTGTCAAAGGAGAGTTCATTAGGCCACTGCGGCTCCTTAAAAATGAAACAGAATTCTTCCTTTTACTTGTGAATCCTGTAGAAGGCAGTATCTAGTAAAAAGTCTCATCTCAGGAGTGCCGGCGTGATAATATGTCAGTGCTGCAGACAGCATTGATGGTCACAGTAGGCTTCAACACAAAGGAATTTTTAGTCATCCAGAAAAATACGGAAGAATCGCACTGCTGACAAATTATAGGCATTCTGTATATTTACAGTGAAACAATCTATTTGACCAAATATGAATTTTGCAGACTCTGGGACAGACTAGGTGTTTTGTGGTGATATTTCTGCATTTTCTGATGGTTCTTTGAAATCGGAGAATAAACATATGGTTTTTATACAGCCTAGTGAATTTAACAGGGCTTTTGTCCATTTATCCATGTTTTTTTATCTTTTTTGTGTTCTTTTCATTTTTTGCATTGTGTTTTGAGCATTGAGCTGAAGTCTGGCCTGGCAGCTTGAGGTTCAAGGCAAGCGACTACATTCAAACTGCAAAGAGACGTGAAGCAGTTTTTACCACTTAGGCACTTTTTATTAATTTCTGAAACTAAAGAATCACTAGAGTTCTGTCTTACCAATATTTGCTACAAGGCAGGAACCATCACAGGGCAAATGCATTCCAACTGGACCAAGTCAATGACCTGTCTAACCTGCATGTATTTGGGATCCTGCAGGAAGAGTCATAGAAGCTTGGAGACCGAGTATGCAAACTCCATACAGACAATGACCAGCATGGACATCAAATCCAGGCCCCTGGGGCATATTATTCCACCATGCCACAAAACACGTAGATTATGTGAGGTAGGTTAAATATTTCAACAGTATATTGTACAAGTCAGGACTTAACTCTATTGCTGTAAAAGAATAACAAAAAAATTGCATAAAATAGTAAAATATCATCTTTAAAGTCTGAGGTTAACACTTATTTATCAATCACCTGTGACTTTGAAATAGACCGTCACTAATTAGAAAACGTATCTATTCCACTAAAGAAAATTATTCCATTCATCCCACCCTGAGTGTTTCTGCCTTGTGTCAAAATATACTGAGGTAAACTCTGGCACCTGCAACCATACACGTCCAACAATCAAAATTCCACCTTTTCCTCTTACTTGAACCAGAATCTATTCTGGCAGTAACAGACAAAATGTAAAAACCTACTGCAGATTACACTCGTACATGCAGACCAGTTTGACAGTCTCCAGTAAACCAAGTTGCAAGTGTTTGGATTGTAAGAGAAAACCAGAGAATTCACCATAACACTGGGGAAACATGTAAACTGTGACCAGAAGAGACCACCAGCTGGCAACTGACCATAGTGCCTTAAAACAGAAGTGCTGTGTTAAGACAAATGTATTGAATTTCTGTGTGTGAAAAGAACAAGACATTATTCTTGTTTATCTTTGTTGGGATACAATTATTATAAATTAGTCAAAACTATGTATGGAAGCACAAGCACAATAGTGGGAAAAGGAAGTGGAGGGTCTACCCTCTTCATAGGGCCTCTGTATTGCACTTTCCATCCTTACTTGTCTTATCTATTTATTTGAATTGATTATGCAGAATGTAAGGGAATCTCAGTTCTCAAGACAAGGAGGCAGCAATTGTACCTAGAAGATCTGGTCCAGGATTGTCAATGACTGGAACGATTATGTTGTACAAACTCTCGTTCTCCTCTTCTGTGGAAAAAGAGTGAAATGTGTCAGAATGACAATACTGTATATCCAAGCATCACAGACTGTCACTAATAGCAGGCTTTGAATAATTTATTTTAGACTAGAATATGGTGTTATGTGATTGGGTAATTTAATCCTTGGTCATCTTACCTGTAAAGACGGCTATATTTAACCAAATAGGGCTGCCAGAGAAAAGAGGGCCTCTAATGATAGCTTAGAGTGTCAAGGCTGAGGCAGGCTTTTGTTGTAGCCAGTCTTCTCATTAGCTCATTAGGGGGCTATCTCCCACCCTTAACTCAGTGAATGTTACTGTTGGACTTATTACCTACAAATTTCACTCAGTATGCAGGAAGTTATTTCTGGTTTAAATGTATTTTTCTACATTTTTGTTTATAAGCTGCTCTTTAAAAACAAGCAAGCTGTGTCAGAATACAAAACATTTATTCAGGGCTTTACTTGCTGTCATTTCATTTGAGTCATCCTCCTATTTGCACACCTTTTCAGCAAAGCACCTCCAGGAGTCAGAATTCAGTTCTGTGTAGTAAAAGCCTTAACGTAAGCGGTTCCACACACACATGTCACGATCATGGGGGGACAACACACAGAGGGCCAAAACAACAAAACGTTGTGTGATATAATTATATGAAGAGTGCAATAATAGCCATGTAAGCACCTATCCATTCATCCCTGTTAATGCTGCTGTCCATGCCTTCATCCATCCAACTTTGAATAGATACATCCATTCATCTGTCTGCTTATTAGCCCATCCATCCCTCCTTCATCCATTCTCTGAATGCTCTTTTCCAGTACAGCATCACTAGAGTAGTATCAGACAGTGACCTCACATTAACTTTTAGATGAAACAAAACTCCCCTAGCAACAGAAATTCATCATCTTTACTTTAGTACATCATCTATTTTTTCTGTTCTTTAGGAGTTACCATGATGCCAGTGACCAAGAACAGCTAATCTGTGGTCCATGTAGAGACTGGAGCAGAATACTGCATGTCAAGGACTTCACCAGAAAGGCTTATGCTGCAGATTGCAGAGAAGGTGAAATGAGATTGATTGATTAGTGACAGAGAGATCTTTGAATCCCCCTTAACATTATCCTGAGAAGAGTCCAGGGCTGTCTCATTAAATTATAAAAGTGATAGTTGCCAAGCAGAGGCTAATTAGATGACACAAGTCAGTAACAAGGAATCCTTACTGGTGCTGTCCAATAATTTTGCAGTAATAAATATTCACCCATTTTTTAAAACCAGCATATCCAGCAAGCAGTTGCATGAGCCTGTCCTTATAGAAATGGCCATTGAGCATCACCATCCCTAGACAGAAGGGTAGCCAGTTAATTGAAAAGCACATTTGATTAAACCGGGCCAATTTAAAGTGAGCAAGTGACCTAACAGCATGTCTTTAGAATAAGGGAGGTGACCAAAGTGAGTATCCATAAGAAAGACATGCAAACTACATCACCCAACATCCTAGGTGGCAGTCAAACTGGGTTCTAGACTCTGGTCTGGCATCCATTCTTGATGCATATCCATCCATCCATCCATCCATCCATCCATCCATCCATCCATCCATCCATCCATCCCATTATCTGCTCTCACATTGTCTGTTTTTGGGTCACAGATTCTGGGTCCTGCCTGGCAGCATGAAGCACATGGCTGGGACCATTGCTGGATAGGGTGTCATTCCACCCTGCTATCTCTTATGTATGATTTAAAAGATAAATACATTTTTAGGTTTAGTAGTTACATCATGGCTATCATGCCGACTCACTGGTTAATGCTTCTTCCTTATGGTTTCAAAAACTGACACCTGTCACTATTGGTATGGAGTTTGCATGCCATTCCCACTCTACATGTGTATCTGTGGTTGTCTTGGGATTTCTCCCAAATAAGAAAAATGAATGATTTAGGATGACTGGTGACATGGTTGGTAACTGCCTTTGAATGTGATTCAGGGAGGATACCTTGTGTGTGTTCTAGTAACATACATTCAGGATATGAAGGCTCAGAGTATGAAAGGATAGTTGAATCTCTTAGTGTTTTTTGAGACTTCTACTTCTTTAGCTGTTGCTTCAGCCACATACTCCTCTTCTACCTTCTTGCCTTAAAAAGTTAGACTGTCTTCATGCACCTGCTTCCACACACTTTGAGATTCTCATCCTTCATCTTCTATACTCTCTACGTTTAATGGCCATTTTTATTTCTAAACATGGAGATCAAGCAACACCCTACAGCTGGCTCTTCTGCTTAACCACCATGTGTTCCTTACTTACTTGCAATTCGGCAGACGATGAAGGTGCACCGTCCTGGCACTAGATGTTTTGTGTTCTCCATCTGGTTCTTGCACAGGAAGATCAACATGAGATTTCCAGACTCATCACACAAGTCAATCAGCTCTGTAGGGGATGAGTTAGCAAAATTAGTATCCCAACAAAACAGCTGACCCTTGACATTTCATAAACCACTGACCAAATGTATGGTATGTTCTGTTTGTACATGGAAATTGTGCAAAATAAATGCTCTAAATCTGGCACATGTTATATAGGTGAGGAACTGAAGATTGCTCTACTTGCGTTTGCATTATTTTTCATCATTGTAAATACATGCTATGGCTACCGATAAGTGAACCATTTTTATGTTTTAGGACAATGCTAGGCAGCTTGTAATTAGTGGAATTATCGGTCATATGCTGATGGTGAAGCACTGTGTGACCTGTACTCTATTCACTTCTGATTTCCTGGATTTTTGGAAATAATACCACATGCACAGATATCAAACACTATACAAACAGACCTAGACTCTAAAAGTGAACATCCACTCCATTATGTGTATGCTGTAGGAACCATAAGGTGACTTATTTTGCAGATTGTGTTGCAGATGCTGATAAGCTTTACCACATCTTTACTAACTGAAGAAACCAATATGTCATAGCAAACCTTAACCTGACAGCTGTTAAACCATGGCATTGCACACCTCTGCCAGTCAGTGACTTTACATCACACTATTAGCACATACTGTGGGCACCTATTCACCATAAAAAGACATTTCCCTTACTGTAAGGAAATCATTGGGATTTATCCTATCTTTGCATTTCAAGATATGTCAATATTCAAGTCACTGTATATTACTTGTAGATATTACTTATATAAATAGCGTTAGATATATGCCAGCTAATAAATAAGCCAGTGACTATCTTTACATCTTAGCAGTGAACATTGAACATTTCAGATAATCTTTACCTTACATGAAAGTGGTTAAATACATCGCATTGTAATTTTCAGGTACCAGTGTGTCACGTCAAACTTGAATCTTACTGAAAGATGTCATTCTGGTGAGACAGATGACAGTCATGGACATTACAGTGATATGGACAGTTTTCAGTACATTACCTAAAATCTTAGTCTGACAGGAAAGATGACAATTATTCCATTTCATTATTATTATTACTGAAGTCTTACTCTTAGAGCAGGGGTCCCCAAATCTGGTCCTGGAGGGCCCCAGTGACTGCAGGTTTTCATTCTAACTCTTTTCTTAATTAGTGACCTGTTTTTGCTCCTAATTAACTTCTTTTGAATTAATTTTATTTGACTTGCTCTTGAATACTCAGACCCCTTCATTGTTTCTTTTTCCTTAGTTAGCAGCCAAACAATAATGAGATACAAAATGAGCCAAAACATGACCAGCAAACTGAGTCCATCATACAATCATAGAAAATAAAGAAAGGTGAAGGACCCGGGAATGCTGACCTGCTCAGGTTCACAAAATGTTTTAATAGAGCTCTTAGAAAAGAGAAAATCAACAATTTTGGAAATGTCTGCTATTACACAATGAGAACCATGGAATTAAAGAGTGGGTTTAATTAAAAATGAGAATCGGCACCTAATTAAGTAATTGGTTGGAGTGAAATTGTTTGGTGTTTGAGGCCCTGACTTGGTTGGTCTTCTGTTGGCTCACTCACTTCACATTTCATTTCTGCTTGGGTGCCATTTAAGGGAAGAAATAAAGCAATACAGAGGAACGATGAAGAAATTTGGGGGAACAAATCTTAAAATTACAAGTCTATTAACATTTTCTCCAAAAGAAGTTAATTAGCAGCATAAACATTGCACTAATTAAGAAAAGGGTTAGAATGAAAACCTGCAGCCAGTGGGGCCCTCCAGGACCGGAGTTGGGGACCCCTACCTTAGAGGTATCATGGTATTGCACTACTTGACTGGTTTGTAAGGCAGCTGTCAATGACAGGCTTCACATTCTATCATTGTGATGCAATAATCAATGCTCCTCAATGTACCTTAACTGTATCGAAGCAGTGTTATAGTATTTTATCTCTTCTTAAGTGTAACAGGTGCCAATGTTTATAGTACAACATGCTGGTATACTGTAGCTACTAATGTGACACGTACTGTATTAGTCTTATAAAGGTGTCAGTCTTCTCCTACTGGGGAAAATGGCAAGCACTTGCTTCACGTTGCAGTATTGCTGTGCAGGTGCCAAATATCATGTCTCTGATGGTTAGGAGAGATGCCAGTAAATAGTCTCAATCTTGGCCTCCTGGGAGAAGTGACAATCTATGGTATCACAGCTGAGACCAATGTGAGTATGGCCTGATGTCACAAACTAATAATGAGCTCAAAGGGAAGCTACAGACCACTGTTACACTGTCTAGGTGACATTAAAGGAACATTACCTTTTCTGGGGAGGTCAAGCTTGTCTTTCAAGAAGTTCAGAAACACAATGAGACGGCAGTCTGTGTTAGCATGGAACTGTTTGTTTTCTAAAGAAATGAAAAAACACATCAAAAATGCATAAAAACTGTAGACAGTACAATTATACATAACTACTTTTTGTAGGATATTTGAGACAGGGTTACTGCTGATTCAAGAGAAGGGGCAGCAGTGCTGTCCCAGAAACATCCTTACCTATGTCTATGATTACAGCTGAATTAAATTATTTAGGAATGGAATGGAGACAGAGAGTTCTGCTGATGATTTTTATAAACTAAAAACTAATTTCTTATTTTCTGTAACAGACTGATCAAATTTTGTAGTACCACTCACTCCATAATGGATCATTCCATGTTTAACTCCCTCTCTTCTAACTGTACGTTTCACATCAGTTTCACAAGATTCCAGGAAGAGCAGCAGCAAGGTAGAGACAAGGCATGTCATAAACTTACCTCCATGCCTGATGGTGATGCACGTGGACTCCATTAATTCCTGTTGGAGTGAGTGAGTCGTCAGTGCTGGCACAGTGATGTGAATCCTCTCAGGTTCAACACTTGACTGCAAGCTTATCCCTTCTTAAGACTTTACATAATCCCTCCTGAGACCTGTACAGTGTGGCAAACCACAATCATTAACTCTTTTCATTCCAAATTCATTTCAGCTTGTGAATGAAAAAATCTTTCTAGATTAAATTCTGTTGTTTTTTTAATGTATTATAGTGCTTTCATATTGCATTGATAAACAAAATCAAAAAGTTAACATATTGCAAAGTTGTTTTTTTTTACAATTTTATTTATTAATTTTTTTGTAATCATTCCATACAAATAGATCAATTTATACAAAAAAGAATTGAAGACAAATAAAACCCCACCCTTGAGAAGGAGAGCATGGCCAAAGGAGAATTGCTTAGGGCTTTTTAATAGGGCAAAAATAAACAAAAAATAGGAAATATATATATATATATATATATATATATATATATATATATATATATATATAAACAAAAAATGGAGAAGGGAAAGAAATGGGAAAATAATTATTTCTTTTTATTCTAAAATATTATTGATTAGATCCTGCCAGGTTTTGAAAAAATTCTGTACAGATCCCCTAACTGAGAATTAGATTTTTTCCAATTTCAAATAATATACAACATCGGTTTCCCATTGACTTACCAGAGGAGAGTTAGGATTCTTCCAATTTAACAAAATAAGTCTGCGTGCCAAAAGTGTAGTGAATGCAATCACCGTTTGCTTGTCCTTCTCCACTTCAAGTCCATCTGGAAGAACACCGAACACAGCTGTTAAAGGGTTAGGAGGGATTGTGACCCCAAGGCTGTCTGAAAGGCACTTAAAAATTTTGGTCCAAAATGATGTTAGTTTGGTGCAGGCCCAAAACATGTGACCCAGTGAGGCAGGAGCTTGGTTGCAGCGTTCGTAGGTTGGATCTTGCCCTGGAAACATTTTGGACAGTTTTAAGCAAAACAGATGAGCTCGATATATAATTTTTAGTTGAATAATTCTATGCTTTGCGCATATGGAGCTCGAGTGAATTCTCTGCAATGCTACCTTACAAACATGCAAGCCATAAAAACCTGGACACAAATAAATGAACATACACAGGCTTGGCCCGCAATAGAAGTAAAATCCTGTAGTACTTCTTTATACTCCCTGCTCTGTGCTCCAATAAATGCAAGTTATCACAAATATACTAATAACCCACTTGTGCTTTACTCACTCAGAATATGGAACCAACTTAGAAAGCAATTTAAGATGGAAAATCTTTTATCTGTGTCACCCCTGCAGGAGAACCACCTCTTTCAACCCTCGCAAACATATCCAGTTTTTAATACCTGGAAAAGATTTGGGATTGAATTGCTCAGAGATATTTATATAGACAATATCTTTGCATCCTTTGAACAATTACGTTCCAAATTCAACCTCCCAGCTACACATTTCTTTCACTATCTTCAAATTAGAAACTTTGTTAAACAGATACTGCCCGATTTTCCTCACCTCGTACCCTCCACCATGCTGGAAAAAATACTGCTCAATTTCGATGAATTAGACACCATTTCCGCATTATATAAAATTTTATTAGAGTCCCTTCCTTTCAAAGATCCAAGAAGACAATGGGAAAAAGATCTCTTAATTAACATATTGCAAAGTTAAAAAGTTTTATTCTGAAGTGATGATACACTTTGGCTTGACCACATTATTAAAAAAATACTTTAAATATTCAGTCAGTTATGTTTACGTGCTGTATACCACTATGCAGTATACATTATTTAGGAAAAAAAATAATTGCCCTGTTTTATTTTGCATTGAAAGTAGGACTTTCACTTCAGCTTTGTGGCCTGACTGCTGAAATCTCTGTCACCAAATTAACATTAATGTCCACCTCAGCCCTTAAGCAAGTGAAATATGAGGTTGTGTAACTGTTAGAGAGGGCTACTCTCATGGTGTATAAGATAACCCAATATCTGACTCCCCAAATCTAAAAAGGGCAGGATCATTCAAAATCAACTGTTGCTTTTGTTCATACATCTCAGACCCTCAGACCCCTGAACTTGGCCTGGTGAACAAGAAAAGTGATTCTAATCCACCTTTGAAATCCTTGATGCACCAACCTAGACAGAGACTATCAAACAAAATATTGAACTGATCTCCACCTAAGAGTACTTAAAGTTAATTATATGCTTGCACTTGCTCTCAGCCTGGGCTCATCTTTTGCACCTGGCATTGGACCCTCTACTACCTTGAGCACCCATCTAGTCCAAACTCTAAGGTGCACTCTAAAGCTGTACTTCAGAAATTGAAATCAGCCTGTAACAGAGGTTAGTGTGGGTGATAAGGTGTAATGTGTAAATAAAAGAGGCCTACTGTATTTAAAAGCAAAATGTACATTTTGTACATTAACTGGTTAACTGGTTGTGACCCTGGCATACCTTATGCTAGCAACAGAGAATCACCATGTGGGATCTCAGCCTGTGGAACTAATTTTGAACTAATTGTATGCTTAAATTTTCACAAGTGCTTCAGTTTTGTTGCTTTTTTGTCAAGGGTGCCACAATTTTGTATTTAGTTGCTGTGGCAGTTGCTAGTCAAGTGAACTGCATTGTCTAAACTTTAATGAGGGCTGAATACTTCTCTCTGTTATAACAAAAAATCTTGGAAGGAGACGAGACGTGATTTTTTCAGAGAGACACTTTCTTGTCCCGCAAGACGAGTCTTTGTGCCAAAAGACAGACTAGATGGCAAAGTAGAACATCATAAAGAATTCAAAAACATTGGTGTGGTTAGAAATAATTGAAATACGAAAATTCGAAAGTCTCAAAAAAAAGGATAGTAAATATCGCATTAGCGCAATCAAACAGAAATGACTGTATTACTCGGTGAAATAATGGAACAGCGAAAAGAGATCAAATATATTATCTGAATTGTGATAGATGACCAGGAACCCTGCCCCACTGGGATGCCTGGAGGAAGGAGGAACTGGGAGAACGGCACTTCTTTTCCCTGGGTACCCGGCCAGTCCTTGATCCCTGGGGGACAGCACTTCTGAGACACCAGGAAGTGATGACAAACCAGGGATGTTTATGCCCAGAGTGCTTCTGGGTGCAAGGGCAACACCTCCGCCACACTGGGGAGTGCTGCCGGAAGTCCATCAACAGGCACCTGGAGCACATCCGGGGCTGGATAAAAGGGGCCACCTTACTCCATTTGGGGAGCCGGAGTCGGGTGGAAGAAAGACGGAGCTTGCAAGACAGGAGTGGAGGTGGCCAGAAGATACAAGGACTGTGCACTGTAAATAGTTTGTATATATTACTGTAAATAAACGTGTGTGTTGTGGACACTGCGTTGTCGTGTCTGCCTGTGGCCGGGCTAGCTTTTACAGGATTTAAACTTTAAGTCGGAGACTTGTAGATTGTCTAATTCATGTTGCCATCAGGGAAAAAAAAAGTAGTGTTTCTTCCCAATGAAGAGGCGTATCTGCGAGAATTGCAAGATTTATTGTTTGTTGAAAGTGAAATCCCGCAAGACAAAATTTCAAGCCCCGCAAGACAAGAGCTTATGCAAAGAGATTTGGAAAAGTCCTACCCAAATAATCATGTACACGGTTCAATCATTTCTCATTTGTGTGAATGCTATTGTCAGACATATTTCTTGTATAGGGAAAGAAACGATATTCACTCACGGGCAATTATATGTTGCGTTGTCATGATGTTATTCCAAACACGGAATCAAAATTCAATATGATATTGATGAAATGGTAAAAACTAAAAAAGATTGAATATTTGGACATAGGTGATATGACAGAAGTATGTAGATATTGTTTGGCTTTAAACTTTAAGTTGGAGACTTGTAAATTGTCTAATTCATGTTGCCATCAGGGAAAAGTAGTGTTTCTTCCCAATAAAGAGGCCTATCTGTGAGAATTAAAAGTTTTGTTGTTTGGTGAAAGTGAAATCCACATATGCGAGCGACTGAGGTGCGAAGTTGCGTAGTGCAGGCAGCGGGGTTCGCGAGAGAAGCGAGCAGGGGGCAAAGCCCCCTAGTTTTCCAAAAAACACAGTTTTATGAAAAGCACACAAAGCAATAGTTTCACTCAGAAATCAACATAAAACGTCTGTTGCTGCATGCTGTGGCCGCCAGTTCATCAGGAATGAACGGAAGCAGAAGCGGTGGTCACAGTCACAGTGCATCACAATGTGGTTTGTACCTTTTGTCATTGTAAGTGGCAGTCCTTCCAGGTGAATGTTTCAGTAGGCGCGTCAGCTACATGAATGTGTTCAGCACCACCTTCACTTTTCTTGTGCGTATTTTACTGAATACTTTAGGACAATGTATCCTCTCCAGAATCCGAGACAGCAAGAAGATTATCATTTCTGCTTTGTAGTTATGGACACAGGCTAATACTGCTTGTAACTGCTTTGTAATTTAAAACATTAACAACTGACCTGCGACTAGAAGGATAGACACGACAGCTGACACTTTTTAGAGAGAAACAGAATAGTTACTGACAAGATCATGAATGGCTGGCAGTACAGTACAGATAAAACTGATACAGCTGTTGGATAACAGTCTCTCCACTACACAGATAATAAAGTGAGGGAAACTGACTATTAGAATAGAAGATCAGGAAACAGGAAACCACTTTGTTGGGGTTGACTAGCTGGACAGAGATACTGGACAGACATACTGGACAGACATAACTGCCATATTGCTTAAAAACCCAACATTACAGAAAAAGGGGGACTGCCCCTTGCATTAAGAGAGCCCGCTCCATCGATAAAAGATGCCTGCCACTTGACATGAAAGAGCTAGCTTCATAGAAACAGAGGAGATGGACACAGAAAATCTATATTACTAAACGAAGGTTGTATATATGCACAGATGCCAGACGCCAGACGCACCGAAGCACACGCACACTGTGACTTAGCGCCCCAGAGTCAAACCCAGCGGCTTCCCAGACTCAGTAGGTAGCGCCCAAACAAAACAACACAACCTGTAAACTAAACTTCAGGTCACAATACAACTGCCACCCGAACGTGCACACTACCGCATATAAAACCTTCATTTAGTAATGTTTACGAAGGTTGTATATATGCACGAATGCCAGACGCAACCCGTGCCAAAAGCGCACGCGCACTCGCACAGTGCCCCAGAGTCAAGCCCAGCAGCTTCCCAGAGTCAGTAAGTGGTGCCCAAACAACACAATACAACCTGTAAACTAAACTTGAGGTAAAGCTTGCACGCCAACAAGTTGCTATGGTGACATATTTAAACATAGACATAGAATAACTAGATGCCTCATGACTAGCAGAATCGTACGTCAACGTCGCCGCCATATTGTGAGTGGCACTGCTGTGGAGTGAAGTAATGAATAATGTGCTGCTTGGGATTGTACAAACCACTGTACGCTCCAAACCAGATCCTGGGGGATTACATTTCATAGGTAAGGCTGAACGATTGTTTTGGTTATATTTGGCCATTAGAAAATCCTGTTTTATAATCTTTACTTTAGCTAAGCCAGGCTAAGCTAGCAAAGCTATGCATTTATGTGCTCAAGTGAGCCTCCAAACAACGTTTTGGCTAAACGTATTTAGTCACTATGTAGATTGTTGTTAGCTGTTAAGATTTCTCAAACTTGATGATGTTTTTTCTCAAGGAGCACATTGAGGAAACACAGTTTGAAATTGACAAACATCATTTTATGCTCATGTCTTTACTTGTGTCTGTTTTCCACAAACTAAGGCTGCACCATATTGGCAGACTGAATACTCTCAAATTACAGGATCTGAGTGAGTGAGAGGAGTGTAAGTCTGGAGGAGATCAGTGAGGTTGTGGAGAGCTTTAAATGTTAAGAGTGGTATTTAGTATTGTATTCTATAGTTAACAGGGAGCCAGTGAAGTTGAGAGAGAATACGTGTAATATGTTCAGTGGATTTACAACAGCAGGATATTATCCTGGCAGCAGAATTGTGAAGAAGTTGTAAGCGATGGAAAAGTTTTTGTCGGATGCCAGATAGAATAGCATTACAGTAATCTATATGTGAGGTGACTCGGGCATTAACCAATACTTCAGTACGTATCGTGTCTACTGGGAAACACTGTGAATGCACCGTCTATCTATATATGTCTATGTATTTAAACTTGAGGTAGTGGTGACTACTGACAGTGCCAGCAGTCAGCTACTGTACTCCACAGTGCCAGCGGTCAGTGTTCTGCACTCCACAGTACCAGCAGCTACTCCACTACACAGTGCCACCAGTCAGTGTGCTCTAATCCACTGTGCCAACACTCAGTGTGGCAGCTGTCAGTGTGGCTTATTTGAATCACATTAAGGTAATTCAGTGTTAAAAGTAAGTTCAATTATGATTCCTAACAGCAAACTACTTCCAGCTAACAACACCCATAGAAAAACAAAAACGAGACTGCATATATAAAAACAATGAACAAAGGCGCCTACAACGCGCTTCTGAAACACCAGAACCAAACGAGTCACGGCTCCAAAAAGAAACAGCTTTAGTACAAATATATTTATTTAATTAAATGAAAACTTTCCCAGGACGCTCCCACCCTCCATGAGTTTTCATCCCTACAAAGATTGGAGGGAACAGAAAGTAATTGCCATTCTTGGATTTGCGATTCTTTAGAGAATCGGGGGTTTACTGGTATGAGCAGAATAGCTGCCACTCATTGTGACACTGCCAGCTGGACAGGAACAGCAGAATAACTGCCACTTGCCAGAAGATGTCGAAAAGGACAAGAACATTGGCACACTTCTGTTAAATAATTTATTGGCTGAAAGTGCTCAATGCTGGTGTGTCAGAGAAAGGATGTGCAGCATTGTCCATAATGTATTATGTAAGCTTTTATTACTCTATGGATAAAATACCCACATAAGTAAAAGAAAATAGTATAATTTTCTATTATGCATTTATATTTAGTGTAAAAACTGATGTAAAAGGAGAATGCTGCTGCAGGTTATATCAGCCCACACTTACTTAGTGAAGTAGACATCTTTCAGGTCCTCAGTTGGTATTTTTTTTATGAACATTAAAAACAAATATTTTAATAGATTTTATCAATCCTGAACTTAAACCAAAATTTTCTGTATTTGATATGGTTCATGAGTCTTTTTGCATGTGCAGTCCTTACATGGTATGTTAAACTTGTATAGGTGGGGGTGTGTGTATACTCCCACAGTAGCCTATTACAGATCACGCCAAAGAGGCTGACAGTTTACATTTTTGTCACTTCAAGAACTTCTACTTTATCTTGGTGATTTTTTTTTCCTTTACGCACAAAGGAAATCACCAGTAAGATTTTGAAAATGATTAACTACTCTCTGCAACGAAGAACCAAAAAATGTCATGAAAAATATCAGTTGCACTTGCCAACAACTTCAGCAGGAAGTGGCCTACATCATAAGATATTTATCTTAACAGCAAGAGAAGTTCTGGGGTGGGGTGAGGTAAACCACTTGGCACCTCCCTCACTTATACTGCCTGTCCTCATTTTACCAATGGATTGAAAGGTAGGCCTCCGTGGCTTGAGTGGCCCGATGTGCACTCAGTCAGCACGATGGCATGTGGCTGTTGTTTGCTTTCATTACAGTGAATTCTGAGAAAAAGATTAATGATGCTAAAGTGACCTTTGCAGAAAGAAGAGACTAGAACAGCTCAATACCCTTTTTAAATTCCAAAGTCATAAGTAAAACCTTTAAAAGAGAAAAATTCTGATACTTGTAAAAAAAGGCTGCTAGACAAACAAAACTCATGAGGGCATACTTCTACCTTTAAACTAAAGAATGACTCATATAATCTTGAATTAGAGCATTTTACATCAGTTAATTAAGAGTTATCAAAGGATAGACATGTGTAAAATAATCTTTTGGGTTTATTTATTGCTGTCAACAAGTTAATGAGGGCGGCACGGTGGCGCAGTGGGTAGCGCTGCTGCCTCGCAGTTGGGAGATCTGGGGACCCGGGTTCACTTCCCGGGTCCTCCCTGCGTGGAGTTTGCATGTTCTCCCCGTGTCTGTGTGGGTTTCCTCCGGGCGCTCCGGTTTCCTCCCACAGTCCAAAGACATGCAGGTTAGGTGGATTGGCGATTCTAAATTGGCCCTAGTGTGTGCTTGGTGTGTGGGTGTGTTTGTGTGTGTCCCGCGGTGGGTTGGCACCCTACCCGGGATTGGTTCCCTGCCTTGTGCCCTGTGTTGGCTGGGATTGGCTCCAGCAGACCCCCGTGACCCTGTGTTCGGATTCAGCGGGTTGGAAAATGGATGGATGGATGAACAAGTTAATGAGTTACTTATCTAAGCTGTCATTGTGATTCTCTGTGGTACAGTAATTAATGTCCAAATATCTATATTATTTTTCAGAAACTTGTTGTTTAGTTAGGTTGGCGACTCTTACCTAGCCCAGGATAGCTTTGTGTGAGTGAGTGTGCCCGGTGACAGAATGATGTATGGTCCAGAGTTGTGTTTTGATAAATTCCAATTTTAGAGAACGGATTACAGATCTTTATTGTCACATATACTGCACATAATGAAATTCTTGTGCCTCAGATGTGGCGATGATGATATATAAATAAATACAGTAAATAAATAAGAGTAGCAGATGTTAAATAAATAAATTCATACAGTAAATAAGTATAAATAATTTTAAAAAATGCAACCTACAGTACAATTACACATAAACCAACAGGTGGGTACATTACCCAGTGCAGAGCCGGTAGGATCAGGTTACTGGGAGCTCAGTAACCTTATGGCCTGGGGGAAGAATTTGTCCCTGAAGCAGGTAGAATGAGTGGTTAGGCTCCAGTAGCTCTTTCCAGTAGGCAGAATTAAAAGCGTTGGATGAGCTGGGTGGTCTGTCATCAGGGATGATGGATTCAACTCAAGTCAGACATCTGGTTGAGTAATTGTTATGAAGCTGTGGAAGATTAGCTCCAATGATTTTAGAATCTGTACACACATTCATCTGGAGGAGTTTGCAATGTTGGTAAGTCTACTGTGATACTTTCAATAGTGCAGTGGTAGAAGTTCCCAAGTGTTTTTGTTCCCTTCCCAAAGCTCTTCATGACAAAAAGCCTTTGCTGAGCCTTTTGAGTATACAGGTAGAGCTGATAGACCACAAAAAAGAGTAGATGACATAAACACTCAGAAATCTGAAGCTGCTAACTGTCTGGACAGGGGAGCTGTTGATATGGAGTGGATTGTGGCTGTCGCTGCTCTTTTTGAAGTCAACGATGACTTCCTTTGTTTTGTTGCCATTCAGGGAAAGGTTGTTGTTGTGGCACATTACAGTCAAGTCTTTTACTTCCCTCCTGCAGTCAGTCTCATTATTGTCACTGATGATGCCAATTACAGAGTTGTTGTCTGTAAACTTGATGAGGCTGTTATTGTCACACTTTGCTACACAGTCATAGGTTATCAATTGTTTAGCAGTGGGCTGAAACAGCAGCCTTGTGGAATGCTGATATTGGTCAACAGTGTGCATGAAGTTAACTTTGACAGTCCTCAATGACTGGAGCCTTTTTGTCAGGATTTCAAACATCTAGCCACTGATGGAATGGCTCAGCCCAAGGCCTCTAAGCTTTAACACCAGGCTGGAGGGCACAATGATGTTAAAGGAAGAGCTATAGTCAATGAACAGCATCCTGACATAGGTGTTTGTCCTTTCCAGATGTCCCAGAGCAGTGTTTTTTGCTTAAAGAGAAAAAGCTCAGCTCTGCTAACCTTTCCTCCTAACTCATGTCCTGCAGTCCTGGAATCAGCTTAGTTGCTCTACTCTAGATTTTTTGTAGCATTGAAAATCAAAACCATACACTGTCTGGATAAGGTCTAAGCAGTGTGTTATAAAGCTTGAATACAACAGCATTTGACTTGTACTCTACAAACTGTGCTATACGTATAATCTAACATTCTGTTAGCCTTCTTGATGGCTTCTAAACACTGCCTGGACATTGATAGGGCCAAGTCCACTACAACTTCTCAATCCCCCTAATAAGGTGTACTTTCAACTTTCAAACTCCCTTTGTGTATTAAAATCTAACATTTTTTACTCGCTACATACAGTATAATACTTTACATTTACTTTCATTATATTTCATCTGCCACAATCTGCCACAGCCTGTATGCTGTCCAAGTCCCTCTGTAATGATTTAACAGATTCCAGATTATCTGCCAGTCCACCTACTTTGGTATCATCTGCAAACTTAACCAGCTTGTTACTTAGCCTTAGCACTGACCTGAGGGACACTGCTCTTAATACCACCCAATTCTAATAGGGTTTTTTGCACCATAACCCCCTGCCTTCTGTGTTTTTGCAAATTCTGCACCCATTTACACACAACACCCTGAACTCCTGCTTCTTTTAGTTTGATGCCCAACTCTCATGTGGCACCTTATGAAATGCTTTCTGAAAGCCAAGATAAATAATATCATATGCTCCACTTTGATCGTATCCTTTTGTTGCTTCCTCATAGATTTCCAGCATGTTAGTAAAACACGACCTCCCTCTTCTGAATCCCATGCTGACTGTTCAGTAAATCCCCTGTACTTGCCATCGTGCTGCTCAATCTTATCTTAATAATTCCTTCCATTAATTTGCCTGTGATGCACGTTAAGCTTACTGGCCTATAGTTGCTTGGATCTGCCCAGTCATTCTTTTTGTACAACGGGATGCAGTCCTTAGGATTTTTCCCAGTGTGCAGTGACTTCCTAAAAATATGCGTCAAGGGTTTGTATTTGGTATGTACTCACTTAGCAGCTTGTATGATTTGTTTAACTGGAGGATGGTTTGCCTTTCACATACTAATAGCTAGCTCTACTAATGTACCTCCTAGTTTTGTTTGACAGAAACCATGAGCAGTGTTTCTTATAATGTATTGCATTTAAACAGCATTATTTATTTGGAGGCTGAGTTTGTGTTCTTTTCCTATTTTTCTTTTTAAATCTGCTTTGCAGAAATACTTGACAGTGCTCACTTGATCCTAAACTGTAGCACACAGCTCAAATGACATCTAAGTGACAACACCAGTGGAAACAAAAAACTCTTCTCAAAGAACTGGAACTAAGTTTGGGTTGATAAATATGACAGTTTTATTCAAAAGACAGTTTAGCTGGGGAGAAGCTTTAGAGGCAGACTGTGAAGGCATGTCTGGTTTTACACAGTAAAATATCTAAATTTATACCTTGCAAAAATGGATGTGCTTAATATTAATACTTTAAACAACATACCTCTATCATTTTCTTAAGATACATTTAGTAACAGTTTCCTCTTACAAAACAGAAACTCACTTGTTTACCCTGTGCCCCCTCCACAAACTTATTTTTGAATGCTGTTTAGGGAGGCAACTTTGGGGAAAACTGTTGCAAGAATACAGTCCATCATGCATTGTGGTATCTTGTGTTCAAGTAAGTCTGGTCAAAAGTCATAGGCCAGGTTATGCCTTGCTAAATGATGGCACCAAGTTAAGCTTTTCTCTGTCACACTATGATTGCAGGCCCCATCACAATCAACACTGAGTTATCTTCTATGAATAATCCAACATTGTGTTGTCAAAAATATAAACTCATTTTTCACCTCAAGAAATTATTGTCAATTCAGAAAGCAGAGATTGTGCCACACTTCTCTTCACTTTGATACAAATAATCAAAAGATTCAAGTTTGTGGGTACTAAGTAATCTGGTGCCTCTAAAAACTCAGGCATCTCAAGGAATTGTGGCCTGTACTCACACAAATTTTTCATTTTCAATCAAAGGGCAATAGAAAGTATATTTTTCAATTACCGGTATTTTGCATTTGGTATGGCATTTGTTCAGATTCTGAGTTAAAGGTCTTAAAGACAAGCATGAGGCAATGTTGTGACAGGGGTAGTGAGCTGAACAAAATTAAAATCTAGAAATTCAACTATTGCCAAAGCAAAATATTAATCCAGGCTCGTATTCGAAATGATATGTTTCATAATCTGTAAGAAACCAAAAATACACACAATGTTTTGCTTTGATTATCCACAGTGCTGCTTTATAAAGAATTGCACTGGTGACTTCATGTGATGCCCCGGGCAATGACACCTTTACACATTTCTAAACTCCAGGCATCTGTAATGTACATGAATGGACCATTGTGGAATGATTGAAGCACAAACTTTAGGAACCCTCAGCCCATACAACCTCGATCAAGGTGGAAGTCGCATTATTTTTCCAGCATTAATATTCATGTGCTCCCTGAACTTACTTTCACTTCCACTCCAGGACTTTAACTCTCTTAACTTCTCCTCTGCATATCCAACTTACGTGCCTCATCTCAGCAGCCAGTTATCCTGGTGCAACACATGCACACTTCTTCAAACCTCCTCCCAAAGCATGACACAGAGTAAAGTTGGGATGTTGGCATGCCGGTGGTCAAGGGTCCAAATAGGCAACAGGCATCCTAACCAGCATTGAACCTCCAGTGGCATCTCCAACCGTTTCTCCCTGAGTCTCTTCACCTACCATACAGATATGTGCACCTCATATAACTAACTATAAAAAAAAGAAAAATCTGTAGCTAGTTATATTTAGTTTATAAACGATCTTGTGATACCTCCTATCATACTTAATACTGTGGGAC
The DNA here is from genome assembly GCF_900747795.2 of Erpetoichthys calabaricus. Classification (NCBI taxonomy): domain Eukaryota; kingdom Metazoa; phylum Chordata; class Cladistia; order Polypteriformes; family Polypteridae; genus Erpetoichthys; species Erpetoichthys calabaricus. The sequence continues at coordinate 82,353,868 of NC_041405.2, forward strand.
CTCTGGAACCACGTCCCCAGTAACTGAGTGATGCATTGTGACATAAGGCCACAAAATGGCATTGTTGGAAACTGAACACAAAACAAAAATAATATATACATAATTTCAGACACTAATAATGCCAAAAATACCAATACAATACATAATCAATCTCTGATGTTCAAAACCTCCAAAAAAAAGTAAAAAATATTTTATGCAAATATGTCAATATTTTAGACAACGATACTTAAACTTCTGCGGTGGGTTGGCACCCTACCCAGGATTGGTTCCTGCCTTGTGCCCTGTGTTGGCTGGGATTGGCTCCAGCAGACCCCCGTGACCCTGTGTTTGGATTCAGCGGGTTGGAAAATGGATGGATGGATACTTAAACTTGTACAAACAGAACTTTCATCTGTTAGAACATTTACACAGTTTGCTGCCACAGAAAGGAATGGATAATGGAGAGGGATTTGTCAGAAAACAGTTCCAGAGGGCAGCTGCTGAAGTATTGTTGAAGAACAATTTGGGAAAGGTAACAGGCAGTTAAATGAAACAAGTGACCAAGGCATCAAGTTCTAACCCTATACGAAGGTGCTCCTAGAGAGTAGAGCATAATCTATAGGCAAATTTAAACTGTATCTGCTGTTTGTGGAAAAAAAGTAAACCACAATAATAATTAACAAAGGGAGATCTTTTATTTTGTAACAATTGTATGAGCTGTAACTATATGAACAAAGCTTGGTATGAGGTAGTCATTCAATCAAATGCATTCATTCATTTATGTCCTGTTTCCTCTTTTCAGTTCTAGAGGAATTGAGCAGCACATTAATTGTTTTGTATGACAGAACAGTGGATTTAAAATGTATTCAGACCCTTTACTTTCTGCACACTTCATTGTGTTGTAGATTAATTTGAAATGGATACATTTGCCATTTTTTCCCATCTGTCTACACTCAATAACTGATAATGATAAAGGAAAACATGTCTTCAGAAACTTTTGGAAATTTATTAAAAATCCAAAATTAAAATCTCATTTCATCTGACATCCTGCTTGGGGTTTACTTAATGCCATTCAAAGGACTCTTTGAGTGAAAGGAAAAAGATTCTCTGGGCTTAAGAGGATCTTCTAGGAAGAAGGACCTAAACAGTACCCTGGAAATTGATCCAGGGGTGCTGTACAACGGCAGACCCTGCACTCTGACCCCATTCCCCAGAGTTCATGCGAAAAGACAATTTCCCCTTAATCAATACAGTGTTCAAAAAAAAATTGTTAATTATTAATTCTGCCATTAAAACTGATGTCTTCTATCTCTGCCACTGCCCCACCACCTTAATCTTCTGTAGCTCATTCCATGCAGCTCCACGTATTTTCATCTGCCTCTTTCACTTCCTGCACATTCACTCCTCTGGCTGCATCTTGTCCCTCACGTATGGTCAGAGGCAACACCATCTGCACTCACTTTCCCCAACTCCATGAGCCAGTCCAAAACAGGATACTTAAGCTGATTCACTGGTGGCCATACCGTAGATATAGATGTGTCTCCTACTTGCAGGTATGTTGCTCTCTATCTGTGCCCCATCTTCCACAATCTGCACCAGCTGCTTTCATAGACAGGTGTTAACTCCAGTGATTTTGCAACTTAGCATTTCTTTTGTCCAGCTTCTATTATCTTTCTAATCTGCATTTTATTGCTTAACCACTCATATATAATAACGTCTTCATGTTCTTCACTATGCATGATATTAATGACAAAGAATATTCAGTGTAAGGAGGATGAACAATGACAGCCAAAGCACTCGAGCGGACAGATACTTGCACATGTGGCACAGCATGTTTTATGTTATAAAGGAGATTCCGTCTCAGAGGATTTGTTAACTAAAGTACTACTGTTATTTACTCTACAACAGGTGGGCAGCTAACATCCACGTTCACCGACTTGTTCAAATATAAGTATGTAATAGTGTAAGCTGTAACCTCCGGAAACAGTTCATGCAAGTGAGAACCTGCATAATCCGTTCCATGTGTTCAGAGGCTGCTCAATGCAAACAACAAAGTAAAAAATAGAACAATGCTACATTCATAAATTTGACTAACAATTAAGAATAAAACATGATATAAAGGATTAGGCAAGCACAAAGGTTTTGAAAAGATCTTTAGTCCTACCATCACCTTGTTAAATTCAACTTGCTTTTATATGCTATTATTGGTCACTACAACCAAGTGCCAAAAGATACAGCTTACTTAAAAAGACAGCATATTGAAAATCATTAAGGGGCATTACAACACTACCCTTTACTGTAGCCCACAAGGAGAAAGTGACCTATCGATTATATAAGAATTATGAAATGAAATATTGAAAAGTCCAAGTCAGAATAAACTTCAAATGCAAGTTCATCCTTAACACTTCTAACAAAGCAACATTTGCCTTCAAGAGTGTGAGAGAGCAAGACCATAGGGGACCAACACTTCATGCTGATATTCCAAAAGGAACTCTAACTTGAACCCAAACTCCTGATAAAGGAGCAGAAGAAGAGGAATGTTACCAGAATTGGTTCTTTGGACTAGAGTATTGAGAGACATTACTACTTTAATCTAGCGATGAAGAAATTCAGTAAGCAGACATCAGACCATTTGTTTCCTACTTATTAAAGCATTTGAACAGGACTCACTTTCAGCAGTAATTACCAATAATGACAAATTAATAGATGGGTTGTACTTTTGTAGCCCGGGTCAGATCTAGATTAGACAGTAAAGAAGATTCTAATAAGTTCAAAAACAGTTACTGAGTGCTGGGTGCCTACGCTACACATTAGAGGGGCAGTATGCCAGGCTACCTGTCTGTAAACTGCCATCTGCATATTAAACACGTTCTTTTTAGGCTTACCCATAATTGCAGATTGTTTAGTCAGGGTTAGAGCCGAGAAGCTGTCAGAAGTCAATGAAGGCTGAACTGTTAATGCCAAAGTAATATTCAATAGAGTTGTGTGCTTTGAGTTATCATAAGAGCTCAAAGTTGTAGATTTAGAAAAGTCTTCCAGTTTGATCTGAAAGAAGACTTGAGGTTTTTTTAAAATATAATGTCACACGTTTAAAAAATAGTGTTGGAGGAGCAGATTCTGTTGGAAGATTGATAGCAGCTGGGATGAAGGACTATTTGAACAAGTTACTTTATATCTTTGGAAACTTGAGTCTGTGTCCTGTTGGCAGCAGCTGGAATTATGAATGTGGGTTACTTCTGTCTGAGAGAAGACCCTCTGATATTAGCTAATTAAATAGGTCTGTCAGATTTAACTGGGGACACCTTGTTATTTTATTCCTCAATTTTACTGTTTGCTTTATTCTACTTTGTTGCTTAAATTAGGATTTACAGTACAGCATGCATTGGTGAGGTTTGCAACCAACTATGAAGCGACAGGGATGATGATAAACCACTCCAAATCTGAAGCCATTATTCCTATTAGGAAAAAGGTGGAATGTCCTCTCTCAGTGGAAGGGGGGTTACTGCCTCAAGTGGAAGAGTTTAAGTATCTTCAAGTTTTGTTCATGGCTGAGGAGAAAAGGGATGGTGAGACTGACAGATGGATCAGGGCAGTGAGTGAAATTATGCAGTCGCTATACTGATCTGTAGTGGTGAAGAAGGAGCTAAGCCAGAAGGCAAAGCTCTCAATCTAACAGTTGATTTACGCAGGGCCGGATTAAGAAGAAATTGGGCCTGATGCTGCAGTGCAAAAAAGGCCTATTTTTTCTCAGCATCATTGGTGCATGTGCATTCGACACTCACTCGTCTGTTTTCATCTGGGCCTATTTCAGGAATGAGCCTAATGCTGCACCATCAATAGCACCCACCTTAATCCGGCCCTGGATCTACATTTTTACCCTGACCTATGGTCATGGACTTTGATTAAAAGGACAAGATCATGGGTACAAGAAGCCAAAATGAGCTTCCTCCATGGGATGTTTGGGCTCTCCCTTATAGATAGGATGAAAAGCACAGACATCCGTGATGAGGCTCAGAGTAGAGACACTGGTACAGACCCTCCACATTGAGAGGAGGTAATTGAGGTGGTTCAGGCATATGATACAGATGCCCCTGGACACCAGCCTTCTGAAGGTTTAATGTGTACTACCAGCTGGGATGAGACCCCGGATAACAACCCAGGGCCCTCTGGGAGGGTTATATTTCCCTGATAACCTGGGTATGCCTTGGGATCCCACAACATGAGTTGGGAAGTACAGCTGGTGAAAGGGACGTCTGGACCTCACTGCTAAGACTGTTGTCCCTGTGACCCACTCTTGGAGAAGTAGAGACAAATGAAATTAAATTAAGATTTTAAAACCAAGCCAACAGAACATAAGCTAACACAGACTCAAAAAAATAAAATAAAAATAAGTGACAGCACAGCATGCAATGGTACAGTGTGTTCCTGCATGCACCACATGACAAAACACTTTTGGATCCTGGTTGGCAACTCCCCAGGCAGAAACATGGTCTATTCCCCCTACCGAGACTGGCCATCTATCTGCTGCAGCCAGGTGTTACGTGGGTGTCCCCTTGGCCTGGTCCAGCTACTCAGGTCCTCAATAATGAGGATCCTGTGAGCCGGATCACTCTCAGGGAGTCGTACCACATGGCTGTAGTGCCGTAACTGACGCTCCCTCACAATGCAGGTAAAGTGCCTCATTCAGGACTCCATGAGCAACTGCTCATTCGACACAAAGTCAAACCAGCAGTACCCAAGGATTCTCGAAAGAGACATAGTACTTAATGAGTCCTTTCTTTGTCTCAGGTGACTGGATAGCGTCCATGTCTTACCACCATATAGCAAAATAGGATGCAGTAGGACTCTAAAGACATGGATGTTCGCCCTTTTGCAAAGATATTGGGAGCGCTGCACACCCCTTTCCAGAGATCTCATGACCCCCCCCATGCTCTCTCAGTCTGTCTACTGACTCCGTAGGAAGAGTCACCAGAGACATGAATGTCACTGTCGATGTAAGTAAACCTCTTGACAAGGTCAACACTCTCTCTGCAGACAGACACACTGCTGATGGCTGTGCCCAAGAGGTTATTAATGGCCTGGATCTTGGTTTTTATCCAGTACATTCACAAGCCCAGACACTCAGACCCCTCACTCAGTCCCTCGACAGCCCTGATCAAAGCCTCCATTGACTCCATGAAGATCACAGCATTTTTGGCAAAGTCAAGATCAGTGAATATTTCTTCATCAACAGATGCCCCACAGCTGCTGGACCCCATGACCTTGCCCAACACCCAGTCCATGCATGCATTGAACAGAGTAGGAGCAAGAACACACCCCTGATGAACCCCAGAATCAACTGGGAAAAGGATGCAGAGGTTCTGCCTCCACTCTGCATAGCACTCACAGTACCAGTGTACAGGCCGAGCATGATATCCAGCAACTTTGGGGGGATCCTGTGAAGTGTCAGGGTGTCCCACAGGGCAGCTCAATCAACTGAGTTGAATGCTTTATGAAAATCAACAAAGGCTGCAAAGAAACTTGATATTGATGTTTGCGCTCCATGAGACCCCTCAGTGACAGAATGTGTTCAATGGTAAATGTCTTAGCCATAAAACCAGGCTGCTTCGGTCAATTGTAGGTGAGCAAGTGATCATGTATACTATGGAAGATGACCCTTGCAAGGACCTTACCCGGCACCGAGAGCAGTGTTATCCCCCTGTAGTTGCCACAATCTAGGCAGTCACCCTTTCCAGATATGGATGGCAAGTCCTGTTCCACACCCGTTTACCAAATGGAAGCAAAGATTGCTTGCAATGTGAGGAGGACCACGTTACCACCAGCCTGGGCAAGGTCACCTCAGATACCACAGATCACTTTTATACCAACCTTTGATAAATAACCTGACTCTTCCAGACCCTAATAACAGTTATCCAACAGCATGAAAATTCATGATAATAAGCAGACATTTAGAAATTTTGAATAAATTTTATTTATTCATTCAAAAATATTACATTAAACAACTTTAACATAAAAATTTAAAACATACATAAGGTACAAACTCATCATTATTATGGAGAGCTTTGTAAGATTTGCTTTCTTTCAAAAAATTTAAGAATGATGTATGATTCCTAGCTCTTCATATTGTGCTTTTTATGAATAGACTTTACGAGAACAGCCCCACACCACTCACAAGGACGTGTCAGATTGCAGATAGGTTCACCAAATTACTTTTGGTCATACAATAAATCAGCAATGCAATTTCAAGCTGCAGTCTTACAGGTTCCAGACCACTGCTGTAGTCTATGGCATAGAAACATAAAATCATTACAGGTTCATGTTTAATAAAGAGATGTGTAACGATGTATTCACAATCCTCTTCTTCATTTTCTGAATCGCATCTATTACGTAATATGGTCAATGTGAGGATAGCACTCGAGTATAAATTCAAAGAGCTTACTAGAAATAAACTGGGATATCTGCACCACTATGGACAGAAATAGTGAGTTGTGCCTTGTTTTCACATTGCTGGTCTTGTATGCCATAGGAAAACCTGACAATTTTGAAGGAATTTCATTTATTTTGATAAGAACTGTCCAAGATATAGGCCCAAGACTGTATATTTAAACACAACTACGCTTTTTTAGACCTTTTCTTTGTGTGCAACCCTTGAAAAAGAGTACACTGCTTGGTTGTTCGTTACTGTATCTGTAGTCTTCATTAGTCTTTTTTACCAGATATCTAAGGAGGCACTGTCCTGGATGAGGCAAGTCAAGAGATCCGCACGAAGAACTGAGGTACACCAAGGAAGAACCCAAATATATAATATGTCGTCTATGTATTTATCTTATAATGATTATTTTAATATCATACTCATCAGAATGAATCCATACATGTATCCTCTATTTATACATCTTCAAATATGTTTTTTTTGTTATTTGGGTGTATAGGAATGAGCACCATACTTTATTATAGATAGATAGGGTGGCACAGTGGCAGAATATTTAATTTTGCCACCTCTGAGTTCAAAGGACCTGGGTCCACTTTCTAGCCTTTTCATTGTCTGTGTAAATTTTAAATGTTCTCCCCAAGTTTAAACACTCTTTTTCTCCAGTTACTTTGGTTTCTTCCCTATATCCCAAAATTATGAGTGAGTGAGTATACCTACCAAATGTCCTGTCCAGAGTTGGTCTCTGCTGATGCTACCAGCCTAACCTCTGCCTCCTTGTAATGCTGTAGTGGAAAAAGGAATGGAAACTTGGATGGATGGATAGTCAAATTGTTGACATATTGTCTTTGTATTCATGTAGATTTCCTCCCATAGTCCAAAGACTGTGTCTAAGTCTAATGTCTAAGGACTAAGTCCTCACAGGTGGCGCAGTGGTAGTGCTGCTGCTTTGCAGTAAGGAGACTGTGGAAGATTGTGGGTTCGCTTCCTGGTTCCTCCCTGTGTGGATAGCGCTTTGAGTACTGAGAAAAACGCTATATAAATGTAATGAATTATTATTATTAAAGACGTGCCATTAGTCACGCGAAGACTTGACGCTGACCCAGTGTGAGACTAAATGAGTGAACACTTATGTGGATCCTCGCATGAAACACTTTGGAGTCTGCATTTCACTTGTTGATGCTGAAAAATTTCATTTTCTTAAGTAAGTTAGTAATTGATGAATAAACAGATAATCACAGCAGTCTCACCACTTGCTATTTTTCACATTACATTTAGTATTGGTTATTTTAGTACATAAGCCCTCTTACAAAATAATGTTTTTAAAATGACAGAACATTTTTTAACATTTAAATGACAAAGGCAAATTGCCTTCACAATTCTTAGCTAATAACAGAGCAGAAAAGCTTATTACACTCTTTTTCCCAGAAATTTGCTTTAAATGCTCATTTTGTTTTTGCACTAATAAAGCATTTTATATGGATTTCAACAGATTTTTTCACACTTATCACAGTACTAATTACATTTATATGACTAGCTACTAGGCTGTAGACTGACATTGAGCATTAAGGTAGGTGTCAAATTACATTGACTCCTTATCCCCCAAAAGAGGTTCATCATAAGGAGGAGCAGGCAGAGTGGAGCTTGTTGAAGTGCTTGAAGTCGACATACTATCATCTTCATCATTGTCTATCAAGAGTACGCAATCAGACCCTTGGGACTCATTGCTTGTTCTTCTATCCTCAGGAGATATTTCATGAGAACTCTCCATCCTTTCCATCACTGGCCATACTGGCTCTGTATAGTTGGGTTTAAAACCCTCCACAACATCCTTGGAGATATGCATCCACTCCTGGGAAGATGAATAAAAGGAGACAATGACATATAACATGCTTTGATCTCTTTGGCAATCTGTGACCTTTTTAATAGTATTTAATTGTATAATTTAATTGTATAGTTGTGGCGAGTGCCCTCTTCTACGCGGTGGTGTGCTGGGGAGGCAGCATCAAGAAGAAGAACTCCTCACGCCTGGACAAACTGGTGAGGAAAGCAGGCTCTATTGTAGGCATGGAGCTGGACATTTTGACATCCGTGGCAGAGCGACGGGCGCTCAGCAGGCTCTGCATCCACTAAACAGTGTCATCTCCAGACAGAGGAGCAGCTTCAGCGACAGACTGCTGTCACTGTCCTGCTCCACTGACAGACTGAGAAGATCGTTCCTCCCCCAAACTATGCGACTCTTCAATTCCACCCCTTGGGGGTAAACGTTAACATTACTCAAAGTTATTGTCTGTTTTTACCTGCATTTTTATTACTCTTTAATTTAATATTGTTTTTTGTATCAGTATACTGCTGCTGGAGTATGTGAATTTCCCCTTGGGATTAATAAAGTATCTATCTATCTATCTATCTATCTATCTATCTATCTATCTATCTATCTATCTATCTATCTATCTATCTATCTATCTATCTATCTATCTATCTATCTATCTATCTATCTATCTATCTATCTATCTATCTATCTATCTATCTAATTTAGGTAATGTTCTTTTCTTCCACCTTCATCCTTGTGGTGAAACATGTGGGTTTAGAAAATAAATGAATGAATGTGGTTGTCCAAAAGGCAAACAGACAAAGCCAATAAAACAATATGGAAGGATCGAGTAATAGAGCATATGTCAAATTCATTATTAAAAATACAAAGGAATACTTTAAACTCATTCTCTAGCAACACTTCAGTTTAGGTACTACAAAAATGTGTCTGTTACTCATTTACTCTTATGTAACAAGACAACAACAACAACATTTATTTCTATTGCACGTTTTCATACAAATGATGTAGCTCAAAGTGCTTCACAAGATGAAGAAAGAAAAAATGAAAAGAAATATAAATATTAGGCAGTACTAATTAACAAAGAATAAAGTAAGGTCTGATGGCCAGGGAGGGCAGGAAAAAAACAACAAAAAAAACTCCAGAGGGCTGGAGAAAAAAACAAAATCTGCAGGGGTTCCAAGGCCATGAGACCACCCAGCCTCCACTAGGCACTCTACCTAACATAAATAACCTCAATCAGTCCTCATTGTTTAACAAAGATTTATTTTGTTCTTCATAAAACTTATAAAACATTAATTTTTAACATTGTTAGTTAAAAGAATTCTACTTCATCAATGCCTTTGAAAATATTGAAGACCTGGATTAGGCCCCCCTGCAGTCTCCTCTGCTCGAGTCTAAACAGATTTAGTTCTCTGAGTCTATCAGAGTATTAAATGTCTTTAAATCCTGGGATGCACTTGGTTGCTCTCCTCTGCACAGCTTCATGTGCTGCTATGTCATTTTGTAGCATGGTGACCAAAACTGCACACAGTATGCATTATATAGTATGAGCATAACACTCCTCAATTTATAATCAACAGTTTTCACAATATAACCTAACATTTTATTTGTCTTTTAATAGCTTCTGCACATTGCTTAGATAATAAAAGTCTAGCTATGCCACTGGTGTGTACCCCTGCTCCTCACCCTGAAACCCACCAATGCAGATGCTTTTTGCCATCCATCCTTCTACATGTCATTACTTGGCACAGTATGCCGTTTATTGGGGATGGTCTTGTGTGCTTGTATTGCTTATCTTATATGCTATTTTGGGTAGATAGTATGACTATAACTTTTACAGATAGAAACATGGCAAAAAATAATTAACATATCCTTGTTACACTAAAATGGGAAATAAACACTGAACTTAAAGAAGAGAAATAAAACTGAAGAACTTAATAAAAAATCTCCCCTCCCTTGACTTACCTGAAAATTCCCATTGTATGGACCAAACAGGTCCTCAAAGTTCTTTCCTGGATTCGGAATGACTGGTACCAGAATGATTCTTAGTCTGAAAAATATAAAGAATGACATATGTAGCAAATCAATGTACGTTCTATTGTATACAAGTATGATTTTTCCCAGTGATGAAACAGAAACAGAGTGTGACAGCACCAGCTTCATCTGACAAAAAAGTATGCTGGAGGAGGCACTATTAAATAAAGAAATACAAACATGATAGTGACACATCCACACATCCATTTTCTTGAGCAGTATGGTGTTATAGATTTCTACACCAGTCCATCACAATCCACACTCATACACTCAACAACATCTGGCATGTAGCAAAATAATGGAACCCCAGGAGCAGACCCACTCAACCAATGGGGAGAGTCCACAGAGTGCAAAACTGATGAAGGATCCGAGCCCGTTTCTCTACTCAGAAGAAAATATCCATATATTTTAAGAGTGGGCTTTTTCAACTTATAGAACACCTGGTATAGAACACAAGACGCTAGTTTCACTAATGCAAATGTCTCTCGTTGCGAGGATAGGTCATTGCATATATTTCCTTATCCTGCTTGTAGTTTGATATATGAAGAATAACATTTATTTAAGTGCTATATTTAATAATAAGAATGATGGGCACAACAACTTTTGTTAAAATTCTGATAGCACTGTAGTTTCTTTGAAAATATTATTCATAAAATGTAATATTACTAACTTTAGGGTACTTTGTCTCATACATTCACATAATGGACTGAAAACATAATGCGGTCATTGTACAGTAGTTAATCAACATGGGGGCTGGCATATGAATACCAAAATAAACTATCAAAACCAAGTATTCTCTTATATTAGGAAAAATCGAGAAAAGAATTTAAATTAACACATGACCTGAGAAAAAAGGACAAAAAGGCCATAGTTAAAAATGGGCAAAGGTCAAAACCAGAAGGCAGACAAAATACCAAAACCCAAAATATTTACAAAATCTCTTTGTCTTTTACTACATTCTGACACATACCAAGGAATTCAGAAGCCTAAAATGGTATCCAAAACCCTTTGTCTTTAACATGCAAAGTTACATGCCATGAAGACAATAAAACCACTAATAACAGGCACATGGTTTTTTTTTTGTTTGTTTGTTTGTTTGTTTTATTTAAATTGAAATCTTGGACACCGGGATTAGCGAAATGGAGATTTAAATAGCGCTGCAGTGATGCATACATGCAGTGATCACATGTTGTACTTCATCATACAAGCAAAAGAGGAAACCAGGGAGTCAGGAAGCACTGCTCTCAAATTAGACCTCAAAAACTCAAAAGAAAGCTCTGAGTACTATACAAAAAGTCAGGGGGCTACACCTTCAAAAACACCTGAGGCTTACAAAATCCACAAAAACTACATGGGAACCATCAAACCCCTAGCCCGAATAACAAGACTTATATCTATCCATCCATTATTCAACCCGCTATATCCTAACTGCACGGTCACGGGAGTCTGCTGGAGCCAAACCCAGCCAACTCAGGGCGCAAGGCAGGAAAGAAATCCTGGGCAGGGCGATAGCCCACTGCAGGGCGCACACACATACACACACACACACTAGGGACAATTTAGAATCGGCAATGCACCTAACCTGCATGTCTTTGGACTGTGGGAGAAAAATGGAGCACCCGGAGGAAACCCACGCAGACACGGAGAGAACATGCAAATTCCAAGCCGGGAGGACCCGGGAAGTGAACCCAGGTCGCCTAACTGCCCGGAGTACCCAGAGGAAAACAAGACTTATATCTTCAATTTAATTGATTAAATTAAATGAAAACATTTAGATATAGATAGATAGATAGATAGATAGATAGATAGATAGATAGATAGATAGATAGATAGATAGATAGATAGATAGATAGATAGATAGATAGATAGATAGATAGATAGATAGATAGATAGATAGATAGATAGATAGATAGATAGATAGATAGATAGATAGATAGATAGATAGATAGATACTTTATTAATCCCAAGGGGAAATTCACATACTCCAGCAGCAGCATACTGATACAAAAAACAATATTAAATTAAAGAGTAATAAAAATGCAGGTAAAAACAGACAATAACTTTGAATAATGTTAACGTTTACCCCCCCGGGTGGAACTGAAGAGTCACATAGTTTGGGGAAGGAACAATCTTCTCAGTCTGTCAGTGGAGCAGGACAGTGAAAGCAGTCTGTTGCTAATTCTGCTTTTCTGTCTGGAGATGACACTGTTTAGTGGATGCAGTGGATTCTCCATAATTGACAGGAGCCTGCTCAGTGCCCTTCGCTCTGCCACAGATGTTAAACTGTCCAGCGTCATGCCAACAATAGAGCCTGCCTTCCTCACCAGTTTATCCAGGCGTGAGGCGTCTTTCTTCTTAATGCTGCCTCCCTAGCACACCACCGCGTAGAAGAGGGCGCTCGCCACAACCATCTGATAGAACATCTGCAGCATCTTATTGCAGATGTTGAAGGACGCCAGCCTTCTAAGGAAGTATAACCGGCTCTGTCCTTTCTTACACAGAGCATCAGTATTGGCAGTCCAGTGTAATTTATCATCCAGCTGCACTCCCAGGTATTTATAGGTCTGCACCCTCTGCACATAGTCACCTCTGATGATCACGGGGTCCATGAGGGCCTGGGCCTCCTAAAATCCACCACCAGCTCCTTGGTTTTGCTGGTGTTCAGGTGTAGGTGGTTTGGGTCACACCATTTTACAAAGTCCTTTATGAGGTTCCTATACTCCTCCTCCTGCCCACTCCTGATGCAGCCCACGATAGCAGTGTCGTCAGCAAACTTTGGCACGTGGCAGGACTCCGAGTTGTATTGGAAGTCCGATGTATATAGGCTGAACAGGACCGGAGAAAGTACAGTCCCTTGTGGTACTCCTGTGTTGCTGACCACAATGTCAGACGTGCAGTTCCCGAGACGCACATACTGAGGTCTGTCTGTAAGATAGTCCACAATCCATGCCACCAGGTATGAATCTACTCCCATCTCTGTCAGCTTGTCCCTAAGGAGCAGAGGTTGAATTGTGTTGAAGGTGCTAGAGAAGTCTAGAAAAATAATTCTTACAGCACCACTGCCTCTATCCAAGTGGGAGAGGGATCGGTGTAGCTTGTAGATGATGGCATCCTCTGCTCCCACCTTCTCCTAACATGCAAACTACAGAGGGTCGAGGGCGTGTTGAACCTGTGGCCTCAGGTGGTGAAGCAGCAGCCTCTCCATGGTCTTCATCACATGTGATGTCAGAGCAACAGGCCGGAAGTCATTCAGCTCACTAGGACGTGATACCTTTGGGACTGGGGTGATGCAAGATGTTTTCCAAAGCCTCAGGACTCTCCCCTGTTCCAGGCTCAGGTTGAAGATGCGCTGTAGAGGACCCCCCAGCTCTGATGCACAGACCTTCAGCAGTCATGGCGATACTCCATCTGGACCCTCTGCTTTGCTGGCACGAAGTCTCCTCAGCTCTCTGCTCACCTGAGCTGTTGTAATTGTGGGTGGGGATGTCTCTCCTATGCTGGTATCAACAGAAGGATGTGTGGAGGGTGCAGTACTACAAGGTAAGAGTGAGAGTGGGTTAGGGTGGTCAAACCTGTTAAAGAAGTTGTTCATTTGGTTTGCTCTCTTCACGTCTCTCTCGATGGTGGCACCCCGCTTCGAGCTGCAGCCAGTGATGATCTTCATCCCATCCCATACTTCCTTCATGCTGTTATTCTGCAACTTCTGCTCCAGCTTTCTCCTGTACTGCTCCTTCGCCGCCCTGAGCTGGACTCGGAGTTCCTTCTGCACGTGCTTGAGCTCATGCTGATCAACGCCTTTAAAAGCCCTTTTCTTCTGGTTCAAAAGGCCCTTGATGTCACTTGTAATCTATGGCTTGTTGTTAGCATAGCAGCGTACAGTTCTTACTGAAACTACAATGTCCATACAGAAGTTGATGTAGTCAGTAGTGCAGTCAACAACCTCCTCAATGTTCTCACTATGTGATCCCTGCAGGATATTCCAGTCTGTAGTTCCAAAGCAGTCTCTCAGAGCCTTCTCTGCCTCAGGGGACCACTTCCTGAATGAGCGTGTGGTTGTAGGTAGGACCGTCACTCTTGGTGTGTAGTGAGGCTGAAGCAGAACCAGGTTATGATTTGCTTTCAACAAAAGTCAGAAATATTCAAAGTTCTAAAGAAAGGCAAACAATTTTAAAACCAAATTCCAAAATAGCAAAGCTACAAATAAAAATTAAATACCAAATAAACAAAGAAAACACAAAATTCTTGTATTATGAAAAATAGCAAAAAGGAAAAACAGGAATCCAAAAACTGTCAAAACAAACCAGAAGCAAAGGCAATAAACACAAAGATGTTGCAAAAAATAAATAAAAGAGAAACAAAAGCACAAGACGGGTACAGAAAACAATAGCAAAGTGAAGCGGCCTAATGCCTCAGCCGAGAGGTGAAGCAGTCACGTGGCACACATGAAGTAGGGCACACCTGAAACTTCTAAATGTCAATTGATGGGAAAAGGGACCAGGTCAAAACTACAAACATTACAATCAACCAATGAAAAAATAATCAAGTGATTGGGCAAAATTACTAAATTTATCTCTGTATTATAAAAAAAAAAATCTTGGTGGAAGGGAGACCAGGGAGACGAGATGTGATCTTCTCGGAAGACACTTAAAAGACCTGCAAGATGAAAGAGATTGGCCACGGAGCATCTCGCAGGGACCTTAAACATGAGACTTGGTGCCAAGAGATTGCAATTTGATGTCCCGCGAGACAAGGCAGTGAGACAACATTTAAAACAAGCTCACGGACATCTAACCAAGCAGTTGTTGGAATGCTTTTGATAGTCAGACATAATGTGCTCCCAGGTCTTAAAACAACGACAAGCGACAAGCAACAAGCAGAACACGTAGCTTGCCAGCAGCAGCAGTTGGAAGCCAGCAGATGATCTGACTGCATCTCCTTAGCGTGCGTTCAGCTGCCCCCCCCTTTAACAACGCGAGCAGCGTTATATGTCCTGCAAGATAGAGATTTAACCATGCCCGGGGCCAGAAATAAAGGACGAGTATTGTTTTTACAAAAGTTTTAAAGTAAAAGTGAAAATAATGCACATGTAACAATTCCCATGAAAATAACAATCTCTTTAAATTGTTTATCTGGTAAACCAAACCTGGGGGTGGGTGAGCGAAGCGAGCAGGGGGGAGGGGCCCCTAGTATTAAAAAAAAAATTAAACAATAAAGAGACAGTCCTAACAGGCAAAACTGAAAATGACACTGCAAGCAAACAAACAAAAATGACATCTTGGTGACTTCACAAAAATAATAGCAAAAAATAGCAACACATTGAAAAACAAAAGCAAAAAATAAATCCACAAAATAAAAGTGGACATACAGTAAGTTCAGAAGAGGAAAAAAAACAATAATAATAGAAGACTGAACTAGACATTGTAGACAAATATATCAAAGGTCCATCCATCCATTTTCCAACCCGCTGAATCCGAACACAGGGTCACGGGGGTCTGCTGGAGCCAATCCCAGCCAACACAGGGCACAAGGCAGGAACTAATCCTGGGCAGGGTGCCAATCCACCACAGGACACACACAAATACACCCACACACCAAACACACACTGTGGGAGGAAACCGGAGCACCCGGAGGAAACCCACACAGACACGGGGAGAACATGCAAACTCCACGCAGGGAGGACCCAGGAAGCGAACCCGGGTCTCCTAACTGCGAGGCAGCAGCGCTACCACTGCGCCACCGTGCTGCCCTATATCAAAGGTCTGAAACAAATTTGTATATTTTGCCCACACACACAAAATCATATTCTCCAACAGTTTTATTTTGCTAACTTTTGGGGAATATGATTTCATTATTGAACCCACATTATCAAGAATGTATTTTAGTTATTGTTGTTTTCATCTTTAAGGTGACAAAGGTCATCTCCTCTAGCTGACCTACTTTTAGACGTCTTAGACAACACAAGCTGTGTAGCATACATGTGTACCTAGTTCTGCAAATGAGCAAAATGTGTTAATCAGATTGTGACACTTAAATGTCAGAAGCACAGTTTTGTGCCAAACAGTTCACAATCCTTTTCAGGAACTGAAACAGTTTAGATCAGTTTTATAAAGGACAAACAATGAGCTGACAGCAGCAAGAGAAGCAGCAGCAGCAGCAGGAAGAACACCGTCACCAGGAAATCTCCATGCTGTGAGACATGAGCAAGAGCTCCAAACCAACAGGATACCACTGTACATTGGGCGCCTCAGTCAGTGCCATCTGCAACAGCTGCTAGACATAAAGGTTGTATGGTGTGATTGTCATACTCATATATTTGCTTTCACTTTTGGCACATTAAGTAATGTTAAAGATTATAACGACTGATTAAAGTATCTAAACCTGGTTCATACCTCAGATTGCTGCTTTACACTACTGCCATGGACTGGGAACTGTGTTCCTTTCGCAGTTAGGTCAGTCAGAGGTGGGGTGCAGACATCTTTGATTGGGCTACAATGATGACCATGCCTGGGTGAAGCCTGAAGAAACCACTGATAGAAGGTAATGGACTATTGTCCAGGGTGCAAGTGCATTGCAAAACCCAACAAAACATACACAATTCCACAAAAGTGATCATACAATTTCTTTTGCATATGATTTCACAATTGCAAACTGTAACACTCACTAAAATGCATTTTTTGTGGGTTCTAAAGTTTTTTTAGGGTAGGAAGCAAGGAGGATAGCTTCCTTAGGGTTATTCTCCTGCTGTTGCCTGACCTACCACAGCTCCATCCTGCATTTCCTTATCTTCTTTGCCTGCTAGCACATTCACGTGACTCCGACACCACCTCGCACTGCACACTTGGGGTCTGAGGTAGCACCAAGCCAAGAATCTGCCTGGAGACTCATCATTAGCCACATGCCAGGGTAATGGATTTTGTAATTTGTTTCCTCCTAGAGGCATGACACTGGACTCAGACTACAATATGATACATGCTTACAATCATAGGGAAGCACTAAAGGGAAGCTAAACAACAACAACAAGGCAAAGTCAGCTAGTGCTTCAGCAGAGAGCTGAGGCTATCAGGTGGAATATTTAGAACTTTTTAATTTATGCTTGAAAGTCCTAAACACATAATTAAAGGGAAAGTGGTCAAGGTAAAATGACAAATAAATATATGGACAAAGAACAAAGAGAGGAGGAAAGTGGCAAGATTTACACAAAATACAAAGACAGTTATAGCAAACTCCCTGTCTGTGTCCTGCAGACAAGTCCCTCAGAACTTCCTCAGGCTGTTTGGGCTCATGGCTTGGCATAGTTCAGTTCTTGTTCTATTATGTTTAATAAAAACTAAAAACTAAAAAAAAAAGCTAAAAACTACTCACTCTTTTTAGTACTATTTGACTGGCATACACATATTATTATTTTACTCCCTGCTACATTGACTCAGATTCTTTTAAGGTTTACCAACCCTCAAAACTGGAAGAAGAGGCTTCAATTCAAAAACTAGTGCTCCTTCAAGGCTTACCAAACAAATCAGCCTGGCCCGACCTTGAAAGTCTGTACTGGCCAAACTGGAGCAAAGTTGAAATGTCAAAGAGAGAAGAGAACCATAAAAAATCCTGACTCTGCATAATGAAACAGAGTTACTTATCTCTCTATTATAAAAAGAAATCTTGGAAGGTGGGAAGCAGACAAGACGTGATTTTCTCAGAGAGACAGTTTCACGTCCCGTGAGACAAGTCTTTTGCCAAGAGTTTTAACCACACCCGGGGCTGGAAATAAAACAGAGTAGATGACAAAGTAAAACGTCGTAAAGAATTCAAAGACATTGGATCCTTACAGCGGTGCACATGCAGAGCAGGTTAGAGATAATGGAAGTACAAACAAATGGAAATTATTACTCGGAGAAATAATGAAACAGTGAAAAGAGATTGAATATATTGTTCAGATCTAAACTTTAAGTCAGAGACTTGTAGATCATCTGATTTGTGTTGCCATCAGGGAAAAAAAAGTTGTATTTCTTCCCAGACACATTTCTTGTAGAGAGAAAGAAACGATATTCTCTCACGGGCAGTTGTACGCTGCATTGTCACGATGTAATTCCAAACACAGAATCAAAATTCAATGCCATATTGATGAAAGGGTAAAAGCGAAAAGAGATTGAATATATAGACATAGGTGATATGACAGAAGTGCGCCAAGCAAGATGCAAATCATGCGGCTTGGCAGCAGTAGCAAGACAACAGCTGATCGAGCAAAGAGGAGGTAAAAAAAAACTGTATTTGTTTCCCATTGTATCACCGTTTAAAAGGGGGTGTCAGAGGTTAGCGGTTGGTGAGCGAAGCAAACGGGGGTAAAGCCCCCTAGTACTTAAAGAGTTTATCAAAACAAGAAATTCTTTTAACAGAACAAGGGCAAACGAGAAGCAAAATAGTACTATAAAAAGACAACCTTTAAACAACAAGGCCAAGTCCATAAACCGTGAAGGAAAACCTTAAAGAAGGTCAACAACCAGAATATCAAAATAAAAATGTACAGTATTATAAAGTGGGATACAGAGATGAGATAAACTAACATTAACAAGCTTATGGCTTGCTAGGCTCTTAAACACGACTGGAGGTTTGGGCTCAACATTCAATAAGCAAGGTCAATTAACACTCAAAATAATACATAAACAAAGCAATACTCAATAATAAAATACAAATATAAAGTAAATATAAACACGTTCAATAACATAAATTACAGAAGAGTACATCTAAGACAATAAAATAAATAAATACAAAGAAAAGAAATTTGAGCCAGAGAAGAAACAATGGCTACATCATCACAGATTCAGATCCCAGATGGGATGACTTTTGAGTGAAGTTTTCATGACTACTATGAATTTGGGGGTCCACTAACTAAAGAGTATGTTTTACTGTTTCTTCACAATCATGATATATATTAATTTGCTATATGTAATTATGTTCTAAAGAGAAGCATTTTTGTCACTTTTAAAGATACCCTATCTGTTCCTGCAGTTTACAATGGGGCTGAAGTGTGCCTGGGTCCATAGGTGAATGAAAAAGCCTTAAAACTTACCAAATACGTCCACCTTGAAGCAGTAGTGGGTTTGATTTAAGGAAACATGACTTCCAAAAGGAAACTAGAAATAATTATTTTATCACAGATTTTTGGAAATATGTTCCTTGAGGTGAGAATTTCCTGTTCAGTTGTCTGCTTACAGCTGCCATCATGTGTGGAGTGTAGACTTAAATAAGGAAACTGATCAGCACAAATCACACAAATAAACACAAATCTGAAGCTGTTTAGGGCAATTTTGTCTTTTCAGAAAAGGGTGTGAAAATGCACATAATTCAGGATGTAAACAAAAACTTACAAAACAGTGCTTACAGTTTTCATTGTCCACCTTATGGTAACCACTATACCTTAAAGTTGTGGCTTGTAATACTGAGAATGAACCTGTGAGTTTTAGCGCTCATTTTTCTATGAACGACTATTTGCAGCCACATCACCCATTATTGAAGCCAACTGCATTTCCAAACATATTTAAGGTGAGTCTTTCCACTGCAGATGCAAGTGAAGAAGGCTGGAATGTAGAGCCACAGTATAGTAGTTAAAAATGGCAATGTTGTTTACTAGCAAACTGAATAATGCATAGATGAGTAGCACTTATGGAGGACAGAAAGGCAGAACATTCATTACTGGTGCTGCTTCACAGATCCATCATTAAGGATTTGAATTGTGTGCGTGGTTGTTATCTGTGGGCAGTTTGCATGTTCTCCCATCTTTAATGTAATGTTCTTTCTAACATATATATAAAGCCATGAAGATAATCTGAAATTAAGATTCCAGGTAAGCAAGAATGGAATTGTGCTTTGGTGCGTGTCTGCAAGTTGGTCCTGTGCTGGTCTGGCACTCATTGCTTGCTTTTCACACAATGCTGTGAAGGGAGAGACAATTAGCGACATGAGGTGCAGAGACAGTTTTCTTTTAAAATGGCTGAATCTCACAAATTGTTTCTCTGCTTTATTCCTTCCTAAAGTGATGCGAACACACTGTTTTATAATATTTGTGCAATTTCAAGAAACAGATTCATAACCAATAACATTCATTCCTTGAAAAATGGACATATTTGATAATTCTAAGCTTTTTCTCATGTTTGGACCCGTGTACCCGTCAGCCTCACTGTAAACTGTGAGAACAGACAAGGTAGTTTTAATATTTGTAAAAACGCTTCACTTTAGAATACAATTTTATGTGGCAAATTAAAGTCCTGAACACCATGATTGTGAAGAAATAACAGAGACTTATCCTTTAATGGTTTCTGTTAAATTACTCTAGACTCTGTGCAATTGTTGAACTATGCAGATGTGTTCACTCTGTTGCCACACTCTTTTTCTCTTTAATCGTCGGCTAGTGAAGCTAGAGAGAGACATACCGTTCATTCTGTGCAAGCATACACACAAGAAACAAAAGGATTGCAGAGCCCATGACTGGACAAATTATGGCTTTGAAAACATATCCATGGAAAAATGAAGTAACCTCTGTGGGATGGAGTGATTCTGTGGGAAATGAAGAAAAAGAGGTAGCATTAAGCTGCGTTAAAAATAAACTGATTTATACATTCACTGGCCAAATACAGAAGCATATCGCTGATCCATTAATAATAAAAACATGAAACTCCAGTAAAGCAGACGACAGCTAGGGATTGTGAGGAACTGATCATTTATATGTTTCCAACTTTTAAATAGTTATTTTCTTTGATTGTGGCCACATGGGCACTGTTATTTTTACAGAGGGGATCCTAACAGATTCTATTTCAAAACAAATATTCATATAAGAAAGCTGTACAAATGTATGAAGCATTTTTAAAATATGTCCTATTGTTACTGGTCTACAATCCATTTTTGTTTACCAAAGTTAATGATTCTTCCATCAATGCACTGCAACATCATTTTTTCAGAAAAAATTGAGAATAATGCTATCTTCCGGATGTTTATTTTCAAATATATCATGAAGCTAAACTCTTGAATCCCTGACACGTCTACAACATTTTAATGACAAAATTATTGTTATAGTTTGTGTACTTTAACAGCAAGTTATCAGTTTGTTTTTAGCGCACTAAAAATGCAGTGCAGTTTGTGTGCTGAAGGAATTGCTTTTCAAACACACAGAAGCTCAATAGGTGAACTCTGACCCAAACAGATCCAGGGGTACACTTTGAAGAGGTCTTAATTCAACACTAAGGTCACAGCAAGACAAGGGTCACACTTGCATTCCTTAATGTCACCAGAAGCAAAGCTGAGGCCAGTGAACGTTATATGTCAGCATTGCCAGATACCGTGGGTTAAAACACTCCACTGTGTCCTCACTGCAGCAAACTGACAGGACAAATGACCATAGAAAATTTGATTTGCCTCAAATGACCACAACAGGGTCACCTATACACAAAAAGAGGCCCAAAATATGCAAATATGACACATAAAAGTCGGTATAGAGAACACTTGTGTATGTTTACAGCGACTCTGACCCATCTATACGAAAAGATTTCAGAAAAAACTTAGAAATAATGACCCTTTAGGGAACTGCAGCTAAAACAGCTAAACAACGACTCTTGGGCATGATATTTCACATCCATCCATCCATCCATCCATTTTCTAACCCGCTGAATCCGAACACAGGGTCACGGGGGTCTGCTGGAGCCAATCCCAGCCATCACAGGGCACAGGGCAGGAAACAATCCTGGGCAGGGTGCCAACCCACCGCAGATATTTCACATCTCCAACCATTATTAAAATGTGCCTTCTTCACATAACAAAAATAGTAAGACTCAAAAGTGATGAATATGATGTGTAGACTCTATCTTTGTTGCCTTTAAGGAGGGCCAATGCTGCATATTTGCACTGAAGAACGTACTGTATTTGGGTTTTTGTCAATTAATATTGACTTTCCTGTTGTCACTTTTCAGTGTTATCATTAGTAGTCAATAACTGAATGAAGTACAATCTCCAGTGTGATTCACTCCCTGTGTCCAGAAAGCTCTAACTCTAATGCCCTACGGCCTATTCATCGCCTAATGCTTTGACACAACTGGCTCCTCTGCCGCTACATGAAAACTATGCAGATTGTCATATTTGAAAGGAACAAACATTTAGGGACCAGCAAGATTTTTTTTTTGCCCATGATGATGACTGAGTCGATTTAGCCTTCCAAGAGCCATCGTTCTGAAACTATGTGCTCACATTTAGAAAGACAGACGGTCTGAAATGGGACTCTTTCTGTTCATATTCAGGCTTCAACAACATTTGGCTTTCTGGCAACAGGCACCTACCAGAGAGAGCTGCCCGACAGGTCAGGAATATCTCCGATAAGCTTCCGCTCTGCCATGCCTGCAATGCTGGAAGCCATTAACTGAATGATGAGTCGCTATACTCAACTTCCATATGGTGTGGGTGTACAGGCTAACATAAAAAGGCAATCTGTAGCAGTTTCCAGTTTTCCTAGTGAAAGTTGGGGAATTGACCGAACTCATATTGAAATAAGGGCACCAAGTAAGCAGTGATATCTCCATTAACACACAGGTCATCTACGATGTCAAGATGAGACCGACACATGTTGTGGCTCGGTTGCCTGGGTCAATTTATGATTAAACCTGTGGTTCATTTACTTTGAGGCAAAGTAGTGTTAGCAGAGGACTTGCTGATGGTGATGTACATGATGCCTGGCTTGTTGTTAAGAAAACTGGCTGACCCGTCAGCATTTCACTTGGCCTACACTGTTCATTGTAACAGCAATCATGCCATTGCATATGCCAGGTGATAGTGGCTACCCAGTCAGATGCTGGCTCCTTGTGCCTTTCTTCAACCCCCAAAGCGCAGAGTAGAGGCACTACATACCATGTATGCTCTTGCATGCTCAGTTGTGATGCATACCATAGGACTTTTCAAATGAAGGTGGCAGTGGCTGGATCTGTCAGGTGGAAAGCTGCTCTTTAGCCAACGAAGGTCTGAAGCATTGTGATTGTATGCACTGCACTACATAACATGGCACAGCTTAATAATCTTCCGCCCCCAGACCTTGTCGATATGCAGCCAGGTGACTTTGCACCCTGCCCAATTACTGAGATGGCTACCTTTCCCAATGTGAGGCAGAGTGAGGATGTAATGCTTCATTTGTGTAATGAACAAACAAGTGCACAGGTGTATTTTCTAACAAGCTATTTTAATGGCTGGGCACCCTGGTTGGCACCCTGCCCGGGATTGGTTCCTGCCTTGTGCCCTGTGTTGGCTGGGATTTGCTCCAGCAGACCCCCATGACCCTGTGTTCGGATTCAGCGGGTTAGACAATGGATGGATGGATGGATGGATGGATGGATATTTTAATGACTCAGGTATTTCTTTTAGTACCCCTTGACTTCCCAGAGCTCCTGGCTCTCTTTGTGGATGGCTGTCATTGTGTCTCATTGCGTCTGCAGTACTGCTGCCACTGGTGACACTTGGAGAAGGCTTGGTATGGCACCTGACACTCCACCGGGACTGGTTACACTGTAGCCCTCCTTTGTATCTCCAACAGCAGCCATAACCACCTCTGTCATGATAAAGGTTGTCATTAAAAGTTTGATAAAAGTATATAATGCACTAGCATGGTTATTTCAATCAAAGATATACTGTACATATAAAAAGAATAATCCACGAAAAACGTACACATTTTTTATGTTACTTGTACATTTACTTTGTAGTGGAGGTCAAGGAAAATGTTATACCTCATTCAGAATGGAAAGAATGAAGTTTATGACATAAAAGAAGGCAACAGGAACAAGGACTGTGCAATGGCAAATGATGTGAAAAATGTTCATGTGCATACACCAGCTATTATAAATTGGATTTTTTTTCATGTACACTTACTTTGATGCTCAAATCCATGCAAAGTTTTCAAAATGTGACCCAAGAACAGGATCATCTGACAGATCATTTCAGACTTGTGTAGGACAAAGTGGCCACTGCCCATTTTGCTATGCCTTCTAGTGGCCCACAAGGCCTGCTAAAATGGCAGATCTAACAGGGATGCAGAAATCCAGCTTCTTCCCCACCTGCTTTCCTGAGGAAATGCTTTTCCTTTTGAAGTTAAGAAGGACAGAGCAAAGAGCCTATCTGAGACAAGCACAGCACACCACAAATGAAGGGCCATGCCGCAAAGAGAAAGAGTGCACTCCAATGTACGAAGAATCCTCCACTTAAACTTGGAGCAGCAACAAAGCAACCACACAACATTAGGCATCACCCTTAAAGCTTTGCTTTGGTAAAACTGTTTATCTGTGCCAAGATAAAGTAGAATTCTAAATATCCAGTAAACAGACAGCGTCTTCTGTGTTACTTGTTTGTCATGCATCCTTGTCTTCTATGTTGACATATATACAGTTATAATATTTCTATTATTCTTATGTTGGTTCATGAATTGCATTATTCTCTTTCCTAAAAAGTGTGTGCATGAGTTACCTTGATATAAGACTAAAGATCAGGAACCCCCTTCTACACAGAAAGGTAAGGAAAATAAAGCGGGAACCTTGCGTAGTTTTTGAATTAATCACTGGCATTGCTGAAGGCAATACTGATTAATAATTAACTTGATTAAAAATTATTTCCTGCTCTTACACCTGCTACCTGTACTGCTGCAGAAACTGCCAGTAAACACAGTGCTTACATCAGTATCAGGAAACAGGCGGGGTTTGGGTTGGGATAAGTGTTTCAGTTTTTTATGCCATCAGTGTATATGAAAACAGGATAAGCTGTTCAGGGTTTTCTCTCTGGAAACTGGTTTACACACCACAGAGTAAGAAGGTAAGGGAAGGCAGGCTGATTTCAGAGAAGGACTGAGGAATTTCTTCACATGAAGGATTGTTAACATCAGGGAGTTTTATTCTGGTTTACTAGTCTTACCCATCAACTTTCAATTGTGTGGTGATTGGCGGTACTAAGCGCACATACTGTAGGTGGGCTGTCTTCTGCTTTAATGAAGTCACACATCTAAATCATGACCTGCGTAATTAAACACACTTACCTGATTTGTTGCTGCCCCAGTAGACTGGCTTACTCCAGTCACTCCAGAAGCTAGAACCTCCACAATTGCTATGCACTGTAATCTTCACGTAAAATTCATACAGGAGAGATTCATCAGCAAATGGCAAGTTAAACTGAGTTTGTTTAAATATTTCAGGAGAAGTCTGTAGAAAGAGAATTAGTGACATGTGAGTTCACCACATTTAAGAAGAAACTCAGAGCAGGATTAGTTTATGCAGAAAACGCTAGACAAGGCAACCTTCCAAAAACCTGATCCATGTCCATTCTGAAGGATTCCTTGTTATCCTGACCTGGGGCCTCATGTATAAATGGTGCATACGCACAAAAATATTGCGTACTCTATGCTCAAATCACGATGTACAAAAACTAAACTCGGCGTAAAGCCACGCACATTTTCACAGTAGCTCAAACCCTGGCGTACGCAACTTCTCCACTCAGTTTTGCAAACTGCCGGCACCCAGCGTCAAAGCAGTGCTTTTGTTCAAGTGTGGTTTCCCTTTCTTTTTTAGTTCCACATCCCTGACGCAGCTTTATCATATATACTGAAATTAACCGCATATTGTTTATTAGTTTAAGGCATCTAATTGTAATTAACCTGTAACAATATAATTGTCCACGGAATAGCCAAACTATTACAAATACCGTAGCTGCTTTAGCATTATTACTCTCACTGCACCTTCTTCTTCTTTTTTCAGCTGCTCCCGTTAGGGGTTGCCACAGTGGATCATCTTTTTCCATATTACTCTCACTGCACCACTTGGAGAATTTATATCACTGTATCTGAGTGTGGAATCACAGCTCTACAGCAGCTGATCGAAAAGAGAATTATCGGTATACAGCATCTAGCACACGCTGCCTCAGCCATGCTACCTATTTGAACTGCTCTCATACGACAAATGCTTCAGAGCCTTTCCTGTACGGACCTTGCGGTTCAGAAACAGTTTCATCTCAAGAACTATAAACGCACTCAATCAGACCATCAAGTGTTCCTTGTAGAACTGTTTGTACTTATAAGTACAATTACCTCACTATAAACTTGAGCCACTTTATAAAGCGCGTATTTATATATGATGATGATATCATTTTTAAGATAAAAATATGCAGCAGAATATGGTTATTATACAGATAAAACTTAAACTTCATTTAAATAATCTATATTGTTAATAATTAAATATGTGAGGACACGGTGTTGCAGCGCTAGCGAGGACCTGGCGCTCCGTTTACGGATTGTTCCTGCTACGCGCTGTACTCTTGCTGGGGCTGACGCGACACTGGAAGCATAGATGGATAGAATAATTAAACACGTACTACGAAAATATTTCAATGTTCCTTAAAAGTTTTGAAGAATCGGCATTCTCAGCTTACAGATGGCTTAACGTCTATTACAGAGTTGATTGTGTGGCGATTGGGTGTTTGGAGAAAGAAAAGGAAGGACAGGAATTGGGGTTTAGTACATTTGAAAGAGACAGTACTGCTGCAATAAATTATTTCATCAAAGGTCGCACCTTCGTGAGACATGAACAATCACTGCACCACCGTGTTCCCATGTTTAATACATGCTTTAATTCCTATCATAATGAAAATGATATCAAGTATACATCTCAGTATTTTAATTATTCAGAGAGCTGTAATATCACGAATGTAATGGATTCTGTGTCCTGTTGGAGGAAGAGAAAGCCCGTTTAAGAAGCACGTAGTGATTCACACACATAGAGCACACAGAAGATCAAATACAAAACAAAGCATTTAACGTGTACTTTAGTTACAACAGGATTTGAGAAACTAGTAAATTAAACGATTTTAAGATGAAGTTTATGATGGTCTACTTTAATGACAAAATAAACTACGTGATTAAAGTGGAAATTTCGAGATTAAATTTGACATTTCAAGCTTTTTTCCCCACTGTGTCCCTATTTTTCTTCGTTTCTCTGTACCCTAATAAGCTTTCATATGACACTCAGATGGTGGGCTACGACTCGACTTTTCACGGCGACTTTGATATCTGACAACTTCTTTTTTATTTCGGGCACTGTACGACTTTGTGAACTTGAGCTTTCAAGTTTCTCCGACACTCTATGTCACTCGATCAACTTCCTTTTGTTGTTTATACCATTGTTTAAACCAATGTTTTTTCCTTGCATCCACTTGGTATTCGCTAAAATTCTTCTATTTCCCCCCGTGCTTTTGCCATTGCCTTTTCACAGAACGCCGAGCTTAAGGGCTATTTATATTGATTTGCATATTCAAAGAGGCGTAATTCTGGGAGGAGTTAGGGGAGGGGCAGCAGGCTCGTGCACGTGCGTTACTTTTCACGCTGACCGGGATTTATGGAGCGGAAGAACATGGAAGTTGGCGAACGCACAGATTTATGCATCTGGATTTTTTTGTGTGTACGCACATTTCCACTTTTGTCCGTACGCCATGTTTTAGTGTGAATTCTACTCACGACGTTATGCATGAGGCCCCTGAACTTTAAGCCACAGTGCACATTGACACCTGGCTCTAGGTCACTCCATGTTTAGGCAAGTAGTAGTGCCTTCTGTCTGATAAATTACAAATAGTATGGTGAAGTAACTGCATAATCTCTCACCTGCCATTGCACATCCTTGTTGTTTTTATATTTCACTTGGGATACCAAACATCCTTTTTTTAACGTTACAGGAATGTTCCAAGTAAGATTGATGTCATTGTCACTGCTGCTAGTCACACTGATGTTCACAGGAGGATTCATTAGCACTGGTGAACAGAAGGACACATGTCAGTTAGCATCAGTGTGAGCACAATGTGGTGGGTCAAGTTATTGGTGAATGCATGGGTGTCCAGTCCTGGTTCTGATGGGACACAAAGGCTACATAGCTTTATTAATTTGTTGTCTGTCCCTGCTGTTAGCTGAATATCTTGGCGTGGCCCAGTTCTCTGTCTGAAATCTCAGTAACTTCACAAAAGTGTGACTTTCATTTCAACTTGAAAATCAGAAGCTCAGTAAACAGTAGGCACTTCCTTTTAGGTCTATACCTTGTAAGAATTTGAATGTCTTTCTCCCATCTAAAAAGTTCACTGACTTTTCACCCTAAATTAGCTTGATATGAGAGAGTGTGTGTGTGTGTGTGTGTGCACAAATGTGTGCTGTGCAATGGATCTGCACCCTGTCCTTGGTCACTTCCTGCCTTGTCTCCAGTACTACTAGGATAAGTTCCTGACTCCATGAACTTGAATTCATTTAAGGGTATTCAAAACTTGATGGACTGATGAATCTGCAAATCTATTTGGTGAAGTTAAACCACAACTACATCCTAAAGTATTTCACTATAGTTGTATGCAACCTTGTGTAGTTCAGTTTAGTGCAGGGGTCTCCAACTCCAGTCCTGGAGAGCTACTGTGGTTGCAAGTTTTCATTCTAACTCTTTTCCTAATTAGTGACCAGTTTTTGCTGCTAATTAACTATTTCCCTTTATTTTATTGGACTTTTATTGGACTTTTATTGATTCTTTTTTCCTTAAACAGCACCTAAACATAAATTTAATGTGAAGTGAGCCAACAGATGACCAACTAAGTTGGGGCCTCAAACTCCAACCAACTTCATCTCATTCAGTTTCTTAATTTAAAGCCAATTCTCGTTGCAAATTAAACCCATTATTTAATTCCATGGTGCTGATTGTGCCATGGCAGACATTTCCACAACTGTTGAGTTTCTTTTTTAAGAGCGCTGTCAAAATGTTTTGTGGACCTGAGCAGGTCAATATTACTGAGGCCTTCACCTTTCTTTATTTTCAGTAATTCTGTGATGGACGCAAGTTGTTGTTTATGTGCTGGTTTATTTTGTGTCTTAATATTGTTTGTTTGCTCGAGTTAATTAGCAGGAAAATCTGGTCACTAATTAAGAAAAGGGTTAGAATGAAAACCTACAGCCACGGTAGTTGTTCAGGACTGGAGTTGGAGACCCCTGGTTTAGTGTGCAAATGGTGACTAGCCCTAGGATCATCCCCCCAAATTGTGATATTTTAACTGCTTCTTATTTGTCATCTGTTGAGTGCAGACTCTTATGTGCTCTGGACTAAATTGTTGCTACCTCCATT
The DNA here is from genome assembly GCF_900747795.2 of Erpetoichthys calabaricus. Taxonomy (NCBI): domain Eukaryota; kingdom Metazoa; phylum Chordata; class Cladistia; order Polypteriformes; family Polypteridae; genus Erpetoichthys; species Erpetoichthys calabaricus. Next base: position 82,383,278 of record NC_041405.2, read on the forward strand.
CTCATTCACAAAGCTCATTACAAGAGTGAACAGTTGTTAGTAGTACCTTTCTCTTTTAGCTGGAATGTATAATCCCACTGGACAGAGTTTTTTGGAGAGGACAGATTTACTTGGAAATTGCTGAACTTCAGGTCTGGGTTGAATTCCAGTTTACAGCCGGTGTTGTATTCCTTTTTCTGGATGTATTGTGAACACTCAGAATACTGCATCGTTTTCTTATATCTGAATATTAAATCCAAAAAAATGAGCATTTTACAAAAATTCGATATCTAAGTATATTACCTTGACAAATGAATACTGCTCACACTGAGTAATCTGTTAGTTTTGCAGTACCCAAAAATGACATTTAAATTGAAATTCTACTAACATCACAAGTACCTCAGTCAGGTTGTCATAATGTGCTTGCACCCCGACATGGCCAGTAAACAAAGTTAATACATGACAGCAACAGTGGAAAATAACATACAAGAAAAATTCGCAAAGTATGACAAAATTAAATACTTTGTAGTATATGAAGGAATTGAAGCAACAGTATAATTTTAAGGGAGTCTCAGATTGATTATGCACCATCCATTTTCTATACCTTGTTGTTCTGCTATAGATTTGCAGGGGAAGGGGCCTGTCTGTCCATAACAGGGGAAGCACACCCAGACACCCAGACAGTTACCTGCGCACACACACACACACACACACACACACACACACACGCACGCACACACACACACACACTCTTTTAGCACAGTACTGAATACATGGCCAGTCAACCTAGCAGCATCTCCCAGTGCATCACACACAGGTCTTTCATTTATATATGTCTAATATATGTTATTTATATAGAAAAACAGAGATAGAGAAAAAAGTGTGACGAGAGATGTGTATCTTCATGCTGTTTTTTGGTATTTGGCTGTTTTGATATTGGTAGAATTTGAGTCCAGAATATCCTGAAATTCAGGCTTCAGTTCACTTTTACCACAATGGGGAAGGAGAAGCAGAAGGCCTCATAAATGAACTGGATGGAGCCTAATTGAGCCTAGAAACATGGAATGAGGGTGGGATAGAAACCAATGTTATAGTGCTGATTTTTTCATGCAGTCTACAAACTGTTTAGAAAAGGACCTCACCATTAACAGCTTATTTAATACACAGCTTTAAATATTCCACAATCCAGCAAGAAACTCCATTACACTAGGCACTGAAGAATTTTCAGAAACAATGTTTGTGACCGTGGAGATTTTGTTTTTCTAAGGGAAAGGAGGGCAAAGTAGAAATAACAGAGGGTGACCAGGATGAGAAAGTTACTTTGCATAGCAACATCATAAAATTTAATGCACAAAATGGCACACTCCACAAATATAAAGATGGCACTGAAAAATTATGTCTAATCTAAAAACTAATGCCAACATTGAGTTTTTTGGCCCCAAAAATCTATATTCAGATATATAATGCAATAACCAGAGCATCAAAAGATGACTAATTCATTTAAAATGAACATAAATCAGAATAGGAGACATTTGATAGGTAACATCTTTATTGAAGAAGAGTTTGGATAATGCTTTATGAGTAAATTCTGCAAATGACAAAATCACTTTTACTTTATCTGGAAGGGAATTTCCTACACAATGTAACAATTTCTTAAACTCTTGATACACTCATTCTGTAAGACCATTAATGTTGGGATGGTACCTTAAGGTAAGATTTATCAAACATCTTGGCTTAGAACAAAAATATCACCAGAAATTGGAAGACAAATGACATCTTTAAACAATGTACACCAACTGCTGAGCTGTGAGTAATTTTCTTAACAGAGTAAAGTTAATATTCTTTAAAAATCTATGAAATACAAATAAAACATTGGTATAACCTTGAAAGGAGGGCAACTCCATTACGAAGTCCATGAAGATCTCCTCCCAAGGGAGAAGGGGGACATGGAATTGTTTGTAAAAGACCTGAGGGCCTCTCTTGACTATCTATGCTCTACTACAAATTTCGCATGCAAGGATTCAGTTCTTTATGTCCAAAAACATATTTTCCCAGCATAAAAATCTTTGAACTAATTCCAAAGTTTGTTCAGTACATTGAGTGTTCTTGAGAAGAAAGCACAGTTTTTCCAGTGTCAAGAAATCCGTGAGAAAGGATGACACCAACTTGTGAAGCATCAACTCATATATCAACTCATATATACAGTGGGTATGGAAAAGAATCGCCCCCTTCGAAATATTCCCTTTTTTTTTTTTGCTTTACAGCCTTAAATGAAAACACACCAATATTCTTTCCGGCTTTACTTACTCAATGCAATCTATAACATCCAACTGAAAGATATCACAGCTATAGTTTAGAAGAATTTTAAAAAATAAAAAACAAGAAATACTGAGATTAATAAAGGATTACCCCCCTCCTAAACAATATTTGTAACCTCAATCAGGTGTAAATGGCCACCATTTCCACTGCAGACCATGGTTACTGACTTCACCTGTGATCAATTGTAATCAGTGTGATTAGTGAAGCATACAAACAGTTGTTCTTGGAGCATTCCCTTGCTTGGTAGTGCAACTGACAGCAAACAACTGACTATGGGTGGCAAGCCAGTTTCAAAAGATCTCAGGGATAGAGTTGTGGACAGACATAAGGCAGGAGTTGGATACAAAAAAATCTAAGGATTTATCAATCCCAAGGAGCACAGTAAAGTCCGTAATAAAGAAGTGGCAAGTGTTTGGTACTACTAGGACCCTTCCTGGATCTGGCTGTCCCTCCAAACTCGATGGAAGAGCAAGGAGGAAACTGGTAAGAGAGGCTACCAAGAGGCCAATGGCCACTTTGAAGGAGTTACAGGATTTTATGACAAAGAGTGGTCATTGTGTGCATGGGACAACAATTTCACAAGCGCTCCACAATTGAGGCTTGTTCGAGAGGGTCACAAGGATAAAGCCATTTCTCAAGAAAGGCCACATTAAGGCTTGTTTGAGCTTTGCCAGAATGCACCTTGAAGATTCTGATGCCAAGTGGAAAAAGGTCTTATGGTCAGATGAAACCAAAATCAAACGGTACACCTGGTGGAAATCCAATGCAGCTCACCATCCACAACACACCATACCTACAGTAAAGTCGCAGTGGTAGTGCTGCTGCTTTGCAGTAAGGAGACTGTGGAAGATTGTGGGTTCGCTTCCCGGTTCCTCCCTGTGTGGATAGCGCTTTGAGTACTGAGAAAAGCGCTATATAAATGTAATGAATTATTATTATTATTATTAAAGCATGGAGGTGGCAGCATCCTGTTGTGGGGGTGTTTCTCTGCCGCAGGGCCTGGGGCTTTCGTTAGGGTAGAAGAAAAAATGGATGGGGCAAAATACTGTCAAATTCTTGAGGAAAACCTGTTACCCTCTGCCAGAAAGTTGAAGATGGGCAGTATGTTCACCTTTTAACACGACAACAACCTGAGGGCACACAGAAAAATTGACCACACAGTGGCTGAAGGAGAAAAAAGTGAATGTCCTCATGTGGTCCAGTCAGAGAACAGACCTAAATCTGTGGAAAGATTTGAAAATAGCAGTCCATCAACACTCACCATCTAATTTGACTGAACTTGAACAGTTCTGTAAAGAAGAGTGGACAAATGTTACTTAATCTAGATGTGCCAAGCTGATAGAGAAGTATCTCAACAGACTCAAGGCTGTCATTAAAGCAAAAGGTGGTTCAAGAAAATATTGATATTGACATTGGGGGGTGATCCTTTATTAATCTCAGTAGGTCTTGTTTTTGATTTTGTATAATTTTTCTGAACTGTAGCTGTGATATCTTTCACTTGGATGTTATAGGTTGCATTGAATAAGTAAAGCTGGGAAGAAATGTTTTTGTGTGTGTTTTCATTTAAGGCTGTAAAGCAAAAAAAAATGAGAATATTTCAAAGGGGGTGATTCTTTTCTATACACGCTGTGTATATATATATATATATATATATATATATATATATATATATATATATATATATATATATATATAGTGGAAACTGGCTCGGACATAGACAGGCAGACACGCTCATGTCACCCAACACACGTTTATTTACATTAATATTTACAGTCTTACTGTGCTCACAAACCCCAAAGGCCCCAAAGTTCTGGCCACAACACAATGCCTTTTCTCTCTTCAGGCTGCCTCCTTGCCATCCTCCCGACATCATCTTCCTTCCTCCCGACTCTTGTCAATGACTGGAGGGAGGCGGCCCCTTTTATACACACCCGGATGTGCTCCAGGTGCTCCCCGGCAATCTTCCACCGGCACTTCCCAGTGTGGCGGAAGTGTCGGCTGTGTACCTGGAAGCACTCCGGGTGTCCCTTCTTCTCTTCCCCCCAGCACTTCCGGTGTGGCGGAAGCGCTGGGGTCCAGGGCCCCCAATACAACCAGGGCGGATGCCCCCTCGCGTTCTGGAGGAGGAATGAACCCTCCTCCTGTCCTCCTGGGCGTCCCGGCCGGGCGTGAGCCCCGTCCGGGTGCCACAATATATATAATATAAATACCTAGAAAAGATACAGTAAGATAGCTTTCAGTGTTCTTGCATCCTCCACACCACTCAGTGGTGTTCAAGCTGGGATTGAATCTTGATATACATTTAGCCTTCACTGTTTTTTCTGCTTTGATTTTGGTTTTGCACTGCTCTTTTTGTTTTCATGCTTCTCAATTTGTTTGCTTTTGTTTGTTTTTGTTTGATCCATTTTCATTTGTTGTTAATGAATTGTTTTTGCATTTCCAATTTGTTTTTGTGTTTTCTCATTTGCATATTCTGAATTGCTTTTGGATATTCAATTTGTTTTTGTATTTTCTCAATTTGTTTTTGCGAATTCTGATTTGCTTTTGCATGTCCAATTTGGTTTTTGGGTTTTTTGATTTGGTTTTTGCTTGATTTAATTTGTTTTTGTGCATTGCACTTCAGGGCCTCCGTTGTAAAATGGTTTGCAGAAATAACAAAGAGTTGTCCTCTCCCACCCATAATGACCCAATCTGTATTCCAGCTGGTTTCATTTCAATGGTTGATTGAGCACTACTTGTAGAAGTAGGTGACATTTTTGTCAAGGTGTCACCCTACTATTTAAAAACCCTGGAATGCTTTTCAAATTGGCCTGTGGACATTATAGACTAGTTCTAAAATCTCAGATTATGACACCCATAAGCATTTGAGGGTCAAAGTTGACAAATGGATTTTCTTGAACGGTTGGGGTGTGCTGAATTTATTTAGCCAATTTGTCAAGCTCTGTGTTGTCTATGTTGCCTATAGCAACCTTAAAAAGAACATGACGAAAAGGGGCCAAAAAGAGGTTTGATTTTGCAATAGTAGGATATTAGTCAATACATGTCTTAAATGACACTGTGTTTTGCATTTTTGTAAGGAAGTATATCAACTGACAGAGTTTGTGAAACTGTGTTTTGGTGTGTATTGTAGATATTTGAAGTGTAAGCTGTCACTGCAGTTCATGTGATGGATCCCATGTGCTCACTAAAAAGAGACAGGCCTGTGGGCCCAGAACATTGTATTTTTTGTCAAGAAATCAAGTGAGAAAAAGCTTACAAACTTGGTGAGAGAGGCAAGCTGATATTGCAAGAAACTGTTCAGATGAAAAGGTAACTCAGAGACTATGAGAACAGAAATGTGATAGAACATATCGATGGCAGAACGATACTTACTAGAGCCACAAGGAAACCCAGATGAAAGAAAGGGGGCTGAAAGCAAGATGGGAAAACCGACTTGGCTCCTCAGCGACCTGACTGGGGCCAGGAAAGCTTTTAAATAGTACAACCGAAGGTGAACATCCCTAGACAATCACACCCTTGGGTAACTGGGGGCAGCAATGTTCAATAAAATGGGGCAAAGGAAAAGAACAGTATATAAAGGAGATACTGTAATTGAAAGCAATTAGTTTCCCTGAAATCATGAACAAAAAATTAAGATACACTAAGAATGAACAGATACAACAAAATGGAAACACTAACAAGCCATAAAATTAAGCAAGATCTGTTATGGGCAATGACTAGTTTCTAATTAAGAAATGAAACTGGAACAAAACCCAGGACTGTCTAGGACTGATTCTGCAGATCCCTGCACTAGTGTCTCACTCCTCCATCACCCTTTACTGAGATAACTGAAACACTCATACATAAAAAACATATTTACAAATAGTCATAAGTATTAAAAATATTAAAAATTCAAATATCATTCTGCATCCTTTTGGACAGGCAGAAAAACCAACACAGAAACTGGGGAACTCCACACAGGTCAGAATTTGATCCCAAGCCTCTGTAGACTGAGGCTGCTACTATCAGAAGATACTCCAAGTAAGATGACAAGGTGCGTTCATCTTGTAAATATATTAAGGGGCACCAACATTGCAAAGCTACTGTATATTCAGGTCAATTTTATTACATTCAGTTTCCAAATTAAAATGTCCTGAGAAGAGCTGGCCTTGCCTGGCCACACCTGACCAATTTACAGGTGTCAGTTAACCAATCTGCTTGTGTTTTTGATGTGTTGGGGACATCGACCCAGACAGCAACACAACCAGAACTTGAACCCAAGTGCTGCAGCTGAGATTTAGCACTAATCAATGTGCCACCCTACAGCAAATGAGCTTTTCCAATGCCAGTCTCCTTGCAATTCCACAGCCTTGTCATAAAACCTTTTGGAAAGCTCAACTACATCCATTCTCTGGAACATGTTTCTTAGGCTTGCGTGTCACCATCTGTATTTCGCTTTAAACTTATTTACAGCTTTGTGTGGTACTGGTTCTGATCTGAATAGCATGGCAACACAGCAGTTAGGATTACTGCCTCACTGCTCCAGAGACATGGGATCAAATGCTGACCTGTGTGGAGTTTCCCAGTTCGTGTGTGTTGGTTTTTCTCCCCGTCCAAATGAGCGCAGAGTGAGTGCATGTGTTTTAGTAAGCTCTCTGATGGGCAGCCATCTGGTCCAGGATGATTCTTACCTTTCACCCAGGGCTGCATAGGCATCTTTGGTGAACACATAACAAAATAAAATATACTTTAATATTTATGAATGTTTCTATATATGTTTTATATGGATGAGTGTTTCAGATACTCGCTAAAGGGTGATGGAGGTGTGAGGCACTAGTGTAGGGATCTGCAAAAAATTCGTTGGTCATCTGCATCCAGGCCATTCCCGTGGAAGTCCCCAAAGCGTAATGAAAATGTGCAGGTGAGACCTGGCAAGATGGTTCTTATAACCAAAGCTGGGAAAATGTGTTGCCCACTAATCACTCTGCAGCAGTTTTGCAAGTCTTTTTGTCAAATGAGGCAGTACAGTAGAGGCCTTCACAAGACACTTTTCACAGAATGCTTTTATTTGGCACAGGGGCAAAGAAAAAAATATTAAGTTTAAATGTTGGTGATTATTTCTCCAGAGTCCATTCAAAACCAATCCACTGTTCAACATGAAGGTCAAAATGGTAAACGTTGAAAAGATGGTGTTGGGGCTCCCTCTGTCCAGGGCTTTGGCGATGTTCAGCATCTTTAGCTTTCCCTGCTTAGTACTGGGGAGTTTTGCTGAAGTATTAAATGTAACTTTCAGGATTCAGCCTGTGTTCGCTGCTCTCCTTAAGCTTGTTTGCTCAGATTTCAGGCATTCGTTCAATTTCTTAGATTAGGCTTTTTCATCACATTAAGGAAGAGTTTAATATATTGAGATTATGTGTTCTTGTCCAGTGCTTTTGGTTATTTTTCTGTTTTTTTGTGAGTTTTTGGATTATATTTACAAGGCGTTAAAGGGGGTCTTCGGGTTACAACACAATTCCGTCCCTACAACAGTGATGTAACCTGAATTTTGGTGTAAGTCGAAACATACCCTAGTCTAAGTCACTTACCTATCCTAACACAGTTGCAAAATCATAATCTAGAACATAAAAACACAACTAAGCCACAGAAAAAGGAAAAGGACCTAAATATACTGTACTGTACACTGTACTGTAGTAACAGAAAAAATGACAAAAAAATGAGTGTAAAAAAAAAATTATTGCTTTTATTCCTTCTGATCTCTTCACAATGTCTAATTTCACTTCCACCGTGATGGCTTTCCTCTTCTTCGAAGCACTACAATCTGAAGGCTCTGACTTTCATTTAGGAGCCATGATAAGGGTCAAAAAGTCGCCAAACAAAGCAACACAAACAGAACACTTCTTCCTCGCAAAACCAAACTAGTTCCCCCACGTAGTCTGTAAGTACGACACTAACGGCTGTGGTGTGTGGCCTGCTAAATATTCCTGCCATCACCCCCAGGCCGCCAGGTGGAGCTCTCCCAACAGCGTGGACGTTCCCCGAATTCCAGCAGGGCCTCATGGACTTTGTAGTTTATATGCACAGCCCTGCTGGATACCATGGGGACCACCAGGAGTCGCTGTGGGGAGGCTGCCAGACTCTTACTTGCCCTATAACCCGGAGGTGCGTCATGATCACATGACAAGAGGAAACGATGTGCTTCCGGGTTGAAGAAAGGAGCTTTTTATCCGAGCCGGAAGTGTTCATGATCACATGGACAGAAGGGAGAAACACTTCCGGGTCAGGGACTATATAAAGGACTCTGGGAAACCAGTACACTGAGCTGAGCTGGGAGGAAGGGTGGCGAAGTGTTTGAGAGTGTTGGTGATTGATTATTGTATTGTTTATTTATTGATTAGTTTATGAGTATTGTAGAGTGGAGGGTGCTTTGTGCACTGTATTGTCTAAATAAAAGTAATATTTGGACTTTTACCTGGTGTCTGGAGTCGAGTCAGAGGGTTCAAGAGGACGAAAAGGGCCTCAAACTGCGACACGGCGTAAGCTGAAACACTCGTGTCTCAGTTTTTTTAATTTTTTATGGGAGTGAGCGTTTTAAACTCGAATCGTTGTATGTCGAGACGTTGTAACCCGAGGACCCCCTGTACTGTGGTTTATTACTTAATTAGTCTCAGCTCTTTAATTAATACATTTGCTCTCATTATTTAATTTCGCTTTTCAAGTTTAAGAGTATTTTTTGTCAAGGCTCCCCTTCCAATCATATCTGGTGCAGCCAGGACATCAGTTCTATGAGCTTATAATCAGCGTGACCACAAGTTAGGAATTAAAGACACTAGCGCAGGGGTCTCCAAAGTCGGTCCTGGTGGGCCAAAGTGGCTGAGTGTTTTTATTTTAACCCAACTCTTTAAGAAAAGTCCATTCTTGCTGTTGCTCAAGCAACATTTTTATGCTTCAGCTTAGTTGTCTTGCTTGTTAAAATTCCCCATCTTTAATTGCTTATTTTAGCCTTAAACAGCTGCATTGCCAGTTGTTAATGGCTCTTTATTAGCAATAAGATGTAAATGACAAACCAGCAGTTCTCCATTTCACTTGTATGGTATAATAAAATATTTGTAATGAATCTACAGAGAAAAAAGTGAAGGACTGAGAGTTACTTATCCACGTCCGGCTACAAATAATTTGGATGATGTACTTGGAAAAGAAAAAAAATGACAATATATACAGGCCAACCCTCTTCGCTCAAGCTCTCCTGTTGGAGACTCTGCCCCAACAATTGATGCCCTGTCATTCCACATCAAGAGGGCACACTGCCATGCATCAGTATGTCTGCAGGCACACAAGCATCATCCTATACTACCTTCACCAGACACTATGGGATGGCAAATCAAGAGAGGACCTCCTGTTCTTATCCTGAGCTCTCTTGTGAGTCGAGATGATCACACACAGTTGTACCACACAGTGCAAAAGAAGCTGTTGTGTGTAAAATGCAGGACAACCGGAGAGACATGCAGAAATCCGAATGGACAGTTGCACCCTTCCCTTGACTGAATTAGTATTGAATTCATTGACTTGTTTCAGTATTGCACTAATGTGTACACTGAATGGTACAACTAAAAGTGTTTCGGTGACATAACTTGAAATCAGACAGAGAAAGATAAAAGTGATTGTAGGGCAAATAAGAACATATTATGTTATGAATAAAAATGCTCCTCACACACCTTAAGCTGCATCAAAATCAATGTGTTATAAATCATACTGCTTAAGTTATGTAAAGAAAGAAGAATTGTGTTAATTTGTGTTGGAATTGTTGCAATAAAAAGACTATTCTCCATGTTTTAGCATACAGCATAATCATTTTTTTTTTGCCCATGGCACAGATGTTGAATTATTAATTATTTCTCATCAGGAACACAATATTGAACTTAACAAATTAAAAAAAAATAAAGTATACCCAACTCCTTCAGGAAAATACATTTGTCAGCTTTGACTCACATTTGCTGACAACTTTTAAACTTACAAAGATTTCTCAGAATTAGAACCAGTCTGTTATGAATCAGTAAGAAGATAAACTCATTCTCTAAATCTCAGTTCAATTGCATCACTTTCTTGTTTCTTTGGCAGCAGTCATTAAACTTAACTCACAGGGAAAGAAACATCCATTTATAAAGTCAATCCCACTTATATTGAAACCCTCCTTGGGTGTGTGTGAATAACAACCCAACATCTGAAAGTAAACCCCCCTCTCTGCCCCCAGTTGCAGAATAAATTCCATGAATTTATCAGATGGAATATGCATGAACTACTAAACAATATCGAGCAGCAATTCTGAAATCCGCTGAGCACAGCATGCCTGACTACAGTAGTTAATGGGCAAGTAGGCCTCTTGCCATGTAACACATGAGGACAGTGGTGTGATTATCGATGGCACAAAATAGTGCATAGAAGAGCAGGTAATAAAATAGAAGATCACTAGCTGCACATTTCTAATGGACAAAGCATGTCATGATTCCCACACAGCTCAGCTTTTGCATTCTTGTAGAGTAACACCAAATACACACACAGGGTAGCCATGAATGAAAAGAGAACAGGGAACTCACATTACAAAATCTAACAGATTTAACTATTTTTCTTGTAGCAGACAAAGGGGATTCACGTATCTCAATTGCCGTTGTCCTGCTTTAGGTCCATACACTTAGCCTCTCACCACACCCTTGGAATCTGGCAGTGTCTTCATTACACAACCCATAACCTGAGAATGACAAGGAGCAACTGCATCTACTTTGAAAATGACACCTCCTGGCTCAAAAGGACATTCCTTATTGTTGCTCTTGAAAATGCATACTGATGATTGTTGGATTAAAACCTCCAGGAGCAATGTTGGAATGCTAGTCTGCATCTTCAATAGTAGTAAATGATTGGGCTGGGTGTCAGTGCATGGAAATGGATAAGATCATCTCACATTTATGGGAGGCATCTGCTGCTCATAACACATTCAACTCCACACATTACTGTTTGAAGACCTGACCAGAGCTGCTTTGTTTGTCACAATTTGTGCTAGCAATTCCACAGCTTTCCAGCTATGGCACGACCCATGGCTCTTGCTGCAAGTGAAGATGCTGTGTTATAATCACTTAAGGTAATGGCGATGACCCCATTCAGACTGGCTTCCTTACTGTGGTCATATTAATTTTTTTTATTGTTTTCTCACATTGACATTATTAGCAAAGAAATGTTACTTTATTTTATAAGCACCACTAGCATCTGACCACCAAAAGCAGCCACCTGATTCAGCTGAACCTCAAGCAAGCAACCAACAGAAAAACCAAAAAGTGCTATCAGATTTACTTAATTCAAGATCAGGTAAGGTAGCCAGAGGAAGGGAGACCAAAAACAAAAAAAAAAAAATTAAAAATTCAAATGAAAAAAAAATGAAAATGGGGCGATCTGCTTACTTTCTGAAGAACGTGTAGTTGATTTGAGGCACCTCATGTTCACTCCACATACACTGGGTGTACTCCTGGTTGTAGATAATACAGCTGATATCTGTAGAATAAAAAGTACAATAAAAATGAGAAATAAAAATATAATGATATTGGGGAACAGCCCGGACACAGACAGGTAGACATGATGGTTCTTCACCACACACATTTATTGACAACTATTATATACAATAGAAGTGCACAATCCCAGTGCCTCAGCAGCAATCACCCCTTAAGTCCTGGCCACACTCACAATGCCTTTCACAGTCTCTGGTCCACCTCCACTCCTCTCCGCCAAGCTTCGTCCTCTTCCACCCGACTCTTGCCCCTGACTGGAGGGAGGCGGCCCCTTTTATTCACCCCGGAAGGACTCCAGGTGTATCCTGAGGGCTTCTGTAGCCACACCCCTGTGTGACGGAAGCTCTGTCGGCATATCCGGAAGTCCTCCGGGTGTCCCCAATACTCTTCCCCCCAGCACTTCCGGGTGTGGCGGAAGTACTGAGGTTCAGGGCTCCCAAGGCATCGGGGCGCCCCCTGGCGGTGACCACGGGCCCCTACAGGGTTGAGCTTCCATGCTCTGTACCCGTGGCCCCCAAAGCAACCAGGGCAGACGCCCCCTTGTGTTCTGGAGGAGGCACAAGCCCTCCTCCGGTCCTCCTGGGCATCCCATCTGGGGAGGAACCCCAGCCGGGTGCCACACAATCTAGTAAAGATTAACCATCAACAACAGCAATTCAAGAAAGGCACTGCCACTGTGGCCTGACAACTCTTGTACTTTCAGGGTGACCTAACAGGACTGAGCACAGTATGGCATCGGACCTCAAAGGCCCTTCATTGGTGTAACCAAGCAGCTCTATGATAGGCAGGGGCTTAAACAGAAATCAGCCTGTCTTCATAATCATAAGCCAACATACTCAAACCTGCTTCATTCAATTCACGCTCTCGGAGAGCTGACGTCTATCCTGGAGCATCAGGCACAAGGCAGAACCAACTCTGGACGAGGCACCAGTCCATCGCAGGGCCCAGTCAGGCACACACCCACAGGACCGATTTAGGCTTCCCTGTTAGTCTAGTACTGACTATAAAATGAGCAACAAGTTTATTATTTTTTTTAAAGAAATCAATAGAGAAAGATGCAGACAGTGATGTCTTCTGGCCAAGAAAACATAATTCTAATCATTTATATTGTGCAGTCATGTGGAAAAGTAAGTACACCCCATGAAATGGTTTTTCCTTTTTAACATACAGTATGTGGATATACCAATAGTTGATCTTCATTTAAACAAGATTAGATTAGACAGACCTGTATTTGTCCCCAGGGGAAATTTGGCTTTAACAAAAGCTCTTTAAATAAATAAATGCATAAATAGACAGAGAAATCAGTGTATATATACACAACCAATATGGTCTGAATATGGCCAGAATTACTTCAAAAGGAAGAGAATTTAAAACAGAAATAAAACTTTTAACTTGACAAGTCACAGCATGGCATTATGAAGTCACATCTATGTGATATAACAAACATCATGCCACATTTCCAATAACTATTATTTAAAGAAATATTAATGCAAATTTTGCATATGGGAAAATTAAGCACACCCATTCATGTATCGCTACCTCAAATACCTAAACTTAGAATCAGGTGCACCAGATAAGATGCCAATGAGTCAAGATCTTGTCTGAACCGGCCTTATTGAAACCTCAGACATTAAGTTTGGTTTGCTCTTGGTCACTGAAGTGTGTGTTATCACCATGTCCAGATCAAAACAGCTCTCTGACGCTTTCATAAAGGTTGTAGATGTCTATGAGTCTTAGAAGAGATTTAAAATGTTCTTCAAACAATACAACAGTCAACCATTTCACTATCTGGAACATCATCTGCAAGTGGAGAAGATTTCAAACAGTTGCCAACTTATCCAGACCTGGTTGCCCCACAAAGAGCAGAACACAAGAAGTCTCAGAGAACCCCAGGGCTTTATCATAGTACCTACAGGTAGCTCTTGCCACTGCTGAGGTCAAAGTGCCTGAGTCTACCATTAGAAAGAGGCTGCACAAATTAGATCTACATGGGTGTTGTGCTGAGAAGAAACCCCTGCTGTCCAGAAAGAACATCAGGACAAGAGTAAAGTTTGTCCATGAACACCTAGACAGAGACTGGGATTTGTAAAACAATGTGCTCTGGACAGATAAGGCAAAGATGGAGTTAGTTGGCCACACTACCAGAAGACTTGTTTGGCAAAAAACAAAGACACCATTTGTCCAGAAGAACCTGATACCAACTGTAAAACATGGTGATGGAAAAGTTATAGTATGGGGCTGCTTTGCTGCATCAGAGCCTGGGTAGCTCACCACCACAGAATCCACTATGAATTCTTCATTGTAACAGAGAGTGCTTGGGGATAATTTGAGACCACCCGTCAGACGATTGTAGCTCAACTGAAAGTTGACCTGGAAACATGACAATGACTCTAAACATGTCATTAACTCTTTCAGGGCGGATGTCGACTTTTGTCAAAAGGAGGAGTTGACGATGGTAATTGACTGTAAACTGTGACAAAACCAACGGTTATGTTTTAGTTGGACTCTCATTGCTAGAAGGTGAGTTAGATTCATTGATTTGACCGAGATTTCCTGCGCTCGCATGAGTAGCAAAGCACAAACAATGGCAAAATTGGCACTGACATCTGGCGAGAGATCAAAGCGAATGCGTCAACCAAAATACTCCCTGGACGAAGTTTTGCCTATTATCTCTGAACTGGACTATGACTTGTCAGACTCAGATTTTGATACACGTGATTGAAAACGAATGTGAGGTTCCAGCTTCAGCTGATTGGTCCCCAGCTAATCATTTTACTGACAATGTTCACCAGGGAGGACTGCCACTTAACAATGATAAGAGGTACAAACCAGATTGCAGTGCACTGTGATCATGTCCCGGCCATGCAAAGACAGCCTGGCCGCAAGCCTGCCGCATATTCTTGGGAAACTGGCAGCCACAGCATGCAGCAACAGACGTTTTATGTTGATTTCTGTGTGAAGCCATTGCTTTTCAGAAACTGTTTTTTTTTTGGAAAACATATTCAGCCCCCAAAGAGTTAAATCTACCAAGGAATTGCAGAAAAGAAAGAACTGAGGATTCTGGAATTGCTAAGTCAAAACCCGGATCTGAATCCCATCAAGATAATGTGGGAGACTTTGTAACGAGCTGTACACACAAGACACCCCTCAAACATCACAGAACTGAAAGAATTCTGTAGTGGGAAAAACTTTCTCCCAGCCGATGTCAGAGACTACTAAACATTATCCAGGAAAGACCTACTTGAGGGGGCAATACCAGCTGTCAGAGCCAAGGGTGGATTTATTTTTTCCAGAGACAGAAATGACATCTGTTACATTTTATTGAAAAAATGATTGCAAAGTCAAATATTTATTGTTTTTTCTTCAATTACATCACCTGTATCTAAAGATAGTGTTGAATATAAAAACATAGAACATAAGAAATTTGACAAACGAGAGGAGGCCATTCAGTCCATTATGCCCATTTCTTTAACTAACAGTTAAGCTGCCTCAATATCTCATCCAGATTTTTCTTAAAGGTTGTCAAGGTTTCTGCTTTGACTACATGTCTTTGGTAGTTTGTTCCAGAGTTCCACAGCTCTTTGAATAAAGAATTACTTCATGGCTTCAGAGTTAAATGCGCTCCCCCTTAATTTCCACTGATGTCCCCGAGTATGTGATTCACCCTTAAGCTGATAGAATGTTGCTGGTTCTATTTTATCAATGCCTTTGAGGATTTTAAATACCTGGCTGAGGTCCTCACGCAGTCTTCTCTGCTCAAGACAAAACAGGTTTAGTTCTCTGAGTCTGTCAGTGTAGGACATGTCCTTAACTTGTGGGATGCACTTGGATGCTCCTCTCTGCACAGCTTCTAGTGCTGCTATGTCTTTCTTGAACTGTGGTGAGCAGAACTGCACACAATACTCCAGATGCAGCTTTACTATTGCATTATAGAATTTGAGCGTAATGTCCTTTGAGTTATATTCAACGTTTTTTTTAAATAACCTAACATTTTATTTGTCTTTTTAATTGCTTCTGTACATTGCTTAGTCAATGAAAATATAGAGTCAACATCCACCCCTAAATCCTTTTCAGGGGTTGATTCCTGTATGACAGTATCTCCCATCTTCTATTTATAATTAATAGTTCACATATGATTAAAAAGATAAAAACATTTCATGAGGTGTACTTACTTTTTCACAATACTGTATGGAAAATTGTTGCTGTTGCAAGTTGCCTTGGATAAAGGCTTCTTGTAAATACATAATGCTATTAATTCTAATACTGTGTCTGGTAGAGGAGTCGCTAACTGTGTCTAATATATCATAAGACGTGCAGGGTATATGGACTGGCATTGCTAAATTGGCCCAAATGTGTGTGTGTGTGTGTGTGATGGACTGATGCCCTGTCCAAGGACTGATCCTGCTTTATGCCCTATGCTTGCTGGGATAGGCTCCAGCACCCCTTCTGAACCAGCTCAGGATCAAGGAGCTTAGAAAAGGCTATGGTATGATGTGTCACATGTGCCTTTATTTTCAAGTGTCTGGTTTCAATTTATTTCTGTTCAATGTATTCTTATATTTAGCACACTTCCATTTATTAACTACACTGCGCTGTACACAAAAATATCTCACCAAAATAAAACAGAAAGGTGACTCAGACTGGTAGATTAGGAAAACCTCATGTCTGATAAAGCTCAGAACAGAAAACAAATTGCACTCCCCTGCCCACCTCTTCATGCTGTCGTCCATTTATATTTGCTCCTTTTCATTTTGACTTTTGTTTGATATTGTATTGCCCTATTATTGCCCCTTCTAAGTATCCTGTGATGGGACACGCTGTGAACAGTGCTATAAAATAAAAGATTTCTGGCGACTCTTTGCCTTTCTATCACTTCAGAAACTTCCGCCTCTCTGCAGAAGCAATTTATCTTGGGGATTTTTTCATTATGCACAGAGGAAATTACCCGTGAGATTCTGAAAGTGGTGAGCTACACTCTGGTAACAACCAGTGAAAATGTCATGAAATTCAGCTGAAAATAACTCAGCAGGAAGGGGCCTACATGGTGTTGTCTTAAACAAAGGCAAGAGAACTCTTGGGGGTGGTTGACCATTGCCGGACTTCTGCTACTATTTGCTTGTACCAGTGGTCCTCACTCTAGCAGCTGCTTGAATGTTAGTCCTCCCTGGCTTTTTTTTGCTATCTTCCACAGTCAATCAGCAGTTTGCAAAGTGACTGTGGGTTGGATTCCATTTAAATGAATTCTGAGAAAGGCTGAGTGATTCTGAGCTGCCCTTTGTTGAAAGAACAGACAGGAATGCCAGCTCATGACATTTTACGATAACTTGGAACTAAATGAGTCAAACCTTAAAATTAGAAAAAACTCTGAATCTGGCAAAAAATTAGCAGAAAGACAAAACTCGTGGAAAGCACATTAATCTTAAAATAAAAATGTCTAGTATTTTGCAAGACCCATGAGAAGATATAAAGACCGGAGATGATTTTCTTCAAAAGAAGTCTTTGTTTCCAGTCTAAAGGCACGAGTTAATGAGCTGATTAGTTAAACTTGGACTGTGACCCTGGGTGGCACAGGGACAGGACTTCAAGTCCAGGCCTGGTCACCATCTGTGTGGAGTTTTTGTGCTCGTCCAATTTATAAAGGAGTCAATATTGTCACATGTACTGAACAAAGTGAAATACTTACTTGATGACATGTCACCTCTCTCCACCACCAGTATACATTGACAAACTATATATCATTTTATTCTGTTAATTATCAATATCTGTTTGAATTTCCTCCCACAGGCAAAAAGGGACATTAAAGTTAACAGTTGACTCTAAACTGAACCAGGATGGGTATGCGTATGAGTGGGCTCCTTGATGGAATGGCGTCCCATCCACATTTGAACTTTACCATGAAAAGGTCTCACTTAAAGTAAATGGATGGACAGCAACACAAAATTAGAAACTCCACATCCATCCATTATCAAAATGTGTTTCCCAAGCAATACAGCAGTTCTCCATAGAATGTTTGTGTCCTAATTTCAACTCCCTTCACCTTTCAAGCTGTTCAGTTTGAACAAATCACGAAGGAGAAGGAAAGCCTAAATGGAGTGGTCACTCTCTGCCGTGGACAGCAATGTCCTATTCATACTTGCACCTGGACCACGTCGCACAGCATGTGCAGTGTCAGTGACCAAAAGACATTTATACTTGTGGCGGCCCGTTCAATCAGCATGTCGATAGTCGCCAGGTCAGCAGGTGGCAGTGTTTGGTCAATGCTGCGTACCTAACAGTTTCATAGCGGAGGAAGTGAATTGTTTAGCAAAAGATGGCTACACGCGATCAGATTCTGCGAATGGGAGAAGAAGGTCCCTAAAGTCCTAGTCTTTACTGTTAATAAGTTTCTATCTGTGTCCTGTTGTTCTACCTGTGTTCCTGTTGAAGAACTCATTTTAAAATAACATTTGAGAGCTACTGTGCTAATACTGTTCAAAACCTTAAACACTTCAGTTGTGTCATCTCTTATTTTCTATTTGCTAAAACTGAAAAGGTTCATCTTTTTCAATCATATCTCATAGTTTACTCTCCGTGGCCTTTGTTAATTTCAGGGGGCCTGAGCCTATTCTGACAGCACTGGGCACATTCAGGAACCAACCCTAGATGTCATTGCAGGTCACGCCAACACTCCCTGACATACAGGCCTAATTTAGAATTGCAAACTAACCTAACCTAAGAAATTGGACAGTCCTCAATCTGCAGTGAGAAGCTTGTAAGACAAAGATTCTTCTGAATAAAGCTATGCATTCGATGAATAATTCATTTAAAATTACACAAGTTCTAATGAGTGGCTCAGTGCCACACAGATCTAGACCCGGCCATTAAATTTTGCACATCCCGTCCCATGACTGCTTATTTTATTTTATATGACAAATGAGAGGAAACCATTCTGCTCGTTCGTTTAGTTAAAGGCAAAGATGTCATAACAGCTCATCCAGATCCTACCTAAAGGTTGTCAAGGTTTCTGCTTCAACTCCATGACCTGGCAGTTTATTCCAAAGAACTACAATTATTTGAAAGTAGAAGTGCTTCTTATCTTAAATCCTAAATATCCTTCCCCTTAATTTCCACTGATGTCCCCGAGTACGTGATTCACCATTTAGTTGAAAGAATTCTGATGGATCTACTTTGCTGGTGCCTTTGAGGATTTTGTTGACGTGGATTACGTTCCCACGCAGTTCCTCTGCTTGAGCCTAAACAAATTTAGTTCTCTGAGTCTGCCAGAGTACGACATGTCCTTAAATTCCATGAAGCACTTGGTTGCTTCCCTCTGCACAGCTTTAAGTGTTGCTGTGTCTTTCTTGTAACGTGGTGACCAGAACTGCATACAGTACCCCAGCTGTGGTCTTAATAGTGCATTATATGGTCTGAGCATAAAGTCTCTTTAATTATATTAACATTTTTTACAATATAGTCTTAACATTTTTTTTTTTGCCTTTTCAGTCACATCTGCACATAGCTTAGATTAAGAAAATATAAGATAAACCCCTAAATCCTTTTTAAATAATGGCTTCCTGTAGGACAGTGTCTCCCATCTTGTATTTATAATTGACGTTCCTTTAGACCACTTGGAGCACTTAGGGATTTAAGAGGGCATTCAGAGTGTTGTGAGACAAACACCCAGACCCAGAGCGAAAGCGCATAGATAGTGACTTGACCCTGTCTGCTGCAGCTTGTAGGAAGTAGCAGTGACCTCCGGACTGCGGCATGTGGGGTAGGAAAAGTAAATTCACTTTGGGTTCACTCATTTATAGGAAGCGCAATATGCAACGTCTGTATTAGGATGAATCGTTCAGTTATGTGAGCTTCCTCTCGTTTGGTATTTGTTTACCTATGTGGAAGCAGGCTACTGTATATCAATTTATTCAGTTCAGAAAGCTGGAGCCTAACCCAGCATCATTTGGGTGAAGACAAGAGCTAATCCTGCAGTCCATTACAGAGAACAAGCCCACTCACATGTGGACAATTTAGATTTGCCGATCAAACTACTCTGCATTTGTTTGTAATATGTGAAAAAAAATAAAAGAGTACACGACACGGAGAAAGACATGGGGAGAAAACGCACACTCCACACAGACAGGGTCTAACTCCAGACCTAGGAGACTGTGGCCTTGACCGCTGTGCCACCATTGGCACTTTGCAGTCAGAGATCTTCAAACCACAAAGCTGTCTGCAGTTTAAAGTGTCTGCAGATTGTACTATAAATTAATAAATAAATCTATTATGCCATACAGTGAATGCTCCCCTGGCTTATTATTATTATTTTCACAGACGTAGACTGCAAACAGTCTAATGTCCGGAAGTAACTCCAGCTGTCGCCAAGCACCTTGGAGAACACAAGAGTAGCGGGGTGGCCTTGGTATGAGGCTCTCTGTTCTCTGCTCTCTTACATCCGGTATCTCAAAATTTGGCTGATGTAGCAGAAGGTAAACGTGTCTGCCGCCATTCCATGACGCACTCTTATCAGTTGGTGACGGCTGTGATGATAATTTTTTCTTCTTTTAAGAAACCGGACTTTCTGAAGAATAAAGCTGAACCATGTCAATGTAAACAGTAACTAGAGCTAACAATACACTTGTACAACTGTGATAAAGAGTGACAATTAAACATATGTATAACTCACCTTGGACTATTGTACAATTTTAAAGAAATGTACTGAATTATACTATCAAAAAAACCCAACTGTGCTCAGCTTTTTAATAAATTGTGAACAGAAATTTGACAGTTCTCTGGTCTGGAGTAACCTGCTAATTCTGTCTAATTCTTGAATCAACCCTCAAATGGCTTTTCATTTCAAAGAGCTCCTTGCACAGCAAGCGTGTTCACACAACTTCAGACCAGAATACACTCTAAAGGCACCATACCCTATCAGTCAGACACATCCTCCCCGGCTTGTCACTCAGACCCCTCGGCAAACCACAGCAAGTGACTTACGGCCAAAGGCTCAGATGCTTCCTGAAGTCAGCCTTGAAAATTTATTGTGCAGGTGAAAATAATTTCCTGATAAAGAGAAATACTTACTGGGTTTAGCAAGGCCTTCCGTATGTACCACTTGTAAAAATTCTGCCACAATGACCAGTATTACTCCCAGTGCCATCCCAGTTTACACTGTTGAATCAATATCTTTATCAGCACGGAGCACACGAATCTGCCTTCTGGAAGGTTGGTGTCTTCACTATTATACCCCCGCATCAGTAGCAGTTCCTGATCTTGAGATCTTCCGCCCTATTGGTTGGTTTTCTTGTCAAAGTGAAACCACAAGTTAGAAACGATAACCATAAAGCACACTTTATCTTCAGTAAGGCAATTGAGATTGACCCACATGCCACCTGCTTCTCTAATCTTGTGTTATTATATGGATATAACAAACAGGAGTCCTCTTTTAATGGAAGGTAAACACACAGTACTGGCATGAAATGCAACGACATGGCTTCTTCTGAACAATGTTGTACAGTCAATGAATAATCCATTTAAATACCTACGAGTTATAAGAGTGGCTCAGCGGGTTTATTGATTGATTAGGGTTAGGGTTAGGATTGATATGTAAGTTTTCCTCCCACATTCCAAAGACACTCTAAACTGACCTGTGTGGGTTTGAGAGTGCCATATGATGGACTGGCACCCCATACAGGGTTAGTTCCCAAATTGCAACCTCTACTGTCAGGATATATTCCACCCTCCCTTGGTCCAGAAGTTCAGGAGTGGATGTGCTGAAGTTAATCACTGGTTTAATTTTGCCAAAGCTTCTCTTAGCACTTTAATCATCAAGTAAAATTCACTGTGATGGATGAAAGAGCACACAGTACTCATCAAAAGCTTTACTGAGAAAAAAAAGCGATGTCTGTGCACTTATGAGAATAATTTTCCCTTCCCTGTAGGAACTGTAAGGCCTTTTCCATTCTGAGAAACCAAGCCAGATTTTTAAAATCTATCAATATGGAGCTGTAAGTAAAAAAAAAAGAGACTATGTTGTAAGGAAAGCCATTAAACATGCTATAAGACAACATCAGAATAAACTAAAATCTAGTTTAAAATTCATTTTTATTCGTTATACCACAGAACATCTATCTAAAGCAGAGGCCGTCACTGCCCGTGCTTCTCCCAGACATGCAGTGGATTCAGAAACTATTCAGACCCCTTCACTTTTATCACATTTTCTATGTTGCAGCTTTTTGCTAAAACTATTTAAATTCATTTCTGACCACACTAAGCAACCTTCAATACCCCCGAATGACAAAGTAAACACAGGATTTAAAAAATTTTTGAAAATGTATTAAAAATGAAAAGAAGTGAATTATGCCATTGACACAAGTACTCGGACCCTTTACTCAGTGCTTAGTTGAAGTCCCTTTGGCAGTAATTAGAGTCTTTTTTGGGTATAATGTGATAAACTTTGCACACTTGGATTTGGCGATTTTCTGCCGTTCTCCTTTGCAGATTTTCTTGCAGGTTGTCAGCCTGTTGGCTCCAGAGATGTTTGATCGGATTGAAATCCATGCTGTGTCTTGGCAACTTTAAGATATTCCTAAAGTTGTTCCTAAGCCACTCCTGGGCTATTGTCCAGTCTGAGGTTCAGAGCCCTCTAGAGCAGGTTTTCACTAAGGATGCACTTTGCTCTAGTTAGCTTGCTTTCCCTCAGCCCTTTCGAGCCTGCTGTTCATGTAAAACAGCCCCACAGCTTGATGCTGACACCGCCATGCTTCAGCGTCAGTGTGGTATTCAGGTGATGAGCGGTGCCTGGTTAACCTCCTCCAGGTATGATGCTAAACTTGGTTTCATCAGTCCAGAGAGTCTTGTTTCTCACTGTCTAAGAGTTCTTTTAGATATCTTTTTGCAAACTGCGTGTCTTTCACTGAAGAAAGACTTCTGTCTGACAACTTCTCATAAAGCCCAGATTGGTGGAGTGTTGCAGTGTAGGTTCTTCAATCCCCACACAGGTTTTCTGTGGCTCAGCCAGAGTGAACATAAAGTTCTTGGTTCTCTCTCTCTTATCGATGCCCTTCACCAGTGATTTACTGGAAAAGAGTGATTGATTGTCGGCCATTAGGTTCTCTCAAGTTTTTTTATGTCAGCTTTGACAATGAGTCCAAAATAGAGAGTGTTTTTCCTTGACTAATGGGCCTCGATCTATTGTTTTTAACCATTTATTCATTTATATATGCAACAGTGTGATTTCCTTAATGAGAATATTTATTCATGCATTTAATGCACTTTTCCACAATAAACACCCCGATTTTTTACAATGGACAGGATTTATTGGTCCCAGAACCACACAAGGAATGCCTCAATGGGCTTTAACAGACTCCATTTTTTGACAGCCCAACATCCTTGACTCCCTAAGAAGACATGAAAACAACTCAACCCCCCCCCCCCCCCCCCCCAAAAAAAAACCTTGTAGGGAAAAAAATGGAAGAAATCTTGGGACCGTCCATCATTGGCCATGACTACAGGTGACCCAACAAGGGATAATGCCAAGGGGTGCTGTCACAGGGCATCACACGTCTTAGACAACTTTGGCAGCGATTTTCAGTTGTAGCCTAAATTTTAATACTTGCCTAATGTGACATATCCAGCAACTCACTCCAACTTGTCCACAATTCACCCTGACAAAATCAAACAGGTTTGGATGAAGAGGTGGGCTCTGTGTGCATATGAGTTGATATCCAAGGAATGATCATCCGGAAGTACGATGCATAGAATGCAGTGACGAGGAATAAGGAATGTCAGTGTTTTGGACCTCACTAACAGAAGAGAAGCTCATTTGTCTGATGTTTTATATGCCATGACAAAATGGAAAAAAAGAGATAAAAGGTCGAGATAGCTGCAGAACTTGCCATAGCTGTTAACCTTTCATACAATGCCAGCTCTGTCAGGCAGTGTACTATTGGCTGTCACAAAAAGGGATGGTCTGCACGCTAATGTCACATAGCTGGCGATTTCAGTTGTTTTAAATTGACATTGTACTACCATGAAATCAGCAATTGCGGTGGGCAAATCTGATTTACACTAGAACTAGAAGTCATGTACTGTGACATTGGTTTAAAAGAGACGTCTTGTCTATTTCTGCTAACTCTGGTGAATCACTTTTTACATTGTTAGATTTAGTACAATGCATTTTAATTTTTTTAAGCATTTTTCAGTTTGCTTATAAAATTTGCTACTCTGTCAATGCCATTATGTATTCTGTTTGGATGGTCAGCAATATTATACAGATGGCTCTGCATCCAGTTGCTTACGATTACCATGCCAGTTACATGACAGTGGTGACATAGGAGCACACACCCTGACTGGTGACCTTCTTTTTGTGAATTTCTATCTATCTATCTATCTATCTATCTATCTATCTATCTATCTATCTATCTATCTATCTATCTATCTATCTATCTATCTATCTATCTATCTATCTATCTATCTATCTATCTATCTATCTATCACCCCTGCCATCTGGCTGTGTGCTGACAGACACTGTTCTGGAGTCATAAAATAAAATAGTGGATGCTATAAGAGATGTGGCCAATGAACTAAGGAATATGAATGCTGTACTATGATATTGACCACAAATTAAATGATTTGGTTAAAAAATAAATGCTGCACCTGATTACCTGTTTTTACATTCTGCTAATTATATTCAGACTAGGGGGTCAAGCCCCCATGGCGCCTTCAGTGCCCAACCCCCAGTTGCAGCCAGCCTGCCACTCGCGTTGTGAAGAGTGGGGCTGAACACACCCCAAGGAGATGCGGTCACTCCTCCGAAATCCCCTCTGAAATGGTGAAACAATGGGAAATAAAAATAGGTTTTTTTCACCTCCTCTTTGCTCGATCAGCTGCTGGTTTGCTGCTGCTGCCATGCCGCATGATCTGCATCTCATGCGGCAATTTGAACATTTAAAAGCCTATACAGCAGCTGTCCTACTCTCTGTCGTTTACTTCGGGCCCCAGGCGTGGTTAATTCTCTTGGCACACTTGGTTAAGTTTTATCTCACAGGATGTGAGTTGTTAATATTTTTTAGTTTATAATTTAAAAACAGAATAAGAATCTGAAAATCTAACAACATCACATTAACGTTCAATAAATTCTGAAAAGAATGATACCAAACATATATATGTAGGTTTTAAAATAAGCCCGATGTAAAGCGTGACAAAAAAGTCACATAAAATTGTTGCACAAAATCGTTGCACTTTTAGGCTTAGGATTTTATATATAGAGAGTAGATGAAGTTGTAACACTGTCCGATTTGACTGATCATTTAGTGGTTCAGGGTTAGGTTTATCATAGCACATCTCTTTGGGTACAGGCAAGCCATGATTGTGTGCCACATTATACAGCATGCTACATGCTTACACAATGCGACACACTTTCTATGGACTATAGAGCAGCACTCCACCAGGCAGTGCCAACGGCCCTTAAGCTGCCCTATAGTACATTCTACTATAATCATTATAACGGCACTCTTGTTCAGTCAGTGGGTTGGCAAGTGAGGTGAGAAGCCACATCTTCAGCGAGTACCCGCTGTCACCTAAGTAATCATGTTATATGGTTACATCATACAGGTATCTTACAATTTTGACCCAAGGGATAATATTAAATGTCTTATCTTACTGAGAAGCTGTCCATAAAACTGTACAACACCATTTTCGTGTTTGTTCAAAACATTACTATTTCTTAGAATGAATGAATCATGAGATGAACCAGGCCATTTTGCCACATTAATGAGACGCTTTTTTGCATCACAGATAATTTGCACATGAGTGCATATAAAATGGAAATTCTTTCTATTTACATAAGCAAATCTATTCACTGAAGGCGCCTTTATAAGCAATGTGCGTGTAGTCGACCACACCAATCACATTTGGATAACCAGACATGTCTGCTAATTGCGTTTTGATGTTTGCCCGTTCAACCACAGTGTAAAGAAATCTTATATATCTGGATGACAAGAGGATAATACCATCTTATACAGCTAGCATGGCATGACTCAGTGATGACTGAGAAATACTCGATCGGTCAGCCAGTTCACGCTGAAAAGCTCCTGTGGCTAAAAACCTGAAGCTAGACAAAACTTGCAAAAGAGCAGGTAGAGCACAATTCTCAAAGTCTGCCTTTGTAAAGCTGGCGCCAGTTCAGCATACATCTGCAAGAGGATAGCACTTGAAAAGCTAAATTGACTTAGGAGCCAGTAATCGTCATATGGCAAGATATTGGTATGATCTCTAAATACCCGATGTCTTCTAACAACACTAAAGCAGCCATGGTAGTTGGAATAGTTTGCTGATTCTCAGTCACCATTATATTGTTACAGATTGATTATAATCAAGCTCCGTAAATTTGTAAAATATATGCAGTTAATTTTGGTGTATTTGATAAAGCTCACATCATGGACACGAATGTTTAAAAGAAGGGAAACCGCATAGAAACAGTAGCACTGCTTTGATGTGAAATGTCCATACACAATGGTCTGAGGCTGCCATGAAAATGTGAGTAGTGTTACTCCAACTTAAATTTTTATACATCTTGGCGTGAGCGTGGAAACAGATGTACGCACCGTTTATACAGGAGGCCCCAGCTGTGCGTGATACTGTTCCTGCGCAATAACCTTTCACCCCCCGATTTCCTCCCGACAGACCAATTCACAGTAAACATTTTGTGTCACGTGCTTGGTTTTGTTTTGATTTACTTCCATATTTACGTGACAACCATATCCTTACCGTAAGAAAAATGGAACGAGGAATATGTGATAAAACGAGTATTTTGTTTTCCCAAACATGCGTCGGAAACACAGAGGGCACAGATCAATACTCGGCAGCTGTCTTGGCTTTGAAAACGGACGTATTTTGTAAGTTTTTATGCTTTTCCTCTGTGCCCCCGTATCCTCTATTGCAGGGGTGGGCAATGTCGGTCCTGGAGAGCCACAGTGGCTGCAGGTTTTTGTTCCAACCCACCTTCTTAATGAGAAGTCAATTATTGCTGATGAAGCACTTATTGCTTAAGTGACATTTTAATGCTTCATTTTAGTGGTCTCGCTTGTTAAGGGTCCCCAACCTTAATTGCTTATTTCAATCTTAAACTGCAGCATTCACTGTTTTAATGGCTCCTTATTAGCAATAAGATGAAAAAGACAAACTAGCCAGCAGTTCTCCGTCTAACTTAATTCCACTTACATCTGCGTGTGTTCATCATGCACTGTTTGATTTAATAAAACACTTAATAGAAAAATGTGACAGACTGAAAATGATCTGTTTTAGGCTTCAAATCATTTGGATGATATCCTTGGAAAGGAAAAAATCTGCGATATAAGAACCTTACATTTCAGACTAACAAGCCATAAAATTAAATAAGGTTTGAGACTGGCAAGGATTGGTTTCTAATGAAGCAATTGGTTTGGAATGAAAACCTGCAGCCCCTGTAGCTCTCCAGGACCGACATTGCCCACCCCGGCTCTATCGTAAAGTGCCAGTGCGGACAGGATATATATTTTTTTAAGTATAGAAAGCACTTAACTTTAGAACACAATTTCGCAAGGCAAATGTATTTATGGTATGTTTGCGAAGAATCAACATTGCTTTGAAAAATACCAAAATGTATCCCTTAACCTAGCGTATTTAAGACATCTTTACTCTGCTTCTAAAGTACTTCTGGCAAGACCTTCAGGAAGTTACCTTTAATAAAAAAGAACTCAGAAAAAGTCTGATTCTGAACATTTTTTACTTTTAAAGACCAACAGTCAGTAGCTATGGTTGCCTCGGGGCAAGAAAATGTATGCGATTCTTAAAAATACTAAAGAAAAAAAATGGATTTCAGAGGGCCGAGTGGGTATTCTGTGTGTCAGCAGAGCAGCGCACCAGACCACCTGTCCAGTGCGTGAACTTGTAAGGCAATCTGGTAAGATTTAAACACATTACCCAATTCCTTGATCAGAATTAAAGTTAGGAATCTGTGATCAGCATCACAATCAGTAAGAGCTGAACATCTCACCAGGTCGCTTTATGAAGTGGTTTGTGTGTGTGTTTGTATTGAGATAACACAAGAACTGAAACTGGCTGTCACCCTCATCTTCTTTTATGTGTAAACACATTATGCTAGATGTTTTCAAAAATTATGAAAATACCTTATTTATTTTATGTTTTTAAGTATTTAGGGCTTCTGATTTTCCCCAAAAGCTTATTGTTTGCATCTGTATTGTATTTCATTCAACACATCTGCTCACTTTCAGTTTAAAATTGTTAATAGAATAACTAAATTGTTATTTGTTACGTTTTAACCTGCTTTCTCTGTGTGTTTTCTCTTCCTGTTCATATTTTCAGGAAAAAAATGACTAACTTAAAAAAGTAACTATTTTTTGCATAATGGTTTAAAGGGTTTCCCTGCTCTAAACTGTTATATAAAATATATAAAGAGCTTCATTCAAATACAATAAATAACTGAGGACGATGGTATCAAGCAGTTCCACAAAATATCAGAGAGACCACTCATAAGGCACCATTTGGGACACAACTTATTCCTAAGAGTCCATCACTCCACTTTCCTACAGACTGCCAATGCCTGGCAAGTTAGGAACTTTAAAGAACATCACAAGTCAATGACAGTCCACTCAGTAAAAGGCGCTGTATGTGCATACTGAGCTCCTGATGTATGTGGTGTGCTTCGGCATGGAGTTTGAGTACTGCTAAGAACGGCTACCACAGCCTGTCTCTATTAAAGCTCACACATGAGCTCTGTGGCAGGGACTGTCCCAAATCATTGTGCTGACGCAAACAAACTCCGTCTCTCTCGTCTGGTTCAATGATTAACAATAAATAAAACAATAGCTTAATAAAAGCAAATGGCAACAGCAGTGAAATCTCGCACTGTCATGTTCAGTAGCAGCAATGACCATCATCTTCATCTCTCTCTAATGCTAACACATTTCTCTAGAATATTTACTTACCATATGTGATCTGAAATGGTGCCATAAAAATTCAATGTTATTGAAATGTAATAAATATCTATGTGTATTTGTGCTTGTGTCTGTACAAAACTTATGTTTTCTTTAAGTCTGCATTTCTTCATACTTCTACTTTTTTCATAAATTACATTTTGGGGAGATTAACATTACCCTTTCATGTCACCTTCAAGATGTAACTCTCATATGTTCTTTTTTATAGAGTTATAAGAAAAGCCAAACTGGTTGTGTTTATTTCTTAGGGTTTTCTTTAACCAGAGGTTACATGTCAGTCGCAGTTTCCTTCCTTTTTGCTTCAAAGTGTAAACAGCTTTTCCTTGCCCTTTGACCTCTCTAAAAGCCCTGCCATCAAAGGGTTTAGAACATCAAAAGTGTGGCAAGCAGGAAGAGGCCACTCAGTTCATCAAACCCCTTTGGTTAGCCAAAAGTTAAGTTGTCCCAATATCCCATCCAGATACTTTCAAAGTGTTGTGAAGATTTCTGTTTCACCTACATGACTTGGTAGTTTGTTCCAGATACCCACAACCCTTTGCATGAAGAAGTGCTTCCTGGCTTCAGTCTGGTTTGGTTCTTTGAAGCCAGTCATGCTATTTCTGAGGAGTCTTAAGCTCTATGAACTTGCTGAGGTCCATCT
Organism: Erpetoichthys calabaricus; assembly: GCF_900747795.2. Lineage (NCBI taxonomy): Eukaryota > Metazoa > Chordata > Cladistia > Polypteriformes > Polypteridae > Erpetoichthys > Erpetoichthys calabaricus. The sequence continues at coordinate 82,412,719 of NC_041405.2, forward strand.
GGGACACATCCTGGTTGCTCCGAATGGCACTGAGTGTTCTTTGTCACCAGCCCAGGCAGTTCTGCCTTTGCTTGCCAAGCAGACTGTGATACTACTTAATGTCAAACTGGAGACATCCACAATGCACCAAATTTAAATTCAAATACAAACCACATAATCACACACTCTCCTAAAATGCTTATCTTCATGCTGCTATGCTCAAACCTGATATGGGGCCACATACTGTCATTATAAAATAAAGCATTTTAAATCAAAGAGCTGTGTACTCATTCATTTGTTTCTTTGCAGTAATTGTGTAAAATATACAGTAAATGGGCTACTGGATTTGAATCCTCCTAACTGACAAAGTCAACAACATAGTTTTAGACATTTCTCTTTTCCTGTGCTGCAGTTTCTCATCTCGTTATACATCTTAGACATACATGGAGGCTTTCTGTGAAGAGAAACTCAAGTTTTCAGTGGTGATTGAGAAATAATTGTTTTACTATTTTCTTTCAGTTAGGGTTAGAGTTGATTATATCTATTTGCTACATATTTAGTTTAAATTGAGTGATTTATTACAACTCATTTGCAAGTTAGCATCATCTTGGTGCTAACTATGGCTGTATCCTGATAACTTAATCTCAAGCACCAAATTATCACTGTCATTCTACATTTCTCTGTTGCCCTGATGTTACATTGTAGACACGACTATTTAGGTGAAAGGATCCCTACAATGACAACTATACAGTCCAGGTTTACATAACTGTATCCAGCAGGGGGCATTACCTCACTTGTTGGAATGAGTTCTTTTGTAATTGCGTCGTGTTACATAAACCAAATCTATATACAGTCATATGAAAAGGTTTGGGAACCCCTCTCAGCCTGTATAATAATTTACTCTACTTTCAACAAAAAAGATAAGTGGTATGTCTTTCATTTCATACGAACGTCTGAGTACTGGGTTGTTTTCCGAACAAAGATGTTTAGTGAAGCAATATTTAATTGTATGAAATTAAATCAAATGTGAAAAACTGACTGTGCAAAAATCTGGGTCCCCTTGTAATTTGGCTGATTTGAATGCATGTAACTGCTCAATACTGATTACTTGCAACACCAAATTGGTTGGATTAACTCGTTAAGCCTTGAACTTCATAGACAGGAGTGTCCAATCATGAGAAAAGGTATTTAAGGTGGTCAGTTGCAAGTTGTGCTTCCCTTTGACTCTCCTCTGAAGAGTGACAGCATGGGATCCTCAAAGCAACTCTCAAAAGATCTGAAAACAAAGATCGTTCAGTATCATGGTTTAGGGGAAGGCTACAAAAAGCTATCTCAGAGGTTTAAACTGTCAGTTTCAACTGTAAGGAATGTAATCAGGAAATGGAAGGCCACAGGCACAGTTGCTGTTAAACTCAGGTCTGGCAGGCCAAGAAAAATACAGGAGCAGCATATGCACAGGATTGTGAGAATGATTACAGACAACCCACAGATCACCTCCAAAGACCTGCAAGAACATCTTGCTGCAGATGGTGTATCTGTACATCGTTCTACAATTCAGCGCAATTTGCACAAAGAACATCTGTATGACAGGGTGATGAGAAAGAAGCCCTTTCTGCACTCATGCCACAAACAGAGTAGCTTGTTGTATGCAAAGCCAGATTCATTTTGGAACAAAGTGCTTTGGACTGATGAGACAAAAATGGAGTTATTTGGTGATAACAAAAAGCACTTTGCATGGTGAAAGAAGAACACCGCATTCCAAGAAAAACACCTGCTACCTACTGTCAAATTTGGTGGAGGTTCCATTATGCTGTGGGGCTGTGTGGCTAGTTCAGGGACTGGGGCCCTTGTTAAAGTCGAGGTTTGGATGAATTCAACCCAATATCAACAAATTCTTCAGGATAATGTTCAAGCATCAGTCACAAAGTTGAAATTACGCAGGGGTTGGATATTCCAACAAGACAATGACCCAAAAGACAGTTCGAGGGTGAAGTATAATATTCTGGAATGGCCGTCACAGTCCCCTGACTTGAATACCATCGAAAATCTATGGGATGATTTATGCACCCCTGTCTAATTTTGTTATGATGCATATTGACGTATGACTTAGGCGCTGCCACAAGTGGCAGCTATTCCAGCAGCTCCGTGTATGACTTTATTTTTCTACCTTTTTCTCTATTTCACTGTTAACTCCTACCACTTTCTTTTATGTGGACTCGTTCCCTGGACACTTTTTACTACTTGGACATGGATTTTTACACGCCGAGACTCATCTATTCAAGTAGTCAATTTCAAGCGCTGAGAACAAATGCCCGCGCCGGTGTGGTTCCCTATTTACCTGACGAGGTAAGAAGGACGTATCATGGCAGCAAAGCCGGTGCTAAGATAAAAGCCAAGCGTTTAGCGAGAAAGTGGCACTACATGCCTTCAGTGCCTTCTGTGATCCTGGGAAATGTGAACTCACTACCAAATAAAATCAACAAACTGGCTGAGCTGGTGAAAAATGTCAGGACCTACAGAGAATGCAGTTTGTTGTGTTTTAGTGAAACGTGGCTAACAACTAACATCCCAGATGCTAACGTGGAGCTACCCGGGTTTAGCACAGTTAGAGCGAAAAGAGACGCAAATACTTGCACTCTATGTCAATAAAAGATGGTGCAACTCTGGACATGTTAATGTTAAAATCTCCACTTGCTGCAGGAACATCGAACTGTTGGCTGTAAGTCTGCGTCCCTATTACTTGCCCAGAGAGTTTGGACACGTCATTGTTTTTATTGTTTACATCCCTCCTTGGGCGGACGTGGAGATAGCGGATGACATCATCCATTCTGATGTGGCTAAATTACAAACACAGCACCCCGAGGCGCTTGTGCTAATCGCTGGAGACTTCAACCATGTGACGCTGGACAAAACATTACCTGCCTTCTCCCAGTATGTGGATTGTAACACCCGGGGAAATAGGATTATCGACCTACTGTATGCAAACGTTAAAGACGCGTACAGCGCCACCCCGCTGCCTGCGCTTGGGAAAGCAGATCATAACCTGGTTCTACTTCAGCCTCACTACAAACCAAGAGTGAGGGAGCGACCTCCAACCACACGCTCATTCAGGAAGTGGTCCCCTGAGGCAGAGCAGGTTCTGAGAGACTGATTTGGAACTACGGACTGGGATATCCTGCAGGGATCTTACAGTGAGAACATTGAGGAGGTTGTTGGCTGCACTACTGACTACATCAACTTCTGTATGGACATTGTAGTTCCAGTAAGAACAGTATGCTGCTATGATAACAACAAGCCATGGATTACAAGTGACATCAAGGGCCTTTTGAACCAGAAGAAAAGGGCTTTTAAAGGCGGTGATCAGCATGAGCTCAAGCGCGTGCAGAAGGAACTCCAAGTCCAGCTCAGGGTCGGCGAAAGAGCAGTACAGGAGAAAGCTGGAGTAGAAGTTGCAGAATAACAGCATGAAGGAAGTGAGGGATGGGATGAAGATCATCACTGGTTGCAGCTCGAAGTGGGGTGTCACCATCGAGAGAGATGTGGAGAGAGCAAACCAAATGAACAACTTTTTTAACAGGTTTGACCACCCTAACCCACTCTCACCTCGGAGTACTACACCCTCCACCCATCCTTCTGCTGATACCAGCATAGGAGAGAGTTTACCCCAACCCACAATTACAGCAGCCCAGGTAAGCAGAGAGCTGAGGAGACTTTGTGCCAGCAAAGCAGTGGGTCCAGATGGAGTATCGCCACGACTACTGAAGGCCTGTGCATTGGAGCTTGGGAGTCCTCTATAGCAGGGGTAGGCAACGTCGGTCCTGGAGTGCCACAGTGGCTGCAGGTTTTTGTTCCAACCCAGTTCCTTAACGAGAACTCAATTATTACTGATGAAGCACATATTGCTTAAGTGACATTTTGATGCTTCATTTTAGTGGTCTCGCTTGTTAAGGTTCTCCAACCTTAATTGCTTATTTCAATCTTAAACTGCTGCATTCAGTGTTTTAATTGCTCCTTATTAGCAATAAGATGTAAAAGACAAAGCAGCCAGCAGTTCTCCAGCTAGCTTTTTTCCAATTACATCTGTGTGTGTTCATCATGCACGGTTTGATTTAATAAAACACTTAATAGAAAAATGTGACAGACTGAAAATGATCTGTTTTAGGCTTCAAATCATTTGGATGATATCCTTGGAAAGGAAAAAAAATCTACGATATAAAAGCCTTACATTGCACAGACTAACAAGCCATAAAATTAAATAAGGTCTGAGATTGGCAATGATTGGTTTCTAATTAAGCAATTGGGTTGGAATGAAAACCTGTAGCCACTGCGGCTCACCAGGACCGACATTGCCTACCCCTGTTTTACATCTTATTGCTAATAAGGAGCAATTAAAACACTGAATGCAGCAGTTTAAGATTGAAATAAGCAATTAAGGTTGGAGAACCTTAACAAGCGAGACCACTAAAATGAAGCATTAAAATGTCACTTAAGCAATATGTGCTTCATCAGCAATAATTGAGTTCTCGTTAAGGAACTGGGTTGGAACAAAAACCTGCACATACTGTGGCACTCCAGGACTGACGTTGCCTACCCCTGCTCTACAGCACATCATCAACCTGAGCCTGGAACAGGGGAGAGTCCCGAGGCTTTGGAAAACATCTTGCATCACCCCAGTCCCAAAGGAATCACATCCTAGTGAGCTGAATGACTTCCGGCCTGTCGCTCTGACATCGCATGTGATGAAGACCATGGAGCGGCTGTTGCTTCACCACCTGAGGCAACAGGTCCATCATGCCCTCGACCCTCTGCAGTTTGCATACCAGGAGAAGGTGGGAGCAGAGGATGCCATCATCCACATGCTACACCAATCCCTCTTCCACTTGGACAAAGGCAGTGGTGCTGTAAGAATTCTGTTTCTAGACTTCAACACCATCCAACCTTTGCTCCTCAGGGACAAGCTGACAGAGATGGGAGTAGATTCATACCTGGTGGCATTGATCGTGGACTATCTTACAGACAGACCTCAGTATGTGCATCTCGGGAACTGCAGGTCTGACATTGTGGTCAGCAACACAGGAGTGCCGCAGGGGACTGTACTTCTCCGGTCCTGTTCAGCCTATATACATCAGACTTCCAATACAACTCGGAGTCCTGCCATGTTCGCTGATGACACTGCTATTGTGGGCTGCATCAGGAGTGGGCAGGAGGAGGAGTATAGGGACCTAATCAATGACTTTGTTAAATGGTGCAACTCAAACCACCTACACCTGAACACCAGCAAAACCAAGGAGCTGGTGGCGGATTTTAGCAGGACCAGGCCCCTCATGTACCCCGTGATCATCAGAGGTGACTGTGTGCAGATGGTGCAGACCTATAAATACCTGGGAGTGCAGCTGGATGATAAATTGGACTGGACTGCCAATACTGATGCTCTGTATAAGAAAGGACAGAGGGTCAAGGGCATGTTGAACCTGTGGCCTCAGGTGGTGAAGCAGCAGCCTCTCCATGGTCTTCATCACATGTGATGTCAGAGCAACAGGCCGAAAGTCATTCAGCTCACTAGGACGTGATACCTTTGGGACTGGGGTGATACAAGATGTTTTCCAAAGCCTTGGGACTCTCCCCTGTTCCAGGCTCAGGTTGAAGATGCGCTGTAGAGGACCCCCCAGCTCCGATGCACAGACCTTCAGCAGTTGTGGCGATACTCCATCTGGACCCGCTGCTTTGCTGGCACGAAGTCTCCTCAGCTCTCTGCTCACCTGCGCTGTTGTAATTATGGGTGGGATGTCTCTCCTATGCTGGTATCAGCAGAAGGATGTGTGGAGGGTGTAGTACTCCGAGGTGAGAGTGGGTTAGGGTGGTCGAACCTGTTAAAGAAGTTGTTCATTTGGTTTGCTCTCTTCACGTCTCTCTCGATGGTGGTACCCCCGCTTTGAGCTGCAGCCAGTGATGATCTTCATCCCATCCCACACTTCCTTCATGCTGTTATTCTGCAACTTCTGCTCCAGCTTTCTCCTGTACTGCTCCTTCGCCACCCTGAGCTGGACTCGGAGTTCCTTCTGCACGCGCTTGAGCTCATGCTGATCACCGTCTTTAAAAGCCCTTTTATTCTGGTTCAAAAGGTCCTTGATGTCACTTGTAATCCATGGCTTGTTGTTAGCATAGCAGCGTACAGTTCTTACTGGAACTACAATGTCCATACAGAAGTTGATGTAGTCAGTAGTGCACTCAACAACTTCATCAATGTTCCCACTATGAGATCCCTGCAGAATATCCCAGTCTGTAGTTCCAAAACATTCTCTCAGAGTATTCTCAGCCTCCGGGGTCCACTTCCTGAATGATCGTGTGGTTACAGGTAGGACTCTCACTTTTGGTTTATAGTGAGGCTGAAGCAGAACCAGGTTATGATCTGCTTTCCCAAGCGCAGGCAGCGGGGTGGCGCTGTATGCGTGTTTAACGTTTGCATACAGTAAATCAATGGTCTTATTTCCCCGGTTGTTACAGTCCACATACTGGGAGAATGCAGGTAATATTTTGTCCAGCGTCACATGGTTAAAATCTCCAGCGATTAGCACAAGCGCCTCTGGGTGCTGCGTTTGTAACTTAGCAACAGCAGAATGGATGATGTCACTCGCTGACTCCACGTCCGCCCGAGGAGGAATGTATACAATAACAACAATGACGTGTCCAAACTCTCTGATATAATATATATCTGATATAATGATATAATATCACTGATGAAATACTACTGTTTCCATAAGGCATGTCATATATTAAAAGGAAGTTGATACTTTGAAAGCTCAGCCAATGATAAACAAAAATCCAAATAATTAAGAGGGGTTCGCAAACTTTTTCATATGACTGTAGATATGATATTAAAAGACAATACCCCTCCCTTAGTGATAAGGTGGTAAGGAATCACACAGGAGAAATAACTTAGCTTTGTTTAATGATGGCTTACGCTGCATAACAGACAAAGGAAGCCAATGGCAAGAATCCAGTTCTGGAGTGAGGGCCCGATGTGTAGAGTCTGCCATTTTCACCATGCAGTGGAAGGATTTTCAGGATCGGATGACATATCTCCCATCTGTCCGTCGGCTTCAAAGGTGTGCCGGGCAATATTCCAAGGCTTCATACTCTTTCTTCATGTGCAGACCCCCACTTAGGTGAATAATACAATTCCAAATAAGGCAAAGAGGATACAATTTCATGCTGACTCTAACAGACGAAAAATAGTGCACGTTTCCCCAGATGTCTTTATCTGTCTTCTCTTATGCTTTGCCTAGCAGTTCTAAATGATGAGCCCCTGTGCTAAATCTGTGTCAACTGTGCAGGTGAGTAGAAACAAAAGTAGATTTATAAAATATATTTGTTCAGAGGACAGTGACATATTAAACTTATGTTACAATAATCCTTCCACATTGACTGCTTTTAGGTTCTCAGGTTGCTGTTGAAACTGTAATGTGATGTTCAAACATGTATGAGGCAAATGTTTGCTGTATTTAGGTTTCTTTTCTTTTTACTATTTCCTATGGTTCTCTGGTGTTTAAGAATTAGGATTGCTGGTTTGTACTCATGTGGCTTGGGTCCGACTCCTGATATGGTCAATTGGTAACCTGTAAAAGCCGTCATTCTGTCCAATGACAAAGTCTTCCTAAATGGTGGTAGTGACTAAGGGAAGGACCACTAAACCACAAGACAGCTCACCTACTTTATGGTACCTACCCTATCCGTACTAAAACTTTACAAAATATATTATACAGTTGTACTACTGACCTATACTTGAAATTGCAAATTAACTAGATTACTAAGACTGTTTTTTACATTTAAGGAAAATGGCAAAAGTTGGACTACTTATGACATTGCAAGATGCCAAGAAATTAATTAATGCTTTTTGTTTTTAGTCAGCTAGATTACTGTAATGCAGGACTACCTACAGAAGTGTTGTTACATTTAAAACTTGACTTTAAAATACTATACTACCGGTGTATTAAGCCTTAAATAATCTTCTTCCTTCTTATATTTTGGAGTGTCTATTCCCCTACATTGCAAGACATAACCTTAGATCTTCTAACGGAGGTGTTTTTATTATTCTAAGTGCCAAGCATAAATGAAGTGGTGAGGCAGCTTTCTGCTATCATGCACCAAAAATATGGAATACTTTACTATTAGAGGTACAGCAGGCTAACACAGTGGATCATTTTAAAAACGTTTTTAATTTGGCCACATTTTAGTTCTTCCCTTAATAAATTAGATATGCATAGAATTATAATAGTCTTCAATGAACCTTGAGTCTTTATTAATCTTTACTTTTCTCTGTTTTCTTTTTTCTTTTCTTCTGTGGTGATGTTCTGTGCTGCCACCACCTGATCAAAATCCTGAGCAGCTGCCTATGATGTCTAAATGAAAGCAGATATCTCAACTTGTCACACCACCCACTGCATGAAATCCTCTAAAATAAAACCTAAAAAATTGAACAAAAAAAAAATAAAGAATTTATGTTAGTTAGAAAGCCCAGTGGCGACTGAGCGGTGTTTTGGCCTGGAATACTCTGCAGATTTTGTTTTTTTCTCCAGCTTAACTGGCCATCCCACTTTATTATTGAACCATCATTTAGTGACTTTAGCAAAAAATTCCATATTTAAAGACTCTCTTAATTATACATCTTTCTTATATTTGTGTGCATTATTTATTTTTATTTACTATTTATTCATTACTAGCCACAGTACCTGTCACAGACAGGAGATAGAACAATTAAAAAATATTTGCCCTACATGTACCTTCAGTACCTTTCCTCTTTATTTACATATGTGAACTTCTTTTCACTGGCACTCCCTTTCTTGAGTGTATTCCCATAAAGCCCGCTTCTCAGACTTGTCATTATTTTTGCGGCGCCTTTCTCACCTCCTGTCCGTGACTCTCTCAGCATACATTTAATTTTTTCAGTGCAAGATGACGGTTCTCCAGCAAACAGTGATTTTTTTCCAACTCTTCTTACTAATTTTTACAAGGGCTGCCAATAATAGTAGTGGAGGGCACTGTGTATATGTCGCTATTAAATTGACTGGCGAGTGTCCGATCTTTTCCTTGATTTTGGGATTTGACCAGCCAGTTTGTGAAATGGCAGGGGGCGACCGGCCAAAGTTGGAAGAAAAAAAGGCATGAGCAGCGATTTATTGCGCACTCAGTATTGCAAGTGCATCGAGTGTTGCCTTGGCCTCCGGTCGGTGATTGGGAAGACGCGACAGTTCGTAGTGATTTTTTCTTCTGTGCCTACGGATTCCAGTGTGAGCAGTTTCTCGTGTAGAATGGAAAACTCACTTCTGAATCTGCATCTGAATGTTTTTAAGCATCTTCGCACCTTGAGCGGACAGTCTTACATCAGCATATTGAATTTTGGCCAGGGAGTTCTTGCCACTTCGCGAAATGACCGGCCAAAGTAGAATATATGCTGGTCATTTCTAGTAATTCGGACTTTGGCCACACCTCTCGGCCAAAATGCGAAACGTCCGAATTCGGAAACTGTCCGACCTTCGGGTTTTGGCCGTAACACACACACACACGCACATATATATATATATATATATATATATATATATATATATATATATATATATATATATATATATATATATATATATACACCAGTACTGTGCAAAAGTTTTAGGCAGGTGTGAAAAAATGCTGTAAACAACGAATGCTTTCAAAAATGGAAGTGTTAATCATTTATTTTCATCAATCAACAAAATGCAGTGAATGAACAAAAGAGAAATCTAAATCAAATCAATATTTGGTGTGACCACCCTTTGCCTTCAAAACAGCATCAATTCTTCTAGGTACACTTGCACACAGTTTTTGCAGGAAGTCGGCTGGTAGGTTGTTCCAAACATCTTGGAGAACTAACCACAGATCTTCTGTGGATGTAGGCTTCCTCACATCCTTCTGTCTCTTCATTTAATCCCAGACACACTCGATGATGTTGAGATCAGGGCTCTGTGGGGGCCATGCCATCACTTCCAGGACTTCTTGTTCTTCTTTACGCTGAAGATAGTTCTTAATGACTTTGGCTGTATGTTTGGAGTCGTTGTCCTGCTGCAGAATAAATTTGGGGCCAATCATACACCTCCCTGATGGTATTGCATGATGGATAAGTATCTGCCTGTATTTCTCAGTATTGAGAACACCATTAATCTCCAACTCCATTTGCAGAAATGCAGCCCCAAACGTTCAAGGAACCTCCACCATGCTTCACTGTTGCCTGCAGACACTCATTATTGTACCGCTCTCCAGCCCTTCAACGAACAAACTGCCTTCTGCTACAGCCAAATATTTTACATTTTGACTCATCTGTCCAGAGCACCTGCTGCCATTTTTCTGCACCCCAGTTCCTATGTTTTCGTGCATACTTGAGTCGCTTGGCCTTGTTTCCACGTCGGTGGTATGGCTTTTTGGCTGCAACTCTTCCATGAAGACCACTTCTGGCCAGACTTCTCCAGACAGTAGATGGGTGTACCTGGGTCCCACTGGTTTCTGCCAATTCTGAGCTGATGGCACTGCTGGACATCTTCAGATTTCGAAGGGTAATAAGCTTGATGTGTCTTTCATCTGCTGCACTAAGTTTCCTTGGCCGACCACTGCATCTACGATCCTCAACGTTTCCCGTTCCTTTGTGCTTCTTCAAAAGAGCTTGAACAGCACATCTTGAAACCCCAGTCTGTTTTGAAATCTTTGTCTGGGAGAGACCTTGCTGATGCAGTATAACTACCTTGTGTCTTGTTGCTGTGCTCAATCTTGCCATGACATGAAACTGTCTTCCACAACCTCACCTTGGTAGCAGAGTTTGTCTGTCCCTCACCCAGTTTTAAGCCTCCTACACAGCTGTTTCTGTTTCAGTTAATGATTGTGTTTCAACCTACGTGTGACATTGATGATCATTAGCACCTGTTTGGTATAATTGGTTGATCATACACCTGACTATAATCCTACAAAATCCCTGACTTTGTGCAAGTGTACCTATAAGAATTGATGCTGGTTTGAAGGCAAAAGGTAGTAACACCAAATATTGATTAGATATAGATTTTTCTTTTGTTCGCTCACTTTGCATTTTGTAAATTGATAACAATAAACAATCATTATTTATATTTCTGAAAGCATTCTTTGTTTACAGCATTTTTTCACACCTGCCTAAAACTTTTGCACAGTACTGTATATATATATATATATATATATATATATATATATATATATATATATATATATATATATATATATATATATATAAACAGACACAGTATTTATACAATCACTGGCTCTGCTGAGGTATCCGTTCACTCCAAGTTGACAATGTGTGCCAGAGGATCACTGACCATCCACTCCCAAAATCCCGTCCCTTCCGGAATGACTGCCAGAAGTGGGCTTACTTTGTGTGAGAGAGAGAAAGTCAGAAGTCTTCTATTCCAACTCATTTTACAAGTCCAAGAGAACCCAGCTAATGTGCATTATTGTATTTGGTAAGCCTATTATTTTCTTTTGTTGTCAGAATTTAACAGGGTTTATTGCGCTGGCATCCCAAACCTTAAACCTGTGCTAGTCCTATCATGTGACAATATGTATTGTAAATGTTTGCTCTTCATCCATATGTGCATACTATTCACAGGCATTATAAAGTTATTTATTACTTCCAAATCATTAAAAAACAGAAAGACATATTCACTTGCAAAGAGATACAGTAAGCATCCATCCAATTAAAATATAACAAAAGAATGTAACATTAGTGACAATAATAAATGCAAATTCATTCATTTATCCATTCATCCATTTTTTATAGCCTAAGGCTATACCAGTGGCACCAAATCAGGAAAAGGCAAATGTGTTGATGCTTTTACCCTCACTCATACACAAAGCCCACCTGAATCAGCTGGTCTCACTTTGCTCAGCTTACAGAAGGTTGACTTACTGTGCCACTACACCAAGTAGACTGAATGAAGAAAGCTTGGTATGAAGCAGTCATTCAAACAAATGTCTATATTTAACAACAGTCTATTTCTTATTTTGCGGCTTTGCATAATGCAGTAGGTTTGCCCATACTGGACAGTTCCATTTATTTTCTTTTTATGTCTGAAAGGTAAACACTTTAAAATTATTATCTCCTGTAGGCAGTAACACAAGTCTGTGATTGTCCTTGAGTGGCTCAGTCAAAGCCCATACTTAAACCCCTTAGAACATCTGTGAAGAAACCTAACCTGAAGACTGCAGTTTACAGATGTTTCCCATCCAATCTAATAGCGCTTGAGATGATCTGCCCAGAACGTTGGCATAAACTGCCTACTCAAATAAGGGTCTGAATACTTGTACGAATGAGAGATTTTAGTGTTTGATTCTAAATATAATGGTATTTTGAGTGTACAGCAATTGGCAAAAATGGCCATTTCTGTTTAAAATGAAATCTACAACACAATAAACGTGAAATGGTCTGAATACGTTCTGAATGCACTGTGCATAACTACTACTAAATACTCTTGGACATGTTCTTATTATAAGGTTGGAGAACACAAAATGTTGGTTTCTGGCCACTTGTGATAAACCCCCTCAGATGTAAGATGGCGAGTACGTGAGTGTCTTTGGTGACATTTCCTGTACTGAGGCTGCACTGAGTAGGTGCACAGTGTCCGGTGGGCTATTAGGATACAGTCTTTTCTGTTTGCAAAACTAGTTTTCTATTTAAGCCAACCCCATGAAGTGGTCAAAATTGCCAAGGCAAAGAAAAAAGAGTTCCTTCCATAGAGACTGTTAGGTCTTGACAACCAGAGCAAGAGAATGATGGTCAGGCAGTGAGCCATGGTGTTACGTGGAGAGGTGAGGTGGCTTACACAGAGAGTAGGCAGGATGTTTGGTGTTTTCTTGTGCTTTACCTTTTCTTTTTATATATTTCTGTTGCTATTTTGTGTATTTGTGTGGTCATGCGGTATTTGAGAGTATAATCTCAATAAATACCATGAGATAAACATGAATGTGGTAATAAAGCAAACTTTTCCATAGGATTTTGCATGAAAATTAACTCTAAGCTTTAAAACTAAAATAATCTATTTCTATGTCAATCCATCCAAGTCTACTTTTCCAAGTATGGGGACACATGGGCCAAGAGCATATCTTACCAGTAATACGTAAAGAGTTGAGGCCAACCATGATGGAATGCCAGCCAATCACAAGGCACACTTGCACAGCACCATTGGAGCAATATAATCCAAAATTCACATTGTTGGGAAGAATCTGGAGTTACCTCAGAAATCCTGTATGTTAGGCTGGGTCTCAAACCCAATATGCCTCTGCAAGACAGCAAGTAAATAACCAGCACTGTAGTGGGGATTAATATTAAGTAAGCATGTTTACTTAGTGAGAAAAATTAAGGTGTTAAAAAGATTACTAGACAAAGTAATGCATAGCACTCACATAAGGGGACATTAGCAGTAGTAGGGGAGTGAAGGCATAAGTGTTCCTTAGTTGCGAGGCGCACAAGCAATGTAGGGGTGGGCACCAGGCTTGTGAGTAAGGAAGCAATAAGAGGGGCTCAGTGTTAGGAAAACAGCCATCTAGGAAGCAAGCAGGAGACAAGTAAAGTTTAGTAACTACAAACAGCAGGTGAGAGTGCTACAGGAACCTAAGGGCCTAGCAGGTGTGAAGTTACTGCAGTAGTTTCTTTAAACTTATACTTAACTTCTTAATTCACATCATTTACCCTTTGATAAGAAGAGGTTGAGCAATTAATTAATCCAAATTTTATCATGATGCCAATATGATGCAAGGCCTGTTTGATGTTGGACTTTTTGGAGGGTGACTTGGACAGTTCATACTTCTTTTAGTGCTACATTTGGAGGAGATGCCAGCTAGTCCAGCTTCTCAAGCTCAGGGTCACTCAACTTGAGAAGCAGATGGCTGGCCTGCATTTTAGTAGAGAATTGCCCAGGTGTCCTTTAGGGAGATGGTACATACACTCAAGGCACTCCAGATCAGAGAGGGTAGTGATAGGTCACAGTTGGGTGTATGCACAAGGGAAAGGTGCATAATGTCCAGGGGCATCAACCCCAGAGTTGGAAGTGTCAATCTGTTTTCAGGTTCTTGTGGAGTTGGACAGTGAGTCTGAAAACTCTGAGGTGGTAGGCAGGAATGCTGAGCCCCAACAAGACAACTCAAAACATGCCCCTAAAAAGAGAAAGGTAGTGATACTGGTATTCATTCTAAAGCTGGGACAAGTTTAGTTTGAACAGAAGGCACATCAATGTTTTGGGAAGGTGTATGAGTAGCTTAGTGGAGGACTGGAAGGGGAACAGAGTTTAGAAGAGGGCAGTTTTATAACTATAATGAAGTGACACACTGTCATGTGAAAACAGATACACAAGGTAACTTAGACGTTTTTGTCCCAAAATTAAACAACTAAATTAAGATAAATAATACTTTAAAATTGCCTGCTTTAATTCTAAGTGTATTAGAATAAAAGTTGTAGTTGTGTATAACTGAGCATAAGTATGATATGATAGCATTAATAGAAACTTGGCTAAATAACAAAGATGGAGATGAGTATAACATAGAGGGATACACATTTTTAGGAAGGATAGACAGAACAGAAAAGAAGGGAGTGGTGCTGCCATTTATGTAAAACAGAATTTAACTGCAAGTCTACTTCAATTAAAAGATGAACCACATCTTAATGAAGATGTCTAGAATCGACTAGATGCTGATATTAGTTTCAATTTCCTTCTTTTTAATATTAAAAAGGAATTTTTACAGGGTGATATTATAGTCTTGGGGGATTGTAATTGCTCAAATATTGACTGAGCTATCTTTAAATATAGCAGAGTACGTGAGCAGGAGGCTTTAGACATAATTAGTGACGCTTTTTTAGCCAGGACTAGATACCATTTATCCTCAAGTTCTTAAGGAGGTTAGTGAGTACAAATAGAAACCCTTGACCCGTATCTTTTAAAAGTCTCTGGGTACTGAGAAAATTCCAAAGGATAGCAAATACTATCATGTTATATAAAAAGGTGTTCAGGCAGATCCAAGTAACTGTAAGCCAGCGAGCTTAAAGTGCATCACAAATAAATTAATATAAGGAATTATTAAATAATATAAGGAATTAACATGCTGGAAGAACACAGAGAAAGACTTTAGAAACTGTAATATTATCCATCCAGCTGTTTTTCAAACTCACTAAGTCCAATATAAGATCCCACAGGGCTGATAGATTGGAATCCTTACAACTGAACACCAGCAAAACCAAGGAGCTGGTGGTGGATTTTAGGAGGACCAGGCCCCTCATGTACCCCGTGATCATCAGAGGTGACTGTGTGCAGAGGGTGCAAACCTGTAAATACATGGGAGTGCAGCTGGATGATAAATTGGACTGGACTGCCAATACTGATGCTCTGTGTAAGAAAGGACGGAGCCGACTATACTTCCTTAGAAAGCTGGCGTCCTTCAACATCTGCAATAAGATGCTGCAGATGTTCTATCAGACGGTTGTGGCAAGCGCCCTCTTCTATGCAGTGGTGTGCTGGGGAGGAGGCATAAAGAAGAGGGACGCCTCACACCTGGACAAACTGGTGAGGAAGGCAGGCTCTATTGTAGGCACGGAGCTGGACAGTTTGACATCTGTGGCAGAGTGACTGGTGCTGAGCAGGCTCCTGTCAATCATGGAGAACCCACTGCATCCACTAAACAGTATCATCTCCAGGCAGAGGAGCAGCTTCAGCGACAGACTGCTGTCACTGTCCTGCTCTGCTGACAGACTGAGGAGATCGTTCCTCCCCCACACTATGCAACTCTTCAATTCCACCCGGGGTTTAATGTTAAAATTATACAAAGTTATTGTCTGTCTGTATACCTGCATTGTTATCACTCTTTAATTTAATATTTTCTTTATCAGTATGCTGCTGCTGGAGTATGTGAATTTCCCCTTGGGATTAATAAAGTATCTATCTAATCTAATCTAATCTAAGTTGACTGACTGTCATATTATAAAGTGAGTGGTTACTGTTGATGACACTATTATGAGTTGTACTTGCTGTCTTGTGTACTAGCAGCAGCACACTGCTTGTACCAAGTGTCACATATGACCTCCCCACAGTGACACCTTTCAGTGTGTTAATAACCCAATAGCAACACCTTCCCTCTAAGGCAGGGTTTCTTAAACATTTGTCTGTTGCAACCCAGTCTTACCCTTTTCAATGTCCTCCAGACCCATTCCTTGTTGATTGCATGGATGATCATCAGTGATGGGGGCAGCTTCAATTGGAGAATAAAGGCTGATCGTCAGATTGAAGGAGGAGGACCTTCTTGGAGAATCGTGGACCATCGTTAGAGGGAGGTGGGGTAGATCCTTCTTTGAGAATCATCAAATATTGTCATTTAGTCGAAGTCAATTATCAGAGCATTATCAATTGCTTAATCAACCCACTGTGACCCACTGTGCAACCTATTACCATTAAATACAATATTGACAGTTACGACCTGTAGTTTAACAAACCATGCTCTAAGGGAATGCCCTAAGACCATGTCTGATGTCTGTCCAAGGTGAATGACTGGAGTGGCTGATTTGCTCTCATTTTATTTATATGCTTATTTAGTCAGAAGCTGATCTGGGGCAACCCAATGAACAGCTAAAGGAGGTGGATGCAGACCCTTCTTTAACTTTTGCTTCTGTACTACAAAATGACCCTATGAAAAAATGTTTTGAGATTATTCCTTAAAGAGCATGAGTGCTCCCTCCAAAGTAGAAAGTTGTGTGGGCTCTAACATAAAAACAGCTTAAGTAGATAAGAGTGTCCTTAACTAAGAAAGCTGTAGAAATACAAAAGCTTTCTGCGTTGAAGTGACATTATGACCATAGCTTTTCAAGTAGGGTAGAGACACCTTGCTTATGCCTAACAACAAGAGTACATGTCACCCCTCAGCCTCTGACATAAATGGCTCTGCACTGTGATCTGTAGCTCATATTATCCAAATTATAGATTCCCTTTGCTTTTACAGCACTTGAAGAGGCTGTGTGCTTCAGGCATTTTGGTTGTTACAAATTCATTGTTCCATTACACAACTGATCTTCAAGATGATCCTTAAAAAAGCTTAAATTAGGATACCTCTGAGGAATGCTGCTCTTACCTACGACATATTGAGTTTCTTTTCAACATAACTGAACAGATGTCTGTGCTGTCTGTTCTGCTGATCCACTGTGACACCACACACAAACTGTACATGTCCTTACAGTTATTTTGTTTTTACTTTACGCCTGGCTCCCATTTCCAGTCTCTGACACTTCTGGAATTCAAAAACATACTTCCAGGACGTGTCTGCATTTTAATGAATGGCCCTGTAAAGACACCTCATTTTTTATGAAGATTTTCTAATGTCTCCTGGCCCAAAGTGTCCATCTGACTTGCGTTCTACAAGTCTTCACCCCAGTAAGGAGTTCTGAATTTTTCTGTGCTTATATCTTCTCCCTTCCAGAGAGAGAAGAAAATAAAAAAAATTAGATATGTTAAATGGCTTCTTGCAAATCTATTCCAGACTAATTTGAAGACAAAAGACAGCTAATGACCACCATCTCATTTCTGTTGACCTCACACCTCAATTTTTCTTGGTTCCTCTGTGGGTCTTCTCAGCACAAGGGTGGAAAATAGGAGCTGTGCTATGACGGCATATCTGTTTTTGTGGTGTTATATCATCTAAACCTACATCTGAAACAGGATGTGGCTTTGAGCACTTTTTTATTTCAATATTGACTCTACCTGGACCTTTTATTATGTGTTAAATGACATTAAAAAGTTAAATATTTTTGCATTTTGGCTTATTTAGAATACTTCACAAAGTTCCTTTAATTGTAGCTAGCTAGGTAGGTAGGTTTAAGGTGTGGAACTATATTTTACCTGCACCAGAAGGACGCAAACCTGTGGCATCATTAGGTTATGGTTGGAAAATTAAGTGAGGTGTTAAACCTTCTCCTCCTTGACAAAATAAACAGTTATACTTTACTGATAGTCCAGGTGAAAAATCATCATGGAAAGTTGTACAGATGACAAAATGGTGGGCCCCTCAACTGGTGGTCATGACTAAATGCCACACTTCAGAAGATAACTAGGCAGAAATAACTTGGATGCGAGTACAGCCACTACTGAACACTTTTAATTCATTTAAGGAAATTAGTGAGTCTGGTAATGGTCAAATTGCTTGTCTGTGAAAGGTTGGTTGATCAGTCCAACCTGTCATGTACATATTAGGTATTAGTGTGAGAGTGTGGTGATCCTGGTGGTGATAATGGTAATGGAGACTCTGATGCACATAGTGTGGGATCTAAGAAAACTGTAGGACTAATGCCAGAGGAGGACCAGCACACTACTACTGTACAACTGACACACTCCCACACCCAGTCAATTACTCATTCATTTCACACTCACAATAGATCAGCTTAGACCTTTCAAATTTATACCACATGCAAGATAAGGAATAAGCACGCAAGCTCAATCATTTAAATTCATAGTTTGTTTCTCATGAAAATCCACAGTGGTTATATTTGTTTTTCTAACTTTTAATGATTAGACAGGAAGTACATTCAAAACTGATGTGGCAGGTTAACTGTCAAAATTATTTAGCAAAAATGTCTGCTTCACAAAGTCCTGAAATGAACATGGGTACAGAGAATGTAAAAAGGACCTTAAGCATGTCTTTATAATGCCATCACACATACAATAACTAATTCAATAAGTGCAAGCAACAAGTGCCTCCCTCCTAGCTGCAGGTTAAGCATAATAAAGTCTTCACTAATGCGGAGGTTTTAAAAGAGTGCATTCTAGGTATATTAAGGGTTGCTAGTACTAAAACGATGGGTAAAGTACTGAATCTGTGAAACAGGTATCTCTGTCAGCTATACGGCATGTTCACGTCTTGGCAGAGGATATCCAAAGTCAGCTGACAGATGGTGATCTTATATCCTTAGCCATTGATTAATCGACCAACGATGTAGCTGTGGCACAACCAGATGAAGTAAAATTCAGAGTGGAACAGCATGTGGGCTTTGAGTGTGTCTGAGCTCCGCTCTCGAGAATGTGCTCCTTGAAGGGCTCCCTCTTCTAGTCTCTGACTTCATTATTGAAGTGGCAAATGTGGAGTGATCATTAAATTATCTTTTCTGAAACTGAAGCCGCAAGTGTGGAGTGAACTATTTAATTTCTTTATGAATTCTCTCGTCCTGCCTTGTTTGTTTATTTAACATTGAATTCAGTACATATTCCTATCAAACTCTTTGCACATGCCTACTTTTATAGATACAGTACCTGATGTTTATCAATTGAACATAATTTTAATGAGAAAAATGTGTTAGAGGAGGACAACTTGAGGCCTAAGGACACTCGCATCTGGGCCATACCAGGCCTTCAGGCCACTAATCTATGATACCAGCATCAGAATGTCCATCAGTGAATGATCATCATAGTCATTTGACCTTGATTTGGTCTAGAAGGTTTTGGATGCAGCCTGGTCATCTTCAAGGAGTCTTGCCACTTCCTGTTGAGAATTCACCCATAGCACTGACACAAACAATGTGCCATGGTTTGGTCCAATTATTCTCTTTATTGCCCATTCAAGTTCCTTTGTATGTTTTCTCTTTGTAATTTACAGTATGTTTTTCATGTTTATTTATGTTTTGTTTCTTTCCTTATTTTGTAGTTTAGTTTCTCTGTGTAGTCACATGTTCTGCTATGTCCCTTGTGCTTTGTGGGTGGTCCCCCAGGAGGTGGAACCCCCCCAGCCCTATAAAGGCTGAGAGGCCTACAGGTCAAATTTGGCTTATTTCGTCTTATGTGATTGGTGTGGTGAGTTCTCTTTTGTTTTCTTGTGATTTTTTTTAATATGCTAGATTTCTGACATTAGCTTTGCTCTTTGACCATGATTATTACATTCTATTTCTGGTGCTTTTTATGCTATTGGATTACCATTTTGCATATCCCTTTTGCCTTTTTATGCTCTTTAATAATTTTGGAGTTACAGAACCATTTATAAATTAAACCTTTTATTTTTATAAAGATTCTTTGTCTACTCTTTTCTTGTGCGGCCAGAGGTTTATGGTTACCCTCTCCCTCTCAGAGCATTTGCTAAAGTACTTTGGGACTTATGGATTTGTGGCCAGTTTCTCATTTTGACGGCCTGCTGGTCTCTTCTGGGAACTGACAGAGTGAAGTGTGCCACGGTTGGGTGCACCAGTAACGATCCTGGCTTGTTCCCCAGCCAGTGTGGAGACCCCTGTGAAGACTGTGGAAGAGAACTCTCCGTATCATAACACTACGGTGCAAGCTAAAATTATTCTCAAAGGAAATGCTGTCAGGATGTGCAGTGCTAAGGCCTATGACAGTTTGTCACCTGTTTTATTTTTTAAGTTTAAGGTTTTTTTTTTTTTTACGGCTAGTTTAACCATAAAGCATCACACTGAGCAGATCATTTTTAATTGCACAATAGCTGAACAAGTACAGATGCACATGTGCACATAATGCAGAACACCAAGTGCAGCGAAATTCTTTCCTGCATGCCAAACCAAAGCCTAAAACAATCAACCATTAATATCATGGTGGTTCTGCTGTTTAACAATGAATAATTAAAAAAAGTAATTAGAGCTGCACAGAAAGTGAAAGTACAAAATAAGTATAAACATTGATAGAAAGTGAAAGTATTTAACATTGCACAGCAAAGTGACATTGAAAGATAATTGGTAAACAATGATGAGGCTGCTAGGGTCATAGGGTCATTATTGTCCACTTTACAGAGTACAGTGACATTCTTACATGCATTTTTGACAGTATCAGTATTGCAATATGAATGCATTATGAGCCTCTTTATAGCCTCAACATAAAAGCTGCCCCTAAATCTTGTTTTAGCGTGTGCTGATGGAGCCGAGCTGCTTACTAGATGATAGGAAAGAGAAAAATGTCAGTGTAGGATATGTGGCATATGTAATAATGCAGATTGCCTTCCTGAGGCACTTCATGGTGTAAATGTCCTGGATAACTGGAAGCGTTGTGCCGGAGATCATCTGTACTGGATGTGACATTAGAACTCCCCCCCACCTCTGAACAAACGTGTGTCAGGCATTCTGGCCTATCAATGTCAGTACCTCAGAATGGTTGTACCACCTGCACACTTCATATCATGATATACATTCACTTTTATCACTAGTCTTTACAATTTTGTTTATCTACAAACATTCCTGTGGACTAAAATTGTTCCTTTAATGGTTTTTTGGATGTCATATTTTGTTTTGTGCTTCCTGTCTGGTACAGTATACTGGACCATCTCTTTTAGGTTCATTTTTATTTCACAGAGCAGTTTATTTTTCATAGCTGAGACCCATTCAATCAGAATATGCACCAGAGAGGCTGTAAGTCTGCTGGCTTAAAAAATCTGTATGTTTTACTATTAGGAATACATCTTAGTATTCATCTCATCTCTCCACTATACAGTAAATGACCACTTTTAACAACGTCTTTAAGACTTTGGTAAACCTAAATAAGGCACTCATGTAACATTCCCTGTTGAAGAGTGGAGGGATTCGGCTCCCATAGCCTGTCAGATTAATGATTCAATACTACATTTATCCATGTTCTATTGGACAGACTTTGAGAGATTAAAAGATGGTTTTAATAGTGTCATTATAAACCATTATTCCAGTTAGAAAAACCGGATTGTTGAACTCTATGAAACCTGGTTAACAGACATACGTTTCTCTGTGAGTAGCCTGGTTATTTGGCCACATAAACCCTTAACCAGGTTACAGTTAAGTATTTTGTAGTCTGTGTATGTCTGTTGCACTCCATTAGCTTTACACATGCTTTCAACAGCCACAGGTGGAAGGATCCACAAAATACATTTCCTGAGGCAAATATTCAGGTGACCACATACACTACACCTGGTTGAAATAATCTGGCTCAATATTTCAGAAATCGTTAAATTTATGTTGATGAGCTGAATGTACAGTGCTAAGATCAGCAGTACAATCTCAACAGCAGTAAAGTAACATGGTAAAAGTAACATGCATTAAAATTAAATTAAATTGCTTTTTAAAGTAACGAGTCACCTAACACAATACTTAGTTTATTGAAGTAAAATACCTGCATTATAATTATACCAGCAAATCTGGGTGTAAGACAAGAAGCACATGTACTGGTATTACTCTCCTTTGCAGGGCTCAATCATATAACCAAGCAGAAAACAGTGTGCTACGGGCAATCGGGTAACAGAAATATATTTTAATAAAATGTCAGTTTACTGCATATACTCACATATAAGTCGGGTCTTGAAACCTGAAAAATCGATCATAAAATCAGACCCCAACTTATATGCCTGTTCAAAAATGCAACATTAATTTTTTTTTTTTACACATCTTCTTGCCTCCTCCAATCTCGCATCAGTTTCTCAAATGCATCGAATTTTGTTGCAGCAGTGCAGTTACCAATTTCTTTCACTACTTCAAAGATGTTTAATTTAAAACCAGCTTCATATTTTCTTCTGATCGAACGCTCCACCATAGATAAGGGATGCTCTTACGATAAGGGTGTATGAGGATATGAGATACAAAAAACACAAATCAATACAAACGTTGCTTTGGAAAAGTTCAGGTATTACCGTGTGGTCATGTAGGCACAATACACAGAAAAAAAAAGGCAGTGTGCTCCGTGGTTTCTCTCTCAGGTGGGCATTAGCATATCATAATCCTTTGTATTAGTTTTCTGCATTCGACTTACATGACTGACATTATAAAATACCAGAAATTATAGTGTAAAATCAAGTCCCGACTTATCCATGGGAGAACTTATCCGCGAGTATATATGGTAGTTTTCACCCATCCAATTTCTATAGATATGTTGAAATAGTGTGATAAGATGATGCAGTGGCCAGTGTTCAAATATTGAATCTTTGGGGGTTCTGAGGGCTCCACAATCTATTAATCATAAAACATATTACAAATAAGGCACCATTTCAATTTGACAATTGATTTCCAATGACACAGCCATTACTAGGGATTATAACAAATTGTAAAAATCAACTGATGAATAAGAAAGTTCTATCTGATTTTAACAAGAAACCTTAACATGTCTCACTACGCGTTTATGTGCTTACAAGCATGTCTTGACTGCTCCAATATGGCAGACACATTGAGGTGGAGAGGAATCACCGCCAATAGGAACAGCAAGCAATGTGGCAGCTATGTGTGTCTCTCCATGATTTGCATAGTTAGGTGGCTATGAAGTTGTTTATTGGCTAAAGTCAATACTAAGCTTTCCATTTTGTAGTTACTCCAAACACCCAAGAAACAATATTCAAACAACAGCAATTATAACAATAATACATTGAAATAATGAAAATATACAATCAAAAAAATATAATGACACAAAATCACAAAAGACACCCTAAAGCAAAGTCACAATATATTCCAAAAAATATTTTTTTAATATTTGCAAAAAAATAACTCAAGTGCATCTAATGCCAAGAAAAATTAAATGCAATAGTAACAACCAAATTCAAAGTGCAGATGTACAGTAGAGCAAAAATGTTATTTGGAAAAATAACTTGCTTTGTGAAAGAATACAAAGGATCCTGCACATCATTCATCATAAGAACAGGGAAGTTTCACAACTCAATTATCCAAACGTGATGGCTCCTCTTGAAGCCTGTTTAGACCTCTCATAGTGGAAACGTCACTAATCATGGTAGATGTAATCCTTGGTAAATGGTAAGTGTTCAGGTGCTGGCCTTTATTCTCTGCGTTTCTCTCTCTCCCTTTACACTTACAGTAAGTAGATAAATTATAACATTCTTCAGTATCACAGCCATTTTCACAACAGTCCACCACTGTGATTGTGACTGATAGAGTTAGCTTTAGAATGCCTTCATTTTACAGTACTGCCCATAACTTATTCAGCTGGTGAATGAATTCCTTTATACATCTGTTTTGATCAATTCTGTTTTCACTGAGCTTATTTTTCAAAAGTATTTATTTTCCTTATGAAAAAATATGTCTCTGTAATGTACACATTATAAAAGTGTTTTCCCTTTCCTATTTTCATTTTCTGTTCCTC
The DNA here is from genome assembly GCF_900747795.2 of Erpetoichthys calabaricus. NCBI lineage: Eukaryota > Metazoa > Chordata > Cladistia > Polypteriformes > Polypteridae > Erpetoichthys > Erpetoichthys calabaricus. Next base: position 82,436,811 of record NC_041405.2, read on the forward strand.
TCAAGTCTCATTAAAACTACTTTTTACAAATTATATCTTTGTTCTTGCTTCTTAGGAGATATTTTTCCAGATTTTGGTTTGTTGTGAATGCTGAGCTGGGCCATTGGATTTGGAGAAAGAGCGTTCATGTTTACTACATCATAAGTGCTGGGCAGTTTCTTTAAAGGAATGAAATTGGAGACAATGAAGGAGAAAATCAAGAATCAAAATGCAACCCTTAGAGATTGACAGACCCACAATAAAGTTCATAGACCTAACATAACAAGGTCTGAAGGAATCAGGCAATAGTTTTTGAAAATTGGCAAGGATCTTATTATATAGTTTACATACATGACAAATACCAACATATTAAGCAATATATTTTTAATATTACATTTTGTAAATATCTAATTTCTGGATGTCCAGCAAGCAGAGAATCATGAAAGCTGTGAAAAACAAAAGATTGAACAATAGGAGCAAATGAAAGAGGGTTTAGGTGGCTGAAGGAAGCTTTTCAGACTGAGTTCTAATTTAATCTCAGATTGTAGCCAAATGTCAAAATGAATGAAAGAATGAATAACAGGAAATGAAAAGCAGAAGAAAAAAATGATCACCCTGAAATGATAAAGACCAAGGTCCAAGAAAATCTGAAATTCAAGCTCTAAATTCATAAAATGTGAAACAAGCAAATTTTTGAAAACATCAGAAATCTCAAAGAAAGATCTGAAAGTAAATGATTTCATGAAATGCCATATTCATATCATAACCAAACCAACTTCCAAAAATAAGTAATTACAAATAAAAAAAAAACTTTCAAAGCAGAAAAGCAAAATGAAAGAACACAAATATTGAAATAAAAGGGAGCAGCAGAAAAACACATATTTGTTGAGTGGAAGTGTGTCTGGTTACCTACCAGGTAACGCTTGTGGTTGGTCTGCAAGTCGGCAAACATCCACCACGGTGCCCTCTTCAGTTGCGAGAAGCAGAACATAGAATGTTGCAAAGTTTTACTGTCAAATAATGCAAAGAGTACGCGACACGTGTTTCGCCCTAATTCTGGGCTCTGCTTCTCACAACTGAAGAGGGCACCATGGTGGATGTTTGCCGATTTGCAGACCAACTACAAGTGTTACCTGGTAGGTAACCACCCATACAATCAGATTGTGATTCAGACTACGAATGCCATGAATATATATATATATATATATATCACTGTATATATATGGTAAAGCATGCACGTTAGAAAAACACCTTCTGGGCTATAGGGGGCCCTGTCGCTAATGCTATCCTCTCATTCCTTCCCCACAGCACTGAGAAGGCGTCCCTTGAGGGCAGTTGACCCTGTCCCTTCCAGTTGGAAGACTATAAAAACCTGATTCTCCCAAATGGTGGTGTCTCCTTTGGACCAGGAGTTAGTAGAGGATGCAGTCCAGACCTGCTCTTACGAGCTTGTCCTTTGAGAAGCCAAGAGGGCTCTTTTCACTTTAGTTTATACTTTGTGCCTTTTTGCTTGAACCTCCCAATATGATTAAAAAGGGCAACCTGACAACACTTCTCTGGACTCACCCTGTTTATCCCATCCATTCACTATACAGGTATACAGTATAAAATGCGGAAGTATACTGAAACAAGAACAAAAGGAATGAAAACAGTTATGAAATATGTTAGAAAAAACAAAAAGTGAAATAAAATTTTTTTTTTAACCCAGTCTATAATAAAAAGTACAGATAAACTGTGCTCAAGGGTGACAAGGTGCCATATTTCTCTTGTGAGAAAAAATAACTGGAAAAAATAATATTAGAGAAAATGTTATTTAGTAAAGTTAACAAATGGAGTTCTTTGAGTGTAAAAGGCAAAGATCAGGAGATAACAGCCTCAGTTTCATAGAAGTCATACTTGTGACAGCAGAGATTAAAATATTTCTTGTTATTGTGACTCAGTTATGTTCTCATAATTCTTGTCAGTGGTTTCACAAATCCTGGAAAAAATAAAAAATGTAATTCATATATGAAAGAAAAAACATATCTATAAGACATGACAAGATGCTAAAGGATCTGCTCTCACTATTTTAGTGCTTAGATCGATCTTTTTAGCATACATGAGAAGCCATACTTTCTTATTCTTAAATTTAGGCTTTAAGGAGTCAAAATAAAGAAAATTAAGACATTGTAGCTCACACCTTGATAAATATAATTAAACTTTATAGGTTGTAACCTGCCTGCTCTCAGAAATAGCTTCTATTTCTCACATAAACTAAAAATAACTACAGAAAAACAACACTTCTGTGTCACAGGTTTACTATCAAAAACTAACATCTAGGGTCCTTCAGGTAAACAACTGTTGAATAAAATTTGTAATTGAAGTATACAATTTAGAAAGCTATAGAAATATATAAAATTGTGTTGCTTTTTTAAAAATCCATCCATCCATCATCCAACCTGCTATATTCTAACTACAGGGTCACGGGGGTCTGCTGGAGCCAATCCCAGCCAACACAGGGCACAAGGCAGGAAACAAACCCTGGGCAGAGTACCAGCCCACCGCAGGGCACACACACACACACACACACACACACACACACTAGGGACAATTTAGAATCGCCAATGCACCTAACCTGCATGTCTTTGGACTGTGGGAGGAAACCGGAGCGCCCGGAGTAAACCCACACAGACACGGGGAGAACATGCAAACTCCACGCAGGGAAGACCCGGGAAGCGAACCCAGCTCTCCTAACTGTGAGGCAGCAGCGCTACCCACTGCGCCACCGTGCCGCCCATCTTTTTTTAAAAATGATTATTTAAAATGTTTAGATTACTCATAATGGTCATTGGCTGTACTGAAAGCTGCTTTCCATTCATGCTTGCCTCTCGTACAGATTTACTATAAAGAACATCACAAAAGAAGCATTAAAATGTACTCAGCAGTCAAAGCAGCTCTGATAGAGAAAGACCAGAATGACAAAAGGCAGAGAATTGTGGGCCTCAATGGTAATTCTGCTCCAAGCTTGATAATCAGAACATGAACAACGCATTCTTCCACTGATGATATGACAGCTCGAATAAAGCCAATGTTTAGGTTTTCTTTAAAATATGATTCCAGTAACTTGGCCTCAGATAGACAAAGCATACAAATGATCTTAACAGGCCAGTCATATTACTTTCTGAAAATTTAGGAAAAAAAACGGGATAATTTAAACAATTATTGAAGCAAGCTTTTATGATGTAGAACTTGATCTCCCAAAATTTTGTAATACTTGTGAAAATCAATCATAAAATACATAAGAAATCTGACAAATGAGAGGAGACCATTCAGTCCATCAGGCCTGTTTCTTTAGCTAATAGCTAAGCTGTCTCAAAATCTCATGTAAATTCTTCTTAAATGTTTTAAAGGTTTCTTCTTTGACTGCAAGTCTTTAGTAGTTTGTTCCAGAATCCCACAACTCTTTGCATAAAGACATGCTTCCTGGCCTCAAGACTTAAATGCACTCCTCCTTAATTTCTACTGATGTCCTCGAGTACATCATATGAATTTCCAGTTTCCCTAAAATTCGCAAAATTTTTGCAAAGTGGTATTACATAGATGATATGGTGAATTATTCAACATAACTAAAAGAAATAAGTGTAATATGCTCAGAATCTTTTATCTGCAAGAAAACATGGAATAAGGAGGTCACTCTGGCCGGCCACTTATTAAATTACAGAGTCCTAGTCTGTGGAGGTTCTCCTTAGACTTGCCTGCTCCCTGATGATATTGATGGCCTTTCACCAGTCAGAATTAAATAATAATGCTGTTGACTTGAAGAACAGAGTTGAACAGATGCTGAATTAAAATGCAATGGAAGGTGCTAACCAGAAAATGAAATGAAATCTGCAGAATTTATCAAAAAGCAGGCAAAGGTTAGAATACTGAAAGTAATCAGAAAATTGTTTGTCAAATGTCAACCAGCAGAAAAAGGGTGATACTCAAACAGTTTTAGAAAAGGTATTAATACTAATTAATTTTTGGAGGCCTCTTTTAGCCTCTGCTAACACCAATAAAGATAGACTGAGAGAGCTGTCAAGATGACACAAAATGTCATGTGACCTCTTTGTCACATAACCATCAACAGGCATTGTGATAGTAAACAACATAACTGTGGCCACACAGCACCTACCCAAAAGCAGAACACAAAATGGCTTCCTCAGAATAATGAGAATGTAAAAAATACAAAAGAACAAGTACAAGAACTTCAAAACTGAGAATAAGATGTTCCAAAATCGAAATTACAGTTAGGGTAGAGGCTAGAATTTCCAGCCACCATTTCTCTTGTTCTGGCAGACAGAGCTGTGGATAGGAGATGCACAAAGTTTTATGAGCTGGCAAGCTCTAGTTTAAATGTTCATTAATTGCCCTGGAAATAGTAGAGTTCAGCTTAAAAGAAAGTTTTCTTTATGTTCTCTGCCAGTATGATCCATATGCCTAGCACAACTAGAGCAGCTTTAACAGACACTGTAGTTTTTCCACTTGGTTGCTCGTTCGTTAGTCGAAATGAAGGTCTTGCTCTCCAATTGTACCCCAGGGTCATTACTTGCCTTTTCCCTAACAGCCGTTTTTTGGTATTCCAGCACAGTGTAGACCAGAGTAGTAAACCAACACACTGAAGCACAAAGGCATTTCTCTACTGTATCCGAAAAAAGCAAAATGGTAGAGTGAATAACTCTCAAACACCCAGTCCATTTCCCATCTTAATATATGAACAATTAGATAAATGTGTCCAGTTGTAATACCCCACCAACAAAACGCCATCTGTCAGACGCTAGTGACAAATCTCCCATTTGGAACAACAGCACCACCTGCATTTTGTTACTATCTACCTGAGATTGGTCATTGATCTCACCCAGACTCCAGTCATCAGCAGACGAGGCCTGTGATGGACGAAGCTCCCACTGACTTAGGGACTTCAAACAAAAGAAGTTAGGTCTCTCCGCTTCTCTTTGTCACTAACTAAAAGAAATCAGTTTTAAAAATTTTCAAAGAGATTTTTATTTGCGACAACTGAGACGCATGTGCTTTTCTAAATCTCAGAGGTACACTTGTAAGATAAGGATGGTTTACTTGATGTCACTGTTGTCCAAAAGGTAGAGGCAAAGCACAGCTCCAGGGTAGGACCGGTGAACCAAGCATGGGTTTGTCATCATCTTTAACTGTCAAAGGAGTGGACATTTTCTTATTTGATCAACATTATTAAGATCATCCACACTTAACATTTTTTTCTTACAGCAGCCTGTAATAACATTCAGTCTATGTAGCGACTTCCAATTAGTTAATGTCTTTCAGTGTATACATTTGAATCAGTCGCCAAAGGAGGGTCACCATTACTTCATCATCTTATGTTTATAGGGTGACACTCATTGAATTTGTGTAGTCGCCTGAAATAGAAAATGGCTGACAAAGTGGTCTGTGGGTTTTCCAAACCATAGTAACCTATCAAAAATTGTACCGGTAAATCATTTTGAAAAAAACAATTACTCATGGTTTCAAATGAATACCAAAAATAACTAATCCTTATCAAATGAAGCTGATGCACAAGAATACAGTACTTGGCAGCCTTTCTGAATATGATTTTTCTAATCTAAAAAAATTCTAAATGAATGGGGAATTTATATTTCATAAAAATCAACACAGGAGAAGATGAATAATTAGTTGGGATTGACTGACTAGATTTTCTACCTAAAACTCTTGTGGTAGTGTTCTGAGCACTTTAGGCCAAATCTACAATATTACAATGATTCAAATAAATGTGACAATTACAAAAATACTGTCTTTAGCATTTACACCACAAAATGACAATACCAACATTTATAAACAACAGCCAGCTAAATGATTGTAGTTTTTAAAGGGTACCACTGAGAAAGTCAGGGTGTCTTGTAATAGCCAATCTGCGTCCCTGCATGGAGCTCTTGGGCTCATCAGCTCTTTAGTTACTGTCCCCAATTCTTTGTGCGGAGACATCCGGTCCACACAAGTCAATGGCAGCTTCTCTCATAGCAGTTCATTACAAGCAACTAAGTGCTGCTCGTAATATTGTGACTTTGCAAAAATTAGCCTAAAATCCATATAGGAACAAAAGAAGTTTGACAAATGAGGGGAGGCCTTTCTGTCCATCAGGCTTGACTTGTTAAGTTGCCCAGTGTCTCATTCTGAAAAGTGTCTAGCTTTCTGCTTCAGCTGCAAGACTCATTAGAAAATTAGAACGACTGGAATGAGAACAAGCCATTCAGAACAACAAGCTCATCCAGTTTATTCACAAAGACTGTACAGAACAAACATCAAGTTGTTTTTTGAAGATACCTAAAAGCTTGCTCTCCAACAGACTGCTTGGTAATTTATTTCACGTGTCTAAGGTTCTTCACATGAAGAAAAACTTTCTAACGTTTGTGCGAAATGTACACTTTCCGAGTTACCAATCGTGTCCTGTTGTTCTTGTTGAAGAATTTATTTTAAAGTAGCAGTCTAGATCCACTGTACTAACTCCCTTTATAACTTTAAACCTTTCAATATCTTAACCTCCATTTCCTTAAACTGAAAAGTTTTCAGATCCTTCAATGTCTCCTCATAGCATACAGTGACATGCAAACGTTCGGACCCCCCTGCTTAAAATGTCTGTTACTGTGAAAAATTAAGTGAGAGGAAGATGAACTAATTATCAAAAGTCATAAAGTTAAAGATGACACATTTGTTTTCAGCATTTTATGCAAGATTAGTGTATTGTTTTTGTTTTGTGCAATTGTACAGTGAAAAAATGAAAGGAGTGCCATGCAAAAGTTTGGGCACCCCCAGACATTTGAGGTCTCAGACCTTCATTAGCTCATCAGGACTATGGCTTGTTCACAGCCATTGTTAGAAAACCCCAGGTGATGCAAATTGCAATGCTGTAGAAATTCTGACTCGTCAAACCTTACAATCAAACCTCCAACAATCAGCAGCCAGGGGCACCTCTAAGCAGCTGCCTAGCACTCTGAAAAATAAAATAATTGATGCTTACAAAGCATGAGAAGGCTACAAGAAGATAGCAAAGTGTTTTCGGGTAGCGGTTTCTTTAGTTTGTAATGTTAATAAAAAATGGCAGTTAAAAGAAACGGTGGAGGTCTGGAATACCAAGAAAACCTTCTGAAAGAACTGCTCGCTGGATTGCTAGAAAACCAAATTAAACCCCCATTTGACTACAAAAGACCTTCAGGAAGACTTAGCAGACTATGGGGTGGTGGTGCACTGTTCTACTGTGTAGCAACAACTGAACAAATATGACTTTCATGATGGAGTCAGCAAAAGAAAAGCTTTCCTGCATCCCAGCCACAACATTCAGTGCCTGAAATCTGCAAAAGAACATCTAAACAAGCCTGATGCATTTTGGAAACAAGTCCTGTGGACTGATGAAATCAAAATTGAAATTTTTGGCCACAATGTGCAAAGGTATGTTTGGAGAAAAAAGAAAAAGAACACGTCTCTCAACTATTAAGCATGGTGGTGGATAGAGCAGCTTTGGGTTTATGTTGCAGTTAGGGGCACTGGGAACATGTCATTGGTAGAGGGAAGAGTGGATTCAGATAAATACAAGCAAATTCTGGAAGCAAACATCATAACCATCTGTAAAAAGTCAAAGTTAAAAAGAAGATGGGTCCTACAACAAGATAATGATCCAAAACACACCTCAAAATCTATAATGGAATACCTCAAGAGCCGCAAGCTAATGTTTTTTCCATGGCCCTCTCAGTCTCCTGACCCAAACATCATTGAAAATCTGGACAGATATCAAAGTAAGATGGCGGAAGAGCCTTTCAGAATTAGAAACCTTTTGCAAAGATGAATGAGCAAAAAATACCCCAAATAAGAATTGAATTTCTCTTAGCTGGCTACAAAAAGTGTTTATAAGCTGTGACACTTGCCAAAGCGGGTCTTACTAAGTACTGACCATGTCAGGCGCTCAGATGTTTGTTTCAGGTCTTTTTCATTTTTGGGGTTTTTTGTACTTGTAAATGATGGAAATAAAATATTAAATACTAGCCAACCCACGGCGTAGCATACGCTGCATAATTATTTATTGATGGGTGAACACTTCCTGAAAGACACAGTTGTCCAAATGGGGTGGGTTTGAGGATACGACTGTGAGTGAATGAAAAGATGGAACTCTGGAGAGAGCAACATACAATTGTCCGTGACTGAAAACTGATTTTGGCAGATACAGGCATATCGTTTTGAAAGTTTGTCCCTGCGCCTTATTAATTGTCATTGCAAAGGCTAATCTAACAGGACATTGTCTGCGTGTAAAAGTAAAAGGCAAATTTGAATCTGATGGGGTCAGGGAAATCCGGGGAATAAGGACAGTTTGTGAGGTAGCAGCTGCGATAGTCTTACACTCCAGTACATTGCGGTGAATGCTGGTAACAGTCAGGCGGGCGGGCAGGCGGGCAAGCCAAAAAAAACACTATGCTCTTAGTATTGTATGAATCAGGTTTTTGTAGACAAAGGTTTTCCCTGTTCCTGCAGGACCATCTAAGAAGAAGCATATTTGTCACGGATGGGAATCGCTGTATGCAGGGTGTAAAACAGTTTGGGAGGGTGGACACGGTCGTGCGTATCCCATGACGCAGGAGGAGGGTTAGTGTTGGCGGGCGGGGCTCTGTCATGCGTATCCCATGGTCTCTGTTTTGCGTGCCATGGTCGGCTGCTTAGTGAATTATATATATAGATTAAAGAAATGTGTCGTCTTTAACTTTATGCCTTTTGGTGATCAGTTCATCTTCTGTTCACTTTACTATTCACTGTAACAGACAATGCCCAAACTTTTAGATGCCACTGTATACCTCTTAGTGCTGGAATTGGCCTTGTTGCTTTCATCTGGACTTTCTCCGGTGCTGTAATAAAAAAATAAAGTAACTCGTCGGATTGTGCCAGATTTCCGCTACACCTTTTGTGAAGAAGCACCTGCTGCTTTCTGTCTTAAATGCACATCCCCTTAGTTTCCGCTGGTGTTCCTCGACACAGTACCTGGTTCACCACTTCAACAAAAGAATTCTGATGGACCAGGTTTATCGATGCCTTTGAGAGTTCTGAAGTGGCTGACGCCTCATATCCTTTCAGAGCAGATATGGTTTACATGTTGGATTGCGTTGCCATCTCTTCCTCTTCATGTGCCCATTTGATGGCAGTAGTTTCAGTCTGCTTTCACCTGCACTGAACATCGTGTCTCACCTTTCCAGTATGTCAAACCTCACAAGATTCTTCAAGGACTGGTAGAAATATACACAGGGTCTTAGAATAGAAGGAATACAATCAGTGGACTGCTCTCTGGTTTTGGCACTTTCCATTATTGTGATCAAATTTTAATCAAAATCAACAAATATACAGCAACAGCAACAGTGAAAACTCATTTTAAAATGAAAACATAGACCCACCTAACCTGCAAACCAGGCCACAATATTGTGAGGGCAGGTTAAAAAATGAATTGGATTTTACTAACCACAGTGATTTTAAATTTAGTAAAATTCAATAGCACAATTATAAAAAAGGTACAATATGAAAACATGAGAGATGCCAGAATAGCCACAGGAGAGATCTGCAACTATACAATCAGGTCAACTATACAAGCAGAGGGGACACTCTAGAAAGATTAAGAAATCCCACATCACGAATCTCCAACTGCCCAGTTACCAACCAGCCCAGCATAAGCTGGCAACAGTAGTTACTAATATTGGAACTGGCAAACCCAATACTGCAACTTAGTACAAGCAGGAAGACTGGTATGTGCTATTAAGCTACTGCAGATGTCCAAAATGCATCCGCCGTTTCAAATTCAACTAGCCAAGATGGATGTGTCACTTCTCTTCTTAGGCGGCTACAATGACTTCCTGCAGCATCACACATTAACTTGAAATTCTTGATGCTTGCCTTCAGAATAGTCAACGGGTTAATACCTGTGTATATGGTGTGATACAAAGCAGGGCATCAACGAGCCCCAAACCCCAACATGAACACATTAAGAGCCCCGGGTTCAGATAATGGATGGATGGATTTTATCCAAAATACACAATATCTCCACAAGTTAACAAAACCACAGGTTTCTCTCTCCACAATCCAATTCTTCTCCGCAATTCCTCTCACCACCGCAATGCCCTACTCCAGCACCCAGTGACCCCAGCAGGGTTGCTCTGCTGGACTACATTTCCCGCCATGCCCTGCTGGCTTCCCACTGGGCAATGATATCCAGGGCTGCTGCCATCTAGCGTAGTGGGAGAGTAAAAAGCCCCCAGCGACATCTTTCCTTTCCAGTCGGCTGTCTGTCCATCCCTTTTGGTACTTCCTTCCGGGTCTGATCCCCTTCTCCTCCCTGGCTGGGATGCCTATCTGCCTGTTAGGAGCCTCCCATCCGAGTGAGGAACCATCCCCTCTTCTGGCCGAGATGTCCGCCCAGCCCATGTGGCATCTACAATGGAGACCCCGAGTGCTATGCTGCTCTCGTCTGCTCAGGTCTGCCAATGAATGGCATCGGGTGATGCCACCTCTGAGTGGTATCCAGTCTCAATCCAGAAACTTTTCACATGTATCTCCTAGTTGGTGGATGAGCTGCCCACCTCCATTTGAACTTCCAACTCCCACAATGTGCTTAAGAAGCCACCTGTTCTGTCATTAGTGTCAAATTGTTCATGTATGTTTTTTGCTCTGCGAATATCAGCCATATTGGTAATTGAAATTTTTATATTTCTAGCTTAATAACTATTTGCTTATGGTGATCAGCTTTTGTAACCTGTTCTGCTATACTTGTTCAAAACAGTCCCTAGGTTGCTGTCACTTAATTATGTTTGACTTCATATGTACGTCTCTTTGGATAAAATCATCTGCTAAGCAAATAGATGTAAATGTAATAATCCACAGAACTCAAGAAGGTCCAGGCTGTGAAAGGGGATTTCCAGTAACTAAAAGAGAATGAGAGACGTGGGGAAATTCCAGCAAGGCGCCAGTGCCAACTTGGCTGCCCAAGGCAAAAAGCCTTACACTGTGTAGGGAGATGACAAGGATGAGCAGTAGCAGGAACAAGAGGCTACTGCCACATTATAAAACAAGTGTCTCACAGAGGTAACAATGGCAGACATGTTTGGTCAAACATTACAATCAAAATGTTATCACTTGTGACCACCAGGAGACACCGTCGAGCTCCCAAACCCTAGACACAAACACACCACGACAGTCCTAGTTGCAAATTATTCACCAAATACCTTTTTACAGTCCACACCACAATGTCTAATGCATAATACTCCTTCGCAGTCTGGTGAGCTTTGCTGTCTACCTCCCGACTCTGACTCACTGCAGGAGGCTGGACGGCTTCCTTTTATGTTGGATCCAGGGAGTACTTCCAGTACCAGGGCATAGCGCGATGGAAACATTTCTGGGTCAACTGGAAGTCACCCAAAACAAGAGAGTCCTTCTCCCTGCAGCACCCTCTAACGTCATACAAGAACCGCAACAGGGTTGTTCCTCAGGACTACAAATCCCATGGATCCTTGCAGGGGTCTGGTTCAGCACCAGCAGAGCACTGCCATCTATTGTATTGGGGGAGGAACTGCTCTTAATAAACAACCTACCCAATCCATCCATTAATCTTTCTCCCTGACTGGGATAATAATCCTGCCCCATCCCAGCTGGGTTAAGCCTACTCTCATGTTGTCCTTCCGTTATGGCTTCTCAGGCAGGCAAGGATCCACCTTCCATCCCAGTCCATCCTGCATGATGTTTACACACTGTGAACAGTTTCTTCAATCTTAATTCTTTAATTTATACTCAAAACCACTTGACCCTCAGCCCCTGGCTTCTGTACCTACAGCTAACACCCCATTGGGAAGAACCACTTAAGCCAAAGCTTCAATGGAATGAAGCAGCTGGTGAAAGTAATAAAAGTATAACACTGACAACTGGAGGATGAAAAGAGAGCACCATGTCAAGCAAAAGCCCAAAGAGCTGCTCAGAGATCACACACTCTGACTTTCTGGTTCTCCAGAGCAGGGAACCTCTCTGCTTTCTTGATTTCCTTATCTATGCCATACGCTTCTCCTTCTACTTAGATACACACAATTCTCTGCAGCAGGGACATACTGGCTCTACTCATTAAATTTCATTTACTTCCCCACAATGTAAGAAGATTTCGATGCTGCAAAGGTCAAAAAATGTTGTGATAATATGGGAAATGCTATTAAAAACAAAACAGGAGTGATTTGTGAATTCCACTAATCGTGTACTATATTGAAAACACAACAACACCACCACCACAGCATTTGATGTTATACCTTGTGAATTTAGTTGTTTTTGGTTTTTTTTTAAATATACACTCATGTTATGATGATTGCAACACACTCTAGAAAAGAATGGAACAGTTGAGAGTTTACTGTTGTGTAACATCACCATTTTTTTAAATAGCACTTATTAAGGGTTTGACCACTGATGACACAAATTGGTTAAGTTTAGCTAAGAGGAACTTTCTGTTACTCAACCATCACGCACGTCTTCAGCTGTACAATTATACGGGGTCTTCGTTGCTGTATTTTGCACTTCATACTGCACCACCCATTCTCAATTGGAGGCCGGTCAGATCTGCAGGCTGGCCATTCTGACACCTTTGCTCTCTGCTTACGCAGCCACGCACTTGTCATCTGGGAAGAATTAGAATCACTTTTGTTTGGCAGACTTAATGCACAGGAATTTCACTTGGTAGGTTGGGAGAAGCTTATAATAAAACAAAACATCTCCCACAAATTACTAAATAATATATATTATAAACAACTGAAGAATAGTGCATTTACAAAGGGAATATGCCAATGAAAGCGTGAGTGTGTTGAGTGTGTATGCTCATGCGGACATACATGTACATATACTGTACACACACCTCTACACAGCATATGAAAGAACGAGGAGGACAGGCTACAGTACCGGTTTGTGAGGGCTATGACTCTGGAAAAGAAACGCAGATGTCTCTTACTGTTGGTTTTAAGTGATCTAAAGCATTGACCAGAGGGGAGTTCTTGGAACAAGTGATGACCTGGGTGAGTCGATTCGGTGGTCATGCTTTGGACATGGTTTAGGACACTAGATGCATACAAATCTGCAACAAAGGGAGAGCACAGACAGTTATTACCACAGCAGACCTCACAACATGCTGCTATTTATTTTAGGAGAGGACTGCCGCTGAAACAAACCAGTCAACAGCGGAGAATGTGATCACACTTTTAGTTATGGCTTTGTAGAATTGTACTAGGAATGGAAGAGAAATATTTCATTTCTTTAGTTGGTGTAAAAAGTACAACTGCTGCTGAGTCTTCTTAATGATGGAAGTGGCGTTAATACCCCAGCGGAGTGTTTGCGATGGTTGTGCCTCAAAATTGGAAGTATTCCACCAAATTGACTACAGAATTATTGGTTTCTAGAGGAAGAGGTTGCTGTTTTGCGTAAGTTGATGACCACTTCCACTGTCTTGGTAGGGTTGAGTACCTGTTTTTTTGCAGCACACCAAGACAGAAGATGAGCTGCCTTCTTTCTGTATGCCATTTCATTTCCATTTGTAATTTGACCAATGATGATGGTGCTATCGGCAAACTAATGCAGTTTGGGTTGTCCTATTGGAAAATGCCGGGACATCCTTGTAAAACACAACATCTGGATGGCAGCATATGTTGCTCCAAATGATGTACAGATCATTTTGCATTAATAAAGCCCTCAAAGGTACACACGGGCACTGACACACACTGACACACCTCATACCAAGACAGAGGCTGTCTTTTGGACTGAACGCTGATAACAGCATGGATGGTCCTTGTCCTCTTTGGCCCAGATAACACAATGGCTGTTTTTTCCAAAAACTTCTTCAAACATCAACTTATTAGACCACAAAACATGACTCCACTCTGCTAGATGAGACTGAGCCTAGAGAAGTCGATGAGGCTTCTGGACAGTGTTAATTATTATTAATTTAACTGACACCTTTATCCAAGGTGACTTACAGGGTGATACATTTGGTTGCATTTCTTTTGTTTTCCCAATTGGCACATACGCAGGTAAAGTGACTTGTTCATGGTAACACAGTGTCAGTAGTAGGATTTGAACCCACAACCTTATGGTGTAAAGTCCAAAGCCTTAACCATGACACCACATTGCCTTTATCTCTGTTTGGCTTTGGCTTTGCACAGTACAGCTTTAACGTCTATCTGTAGATGCACCTGTAAGTGGCTTACTGAAGCATTCATGAACCCACGTCATGATATCAATGACAAATGTTAGCCCATTTTCTGAGCCGTGACATCTGAGGGATTGGAGATCACACACATCCAGAAGTGGTTTCCTCTTTGCCATTTATGCACAGAGATTTGACCAGATTCTTTAAATCTTTTAATTATATTATACACTGTAGTGGATGAAATGCCCAAAATCTTAAGGATATATTTGGGGAACATTGTCCTTAAAGTGCTAGATGATTAACTGACTTATCTGCTGGCAAACTGGACAGCCTTGACTTTGCTCTTGAATGACAAGAACAACTGGCTATCCCATTTCACGTCACCTTGTTATTTGTCCTAAACCGCCCCATCCTAACTTTTTTGAATGTGTTGCCGCCATCAATTTCAGAATAAACAATGCAGTTGATTAGGCAAAACAAGAAATACCTTGTCTTTTTACTGTTTACTTTGACTTGAGTTCAAACCAAAAGTTACCAGTCACTCCTTCTTGATTTTATTTGCATTCTTCATACTGTCCCAACTGTTTTTGGAACTGGGATGGTAACAGATGTATCTACACACTCCTAGCTCAATGGCTCTGCAAATACTTGTTGAGTGGATTTAAGAAGGAACGCTTATCGCTTGGAACGACTAATGGTCAGACTCCTATTCCATGCCTCTCAGATTTACATCAAACACATAAATGTTGTAAGTCTTCCCTGGATAATTCAAGAATGCTTTCCTAGGGCTACACTCAATGTATGATGGGCTTTCTTCTTTTCTACCTCATGATATTCTTATAGCTACAGCACAAGACTTCACCCAACTAGGAATAAATTCTGATGTTTATGGAGACTTTGAACCCTTCTGCCAGACTGGTAACACTAATATTCACAATCTTAATGCATTTTTCATTCTAATTCGGCCATTTGCTAAAGAATTTGTTTTAATATATAATTAATATTTAATATCATATCAAATGGGTTGTCCAAATTAGTACTTGTGATGTTTATGATTTTTCATTTGATGTAATGGAGAGTAACAGCTGTAAGAAGTATATCTGACCTGAGCTGATTGCGGGCAAAAATAATTTATTCCATATCTTCTTTCTATATTCTTAAAGACAGGCATAGAGAGGGGTCATTCATTCTGGTCCCACAGATTTCATACCTTATTTCTCTTTTGGACATCTGTGGGTCTTCTCGATTCAAATAAGGATGACAGGAGATGTGCAATGGTGTATGTGTGTTTGTGGGCTTGTATTATCTTAAATTCCATGAAGTGCTGAAACAGGATGTGGCTTTCAGTTGTTTTTATTTTGCATTTACCTAAGTATCAAACCAAAAGATGATCAACGGGATACAAAAGATGTTCTGGTTAAATCTCTGTAGCAGGTCACCTCCTCTCCTGTGTATTGAGCAATCATCTGAATTCTGCAGACATATTTTCAAATCTAACCCTTTAAAGGCTCTCCTGTAGTGCTAGTTTTGACTCACTATGCATTGTAATGTTTGTTGATTTCTAAAGTTAATAAAGCTCGCTGTTTCTTGGCTTGCACCACCAACTTTAAACCCCTGTAATTACATCTACAGAGATTTTGCACATATTGTGCACCATAGTGCATTAATAAATGCCCATATATTCCAATTACTTTCTAGTGCATTAAAAAGAGACACTTTTCTTAGTTTCAAAAACTTTAAGATAGCAAAAAAAATAAAACAATAATAGTTATTTTGTGCATTTCTATTTGTCCCACATCCTTCCCTACAGGTTCAGAGTGCATTTTCAAATGAAATGCAACTCTCTACCCACCTGCAGCAGAAAGATGGCAGCATGCCAGTGCTACTGATGCTTTAGAAACTGAAACAAGTGTCAGGTCAAAAAAAAACACATCACTACTTTGATCTTTTTCTTCAAAAAATGAGAAGTAACGTTTTCACAAAAAAAAAAAAAAGTTAAGTATTGTAACAGATGAATTGTTCAGTGTAACAGACAAGAATATGAAACTCTGCGGCTTGTACCTCACTTCTTCTGTATGCTTGTTATCACTGACTTACAGTTGCAGCAGAAGGCTTGAATAAAATCCATCCATGGAAGTGACCACAGTCTTGTTTCAGGTTACATTTATATTCATAGACTTCTCAGTCCACTTTCTCAAGCCCCACAATTCTGTCCAGGAAATTGGCAAATTCCTCAGTTTTCCCAGGCAAAAGTGGTTTAAGAGCAGATAGTTCCATGCTCTTCATTGTGTCAGTGAGTGTCCTGAAAAGACAGAAAAATAAAATACTTTAATCACTAGCCATTAAAATGAAGACACAGTGCACGTAATCCCTTTGAAAGCAGAAGCAGCCTTGTGATAGGAGAGTGCTCATTAACTAACCAAGGTAACTCATTCAGATGGAAAAAAAACACAAGAAGCAGCAGTTGGTTTCCTCAAATAACATTTTACATTAATTTACTTAACATCCATTTTAATAGTTTTCAGCTCATTTTGTGGCTACTTCAACTCCTTGTATTTCTTAAAACTTGTGAGCAGGATTTTACATTTAATGAAGCCATTAGGACTGTACTACTATTTAGAAAACCTGGCATATTTTTTCCTGAATTCATTTATCTAAAATCAGCTTTAACACATGCATTTAGTAACAACATACATTTCGTTTTAATATTTCTCCTATGGTTGCATTACCCTACAATAAGTACAAATCTTTTAGATTAGATACATTTTATTAATCCCAAGGGGCTAATTCAGATGCATACAGCAGCAGAAACATAAAAACAGACTCACAGGACAAATAATACAGCCAATCAATCAATTGATATGTAAATAAAAATAAATAAATTATAGATGTACAGTATATTGTTTAGATATTTCAAAATGATATTTCAAAATAAACTTAATCAGTGACATGGGAGGAAGCACTGAAATGCCTGATAGCTGTGGGCAGAAAGGACCCCCCAGAGGCACTTCTTAGCACACCATGCTAGAATGAGCCTGTGGCAAATGTGCTCCAAGACAGCACCTCCTGGAGGGCATGGAGGTGATTTTTCATGATTGTATCCAACTTTGCCACCTTACTCTTTTTCTGTAACAGCTTCCAGTGTTTCCAGGGTTCGTCCTGTGATTGAGAAGGCTTTCCTGATAAGATGATTCAGGCATTGCATTTCTTTTGTGCTCAACTTGCTTCTCCAGGAGACTGCAGCTTAAAACATTACACTGGATACTATGGACTGATAGAATATTTCCAGTAGGCCGTTGCACACATCGAAACACCTGAGTCTACTTAGCAAGTGCAATCTGCTTTGGCCCTTCTTCTACAGTGCCACTGTGTTGTCAGACCAGTCCACCACCACCAGCTCTTTTGTCTTGCTGATGTTGAGTTGCAAGTTGTTGTACCTGCACCACAAGACGAAGTCCACCACAACCATCCTGTATTCTGACTTGTCTCCATTTGCAGCCTATAATGGACGAGTCATCTGAAAATTTCTGTAAATGGCAAGCGCTGGTATTGTGCTGGAAGTCTGTTGTGTAGAGGGTGAACAGGACAGTTCCCTGAGGTGCTCCAGTATTACACACTCCCTTATCTGACACACAGTTCCTCAGCCTCACAAACTGCTGTCTATTGGTCAGGTAGTCCATGAGCGAGGAGACTGTGGGGGCACCAAGATGCAAAGCCTTAAGCTCCTCTCCCAGCTAAAGAGGCAGAATGGTGTTAAAAGCACTGGAAAAGTCAAACAGTATTTTCCTAACTGTGGTGTCGGCTTTGTCCAAGTGGGAGTAGGCTCTGTGGAGCATATAGATGAGAGCATCTTCCACACCTATATGTGTCTGATAGGCAAACTGCAGAGGATCCAGATGTTCTAAAATCAGGGGATGTAGCTGTTTTAAGACCAGCCTCTCAAAGGTCTTCATGATGTATGAGGTAAGAGCAACTGGTCTGAAGTCCCTGGGATCACTGGAATGACCTTTCTTGGCACTGGGACCACACAGGATGTTTTCCACAGCTGGGGAATCTTCTGCAAATTCAGGGAAACAGAGAACAGGTGCTGAAGGACCCCACAGAGCTGGCCAGAACATATTTTCTATCAAAATTATCTAACACCAATCTTCTTAATCCTAAGTCTGGTATTTAGTCTCAAAGGAGCTACTTTATGCATGTACTATTTAATTTTGCAATTAAAAGAAGTTAAGAACACATAGGTTGTTTAAAACATATTGAAATAAAAGTAAGCACAGAAAGAATGCATCAAGGTCTTTAGAAGACACCAAAGCATTACTTGTCTTGTTAGTTTTGTCTCTGCTGTATGCAAATGTTGTTCTCATCTTTTGCCCAGCTCTACTGGGTATGTTTCATTCAAACATCCAGTTGTTGTGGACAAGCTTCAAATCCTCATAAGCTCTACAACTGATTAGTTTCAGCTTCACTGTTCTGTTTAACCAAGGTTTAGCTCAACAATTAAATCTGAAATGAGGCTGTCATTTTCCTGGATATAATCTTTTCTGAGCTCATCAATGTTATGAACTTTCCCATAGATGCAAAGGTGGTGGAGTGTGTTTCTACATTAACAGTTCATGGTGCACCAACATAACAGTGTTGGAAGTTACTTGCCCAATAAATCTGTCATTCTTATCATGAGATTCCTCAGACTCCCGCACACAACTTGGAGCACACCACAGATATTTATTTTTTCTTGTTACAGACTGAAAGAAAAATCTTCAAAACCAGAAAAATGAAGTGGACATAAGTGGATTATTGAGGCTTTCTGAATGCACTGAGGGATGCTCAAGGCTGTCATTTGGTCAAGCATAAACAGCTTTATTCCACCAATGATTGTTCCTCTGTTTGGAAAGGCCTACAAATGGTTATAGATTTTAAATGGAAATCTTACCAGCCTCTGATCCTGCTCTTCCCAATCACCTGTACAGCTTTTACTGTATGTGTTAAAGGCACTCCATCAAGACACAGGTCCTTGCTGATGGCTCTGCTTCACCTGACTTCTCACTCTTACACTCGAATCCCACCCTCCATGTCATTGAGCATGAAGCAAGTTTGTTCCTCTCGAGATAAAATTCTAGCAAACCAGCTGACCCAGACAATTTCACTTCTCTGTACTAAGAAACAGTGACGATGAGTTGGCACTTTAAAACAGTGCTGATGGTGAGTTGGCATTTACATTTACAGAGTTCCTGACTGGTTCAAAGTATTCCCAGCTATCTCAGGGCCCAAAAGCAAAAAAATATTTGCCTTAATCAGAACAGACCTGTACCACTGACCACATTAATAATAAAACACTTGAATGGCTAATTGTTCAGATTCTTTTCATGAACCCCTTCACTTTGCTTACTGTGCAAATAGATCAGATGAAGAGATGAA
Organism: Erpetoichthys calabaricus; assembly: GCF_900747795.2. NCBI lineage: Eukaryota > Metazoa > Chordata > Cladistia > Polypteriformes > Polypteridae > Erpetoichthys > Erpetoichthys calabaricus. Next base: position 82,456,402 of record NC_041405.2, read on the forward strand.
GATCCAGGGAACATGGCATTCTAGTACATTTTGCAGCATTTAGTCTCTCCAAGTTCACATACCGTATGGCAAAACTCCAGTTGTGACTTTTAGTTCAGATATTAACACAATCACACCAGAGCATATAGTGCGTGCAATATGCACACGTTAAATAGGAAGCGAGCATGCTGTGTCTCTGACTTTCTGTGAAACAGGTTCTAGACTCTGGCGCTACGTGGATATCAGTTAGAGTGCCTGAGCCTGGACATGGACTTCCTTCATAGGGGTGGTCTGTCTCCTCTCCTCTTCTCTCCTCTCCTCTTCTCTTACTGCTGCACCTCAAGTGAGTTGCTGATGCCACTACCAGACTCGGTCTAATCAGAAATTGCAATTATGTATCAAGTGAGCCAGTGTTGAATCTGCTGACCAGTAGGTGTTTCCTCAACAGTCTGGACCAAAACAAACTAAAAATGGTTGAAACTGTTGTGGATTTCTGAGAGATACTATTTATACTCAGGGTTAGAAGGACAGCAACACCATCAATTGGTTAGAATAATCTACATTTTTATCACTATTATCACTCATATGCTGAGCTGGAAAGAAAAAAAAATCTGTTATCAAAATTTTGCAATAGCACTTATTTTTTCTCAATCAACTTAAAAGTTAATCCTTTCACAAGAAGTGCTCGTTCAGTTTTATACGGCAGCCACTGAAAACATTTTCACTTTTTCCATAATTGTCTGGTTCAGCAGTAAATCTGCTCTATTGAAACATACCGTAATGTACAGCCTTCTGTCAGGACAGCAAAAAGGACTGTAGACCTGAAACTGGACTCCTGTATACTGTACATCTCAGGTCTGGAAGCTTGCAATCAACATCAGGAAAGACCACATTCATTCAAAAATTGCCAATTTCAGTTACTGCCCTTATGAAAATATACTCAGAGGAAGAACCACATGGCACGTAAAACGCTCTTTACCCACTGTACAGTAGTTGGTCTGGTCAATCACAACTTCTGATTCACCTCTGTCTCTCCAGATCTCCATATACTTATTTTTACTTTCATAACTTATATGTAATGGGGCAGGAGTATAATTTTATATGATGTCATATTGTTTTGAACACTTATTTTGTTTTCCTGACTACTGTATTGTTTGCTGTTGTTCATTTTTAAGTTGTAATGATGTCATATGCTGCATTTGGTACATTTGTGTATTACATTTGTGTACATCTGTAACAATCCTACGGAGTATGCTGTCTGGCAATAAAGTTCAATTTAATCAAGTCCAGACTTTTTGTACCCACTCACTGGCCAGACAACTATATTCCACTGGAGACTGCAAATGCACATGCACTGTATAAGGGCTAGGAAGAATATTAGACCATTTCATGAGAATATGTCACTGTATAGATTAAGTCTTTTTATATTTTAGGCAATCATTCAAAAGGTCAGAATTCTATAGTGCATAGAGCTTCTTTTTCCTAACTTATATGGTTTTCTAACATCTTTAAAATACCACTCTATCAAAAATACTGAAGTGTTCACCATCAAAGGATTTCCAACAATTGGAGGAACCAAAATATTTAGGACCCCTAATGCATTTACTTACACTAGTCTGTCACACACGTGTGCATGGGAGGCAGCTAAACGGCTTGAGTAAGGGCAATTCCGAACCAGACCAGGATGTGGCAGAGTGCACTGACTCTTATTCTCTCTTTCCTGCAGACCATTCACGGGAGATTCCACCTGGCCCACTTGACGTCACTTCCGGCTCTGAGCCTATGGAAGAAGACCTTGCCGGCTCCGGCCCCTCTGATGGCACGTCCGGGCTCGAACCTATGGCTGAAGACCTTTATGAGCCCGACCCCTTTGACCTCACTTCCTGTCTTTCCCTTTAAGAGCCTCCACCTTTTCCCTATTCCCTCAGTTTTGTGCACAGCAGTGCTATATCATTTATGTCAATTTGCAGCCAGGAAACCAAATATATGGATGGCTGCCCCAAACCTTGCTATGGCTCTGTGTGGAGTATGTGACAAGTCATATTTTCCCTCTTTGATGCCCCATGTTGGTTGACCACTGGAAGTTTGTAATACCACTGCATACAAGTGAATGTTGCTATACAAATCCCTACACTACTGAATTGTAATGATTGCTAATACTGGAAGGGCTCACAGATAATGTATGGATCATTTGGCTCGTTTTATTTTCCCATTGGATTAATGTATGAGAATGCAAGGGGCCTGATTTCTATTGCATAGGGACATGTCCATATTCCCCAAAAATAGATAAAGTGGGATTCCTACAGCTGCCACCTTCAAGCTGTATTGTTACCTTTGAACTCAGCTGTTTTACATTCATTGACAGAAAAGTAAGCAGTGTCACACTTCAGGGAGAACTTGTTTAGCCCTACTGTCTCAGAAAAAAATACATGCCTTGTCAACTATGTGGGTGTTTCTCCTGGTAATTCTAAGGATGTGTGTGTTAGGACACTTCATAAGTTCAAACTGGCCCCATATGAGTGAGTGTGAGTGACCCTTTTGTGGGTGGGTGCCTGCTATGCAATCAATGTTTCTGAGAGAAGCATCAGTCACTCTTGACCCTAAACTGGATTTAATCTTCTTACTAAACTGCTCAACTCAAGACATACTTATAATACTGTAAACTGTCCAGGATGGGATGAGTGGCTAATTGGCCTAGGCCACCAGAATTGCGCCTTCGTCTTACTGTAATTTTATCCAATAAAATCAACCATGATCCTCCTAGAGGTTTATTTTGTAAAGGAATGCTGTTGACTAGTTTTTGTTTTCCTCAATCTTTACTGTCAACTGGCTATATCTCAAATACAATGTTAATAGATAGATAGATAGAAATAGAATTATACTCTCAGTAAGGAGCACTGTTAAAAACAAAAACCTGGATTGAACTCAACTTAATGAGTTTGGAAATGGATGGATGAATTGACTTTTTGTAAACACCCTCCCAGTTGTTTCTCTGTCCGTCTGCCTTTGTGTTTATCTGCGGTAGGAGGACTATTGCAGCAGGCAACCTTTGAGAGGTAAAACATAAGAACTTCTTTGCAGCAGGAGACTTTTATGTTATACCCTGTGTCAGAGTCATTTGTTAGCTAGTTAGCTTATATTAAACTGATAGAAGTATTTTCTTAGTTATGTTAGAATGTATGCGTATTTATGAGTGCATTGTCAATGACAGGTTCTATTATAAACTCCACAAGATAATTTGAAAATGGAATATTCTAATTATGACTACAGACTAGTTCAGTTTTTGATCTGCCTTATAGTTGGTAAGGCATGAAGTATAAACAATTTCAAACCTTACATACAGAATGTACTCAATGAAGCCTATGTAAGTGAAATTGAGAAATTACACAAACTTTAAATATAGAAAGTAACTGAAGTTTAACATGACAAGATTGTAATTTTTTCCTTTTTGCCTTTTATTGTGCATGTGTAATGCCTTTTTTCTGAATTTTTGTGATTTGTTCCTTTTTAAATATTCACTAAACCTTTTTAAAATGAACTTTACTGGACTAAGAAATTTCTTTTGTTATGTGTTTGACTCATGCTAAATCCTGCCTTGCCAACTCAGTAGCTGCTTGATTTGGGGAAACTAGAAAAGACGCACCCTGTAATGGGAAAAGCAGGTTTGAGAGATTGAAGATTATACCAAAATTACAGAGCAGACGATGCTTTGATTTACATGTGTATGTATGAATATATCAATGTATTGTAACTATTAAAGTATTAATTTGTTTACAAACCTTTACTATTTGTTTTAGATGGTGGAATTCCACCGGAGAAACACAAAGCAACTAACACCTCTATTTATGAGCCTAACTGCAAATGTGAAGTGGCAAAGAAGCAATGAGCAGTAGAAGTGTGTTCTTCAAGACTTCTCAGAAAACTGAAAATGAGTGTTAGAGTGATGGGGGAAAACAATCTTAATAATACATTTAGGAACATCTGCTGCCTCCTAAAACAACCAAAATGCTGTTAATGTACCTTCTGCAGTCTGGAATGTCATTTCCCAAATGCCATGTACCATTAATGCATAACAGTAACCCCTCCACATTTGCAAACTTGACATTCCCAGTATCAGTCTTTCGCAAGCAAACAATTAAATGGGAATATTTTTGGAGCCAAAGAAACTCGAACAAGATGGTGCAAGTCAAAAATATAAACAATACTGAAAATGATTTGTATTGCATAAAATTATATAAAGTATTTGTGTTATACAATATTTGTTAGTGTTATTATATATTAAATATTAAAAGTGATTTTTGTTTAAACACTGCCCATCTGTCTGGTGATTTGTCAATTGTAAGTGATCAGACAAACCTCCTTATGTGGAGTTGAAGATGCACCAGTCTTTAAGCTGTTTTCCTTCATTGAACTGATACCGTAAACACCGTTCCAGTTCTGGATCTCAGCTTTGAAACTCTCTCTCAATAGTTGCCCCATATCGCCCCTGCAATCTGCCTGAGCAGTTTTACCACAAGGCTCATCTGGGGACAGTGGCAACTAGATATACCCCACTTTCTTAGCTCCATGAGACCGAAGCTCCACCAACATCCATACATTCAGGCAAGTGGATCTCAGCAGACGGAGAAGCAATTGTGGAGCTGCAGTCTGTCAGTCTATCAGCTGTCTCCCACATCCCCACCCCAACTAATGATGCAAATGACACTAATGATTCATTTCAGTATTTGGTGAATGTACTGAGAAGAGTGAATTAAGCTGCAAATGACAAAACAACATTGCAAACTGTATGTACAGTCAGTGTAGATGCCAGTATTTTGGTACCCTAAGTGAACATATAAATATTGTGCAACATGTGGGAGTCTTTGTGGCGATGTTACGTGCATAAAAGACAAAGACAAAGGCATATGTCGATATTTAAATGTAAAACAATCCTTTTTTTTTGTTTATTTTTACCTATGCACTAATTCAAACTGTATCACACTTTGTATGTCTGAAAGGGTTGACGTGATAGCTTACTTGCATGTGCAGTAATAAAGATGTCCGTCACGATGAAGCTGTCTGGCCAATTCCAGCTGGTGATTGTCCATTAGCTGATCATTGACAACAACAAGGAGAGGCTTTCCTGCCCCTAATGTTTCCAAGCAACTACCTGCACCTAGAAAAAAACAACTGACTTTAATGTGATAGCACTCAAGTGAGATAAATTCAGAAATTGTAAAAGTAGCTGTTAATTTATATTGCAATATAAAAAAGGAAATGATTTTGTAACCTGATCTTACAGATCATCTGCCCATTTTCCATTTCATACTTTTCTGCATTTTTTTACTAGCTAAACAAATTTTGACACATGACTGGAGTATGTGATAATACAAACATGTTTTATTTTACATGGAACTTTTAAATGCAATTTAAACATAACACACATAACAACTACTTATAAATTACTAGGAAGGTTAAACGAATTGTCATATGTCATAGACAAAGTCAGAGGTAGGGACTGAACAGGGGAGCTCATCCTTTACATTCTGGTGCCTTAGTGACTTGTTAATCTTGTCTGGTATTAACTATATTACTTGCATAAAATGCAGGCAACAATAGCTACTTTTTACCATAAATTCAGGCATTTATAATACTTTGCCAATTATGTAAACTCTCTGTACAGAGTGTAAAATTAAACATTATTATTTCACAATATGCTTTGCATAGTTCAACACTAGCTTGTAAACAGAGATCTTTCCACACCTCACAGTGAAAACAAAATGTTCCTGGCTGAAACCAAAAGTGCCAACAACAAAAAACACGTTAAAATGCAAAACAGAAAGAGCCTGTCTCACTATTGAAACATTTCTGTGCGAATGCTCTGCTGCTGTTTCATATTATATTTTCAGATAAAATATTTTATAAGGAACAACGTATAATCATGAATTTTCTTACAAAGCCAAACAAAAAAAATAGTTTAACCATTAACTATTTCCTGTACTTTAAATAAAGGTTAAGTTCAGTTTGTTTTTGCACAGTATTTGTCATGATGGAATTGCTACAGACCGCTTTATAAAATAATGTAGAGATAAGCCAATACATACATAAATTAATAAATAAATAAATTACAAAGACTGCAGAACTCAGAAAATAAGATCAGGCAGCAGGAGAGAAAACAGTTTTGTTTTGGAAGTGAGTGTGGCCTAGACGTTAAGGCAATGGATATCAGTGTCCTGTGCCAGCTATTTTAACCCCAACTACTCACTCACAACATTAACAGTTGTAGAAACTCGGAAGCAATTGTAAATGTTTAGCCATTTTTGACTGACAGTGTCAATATGAAGAAATCATAATAAGAAAAAAATCTTTCCAATAACACTATATGGCCATGCAAAAAGAATTTACTAAATGGGTGCATCCTTGCAAGATGTAGGTAATCAAGACAAATTTTTCTACAACAAAAATTTGCCACTGTGTGCTGAGACACTATAACGTATACTACAAACAGTATTTAGAAGAAGTATGTAGTGCACTTTCATGAAAATCTGACCAGAAAGGCATAAAAATCAACATACAATATTCTCAGATCCAGTCACTCTAATTCGGGGATACAGGGGCACGCCCAGCTCTACCACATTGGGCATCGGGCATTTAGGGTGGTGGCATTTTGTTAAATAGACATTGGCAATGGGAGGGTATGGATTTTTGGTGCTCTTTTTTCCCTTCTGCCGCTGACCCCAATAAATTTTTGCAATTTGCAAGAATCTCCCAGGGGGAACAACACTGTTCTTGAGATCTAAGATCTGAAATGATATGTATAGCACTTGCCTTCAATACTCTGAAGTTTTGCTGCAACATTTTCGCTATCTAAGCAGCATTGCGCACAAATAGTAACCAGCCCTGGACGGGGCACCACACTTATACAGGGTCACTTTAGAGTTGCCGAAAGACACATTTTGCCAACAAAACACAGTATAAACCAAGGTCTGACTGTATGCAATGCTGGGTTTCCTAGAAAAACAAGGACTTCTCTGCTGTCTCATAATGCCTGGGCCCTGTTTCAGTTTTATTTGGAGTGAATAAGTTAATTTTCAAAAGTGTACAATTTTCCATAATGTATCAGACTTTAAAGATCATTTATAAATCACTGACATACAATGTTTAACGTACTGATGAAATACAGATAAAATGAATGACTGTGTGCCTAATAAAGGGATAATACATCTGACTGTAGTTGTACATATCTGACACGTAGCACATTTTGAAGGGCACTGACTCAAACAGCTCTGCCAAAACAACAAATACTTCACCAGAAAAAATGTTATATTAAGATATAGACAAAATAAAAAAGCAAAACATATGGCCAAGTGTGAAAATTCTGAAATCACGTTTCAGTTTTGGTCATTAGCAGCAATTGTTAATTTTGAAATTGGGTAAAACTCAGGAGGTAAAATGCCCAAGTTGTATTCACACAATTAATTAAAACAAAATCACAAGAAAATTATAAAAATCGACCAGTGATTATTTTGAATATTCATAGTGAGTATCAACAAATATGTTATAAACCACTTTTTAATTTTGTCATTAGACAAAAAACTCTTGGGGCCTCATGTATAATGCCATGTGTAGAATTCACACTAAAACATAGTGTAAGGACAAAAGTGGAAACGTGCGTTCGCACAAAAAAAATCCAGATGCATAAATCTGTGCGTTCGCCAACTTCCACATTCTTCTGCTCCATAAATCCCGGTCAGCATGAAAAGTAATGCATGTGCACGCGCCTGCTGCCACTTCCTAAACTCCTCCCAGAATTACGCCTCTTTGAATATGCAAATCAATATAAATAGCCCTTAAGCTCAGCCTTCTGTGAAAAGGCAATGGCAAAAGCATGGGGGGAAATAAAAGAATTTCAGCGAATACCAAGTGGAGGCAAGGAAAAAACGTACTATTTATTGGTTTAAACAGTGGTATAAATAACAAAGGGAAGTTGATCGAGTGACATAAGAGTGTTGGAGAAATTCAAAAGCTCAAGTTCACAAAGTCGCACAGTGCCCGAAATAAAAAAGAAGTTGTCAGATATCAAAGTCGCAGTGAAAAGGCGAGTCGTAGCCCACTGTCCGAGTGTCATATGAAAGCTTATTAGAGTACAGAGAAAAAAAAAATAGGCACACAGTGGGGAAAAATGCACGTAATCTCGAAATTTCCACTTTAATCACGTAGTTTATTTTGTCATTAAAGTAGAACATCATAAACTTCATCTTAAAATCACTTAATTTACTAGTTTCTCAAATCCCATCGTAACTAAAGTACACGTTAAATGCTTTGTTTTGTGTTTGATCTTCTATGTGCTCTATGTGTGTGAATCACTACGTGCTTCTTAAACCGGCTTTCTCTTCCTCCGACAGGACACAGAATCCATTACATTCGTGATATTACAGCTCTCTGAAAAATTAAAATACAGTGGAACCTTGGGTCACAAACGTCTCTGAACACGTACAAATCGGGTTACGACCAAAAAGTTCGCCAAACTTATACATCTGTTCACGACCACACACTCGGGTGACGAACAAGCCAGTTTCCCTTCCGGTTCGTATGCGCCGATGATTTCCGCACATGTTCAGTCTCTCCCTGTGCATTTCCTGTGCAGTGAGCGAGAGCGAGAGAGAGAGAGAGAGAGTGTGAGTGAGCGTATATATATTTACATAAGGCTCGTACGGTCCGGAATGGATTAATTGTATTTACATACAATCCTATGGGGGAAATTGCTTCGGGTCACGACCAAATCGGTTTGCGACCAGAGTTTTGGAACGAATTATGGTCGTGACCCAAGGTTCCACTGTACTGAGATGTATACTTGATATCATTTTCATGATGATAGGAGTTAAAGCATGTTATTAAACATGGGAACACGGTGGCATAGTGATTGTTCCTGCCTCACGCAAGAAGCTTGCTGCGCCGTGCGTGACCTTCGATGAAATAATTTATTGCAGCAGCACTGTCTCTTTCAAACGTACTAACCTCCAGTTCCTGTCCTTACTTTTCTTTCTCCAAATACCCAATCGCCACACAATCAGCTCTGTAATAGACGTTAAGCCATCTGTAAGCTTAGAATGCTGATTCTTCAAAACTTTTAAGGAACATTGAAATATCTTCATAGTACATGTTTAATTATTCTGTCCATCTATCCTTCCAGTGTCACGCCAGCCCCAGCAAGAATACAGCGCGAGGCAGGAACAAGCTCCTTGCTAGAGCTGTGGCACCGTGTCCTCACATGTTTAATTCTTAACAATATAGATTATTTAAATGAGTTAAAGTTTTATCTGTATAATATAATAAACATATTGCTGCATTTCATCTTAAAAATGATATCGTCATCATCTGTAAATACATGCTTTATAAAGTGGCTCAGGATGTGCAATATTATAACTATCACAAGTTTACAGTGAGGTAATTGTACTTATACTGTAAGTACAAAGTGTTCTACAAGCAGCACTTGATGGACTGATTTGAGTGCATTTATAGTTCTTGGGATGAAATTGTTTCTGAACTGCGAGGAAAGACTCTGAAGCGTTTGTCATCTGACAGCAGTTCAATAGACAGCATGGCTGAGGCAGCATGTGCTTGATGCTGTATACCGATAATTCTCTTTCCGATCAGCTGCTGTAGATCTGTGATTCCCCACTCAGATACAGTGATATAAATAATTTGAGTGGTGCAGTGAGAGTAATATGGAAAAAGATGATTCGCTGTGGCAACCCCTAATAGGAGCAGCTGAAAGAAGAAGAAGAAGGTGAAGTGAGAGTAACAACGCTAAAGCAGCTACGGTATTTAGAATAGTTTGACCATTCTGTGGACCATTATATTGTTGCAGGTTAATTACAATCAGATGCATTAAACTAATAAACAATATGCGGTTAATTTCAGTGTATTTATAAAGTCACGTCAGGGATGTGGATCTAAAAAAGAAAGGGAATCCACACTGGAACAGTAGCACTGTTTGACGCTGGGTGCTGCCAGTTTGCAAAACCGAGCAGAGAACTTGCGTACGCCAAGCATTTAGCTACCGTGAAAATGTGTGTGGCTTTACGCCAAGTGTAGGTTTTATACATCGCGATTTGAGCGTGGAAACGGGCTTACGCAACATTTTTGTGCATACGCACTGTTTATACATGAGGCCCCTGGTGACTAACAGTAGCTCATTCAGTAGATCACAAACTCTCAGAGGAGTGCTGATAATAGCAGACATGACAATGAGACACAGTAGTAGCACAGCATTTAGCTCTGCTGCCTCATGAATCTAATGCTCCGACTTCAACACCTGGCTGGGCACTGCTTGCCTGAAAACTGTATATTTTCCCTCTATTTTACCTCTCACATCCTTAAAGATGTGTACATTAAGTTGACAAGTGATTCTAAATTACTCAAGTGAGTGTGAGTGAGGAGACCTTGCAATGAATTGCTGACCCATCCAAGGAGTTTCAGAATGTTATGGCTTATAAATTTAAAGTAAAAATTATAAACATCTTTAAACTGCTGCTTGCAACACAATCCAAAGCAATAACAACGTTGTCTAATAAATCATGTCTTTTGCCCCACTCCATTACAATTATCCTAAACCCTGCTCTGTAAGAAGTATTCTGTCCAGGCATCCTGGAGCAAATCAGATGCATTTATTTGAGACTCATGTCAGCATACATTAATTGTTCCTTTGTCACAGATATGTAAATCGATTACAATATTACTTCTTTAAAAACACTATAGTCCAGGGGGTCCCAAGTTCCCAGTTTTGCAGTACCACTGTGGTTGTGCGTTTTCATTAAAATCAGCTTCACAAATAAATGATTAAGTCTTAACTTCTAAATTATCTCATTGTTAAATGAGTCTTTTTCTTCTGTTATTTTGCAATCAGAAATGTGCTAGAAAATTTTAGTGCTGTCAAAACGAAATACATAATTTGAATATAATTCAAATCTATATGAAAAAGGTTGTGTTAAAAGGCATATGCTGATATTTGAATATAAAACAATCCTTGTTTTTTTGTTTATTTTTACCTTGCACCAATTTTGGCATCATGTTACTCTAGACATGCTATAAGGCTGTACTTCTGAATTTTGCATGTGTTTTGCATATCACTTCTAAAATATGCATTTTTAGTTTATATCATCATTTATAAAATGAATACATCTTTTTGCCACACAACTCTGTTATTGGTAAACCCGTTAACCAAAAAGCAGATTTTAAACACTTGCCCAGTGCCCTAAAACAGTGTTTCACAATCTTTCTGCTGTCGCAATGCACTTTTTCCCACATAACTGTCTTTGCGACCCACCAATGGGGGGACATCCCACTTGGTGGAGCAGAGACCCACTACCATTATAAACAGAGTAATAGCAACTCAGGACCCATCAGTGGCAGCAGTGGCTGACAAACACTGCCCTAAAAGTTCTTGCCGTGCTTCTGGTGTTGTAGTTTCACTTTGGAACCTGAGATCCCTGATTTGCTGTTTTATACCAACACCATTAAACATTGTTTGCTTCGATAAAAGGCCAATTTACTTTCTCATTAAACATAATGGTAAATTAATGCCATATTTCTGATTTCCATAATATTATTATAATATCTTTAAAGCCGACAATTTAAAGAACATTTTCAGTGTCATGAAAACTACCTCAACCAACACATGTCTGTTAGAGGCTGGTGACTTGACGCATAATTTCTAAAACAAAAGCAAAATGAAAAGTGTTAAAGTTACATTTGTTATATTTTTACTGAATCTGTAAAAGGTGGAAGAGTCCTGTTTAGTTTAATCCTATATGTTATTCTTTGACTACTGGTGCCCCGCTCTAAGAAGTTATCATCTACCATCCACAATCTGAATTACAACCTACACTTATTGTGATTTGTTTTAAAATTTTGCTGTGTATTGTTTTTTACTTAGTAGCATATTTTAAAGTTTCTGTTAAAGTGTTTGCCAAATAAAAAGCATGAGGAGGGAATACTTAAAGAACATTACAATGCAACACTTAGTACTTTCAGTAACTCCTTTTGTAAAACACAAATAGACTCACCTCATCTCGACATATACATAATACACATAGGCACTGACGTTGTGTCTTTTGCACCCAGAAAGGCACCCAGCAGAGTGGGGGGTGGGTGCCAAGACTAAAGTAACGCATGTGTTTAATGTGTTAGGTAATTGCGAGTGATTTTGCATAGGCTTTTTATATGCATTTATAGGCATGTAAAGTGTCCCACTGCCCCTATTATGTCACTTTCCATGAACAGAAAATGCCGTTTTTGTGAAGGGATGTCTTTTTAAGTGAAGACTGTGACAGTGTATAAGTCATAAGTGCTGTATACACCGGAGGCGCACCGTGAGCAAAAATGTCAGTAAGCATACAAAGACACATCAAGTACAAATGTATGTCTGGTAGCACTTAAAATTTGAACCTATGCTTGAATATATTCTAATATTTACTTAATTTAAGTATTCAAACCTTAATTTTTAGCAGCCCTAGTATACTAACATGCAAACAAAATAGTGTCTGCATTGATTATCATTAATTGTCAGTATTTCGATACAATTCACATGAAAAGGTTAATCAAAAAGTATATGGTAAAAAAGGTTAACATTTAAAGATGTGGCAAAAAATGCACATTTCTGAATTTTGTTTACATTTTAATACACAAACACATATTTCTAAATGTAAAATACGAGATGAAACAGGCTACAATGACAACCCACAGCCACAATGGTACCCCAAAACTGAATATGGGAATGGGAACCCCTGCTCTAGACAGTTTGAAAAAACATAAGTTACCATAGTGCTGATTTTAATTATATCTAATGTAAATTCTGACTGGGCTACATAATTTGTTACAGCAAATGAAAAAAAAAAATCTACATTTTATGGCAACAGAATACTTTGCAATATTTAAGTGTTTTTGGCACTTTACCAATAATATATTTTCTATCATAAATATTTTCTCCACTATGACAACATTTCTACATAATGAGGCCTGGGACATGGCTATGCTGGGAGATCCTATGTAAAAGACTGGGCATGCTATGATGACTATAAAAACTATGGTGAGGTTATCATGCATCACAAACGAGGAAGCCCTTCAAATCAAGCAGACCAAAAAAAAAGAGACTGCAATAATGGCACAGCATGGATTTGACATATACAACAGGGAACAAAGCAGAGGTCAGTGGTCACACATAACAAACCTTTAAGGTACACATTTTCAAGCTCATGACCCGCCCATAAGGTACACTGTGGAATGGTAATTATGGTCACACAAATCATAACTGGTAAATGTAACAAGAAAATAAACCATGCAATGTAGAGAGAAAGCTTTGTTAAAACAAGAAATATGTGTAGAATTAGTTATTTGTCATGACTAAGGTTCTGAAATGCAATAAAACACAGTACAAAAAAAAAAAACACAAGTGATTGCTAGCAGACAAAAGTCAATATCTGATGGATTACCTGCATGGCTAATAACAAGATCTGCTCTCTGAATCTCCTCAGCAATAGAGTCTTTGTACTGGAATACTTCTAACGTGAAATCCCCAAAGGTGCATGGCTCAGGCCTTACCAAACCACGTCCAATCTGGAGAACCAGTTTCTCAAAGCCAAGTTCACGGAAGATCTAGAAAAGAAATTTTTTAGCATCAAGTCCAAATCATTAGGTATAGAAAATGAGTGGCCTCTTTCTAGGTATCACTCTCTATTTACTATAATTATCTGCTCAATCACTGTTTCAAATCGCACATTCACATAAAGCTATTCAAAGAAGATAGGCAGGAAAAGATGGATTATGTGTTTATGAAGTTCAGAAGGAGCATGAGGACTTCAAATGGGAAACAGATGTGCAGCTTGAGTGTATCAAAAGTCGGCAACCTGCTGACTTTTTCGTGCCAAGACAGCAAATCTCAGAACACCAGGATACAAAATGGAGGAGGTGGTAATGATATTGTAAAAAGCTTTTATAAATACACAGTATGTATACGAATGATGTACTGTACGTAAAGATAACACACATTGCTTTCAAGAATCTGAAAAAATGGAATCTCATGACTAGTACCTTGTGTGAAACATTTATTTGATTTTTCTCAGATTTGAACCTGCTTTATTTCACATACAACAGCCACAGCCTCAGATATAGCTGAGCTAAAAGGAATGTTCACTGACAATTCAATTGCACCTTCCTGCATCTTGCCTCATTATTGCGTAACCCTGCCACATTAATGCGTTCTTACTTTTCATGTGCTCCTTTTCACGGTCCCTGCAGTTCCAAAAACAACCACCAGATAGCAAATTGCCTCCTGTAAAATCCCAGGATTATAATTTGCTTGAGTTTCCTGTGACGAATCTTACCTTTTTTTTTTTTTATTTGAACCCTCCACCCCTTTACTATGTAAAGTGGTTCCCGACACTTTAATTTCTCTTTTATTGCATTATTTCAGGATTATTATTGTGTTACAAACTTACATCCCAGTAAAACTGCTCACATATGTTTTTCTCTTCTTGGGACAAGTAGAAAGGGATTCGACATGGATGTGGTGGCAAATCCAGAAACTGAAATCTGTGTGTAAAGTATAAATTTAGCTTTATAGAGAAAGTGTTGTTAAAGGGGCAGATTTAATTTCTAGCTTGGTTACAGTTTGTATTTGTATGGGTTGATTGCTATATTTGAGTGTGTGGGACTGTGCCAAAAGATATACTTATGCACCATTGAAGTTGGATTCCAATATTGGACCCTATGTTACAAATATAGGCCGGGCCTATTTTGCAGCAGCATTGCTCACACATGTGTACTCACAGGCATATGTTTCACCATGTCTATAGTATTAACATAAATGTAATCTAGAGGGTGGGTTGGTTTAGTACTGGCAGGAACTATATTCATAATGTAATTACATGTTTTAATGAATTCAGATAGGTTTTGAAGAAAAATACTTAGGCATCATCAGCATCTATATATATAATTCACTAAGCCGGAAGACAAGTAGCCACCCATGGAAAGCACGCCGGAAGGGGCGTGGATTCACTAAACCGCTGACAAGTAAGACGCCAATGACGCATGCAGGAAGAAGCCACGGCCACCAACTCTTAGACCATTGGATACGACGAAAAAATCACAGAGCCACGCCCACCAACTCGGACGCGACGCCTTGGAAAACATGCCGTCATTTCTGTTTGTCTGTGCCACAGTCCACTTGCAGCTCTGAGCCACGTTGACTTTTCATTAGTCAACCTCAGTGGAACCTTGGTTCACACAGAGGCAGCGCCAGAGAGAGACAGAGGCACACATAGGCAGCGTGAGAGAGAGAGCCGCGCACACACACACAGAGGCAACGCCAGAGAGAGACAGAGGCACACACAGGCAGCGCGAGAGATAGAGCCGCGCACACACACAGAGGCAACGCCAGAGAGAGACAGAGGCACACACAGGCAGCGCGAGAGAGAGAGGAAACGCCAGAGAGAGACAGAGGCACACACAGGCAGCGCGAGAGAGAGCCGCGCAATCCTTTAAAACTGAAGTTAAAACACAATGAAGCAAGCAGTCTTTAAAAACCAATAAGCCCTGTGCCTCTTTTTCATTAGCATCTCACCTGCTTCAGGCCCTGCAACAGTCGAGACGCTCTCTCTGCAGCTGACCTTCTCTGTGCCTGACTCCACTACTGTCAGTCGCCTGATTAAAAATGGCCTTTTGAAGGGGAGCTATGGACCCGCTATACCACAGGAACACATTGCCTTCGAGCCTGCTCTCGCTCACTCTAACGTACCGGCTTTCTCTCTCTCTCCTCACTCGCTCACACACTGCACAGGGGAGAAATGCCCGCAGCACGAGTCTACCCGGAAACCGTTTCAGCCACACTTCCACGCCCCTCGCTAGGCTGTGAGTGCGATGATTATTTATTTAAAAATGGGCTTTTGAAGGGGAGCTGTGGACCCGCTATACCACAGGATCACCTGTGACATTGCCTTCATATTGTTTTCCTTTTATTTATGATCCTGTTGAGCAGATCAGACACCCAGGCAAACAACACTGAATAATCAATAGCTGCAACCACTTTGCCCGCCCCAACTCCTCACCTGAGTCGGTTTTGTCTGTGTTCAGCAGTGTTTCCCTAACTGGGTCCTGGTGAACCCCTGTGGATGCAGGGTTTTGTTCCAACCAGATTCCTAATCATTAATGCCGGTGAAACTCATCCGGGATAAGTCGGTTTTTCAAACGCAGACGTGTAGCACATTAGTCTAGCAGACTAGCTGGACATAATAATCTGAAATGAATGCGCGACCTCACACTGAGTGAAAACCAATGTATATTGAGTCTAAAGAACATGATCAGCAAGTCTTTGATAGGCTGCAACAAAATGATGAAAGAACGGGTGCATTGTTTTCACACAAGCTGGGTGGGTGGGTGTTAGTTAGTTAATTAGTTACTCGAAGGATTTCAAGAACCGGTAACACTGTAAAAGCAGCCCAAACCAGAAAAGACGGCTGGCAAAAAGTGGCCGACAAATTAAACGTGTGTGCATTGTACTTACTGAAAGCAGCGTTACGGATTTTGCAAATGTTCATTTTTTTCCCTCTGCTTAAAAAACATTAAAAAAGCGGCGTGATTATGCGGCTATGCACCGTGTAAAACAGTTTGTTTGTCACGGATAATTTGCCTTTACCTTTAAGACGAAGACAATTTCCTGTTAGATTTGCCTTTGCGATGACAATTAATAAGGCACAGGGCCAAACTTTCAAAAACATGGCTAGCGGGTCATACGCTCGTACTGATTATGTCTCTGCCCTTTGTACGCCCCCCCCGGTACTACCATGGTCGGATGACTTGATGGATTATATATAGAAAAGCAGCCAAAACCGCAAACAGCAATGAAAAGTCTATGTGACTCACACGTGCATATGGACTGTGCAAAGAGGAAAATGACTCAGGTGACGAGTTGAGGGTGGGCACATGAAATGTTACTTTTCTTGGTGATTTATTACATTTCCGATTTTTCAAATGTTAATTTTCTCCCTGTGCTTAAAAATCATTAAAAAAGCGGCCTGATTATGCGGCGTATGGTACACCGCGGGTTGAATAGTTAGTTATAATACCACACGAATGTTAATCACATATAACAGGATTCCATCTATCTAAGCTACTCACTTATTTCTACTTCCGAAGCAAGTCTGCAGACATATAATACATAATCACAGCTCTATGAAATGTTCGCAGAGTTCATTTTTCACAAAGTGAATGTAGAAAAAGAGTGTTCTCCTCAGCACCAAGTATTTTGTGTGTTTAGTAAATTAGAATTTTTATAATAACTATTTTGTAACTTGCCAGTGAGAGATGCTTTGGCTTATGAACTAACAAAAATATGTTATTCCAGGGTTCAGGAGAAATAGTGTCCACATGAATAAAATGTAAGCTGTTTCTTGTTTTCCCTTTCTCAGAGTGAATGTTTCAGGGACAAGGTCACAAGGCTGCAGAACTGTACATGTAGTTTATGCAAAGGCGTCTCTCCTGTGCTTAGCTTCCAAAACACAGATAATGCTTAGCTCAACAGACATATTGTTTAACTTTACTGTTTTGATAAGGATGTTCTTTCTGTCTTATTAATCATGAGATGCTGAAGTATAAAAAAACCCCTCCTGGCTTTTGATCAGGGTTCAATTGAGCTTTGCGGCAATAAGTTATACTCTTTTGAATCTCTACTTACTGCGACTCCGAATGAATAAATAAAGTGAAAAGAGAAAATATTATCTGTCTGCTTTTCAGTGTGCCTTTTTCGTTCACAGTTTTTGGCGCCCAACGTGGGGCAGGAGACGGGCAGACGACTCCCTGGGCGGGTTCGTCCAAGTGGACCGATTTCCGCGGATCAAGGACCAGCTCCGGTAAAAGTTAGGACTGGCCAACCTCGGGCATTTTCCTGCGTGGGGAGTCGCTGACCTCCTCCTGACTGAAACGAAAAGCAACTGGATGGGATTTTTCCAGGCAGGCAGAAGGAGTCGCGGTGAGTAGATTCGGGGGATTCCCGTTGGTTTGACTGGTGTGCTGGAAGAAATAGAAGTATACGGGGAAAAAAAAATAATAATAATAAAAGAGAATAAAAAATAAAAGCATGCTGAAAGAATAGAGAATCATACCATATCGACCTAGAAGGGTTTTAGGGATTCATAGAGAGTGACGGCACAGTGTGAATGCTAGTAAGTCACCCCTTAGGAATTCGAGTAGAAAGGACCGAGTGGCACGTTCCTATATTAAGAGGAATAGGGGTGAAAGGGGCAGTTAGAGTACGTGTGAAATTTGGAAGAGGGGAGGTTGTGTTTTCCACTTGTCGACTGGTTGATTTTCCGGGGACGACAAGTGGGATGAGAAATAATCGGGGATTGAGTTGCTCTCTGTTGAAGGCCTGCCGCTTACTATGGGAAATAAATAGCAAGCCAGTCAAACAGGTCCCCCAGGGTCCTCAAAACCTAATGTTAGAAGGATTATTTTCAGAGAATCACCAGGCTCCTAGTACACCATCGGGATTGAAAGGCGGGTCCCCTAAACAGTTAATAGAGAAGCAGACTGGGTTGGATTTTAAAAGGCATGTAAGAAGTGAAATAAGCAGAGGCGTAACAACCTGATGGCTGCTGAAGTCAAAACACAAAAAAGACAAGGAAGAATTATTGCTAGCGTTGCAGAAAGTGAAGATAGAGACCGCGCCCAAGCCTGAAAGTAAAAGAAAGCAGACCGAAAAGAAAGACCCCCTATGCCCCGTAATCTGTCCACCCCCTCCTTACCAAAACTCCCCTGCTTCCACCTCCTGCACCCTCTCCTCCAACTGCACCCCTGTTAACAGACGAACCGTCTGGAGCAGGTTTTTACGATGAACAATATCATTATGACCCGTCCTCACATATTGACCCTGAGGAAGATAATTCAGATCATTCACAAGGTGCTACTGGATTGTAATGGCAGAAATTAAAAGAGTCATCTGTCTCCCAGCGCACGAGCAGTCGGTGGACTGCAATTTGTGGAGCTGTTACAGCAGCTGGATAACATGTATAAAACAAATGCTGCAGAGTGGACACAGGTGTAAATCACGGTGATCATAACGGTGTCCCTTGGTGTTGGAATGAAGGTCCTTTCCTCGCCCAGTGAGAGCCTTTGAAAGGAGCCCTGGCAGAAAAATATAAAAAGGGCACAAACTGGTCACTACTTTCAGCC
The DNA here is from genome assembly GCF_900747795.2 of Erpetoichthys calabaricus. Classification (NCBI taxonomy): domain Eukaryota; kingdom Metazoa; phylum Chordata; class Cladistia; order Polypteriformes; family Polypteridae; genus Erpetoichthys; species Erpetoichthys calabaricus. The sequence continues at coordinate 82,475,587 of NC_041405.2, forward strand.
GGCTCACCGATTGCAAGATCTGATGGCTAATCACTCTGGGCTAGACAATACAAACGATAGAACTCGTGCTGCAGTGCCTCCTTTCATTTCGGGACTGAGAAGTGACATTCAAAGCAAAGTCTGCACGTCCTGCAAAAAGGCTGGAAGACCGCAACGTTCGAGGAAGACAAGCGTCATGCAGAGCATGCTGCCAGTCAGACTAAATTAAAAGAGTCAGACACACAGACCAAACTTTTGGCTGCACAAATAAATTACTTTACTGGAAGAACTGACCTGGCTAGGGGGAGAGGACATGGAAAATTCTTTGGAGGTCGAGGGCGAGGGCACGGAAGAGGAAGCGGGTTCCATTTATCAAACCCTAATAATCCTTTTGCTCAGATGCCTAACCCTTCGGAGCAGACACCAGCGTCATATGCCTGTTACGGCTGCGGTGAACTTGGACATTTCAGACGCAACTGCTCACACAAGTGCCTCCGTCACCCCCTCTCCCTGAGCCTAATGACATTCCTTGGTTCTAAGAATTATCAGGGACCCCAGCCACTTTTTCCAGCTTCCTTTGCTTACTCGTCATGCTGAAACTGATCTTTTATTGACTTTAATGGCAAAGAAACTGCCTTTGAAATGGACACAGGAGCCATGCGCTGAAGGAGGTTCCTGTGCAATTACAGCTCAGCATTAACAGTTTCATTATTGACTCGTTGCTTTCTGTTAAATCATTTGTGTCCTGTGAAACTGCTGGGATGGGATCTTATGACTTAATTGTCAGTCTCAATTTTCTGTAACTGACAAAGGATTTTTGCTGCTCCATTCCTAAGCTCCTGTACCAAAACTTCACACCCCAAGCCCTCTTTTACAGCCTGGACCCTGAACATCTCCCCGCACACCTTTCTCTTGAAAGCCCTTCATTCTTTCCCCTCATGCCTATTTTCCTCACTTACAAGTCCCGGACACCCTGCCTTGTACTGCCCAGTATTTCCCTACTGAAATGGACACACCTTGGTTAGAATCTTTTCTTTCCTCCAGCACATGCCCTGTATTTTTGTTGTCTACTAAAGCAGTTGCTTCAGTGCACCTCACATATTCACAAAGCGTTTTCTATTTAGGAGATTCGGTTCCCCATGTTTCCTTAGCACTGTGGTCCCAAGGGAAAAATTGATTATGGAAGGATAGCACACTGAGCCACTGGTGATTTTCTCAAAATCTTCCTTCCGCCCGTACCGTGTCCAGGATCCTCTGTCTCCAGAGGCAGAGGCTGACATCGCCGTCGTACATTCTGATCTCGTGAGGCGAGGAGCGATTATTCCAATTACATACTCTGCAGTCAACTCCCCCATTTTTTCCTGTAAAAAAGGCTGACGGGTCCTGCCGTTTTGTTCCAGACCTATGACAAGTTAACTCTGCGTTTTTTTCCTAGAACACCTATTGTTCATAATCCTTCCACTATTCTTTCCACGATGCCCCCGTCCGCCCGGTACTTCTCTGTTATTGACCTTGCTAACGCTTTCTTTTCCATTCCCGTGCACCCTGATTCTCAATCCTGGTTTGCTTTTACCTTTCAAAACCGCCGATGGACCTGGACCGTCATGCCTCAGGGATATACTGAAGCCCCTTGTGTTTATGGTTTTGGCCGGAAAAAGATAATAAATTGATACAGTATGTAGATAAGAAAAAAGAAAAGAAAAATAAATCAACAACAAGTGCACATGATACTCAGAAAATTGCTATTTTTTTTAGGTGAAAATGGCCATAAAAAAAGTGTCGAGAAAAAAAAAAAAGAAAAGAGAAAAAAGAAAAAACTGCAGTTACTTCAAGCTATCGTTAAATATTTAGGTCATGACATTTCTTGCAATACAAGAGCTCTCTCTAGCGGCCGTTTAACAATCATTCAAAACCTTCCAAGACCGGTCACAAAACAACAGGTTAAGTCAGCATATTTCTCTGTGGCTGCATAGCTTTGGATGGGAATGTTTTCTTGTTGTGGAGTTGTGCTGTGTGTTTCCCGAGATGGATTATCTTTGTTTACAGCTGGCACTTGGGTCGCCACGGAAATTAGTGTTTCCTTGTTGTCGCTGACCCGGTCCCGCCTCGGACTTTTCCATGATCTGGAGGCTAGCATGTATGGCACCACGGTAAGATGAATTCCTTATTTAAAAGTAGAACCAGCTTGCGGCCTGAGAAGTTGTTTGCTTGTAAGTTTTTCAGGAGGAGCACAGCCTTTACAAAATCTAGCTAACACTGCCATCTGGCTGCATGCAGTGGTATAGCAGGCTGACAAGGCTCTATGTGATTAAAAAAATAAATAAATAAATAAATAATAATAATAATGCATTACTCTCACTAACTATATTCTCGTCCATTCACTGTGTTCGTGGACGAAAAAGGGGGGATTAATGAATGCAGTTTTAACGCAACCACATACAGACAAACAAAGTGCTCATGAGCCCCCTAACAGTAAAGGTACCTCACGCCGTTCATTTTATTTTAGTACAGGCTAAAACCTCACATCTCACAACTGCAAGAGCAATACACTATCAAAATGTACTCTATACTTTGTCCAATGTCACTGTTGAAAGATGCTCTACCTTAAATCCAGCCACTCTTCTTCCAACTGAAGAAGACGGAGAGCCACATGACTGTCATGATGAAATAGCTAAAGTTGTAAAGCCTAGACCAGACCTACACGAAACACCGTTAGATATTGGAGAATTAATTTTTGTGGACGGATGTTCTTTGCGATTGGAAAATGGAACACCCTCGACCAGCTATGCAGTAGTGAAAGGTGGCCACCTGCTGGAAGCAAACCGAATTTCATCAAATTTAAGCGTGCAGGCAGCTGAATTGATAGCTATCACCCGAGCATGTCAGTTGTCCGAAGGGAAAATTATAACAATTTATACGGATTCCAGATATGCTTTTGGAGTCTGCCACGATCATGGAGCCTTATGGAAATTAAGAGGATTTAAGACCAGCGCTGGCAAACCAATCCAACATCAAAAACTGATTGAATCCCTCTTAGAAGCTATAACTAAACCATCAAAGTTAGCGATCGTTAAATATCAAGCTCACATAGGAAAACAAGATCCTGTCAGCAAAGGAAATGAATTAGCTGATCACTTTGCTAAACAGGCTGCATATAATAACACACCAATTTCTTTATTTCAACAGAGAAATAACCAGGACCCTGATAATCAACTTGTTTCTTTACAGAGTGCAGCCACGGACAGAGAAAAAAGAAAAATGGTCCAAAGAAGGGTCCCTGTCTGATGGAGTCTGGACCCATAGGCAAACTAACAAACCTTTCCTCCCAAAGGCTTCTTTCCCAGGTATGGCAAAAATCGCTCATGGCCTAGACCATGCTGGAAAGGACGCCATGATTCAAGATGTTGAAAAACACTGGGAAGCTGCAGGCTTTTCTACATATGCAGAGCAGTTCTGCAGATGCTGTGCATTATGTCAAAAGTCTAATGTAGGAAAGGGCACCCAGGTAAATCCAGGTAAGTCCCGCCGTTACACCTAATCCAATGGGTCCGTTTGAACACCTCCAAATGGATTTCATTGAACTAACTCCGTCTAAAGGTTACCGTTATTGTCTAGTAATTGTTGATGTGTTCTCCCGATGGGTAGAAACTTTTCCTTCTAAACACGCTGATGCTAAAACTGTAGCCAAAGCTTTAATCAAAGAAATTATTCCTAGGTGGGGCATACCACAGAAATTGCAAACTGACAATGGCACCCTAACATCTAAATTAGCCAAAATCTGTGAGCAGACAAATTTATCCTGGCCAGACACTTTGCCTCTGGCCTTAATGAGATTGAGGAACACACCGGCAATTAGGACTGTCGCCGTTTGAAATTCTGACCGGACGACCCATGCCTGTGGGCATGGTTATAGGAAATGTTAACCTGCATACTGTGGACAATGATCTTCTCTCTTGTCTTACAGGTCTCCGAGCTTCTCTGAAAGAAGTCCACGAGCAGGTTAACCAGGCCTGGAGGACTAGTCTTCCATCTAAAGACACGCCGATTCCCTTAGGCACTTGGATCCTCGTTCGTGACACTCGGAGGAAACATTGGCATCAGCCGAGGTGGAGAGGACCGTTCCAAGTTCTTCTATCCACACCACATGCAGTGAAAACGGAAGGATTGCCCGCCTGGATTCACGCCTCACATTGCAAGAGATGGCACCCTTGATTGCTGTGCTACTATGCTTTCTTTTCCCTTGTCTACTGCCCTGGTCACCTTGACTTTCCCGTTAGGAATCACCACATCAGTGCAGGTTGATTTCTGCTCTATTATCAACTGTGGGACTGGTCGACAAGCCCAGTGGACCTGGTCTGACAAATACGTGTGTATGACTGTTTCAAGGTATTATTGGGGAAGTAACTGTGACACCTGGCAATGGGTTTTTGCTAACACTGGAACTGAGGACTGGGGTTCTCAACCTTTTGAGGCCCAAAAATACGGTTTGAAAAATCGATTTTCTATCATAAAAGGACATGCTTCTCATGAAAGTGTTGACAACCATTGTAACCCCTGGGGCTAATGGCTCAGGTCAGTTTTTATTTCACTGGCCGTTGCTTTTATCATTCTGTTACTTGTGGCCTGCTGTGTAGTCCCCCTAATTAGATATCTTGTGTCCCAGTATTTCACTGCCTCCGTGGCCAAGGCTTATATGTTACACGAAGAATGCATGCTTCCAATTTCTTCCTCCTTTTCTTCCACTCCTTCCCCTTCTCCTACTCTTTCCTGCGTTACTCCTATGTCACCCATATTTTTGTTGGTTCAAAAAGGGGGGAATGTAGAAGAAGAATGTTCTCCTCAGCACCATGTATTTTGTGTGTTTAGTAAATTAGAATTTTTATAATAACTATTTTGTAACTTGCCAGTGAGAGATGCTTTGGCTTATGAACTAACAAAAATATGTTATTCCAGGGTTCAGGAGAAATAGTGTCCAGATGAATAAAATGTAAGCTGTTTCTTGTTTTCCCTTTCTCAGAGTGAATGTTTCAGGGACAAGGTCACAAGGCTGCAGAACTGTACATGTAGTTTATGCAAAGGCGTCTCTCCTGTGCTTAGCTTCCAAAACATAGATAATGCTTAGCTCAACAGACATATTGTTTAACTTTACTGTTTTGATAAGGATGTTCTTTCTGTCTTATTAATCATGAGACGCTGAAGTATAAAAAACCCCTCCTGGCTTTTGATCAGGGTTCAATTGAGCTTTGCGGCAATAAGTTATACTCTTTTGAATCTCTACTTACTGCGACTCCGAATGAATAAATAAAGTGAAAAGAGAAAATATTATCTGTCTGCGTTTCAGTGTGCCTTTTTCGTCCACATGGGAAACATCTCTGGATGCATCACCAGCATATCACAGAGTACATTGACACAATCATCCACATTCACTCATGCTAGCACAATTTAGAAAATAAATAACCTACTGGCTTAGAGTGTTATATTTGCCTAAGCTTTATATCGGTCTTGCCCTTAATATCTGTCTTGAATGAAGATGCACATGAGGTGATACCAACAGCAGGCACCAATGTATTTCTAAACAGCACAAAATGTATTGTGAAATATACATTTTTGCGAAATATTCCAGTTTTTATTTAGACACAATGTAAACTGCATTTTCAAATTTTACAGTTCTATAGCATGTATAAGACAATTCCTGACTAATCTCCAGCTTTTAGACTTCTATATAGTTTCTTATAATTAAAGTCGAAAGACATAATGGTGCAGAGAATGTTATACTTTTAATTTCATTGTTTCTGTGGGATGCATGATTGAGCAGCAGTTTGCAGTTCTCCTTCATAAATTCAGTGTATTCAGCTATACTGAAACCTGCTTGATCTTTTCATATTCTCTTCATGTTTGTGTGGGTTTTACTCCAATTCTCCTCCAACATTCTCAACACATACAGTAAAGATCACATTGTATCAGTGCATGCTCCCAAGCAACTTTTTTCAAATCATATCCAAAGAAATATACGGTACATGGCCATATAAAAGAATAAAAGCAATTTGTTAATTTTTCATCCATGATTTTGGTTTTGAAATCAGTTTTGCCACAGAGCACTGCCGTCATCCTCAAAAGCAGTAGTTTACATATTGTTTCCAAACCTCCCAATACCAAGTACCAAATACCTTCAGGATCTCTGAACTGTGTAAAGATTATTCACAAATCGGAGATACACAAGGCGATTCTAGAAGAAGCGTCTTTAGTTTAGTTAAGTCAGATCACCTTGTATGCTGAAGCCTGTGCTTCTTTTCCTAACTTCATTGTGTTTAAACCAATGCAGTTCACATTTAATTTATTCAATTTTGCTGTTATTTTCTTAAAAAGAGAGATGATCTTTAAATGCTTTTTATTTGAATCTAGCAGAAAATAAAAGGCAACCTTCTGTTTTTCTGCCATAAATACACTAGACATTCACATGTACAGGCGATGTGGGAAGGCGAGAAGCCAGAAGTGGTATCTCTGAAAATGTCCACTTGACACGAATGCCACAAATTGTCAGTGACATTTTTCAAACAAAAAGTCAGATAGCAAAATGCAGTTGACTCAGTGCTGGCTCACTGGCACCATCTACTGCGGAAATTATATTTTACAATTAGTAAGCAGTGGAGCAGAAGACACCCAGCATGGCCAGTCACTGAATTGCCATGGGAGCTACAGTATGAGCAATTTCTATATATCTACCTGTACTTACCTGAAGAGGGATTCCAAAACATTCAGTATCAGGTTGGGCAGCCACACCTAACAACATGTAGTCTTTCTGCAAGAACTCATGACACACTGACATCTGTTTATCTCAGCGAGTCATTTTTTTTAAATTATTTTATTGTATGTGAATCTTTTATTTATTAAACCGATTTTGAAGTAAGATGGCGGACAGTACACAACAAAGGAAGAATTGCTCCGTTTCAGCATATTTGCAGAGAACCTGAAGCCATAGAAAAGAAGATTCAGCACCTCCATTAACAACAAAAGAAACTGAAAGAAGACAAAGAATGCTGCAGATGGTTTAAAACACTTCTGCTGCCTCAGCTTCTTTTAAGAGTTTGTGAACCGGTGACACTGCAGCGTCAACCAGGTCTTGCTTGTTTTACCCAGCCTCCTAAAAGCAAAGCAGATTGACTGCAACAGTGCCAGCAACAGAGAAGTACTGTAACTGCAGTTCACTTGCACTTTCCCAATCTGTTAGTTCCAATCAGTCTAGCTCTCCTACCATCTTTGCTGACTGTCAAGACATACAATTATTGGTAACTCTATTGTCTCGAACCTGAACTTTCCAACTAACACTTGCAAGATATTTGTGTCCTGCTTTCTTGGCACCCTGATATGGACATCACAAGGAAGGCCTTGTCAGTTCTTGAGGAGCATCAAACCTGAGATGTCTGGACTGTGGCGCTTCATGTTAGAGAAAACTACATCAGATATCGACAATAAGAAATGCTGAAGAAAGACTTTACATCACTCACTGAAGCCATCAAGGAGCGGGCCAGGCCACTAATGTCTTTATCTACTGACCACTGCCAATGATGAAATGATTCAGAGAGTGTTATAGCAGACTTCTATTCCTGAATGACTGGCTATGATCCTTCTGCGAGGGACAGGACATCAGCTTCATCGACAACTGGGACCTCTTATGGGACAGACAGATAGGATGGACTGTATCCTACTGAATTTGGTGCTAAGCTCCTCTCTGCCACCATAACAAAGGCAATACAATAATCCTGACTACCTTCCATTGTTCACAGTAATAGCTATAACCTTACAAAAAATATAATAAATATGCAATAAGTCTACCTAGGTGCATTATATCAAGCCAAACTATAGATTTGCTAAAGAGCACAGACAATTTGGTGTTAATGTCAGTGTCTTCATATCTCCAGGTGTACTAAAGTTTTCAGTGTAGCTGCATCCTTCCAAAATCCTTAATATGGTGTTTTGTTTAATGTTAAAAGCATTAACTAGTAAAATGTTTTATGTAAATGATCTTAGTATTGATAGGAAAACAGACTTTTTATTTCTGTGTTAAATGTGGCTCAATAGTGACTGATCTGCAGTATTTATTGAAGCAGCTCTGCTAAACTTTAATTTTATTTAGTCAGTGCGTGAAGGAAAGCAAGGCGATGGTGGCTTAGCAAATATTTTTTTGAGTAAAGTAAACTGTAAGGATAGCAGCCTCAGTAGTTTTGCATTCTTTGAGTATTTTACTATTACTATGACAAAAGTACCACATCCGCTTTTTCTAACTATATATCGACCACCAAAATATAATGAATTTTCCTATTTATTAGCCATTATAATAACTAGTTATGACAATTTCCTAAAAGCAGATGATTTCAACTTTCATGTAATCACTGTGATCTGAAAGCTTTGGAATTTATGGATCTTTTAAAAGCTTCTGATCTAATTCAACATATCATCCAGTCGACACATAAATGGGACTACACAGTAGACCTGGTTACCTCATGCAGGCCTAGAAATGACGTGACTTAGACTGTGCATATTGGTATATCATACAAATAACCAGTCTTACTCTAGTATCTACAACCAGCAACATAATTATTAACACTGACATTTTAATGCAAAACTGAAGATTGTGATGGACATTGAAGTTCCTAAAAAACTGACCACTGCTGTAATGCCCTGGAAGACAGAGGCAGTTTGGAAACTTAAGAAAGAATGCTGTAAGACTGAAAAACTAAATTAACAATCAATTATGAAATACTAAAGACTTATATTAAAAAAAATATCTTGGTTAGATCTAAGAGAAAATCCTATTTCTCCAAAATCTTTATATATAATACGCTACCGTGGCTGACTGTTTGTATGTCCAGGATTTTAAGTCACTTGTAGCTCGCAAACCGTTTGACCTATTGACCTGAAATTTGGTACACATCTACTACGTGACGTCTACTATCCCCTTTCGGGGTGAGGACTGATCTCCAAGGTTATTCCTCTTTTAATTTTTATTTTATTTTATTGTAGAACCAACTCTCGGCAGTGGCCAGCAGGGCGCCATTCTCATCCCTACCACCTTTGCCGTCACTTCCCCTACCTCTTCATACAGTATCTTAAATCATTCTTGAGGCAGATTGAAGACTTAAGTGCCAGCTTAAGTGAAAAATTAAAGAAAATGTACTAAGTAATTGCAACACAAACACTGACAAACAGTTTTCACGAGAACAGATGCCGATGAAAGAAGAGAAGAAGCAGGCCGCTGGGGTGGAGAAAAGAAGAGCTGCTCAGGAAGCAGCAAGCACATCAACCTCTGAGCAAACGAATGCTAAACATACAGAGAAAGAGGATAAAAACTATAAATGCTCAAGTCAAGTGTATTCACTGCATGTTATCGTGCAGTGTGCCGTTACTAGTAATAAATAACACTGCAGGAAATCCAAGCATCTTATTAACAACCATTGACTGTCTTTTGCACCCCCCTAAGTCTGCTCAGTGAACACTTAAACCATCGGAGGCTAAATGTGAGGATTTTGCAAACTCCTTTTCAGGGAAAATATCTGATATCAGATGATGTATACCACAGACCCCAAGTACAAACCTAGCTGTATCTCAATGTAGTGAACACAGCCAGTTAAACTCCTTTACTCAGTTAACACCATCCACACGAGTCCCTGAGCCAATTCATACCAGCTTTTCTAAAGAGGTCCCTGATTTGCTGATCAACAGTGTATTTGATATAGTTAATTGTTCATTGTACTCTAAAAACTACTTTTATTAAGCCATTATTTAAAAGGAAAAATAATATTTTGTTATTTCTGTCTTGGACACTTTTAGACCGATCTCTAACCTGCCCTTTTTAAATAAAATTCTAGAAACAGTAGTTTTTCAACAATTAAGTGAATACCTGAATAAAATGTTTATCCTGGATAAGTTTCAGTCAAGATGTCACAGGTATCTATTTTGTGCTCCTTATTATTCTCACTCTGTATGCTCCTATTAGACCTGATCATTTCAAAACAAAGTGAATTATCACAGCTATGCAGAAGATACAACAATTTATTTGTTGATAGCACCACAAGACCCTGAGACTTGAACTCCTCTTAGCCAGTGTCTTACCCGCATTATCAAACGGATGAGTCACAATCTACTTAAACTTAACAAGGAAAAAAAACAGACATTTTAATTATTGGCAGCAAACAAAAAAGTGAGGATCTTAAAAATAAACCATACCATCTGACTTTACAAATAAGGCAATAATTAAAGAATCTTGGCGTCATATTAGATTCCGACTTCAAACTGGGATAGCGCAGTGGGTAGTGCTGCTACATCACAGTTAGGAGACCCGGGTTCGCTTCACGGGTCCTCCCTGCATGGAGTTTGCATGTTCAGGGTGGCTTGGGGGCACTTCAAACGGACGCGTCAACTGGCTGCTAAAGCCCATCGGCTTGGACCCTGATGTCAGGCGTCTAATGGACTTATTCTTCACTCTCTGACCTTCGAGAGCTCAGTCCTTCCTTTTCCCGTTCGGCGTTCCGAATACTGGTGGACAGTACGAGAACTCCACGGGGTACGCTTCTCCATATACATTATCAAAGATGTATTATTGGGAGCGGGGCAACTGCTTAGCTAACCCTAACCCTAATAGGTACTGATGATGGCTTATACTGACTACAAACTAGGACACTACTAACAAGACGTGTTGTACAGCGCTACTGTACTGAACTTAAAAACATCGTGTATACTACATAACAGCAAAACACAACGCGTCTGCTTCTTTTTATAGGAAAAAATGTTTGATGTATCGTACTACCTGTAGTAAAATAGAGCTGTCAGTCAAGTGGTTAAGTCTTTGCATATTCGATATGACTGAAATGTTTTAAAGGGACACGGCGACTAATCTAATCAATGCATTCACCTGGATTACGCTGTTTGACGTTACGCTGAGAATGAGTTCATCAAAACTTGTACTGCCTACGGTGACAAAAGCGCTCTTCATAACTGCAGATCTTCACTCACTGGGGTTCTCCACGACGTTTCTGTCCAAAGCCCAAGAGTGGCAACCGGACAACCGTTTGCTTTCCCGGAGTTGCAACCGTCGTGCCAGGTTGTATTCTTGGTTTGTGCATTTAGCGCCGCTTAGCGGTCAAATCGGTGTTTGCATGTTGAAAGGACAAGGCAAAAAGCTACCGGTTATACACAAATTATAAACACACAAAGAGATCACTATAGATATAGATACAGATATAGATTACTACAAAATGTAAATAAGTATACCCACAAACAGCTATATAAATACTAATCTTTGGTTTACTTGGATTCAGCATTTTGCCTTATACTGTATATGGTTAGCACCGAGCCTTGCGGTTGCAAGAGATTGGATTTGAATCCTGTGTCTGGTCACTGTCCATATGGATTTTTCTCTGTGCTCTCCAAATTTTTTTTTCAGTTTTGGTTAATTGGTGAAACTAAGCTGGTCTGGTATAAGTGTGTGTGGAAGTGCCCAGTGATGGATTGGCACCCTTTGCAGGGCGGGTTTCTGTCTGCACCCAAACCTGCTTAGACTCTAGCTCCTGCAAAATATAATTGGACAAAGTGGGCTGAGAAAACAGACAGACAGATTTGAAAGGCATTACATTGCTGTGGACGATGAATAGATGTGAAAGGCACTACACTGCAATGATACAGTATATAGATGTGAAAGGCACTATATGGCTATAGTAAATAGATGTTAAAGGCATGGCACTGCTATCTTAGATAGTCATGAAAGGCAATACATTGCTATGATAGATTATTGTGTTAAAGTGCTGCACAGTCCGCCACATGCAAGTTATTTAACCAGTGCTGAAATCCAGTCATTCACAAAATGAAATAGTAACAGACTTAAAGGCATGTCAAAGGCTAAAAAGTGGATGGCAACAGAATCCTAGAAAAAGACAAATATTTGTCAGAGCTAGTCCAGATGGCCACTGAGCCTTTTGGCAAACGTTTGCACCATGCACAATCCATGAGAGACTATAAAGCTCCAGCCATACACTTTAAAGGATTTGAAGTAATAAGCACTATTTGAGGTTGAAAAGGTCCTGGGAGGTCACATATTGCTAGATTTTCCAGCCCATAAAGAAGCACCTCAAGAACAAGGCTGTTGACCAAGTTAACTCCTGTCCTTTAATGAAGAACAATCTTCTTAATCGCTGAAAGCAAGACAATAAGCTGTATTCAAGAGCAGCAAACAGCGCCCCCCGAGGTTGCCTTTTAAAGTGGCCCTCTCAGTCCTATCAGTAGTAACACTTTGTGTTCAGCTTAATAAGCAAATCCACCACCGAGATGCTGTGCACAAGATGAGAACTGCACACTTTTTATGTGTGATGTCACACAAGTGAGATAGGACAGAGCAGTATGTTTACATGGAACTGAGCACAGTTAATATTTTGTCAATTCTTTGCTAGGCTGGGGGTTAAAAAACATTTATTTCTTTCAATTTGATTAATGTTTGTGTTGTGTGTAAACCTTACTGTTTTTCATCTTCTTTTCTGATCCTCACCCAAAATAAATGCATTGAAGTCACAAAGTCTTACATAAAAACCACCCAAAGTACTTTATACTGTAAATTCTGCATCATAGTGGAAGGTCCGGAAGATCTAAATGGGCATAAGGTGTGTCTGTATTAGGAATGGCTAGCACATCTCTTGTCATAGGGGGAGTTCAGTTCTTCCTTCTGCAAGAAATTGTACTGCACTTTGTGATGGGTCACAATACAGAGTTTCAGTAAAGCTGGCAAATGTTGTTCAGCGTTGGTCATTGTGACAGTTCCAAGACCTGTTGGTGGACACCAAAGGTACGGGAGTCACAGGTGTCCCAATACCATAATACCAGCAGTAGAGTAACTTGAGCAGCTCTTAATACACTGCATACTTGGGGGTGATGGGATTGGATCCATTACTGGGACAGAGGTTGCTGCAGTGGTTGTGAAAATCCATGGTTAAATGAAATGATGAAATATGGGCGGAAATACAGAAAACACTGGATACCATCAGGATGTTTTGATTCATACTTGTTTTGATTAGAAGATATTGATAGTACAGTACCTCAGGAATGATAAAGTGGGGTTAAAAGGTCCCAAGAGATCACATTCCTCCCCCAGAAAGTCTACACAATCGTGCTGCAGTGGAGACCACTGCTTGCATTCAAATTGTAGCTCCAAGATGAACATCGGAGATTCCATTCCCGTCTTGAAACGTGTCTTTGTGGGGACACTGAGGGATCATGTCCATGTTTTATTAATTCAGCATATGACCTTGTTTCCTGTGGTACCCAGGGGTAGGTACTGCAGTTTCCTGGTGACATACAATGTGTATTTTCAGAATGTGACTTGTGTTTGAATTTCTGGCATTAAATCATCAGTTGTTAAGGTTCATTGTGTTCCTGAAATTGAACAAGTGGTCTGAATGCTTTAAGAGGACTTGGACTCTCCCAAGGGTACATAGTCTTCTTTCATGCGTGTCATTTTCAAGGACAGCAAATGTAATGGGGAACGAAAATTATGCTCACAAATCAAGAAAAATTAAGAGTTAAGGACCACACAAATGCATTTGATACCAGAAGCTTGCTTTGTTAAGGTTCTTTTACCGTTGTTTCACTTTGTTGCTGTGGATTTGTAACTCCTTGAACTTTGTGATAATTGTACAATGTCCTCAATGAGCAAGTTTGAACTGGTTGCGTAAAAGAAGTAGTGGGTGGGTGTGAAGCTGTGCAGATACATTGCTGACGTACAGACTATGAATGAGAAGCTACACAAGCATGCAAATTGGTTTGGAGGCACCGTGCCTGTTTGCAAGGTTAACAAAAATACATCTTGCTATCTGATTCTCAGTGGTTTTAGAACTGCTGTTTTTGAGTGGACCACTTGTGATGGGGCATGAGGAGATTGGAATTTAGATCTTATGAGTCTCTAATAAAGGTAACGATGAGTTTTAGATGCTTGGGTTCCTTTTTCCACTCCAGGAAGAAAGCCTTGGGGATGAGAAACAAGTATGAACTGTAAACCTCAGTGATATGAGAGCAATAAAAGTCAGATAAAGAGCCGACTAGAAAGAAAAAAAAGCTGACCAAAGAGAAGGGGGAAGCCAAACTGATCGCTTGTGTAACTACAAATTAAGCGGCCACTGAGAAACGACACATGTAGCCCTATTAGGTTGTTAGCTCTGGACTGCTACATTTGTACTTTGCTTTTGTCTATGGAACTAGATATTTGATAATATTTAAAGATTAAAACTGTTTGCAATTTTTGCTTAATTCTATCGCCGGTGCTGGGAAACTGAGCTCTTTTCTCAAGTAGGTTAATCAGCGGTGAATTGAGAGAGAACAGTTCTAAGAGAGAAGCTACCATAAGTCATATCAGGGTTAAATCTTATAGTAGTGCACTATAGTCCTGAATTCATGTAAATGGCAACTGTTGTTAAACAAGAATAAGCTAATAGGGGTTGCAACAGAGGTGTAGCGTATCGCTATAGTCTACAGGAAAATAATGCCTAGCATTTGATAGAAGGGGATTTATGTTTTAAGGAGAGGTGTCCCCAAAAGCCTCCCCCAAGATCACATATTTGGCATTGCAGGAGCACTTAATCTTATAGTGAGATAAAACAGAATATCAAGGTGTAATGAATATCTGAAAGGTGTCCAGTTTGGGGACCTAAAGGTCATACCTCTGCTTCTTGAGGGTAATGCCGTCTTCTGATCTCTGACACACTGCAGTAGTTCAAGGACGTGCTTAAGATGAGAATCAACATTTTACGATTTGGATTAGTAATCTCCTAGAAAGTGTGACTTTCTATATGCAGGTATGGGGGAATAGCTGTCTCAGAAGGAAGCATTCAAGAACATTGGTGTCTTATTCATGAGAGGGGATCATAAGATCAATTAACCAATCAACTAGTACATCTTTCCTCATCTATGCACACAAACTAAGTTGTGAACAAATCAATGTGATTGTAGGTATACGTCAATACAATGAAGTTCTTGCGTACAGTTACTTGGTCAACATGACAGGACAGGCAGCAGCTTAAGTGGCTTGGTTATCTAGTGAGGACACCAAAAGCACCTATCACAGCTGGCCAGGGAGAACCTTGAAATTACCAAGTATGAGCTCGGGGTACCAAAGTCTGACCTACACTGGCCATTTAGATGAACAGATTTGTTGTAAGAATAAGCTCATGTCTATCCCACTGTACTGTACAGAAGACAGAGGGAACAATTTCTGGCAATGTAAAGTGTTCAAAATGTCTAACCTTTCCTAGGCCAAAGGTAGAAAATTAAGGGCACTCTAAACATTTTCCTAAGTTTATTTCCACTTTCACACTCACATTTCATAATAAACCAAAGCCCAGTGATTTAACGAAATCTTGTGAAACATTCCCATTTTATATAAATAAAATGTATTATCATTAGTTTGGAGTATTTTTTTATTTTAACATTCTACTAAAACTAACAAAGGCAACTAGACAGGAAAAGCAGGTGCATGAAAAAATACATTAACAGTTTACTCCAAGAAAAAAGAAAGTTTCATTCTCTGGCTATTTTGTGACCCCTTTAAAGCAACACACGCCTCAAATAAATGCAATTGACATGGATAAACTACTGATGAAACTTGTCCTGCTTGTTATCTTTATATATATATATACACACACACATTTCCAGTTTTATTAGCTGGGTGTGTGTTTTGCCCTGAAGTGACATGGTGCCCAGTCCACAGTTGGTTCACACTTTCCACAAATGCTGTCAGGATTGACACCCACTCCCTACAGCTCTTCATTGGATAAGTAGGTTAGAAAATTGATGGATGAGTTTTTTAGTTTCTATATAGCTTAGTTACGTGGAATAGTGTGATCAACGGGCCTTAAAGCCAGACTGGTGGTGTATTCCTCACCACTGATGCACACATCAGTTTAAAAAGGTATTTAAAACACCCAAGTACCCCAGTTGTAAAAATACACACAAAAAACTCTAATGTATCTCTATACCCTGTAAATTGCCTTGGGACGATGCTCACTATATAGCAGGGATATATAAAATAAAGGTGGACTGTTTCCTTGCAGTCTAAACCCACTTTTATAAAGTAAACTATTTTATCTTTACATGTTCTTTTTAGTACACTGCAATTAAACGTGAATGGATCAGGTACCCAGTTCATTAGCTGAAGCAAAATATCATTGCTTTCTACAAAAAATGTGTCCCTTTTTGTTTTTAACTATACAAAAAGAAAACGTCTCCCTTTTACCAAAATATTAGAAAAATTAGTTAACATTGGACTGTGTCAGTGTGCATCAACACAAAAAGTAAAGATTACACTCATTCTGAAAAACACAAAGGTTAAATGCACAACATTTCATCCTTATAGTCTTCTTCAGGTTTGGATTTTGCATTTCCCCAGCACTAAGTGACCAGACCAGCTAACCTTTTAATCTTTGCTTTCATCTTATCTAATGGCCGCATTTCGCACTTTCTCTGGTCTTTCACTCTTCTGCCTTGGTTTGTTTCCTCCTTCCCCTTCAGTGTCTGCCGCCTACTTTTGTTTTTCCTTTTCACTTCCAGAGCTGATGAAACCTGCACAGCTGAAATGTTGCGTCTCAGGCCTTCTTTTCTACCTTTTTGTCTATGTGGAAATAACATTCACTTATTTGTCTTCTTCCAGAAAACAGCAAGGCAGCGTATCCACTGTAATTTTTTTGTGAAGTACTGTCTGCATATGCATATTCTTTCCACTTTCTTCACTCTCACCTTTTAGTCTCTCACAGGAATTTTTGTTTTGCCCCCATGTGACAGGTACTGTCACAGCTGGGAATACAGCGTCCTGAATGAATCTTAGAGGGGCAACCCAAAGTACAAAAAGGATACCCCCAAATCCATGATACCCCTTTGTAAACAGCCCAGAAAACTTTACCCAGGACTAGAATGACTACTGTTACTCTACACCTGGTAATGTAACTAACACTACCAAAAACAAATTTACATTACAAAACCAGACTACAAGCAAAAATGCTACTTCAGTGTTGGCTGGGAAGAGAGGTTTTAGCATATCTAGAACTCACTTTACACAGCAGTTGTATAAGACCAATTGAAAAGGTAGACTCCACAATCTTAAAAAAATAGTATCCACATTTTAAACACACAAAATTCATATCCACAGAAATGTCCCTCTACCACACATACAAGTACTTCAGAAGGGGGTTTTAACACTGGTATGACCAATGTAAACCATCCCGCCCATGTCTGTAAAGAATCTGAAGTCAAAATCCAGTCATTAAACAATGAATCACAATTCGGTGTATTATCTTCTACTTCCAAACTACCATTTGTAATTGGTCCACCCTTTAAAAACAGTCAGGTGCAGACTAAGGGTTAACAAGTCTAAGTGAATAATAGCATAGTGTTTCTCTGCCTGTCGCTGCTCAGGCATCCTGACAATAGTCCAGTCTCAGATTCACCAGGTGTTGGTAAACTCTAGTGCTCTCCCAGAACTTTGCATGATTTTTAACTTGAGGAAAGGCCATTTTTGGTGCCAAGTGAGTCCAAGGGCATCTGTGCAGTGTAAACATCAATGCTAGATGCTTCTTGTGCCAGCTCCAGAAGTGTGGGCAGAATGTCGCTGGCATCTTCATCTTCATCCTCAACTTCTGCCTGCATGGACAGGTCTGCATACTGTGCCACGTCAGTGTGGCTTTCTGGAAAGGGAACGGAAAGGAGTTAAAAAGAACAGAAGGAGATTGGAAATGTGAGTCGATTTAGGATTTGGCAGACCAGACCATACAGCTCAAGACCACAGTTCTGGCAGTTGCATTCAAAGAGTCATTATACAATATTTGGCAAAAGTTTTATCTCTAATGTTGATGAATAACAAATCCTACACTAAATAAAGTTTTGTTCTCTGCGTTTTTATTTTAAAGCACTGAAACTCAAAATTATTATTTTTTATATTATCTTGTTTTACATTATATAAAAAAGTAAATAAGGTTTATGCACGAGCATTGAATCCCCGTGTTAAGGAAGCAGGATCTTTACGTAAGTGAAAAACAATTGCTTAACAAGGAGACAATTCTAGATCCAAGTCTAGATCACTGAATAACAAGGATCTGTATTGAGGGGTGACACAAAAGAAACATTTACTGGAAAAGAACCAAGAAGCATGAGAGAATTCCAGTTGCATTGTGGGAAAATATGTTGTAAACAGATGAGACCAAGACAGAACGTTTGCCCAAATTTTAAAGAAATGTGTGTTGCGCAAATATAATACTAGCCACATCTCAAACAACTACACATCAACTTCAGTGAAATGTAGTGGTGGCTGTTTTTTTTCTCAGCAGGAATTGGGCATCTGTCTAAAACTGAAGGAAGAAAACGTGGTGGAATATACAAGAAAATACTGAAAGATGACCTATTTCAATCTGCTAAAACACCAAACCTTATTTGTTCTTCTGAAAGATGACATTTCTCCTCTCTCAAAAACAAGGCCAAATTAACCTTACAGTAAGTGACTCAAGGACAAAAAGGTGAACATCCTACACTGGGCCAGTTATAGCCTACTACCATAAACAACCTGGAGTAAACATCCTGGAAGAAGTGGCTAGAATCCTTCCTGAATATTGTGCAAAACCGGTACATAAAACATATATTACAGCCACAAAAGATAGCTTTATGAAATCTCAAAGTGTGGTGACAGAATACTTATGCAAACACCATTATTTCCTTTTTTATTTTTAATATATTCTTTTGATATATAACAATATCACATTGTAAAACTAACTTTGAGCTCTATTGCTTTGAAATAAAAAACACAGAGAACAAAACATTCGTGAAGGATTTGTCATGTGGTGAAATTAGATCATTGATCAAGGGCCTAACACTTTATTCAAGACACTGTACAGCATTTCATTAAACATCAATCACCATTTTCTAATCTCTTTATGCAGTTTCAAGGTCATGGTCAGCCAATGCCTATCCTAGCAGCAGTGGGTGAAAGGCAAAAACAAAATTACCATCATGCCAGCCCATCTAAGAACACTTTCACATCGTGGGTGAAAGGCAAAAACAAAATTACCATCATGCCAGCCCATCTAAGAACACTTTCACATCGAGCCAATTTAGAGTTGACGGTTAACCCAACCTGCACTTCTTTGAGATAAAGGAAGGAAGGAAGGAAAACTGAACAACTCGGAGCAAAAGCCAAATTTTATGCAGGTATTGTCTAGGTTAGGATTTGAGCCTAGGCCTCTGAAACTCAGAGGCAGCAATGCTAAATAATGTGAACCATGTCACCATCAGAACAATAAACAGCACTTACGTAACTCAGCATGAAGAACTCCCACTGCTTAACAAGTGCACGATATCCATCATCCTTTAATTTTTTCAGCAACAGTCCATTCTGCTCTTACAAAATGCTCCTCATGATATTTTGCATTAAACAGCCACTTTAGGATGCTTTGATTCAAAACGAACGAGTTCATGCACTTTACAGTGCATCCAGAAAGTATTCACAGCGCACTTTTTCCACATTTTGTTATGTTACAGCCTTATTCCAAAATGGATTAAATTCATTTTTTTCCTCAGAATTCTGCACACAACACCCCATAATGACAACATGAAAAAAGGTTTTTGCAAATTTATTAAAAATAAAAAAACTGAGAAATCACATGTACATAAGTATTCACAGCCTTTGCTCAATACTTTGTCCATGCACCTTTGGCAGCAATTACAGCCTCAAGTCTTGTTGAATATGATGCCACAAGCTTGGCACACCTATCCTTGGCCAGTTTCGCCCATTCCTCTTTGCAGCACCTCTCAAGCTCCATCAAGTTGGATGGGAAGCGCCGGTGCACAGCCATTTTAAGATCTCTCCAGAGATGTTCAATCGGATTCAAGTCTGGGCTCTGGCTGGGCCAATCAAGGACATTCACAGAGTTGTCCTGAAGCCACTCCTTTGATATCTTGGCTGTGTGCTTAGGGTCGTTGTCCTGCTGAAAGATGAACCATCGCCCCAGTCTGAGGTCAAGAGTGCTCTGGAGCAGGTTTTCATCCAGGATGTCTCTGTACATTGCTGCAGTCATCTTTCCCTTTATCCTGACTAGTCTCCCAGTTCCTGCCGCTGAAAAACATCCCCACAGCATGATGCTGCCACCACCATGCTTCACTGTAGGGATGGTGCCAGGTTTCCTCCAAACGTGACGCCTGGCATTCACACCAAAGAGTTCAATCTTTGTCTCATCAGACCAGAGAATTTTCTTTCTCATGGTCCGAGAGTCCTTCAGGTGCCTTTTGGCAAACTCCAGGCAGGCTGCCATGTGCCTTTTACTAAGGAGTGGCTTCCGTCTGGCCACTCTACCATACAGGCCTGATTGGTGGATTGCTGCAGAGATGGTTGTCCTTCTGGAAGGTTCTCCTCTCTCCACAGAGGACCTCCGGAGCTCTGACAGAGTGACCATCGGGTTCTTGGTCACCTCCCTGTCTAAGGCCCTTCTCCCCCGATCGCTCAGTTTAGATGGCCAGCCAGCTCTAGGAAGAGTCCTGGTGGTTTTGAACTTCTTCCACTTACGGATGATGGAGGCCACTGTGCTCATTGGGACCTTCAAAGCAGCAGAAATTTTTCTGTAACCTTCCCCAGATATGTGCCTCGAGACAATCCTGTCTCTGAGGTCTACAGACAATTCCTTTGACGTCACGCTTGGTTTGTGCTCTGACATGAACTGTCAACTCTGGGACCTTATATAGACAGGTGTGTGCCTTTCCAAATCATGTCCAGTCAACTGAATTTACCACAGGTGGACTCCAATTAAGCTGCAGAAACATCTCAAGGATGATCAGGGGAAACAGGATGCACCTGAGCTCAATTTTGAGCTTCACGGCAAAGGCTGTGAATACTTATGTACATGTGCTTTCTCAATTTTTTTATTTTTAATAAATTTGCAAAAACCTCAAGTAAACTTTTTTCACGTTGTCATTATGGGGTGTTGTGTGTAGAATTCTGAGGAAAAAAATGAATTTAATCCATTTTGGAATAAGGCTGTAACATAACAAAATGTGGAAAAAGTGATGCGCTGTGAATACTTTCCGGATGCACTGTATGTATGCACTTGTATAACAACTGATATTAATCTCTTTAAAGTCATACATACCATGAGATGTCTGTTTCATAGAATAGCCATGCTCCTTTTTTAGTTCCTGATTTAAGGTAAAACAGAAAAGAGAATATATAAATCCATATCAGAATATTACAGATGTTAATGTAAATCATGATAAAATTAGCCATTCAAAGCATAACATAAAAAACAAGGTCCAGTATTAAAACATTGTAGCTGAATGTTATTAACCAATATTGTATCCACATGCTTTCTCGTTCTGCGTAAGAAAAAAAAAAAACACCCTGAAATTTGAAGACTCTGTTCTATGTATTCCCTGTTCTGAGTTTTTTCCACATTAGCAAAAAATAATGTAATACTGCCTGGTGCCAAAATAATCGAGCAGATGAGATTCTGTACTTTGGCAATTAAAACTACAGACATGTCATCTTCTTCACAGGACAGTCCATCCTGCTGGCACATAAAAGGAGATGAAATTTTTATTGGAAAAAATATACAGGTAATTATTGCAGACCACATTAAAAAAATTTTGCTTAAAGACAAAACTTGAAAATTAACATGTCAGCTGTATTTTAAATTAACTGCATCATTTATAACCGTTTGTCTGAATTTACCCCATGCAGTACTGTTAGCCAGATACTGAAGAGTTTCCTATAAAAGTATCATTTTTCCCATCTGCTCACATGTGTACAGTGTAGACTTGTCACTCACTGTTCCTGCCTTTCGGTGTTTCTTGAAGACGGGCAACAATCATGAACATTCTGCATTGTACTAATAAAAGAAACTGTACTTTAAGTATGGATATTATTCAGAATTTTGACAGATAATATAGAATTAACCCTTTAAACTCAGACTGATTTTGTCCATTTTGTGTTACTTTGATTTAATGGACTATAACTTCATCATCCTTTATTCAATATTAATGTTAAAGTTCTCCAAATAAAGGTCAGACATTTCCATTTAGAAATATTTACACCTGGAGAATTAATTATGTTGTACACATATGTTACAGTAGAATAAGTTGCAAAATTCAATAACATCTTTACAAAATGCACTTTGAATGTTATTCTTATTTCCACGCTTCCAAGCACTACAAAAGTATAAGTGAATGTGTCAGGAGCACCCAGAAAAAGAAATTGTTATGAAATATTTACAAGTACATGTCTAGTTTTACTATTTTGAAGCAGTACTAAAACCAAGATATTTTTTCTCTGCTTTTACCATTTCAAATAAATACCCATTGTATACATATCCATTTTTGAAATCCCCTGACCAATGTAACATTTTGAAGGGCAGATCTTAATATATTCAGTATATGGTTGGTAAAGACATTATACTGTGAATTCAAATCACATCACCAAAGATTCAAAAATGTCTTCACAAAAAAAAAAAAAAAACAAACAAACTGAAATACAGAACGTGGAATATGTAGACAGTGAAAGGAAGTGTCATTTCAAAGTTGAAACACTTCTCTTATTACTAGATAATGGTCTGCCCATCAGACTGCACATAAATGAATCAGGACATTCAAGAAAGCCATGAGAGGGAGGCTGGGGGTAGGTGTTGCCGTAATACAGTAATCTGGCCATCTTTGAGGGAAGAAAGAAAAACATTGCAACGTAAAATGGGGTGGGCAATACACATAATTTTAAAGTAAAACACTTTATTTACTGTATACCAAAGAGGAAATCAACAAGTTTGAATTACTGTTCAGTTCTTCCGGCAGGTGCAAAACAATGTGGCCAAGTTTAAAGAGTTAAAACCAGTTATTGCAATCCTATTTGAGGAGTAATGTTGGGAAGCATTGCCTCTAGGATGTTCACTTCAGACATTTTAACACAGTGTAGCAGATTGATGTCACAAATGCCATCATAAATGGAGAGTAACGTTTTAAAAACAAGTCAATATAGCACAGCACAGTAAAGGTGACATTATCTTGCATACAGAAATAGTAACATTGCTAATTACCACTGTATGGTCCTTCATAGTTTCAAGACAGCAAGATGCTACACCAGGTGTAGGGTCAAAGAGCTGGAAAACAGATTTAACAAGAACAATTATGTTACCAAACAGCAGAAGCCCATATGCAAGTGACCTTAGCATTCATATATTAATGTCCTATGGACACTCACATCTTTAAGCAGATCATCACTGGGATCATTGGACCCAGACAGGGATGAATTAATCTGGGCCAAATTTGCGTCAATCTGTGCCAGATTGTCAGCAATTTCACACCTTGAGGAAATAAAAAATCAAAGGTTAACATTTAACTAAAAAAACCAACATGTAACAATACTCTGTAGCATATAATTCATGGAACACTTTACATTGGCATGGATATATAAAATGAACAATTGTTAATGTGCATACCAAAGTATTCTAAAGTATATTGGTCCACAGTACAGAAGCAAACAGGTCTGTCCACATGAACCAGGACAATGAGACTATTTTGCTACACTTAAGAAATATGCTAAGAAAACTCATGTCAAAATGGTTGTGTTTTTATTTACCATTTCAGTTTCATCTTTTAAGAACATATAAGCAATTAAGATAATGACTTTCAATAGTGGATCACCTGGTTTCCCTGATGCCATTCAGATGCACATTGTTTCTGATGACCAGGTAAGTGTGATGCAACATTCAGTCCAAGCTGGCTATAAAGATTAATTTACTTACCTATAAAGAAGTTTCTTTCACCTTGGATAGATCTACTATCCTAACCATTCTTCAATTATACTGAATCAGTCAACAATATACTTAAGGGAACTGTGATTATGGAAGGTGGATGCAGTGATATACCAAATAAGAAAAGTTTACAAACATATCTTAATGTGACTTTCTTACACACTGCCCAACAGATTTGTTCATGCCACAATCAACATTTCTGATAGAAAACTCTCTTAACTGGCTTTCTGTTTAGAATAACGGCTACCAGAACATGTACTATTAAATTTGAAAGAATACTCACTAGGATGACAGAAAAATGTGGTGTGAAGTTAGCTCATACTAAAGTAAAATGAGACAGAGGACCTTGGCAGTGCTCATGTCAAATCTAAATTAAGATGTTTATTACATACAAATCAAAAACATTTTGTAACTGTATGTCATAAGAATGTGCTGGGACCTTTTTTAAGGGAAATAACAAGTGAAGGGAGAAGACACAACCATCGAAGCCATCCATTTTAGTAAAAGTGGGCATAAATCATGGTTAACATTGTGGGATTGTCAATATACAGTATGTCTACAATGCAATATATTTGTTGCTTTAGAAAATAACATCTGCACACATATACAAAAATATATATACATACACAGTCTCAGTGGCCACTTTACGTCCACCTGCTCATAAACACAAATAGCTTAATCCTCTTAACAGCCAATCATGTAGTTCCCAACTCAATACATATAGCACACAGACATGCTCTTTGACCAAACATTTGAGTGTGCTAAACATATGACCTAAGTAACTCCACAGTATAACTGTTGGCACTATACATGGCAGTTCTAGCATCTCAAAAACAGCTGCTGTCCTGGCATTTACATGCAACCCAATGTCTAGTATTTACAGAGAATAAAAAGTGCAATAAACACTGTGGGGGGAAAAACACTTTGTTACTGTCAGAGGTCAGAGCAGAATGGTAAGACTTGTTCAGGCTTTTGATTGCCAAAACCAGATGACTGAGTTTTTGAAAAATTCCCCGAAGTGATTAATCTCAACTATTGCTTAATCATACAAATGGTAGAGACAGAATCTGGCAAAAACTGAAGGAGTGATTTTATTCATACTACCTCATAACAACATGAACCAGCTCCTTTGGCACATGGCATCTTACAACTAAACATCAAGAACGGTATCAAAATCAAACAAACATAAAAACAAAACAGCAGCAAAATCAAATGAAAGTTGTGCCACTTGTTTTGCATTACAGTATATCTTAACAAAATTAAATATTGTTACTTTTGCATAAAACAATGAACAACACATAATATTCAAGGTGTCTGGCACCACCCAAAAGCATGAAAAGCAAAACTGTAGAGGGGGGTGTCCTTGAAAAGAAATTTTAAGAAACATGTTATAAATAAATGACTCAGTACTGGGTTTGCAAGCTATTCAATTGCTTCACAAACTGGTCAGTATTGGATGCGTTTGAATGTCATTTGACAAACCATAAAAAGATTTAATACAAAGGGTGGAAACTTACAGGGAAATGGAATAAATATGAGCGCCACACAGCCATTAATGTTTGCCTTGATCTTAGTGATGCTGAAGTCTACGATGGTGGACAGCAGAAAATGATGGCGAGTACTAATACCGTGATACCAACAAGTGTTAGCACTACAGGAACACTACTTTAGCTTAGATTAAAGCTGCAGTGCTTGTATGTTGCAGGGTTGGAATGGTTCACAGAATCTAATTACCTTATAGTGAAATAGCCATTTAAATGTTGCACATGAATGTACCATGAAAAGTGACTCTTCTGGTGAGATGTACAAGATGGCTTGGCTTTTGTTTGCAGATTGTGTATCTGAGAATGACGTTATTTGTCTATTTCAGATATACATATCCTAGGTGATTGCATTTTACACTGCTGATTTTGTGCTCCATAGTACCAGTATAAGATGCACTAATTAGATTTTCTGATTACCATGGGGTAATTCTCACACTGAAGATATTCCTTCTTCTATTCATTCATCTTCTGAACCCACTTATGGGTGTGAAGCACCTAGAGTGCATGCATAAAAATAAATGCTTTGACACCCCTTGCCATTGATTTTGCTACATATGTTGTTTTAGTCTTTGCCACACTTCAAAAGGTTGAACCATTCCTTTTTTCACTCCATTGCTTATTTACACAATATTATTAATAGCAAACAGTTCACTATTAACTTTGCCCCACATATGCAGAAGGCTTCACTCGTTGTACTTTTTTTTTTACTAAAAGAAAGGAATGCAAAAAAGTCACCAATGTCTAAACTGTAAGCTAAAAAATATTTATTGCTAGAAGCAGCACCCAGCATTGCATGGGTAATTCAGTCTGTTCTGATGTTTCACTTGTTATTAGCCACCAGGTGGCATGGTCAATCAAACTAATTTTGGGTTGGGACATAGTCTACTGCGGTGGGTTGGTGCCCTGCCCAGGATTGGTTCCTGCCTTGTGCCCTGTGTTGGTTCCAGCAGACCCCCGTGACCCTGTGTTCGGATTCAGCGGGTTGGAAAATGGATGGATGGATAAACATAGTCTATGGTCTTCCCCTTATCTAATATGGATGGTGTACACATTTTGGCAGATTGACCAAATAATGTGGATGTGTATACTGGGCATGCATATTTTATATATATATATATATATATATGTTGCTGAAAGGAAGACTGACATGCCTCCACCTATGACATCACTTCCAGGGTCACTCCACCTGAACCCACCTCTTCCTCCTAGGAATCATCAAAACTGGGAGCTCGGCCACCTTGAACAAACTCCATAAACTTGCAAAGAAGTCTTGATTAAACTGCGCCTAACACATGTTGTATTATACCTTTTGTGCTATATAAAAATAAAACACACAGAGATTTTGAGCTTATCTTTACAGATTA
The DNA here is from genome assembly GCF_900747795.2 of Erpetoichthys calabaricus. Classification (NCBI taxonomy): domain Eukaryota; kingdom Metazoa; phylum Chordata; class Cladistia; order Polypteriformes; family Polypteridae; genus Erpetoichthys; species Erpetoichthys calabaricus. The sequence goes on from NC_041405.2 coordinate 82,502,278, forward strand.
GCTATATATCATAATTATACTGACAGTTTACCGCTTACAACAAAACAGAGTTGATATGCTGTAGATATCTACAACTGACATTGTGATCATTTATACATATATTTATAATATACAGGTAATCCACTTCCAACCCAACTGCACACCCCCAACTAAGCATAAAACTCAGCAACTGGATATGTATTGGTAAAATGTGACATTTGCTATATTTTTAAAGAACAATTTTCTTGTTGCCATATTTGAAAAATCTTGTTCTTTCTTTGTACCAAATTTCCCTATATGTCTAAAATACTGCATTTACTCACAAATATTATAATTCTTGGCATATATAGTAGTAACACTAAGATTAGCAGATGCTGTCTCCATGCCTAGCACAGAGTGGGAATTCTACGCCCTACGTGACTAATTCTACTGGTATGTAAGAATTTAGCCAGCTGCTCCCAATACAATTTTCCTATGACTACTGCTGCTATGCGCTCACAATTTATCATAGCTACAGCAACAACTTGCATCCACCTGCACCACAATACCAATAAATGAACTGTGTGTGCCATTTTTTTTCTCACATATGCCTGTTGCTTGGTTGTTACATAGAAGGGTGCTATTGATATCACTCAAGACATCTGTAGTGATTTGGATCTCTCTTAAAATTATATAACGATTCTTATCATTAGTCATCCAGCAGTGGGTGCACACCACATACTTGGCAGCTCAATCCTCACAATACCTTGTGTCCATCACTTTCCACTGGAACCACATTTTTAATCAGTAAATAGCTTTATTAAAATGATAATTTTATGATCTGAAACTGAGTTCAGAAGTCATCACATGTGAAACAAAGTCACATGACCACCTTGACTAGAGCACAGGAAACTGTATCAGTCTGTAGAGATCAGCATTGCCTACAGAAAATCAACACTGTGTTTCAAGGGCATTGGAAAAAACACTTCACTAAATCTCTGCAACATCTCTACTGTAAACTACAGTTCATTTTAATTTTTAAACATTATAATTTTAAAATTAAGACACATGCTACCTATAAATACAGGTGACCCCAAATTACGAACTAATGCTGTTCCTGCCAATGTCAATAACCCCAAATCTGTAAGTTGGATATTTGTCATTAATGGAAACTTTGGCAAAAATTATTTAAATACGTATTTCACAAAAAATGTTTAAAACTTATTAAAATACAACAGTAAAGAAATATTACTGTAATTAAAATTACAAAACACAAATAATTTATACTACTGTAGAATGGGGCACAGATATGCGTAGTGTATTGAATTTAAGCATCTTACAGTTTTTGAAAATGAAGCACAAAAAGCCACTACTAACTGACTTCTGACCCCTCAGCAGCTACATGCTGTCTTTGCTAAACTATGACACGTTTCTTGTTGGCGACTTTAATTTTCATATCGATAATCAGTGTGACCCGAAAGTAAAAGAATTCATAAACCTCCTGGACTCTTGATTTGAGCCAGCACGTTAGTCAGCCAACACATAAAGCAGGGCATATGTTGGACTTAGTAATTACTAAAGGACTAAAAGTTGATGTGAAGCAGATCATTGATACTAGTTTATCAGACCATTTCTCTTACTATTTAATATAGAAACAATGATAGAAAAAATTAAAAAGAAAAGCATATTGTTAAAAAACTTTTCTTTGATTCATCTGCAGCTTCAAAGTTTAAAAACATTGTAAGCAACCAGTCCGTATGTAGTGCTTACAATAGTGAGGATAATGTAAATAGTAAGGTGGAAAATTTTAATACTAAAGCGAGAGCTACCACTAACATAGTTGCTCCTGAAAAGACAGTTAAAAAATCCTCCCACACTGTTGCACCATGGAAGACTCAAAGAGTGTCTGATCTAAAAGAGGACATGCCAGATAGCTGAGTGTAAATGGAGAAAAACTAAATGAATTATCCACTATGAGATATTGAAGGCTAAAATAACAGAATACAACAACATAGTCCGTCTTGGTGGTGCTATTTCTCTAGAATTATAAATAACAATGCTAGTAATTCCAGAGTCATATTCTCTATAATTGATTGTCTGCTAAATCCAGATCACTCAATGGAATGTCTCCAAAAAATTCCAATGAAACTTGTGAAGCTTTTGCTGTATTTTTTAATCACAACATGAATGATATTAGAAATAATATAGTACAGCTCTCCAATACTATATTAGGGTGAGAAGCTCAGTCATCCGGGAGGGGCTCAGAGTAGAGCCGCTGCTCCTCCGCATCGAGAGGAGTCAGATGGGGTGGCTTGGGCATCTGATCAGGATGCCTCCTGCACACCTCCCTAGTGAGGTGTTCCAGGCACGTCCAACCGGGAGGAGGCCCCGGGGAAGACCCAGGACACGCTGGAGGGACTATGTCTCCCGGCTGGCATGGGAACGCCTCGGGATTCTTCTGGAAGAGCTAGAAGAAGTGGCTGAGGGGGGAGGGAAGTCTGGGTATCTCTGCTCAAGCTGCTGCCCCCACGACCCGACCTCGGATAAGCAGAAGAGGATGGATGGAGCTCTCCAATACTGATCCTCTTAAACCCCCGGTACTCCATTTAAAACAAATTAAATTCTTTTACCAGGATAGACTTAACTGATTTATATAAAATAGTTTCTCAATTGAGACCCTCCAACTGCGTCCTTGACCCAATACCAACAACTTTTTTCAAATAAGTATCCAGCGTGCTAATTGACAGTATTCCTGACATAGTAAACTCATCATTAGATACGGGGGTCTTCCCAGACTGTCTTAAGACTACTATAGTTAAACCCCTGCTCAAGAAAAATAATCTCGATTCCTCTGCTTTTGAAAATTTTAGACCTATTTCTAACCTGCCTTTCTTAAGTAAAATCCTAGAAAAGGCAGTCATTATACAGCTAAATGACAACCTCAATAAACATGCAATTATTGATAAGTTTCAGTTGAGTTTCAGAACAAATCACAGTACAGAAATTGTTAAAGTAGTAAATGACTTGTGGGTAAATGCAGACAGAGGTCGTGTATCTGTTCTCATCCTCTTAGATCGGAGTGCCGCATTTGAAACCATTGATCACAATATTCTTAGAAATTGCCTTAGTCAATGGATGAGCCTCTCTGGCAGTGTCTTAAATTGGTTTAAGTCTTACTTAACAGGAAGAAAATTCTTTGTTAGTTGTGGTAATTATATGTCAAAGACACATCTTGGGTCCACTGCTCTTTTCAATTTAAATGCTTCCATTAGGTCAGATTATCTCAAGGCATAAAGTGAGCTACCACAGTTATGCTGATGACCTGACTCTGTTGGTTCACTGACACAATGTCTTATTTGTGTTTCTGAAAGAATGTGTTGTAATTTTCTCAAACTAAATATGGAGAAAACAGAAATTTTAGTGTTAGCAAAAATGGATATAATGAGGGTTTTATAAATAAACTTGATCCATTAGGATTAAAAGTCCAGAAGGAGGTAAAGAATTTAGGGGTAATTATTGACTCTGACTTGAATTTTAAATCACATATTAATCAGATTACTAGGACAGCATTTTTTCACTTAAGAAATACTGTATAGTAGCAAAAGTTAGACCTCTTATAATATTGCAAGATGCTGAGAAATTAGTTCACACTATTGTTTTCAGTCGGCTAGATTACTGTAATGCACTCCTCTCAGGACTACCCAAAAAAGACATGAATCGATTGCAACTAGTGCAGAATGCAGCTGCTAGAATCTTAACTTGGAAAAGAAAATCTGAGTACATCTCTCCAGTTCTGATGTCACTACATTGGTTACTTGTGCCATTTAGAATTGACTTTAAAATACTGCTTATGGTTTACTATGCCTTAAATAATGCCTTTCACCTTACACTCCAAATCATAACCTTAGATCTTCAAATGAGTGTCTGCTTATAATTCCAAGAGCTAAACTTAAAAGAAGTGGTGAGGCGGCCTTCTGCTGTTATGCACCTAAAATCTGGAATAGATTACCAATAGAAATTTGCCAGGCTAATACAGTGGGGCATTTTAAACAACTGCTAAAAACTCATTATTTTAACATGGCTTTCTCATAGCTTCATTTTAGTTTAATCCTGATATGTTGTATATGCATTTAATTATCATTACCATTCATGGTGGCCCCGAAATTCGTACTAACGCCTACTTTCTCTTCTGTTCTTTTTCCAGTTTTCTGTGGTGGTAATCTGCGCCACCACCACCTGATCAAAGCACATTGCTGTCCCTACATTGATGGATTGAAGGCCAGAGGTTCACCATTATCACCAAGGTCATCAATGTGAAGCCTGAAAACGATGAGGACTGATTGAGATCATTCATGTAAGGTAGAATACCTAAAGGGGGCTGGGTTTTTTATTTTTTATCTGTCCTCCCTGTCCATCGGACCTTACTTTTATTCTATGTTAATTAGTATTGCCTAATTTTATTTTTATATTTTGTCTTTTTTCTCTTTCTTCATCCTGTAAAGCACTTTGAGCTACATCATTTGTATGAAAATGTGCTATATAAATAAATGTTATTGTTTGCTAAATGTTCACTAAAAGCATCAACTTTACTCCCAACCCAGATGCTGTTCTCACTGAAATAGCACAGCTAGGATGCATACTTGAGACACTGGGAATTATAAACAGAAAGTTCTACCTCTCCTCTGCCAAACAGAGAGCTGTTTGCCTGTGTCAGAGCTGACTGCACAGCTGGTTGCCAGTTACGTTCAGTGACACATGCTATCCATGCCAAGTGATCACTGAGTTTCACTTCTTCCATTCTGCAACTGTTCTCCCTGAGAGAGCATAACTTGGAGTCATACTTCGGACCCTGGAATTACAAGCAGCGTGTTCTGCTGCTCCAGGTAAATAGCCAGCTGTTAATCGAGAGGCTTACATGTAAGTGAGCTTATTCCATACAATAGCTGTACATGTTGCCAGTTACTTTTAACATTCATGCAGAAAAGAACAAAAGGATTGAAAATGGTGACAAAGTACTTAGTTTGAAGTACTATACCTCATCATCAATGCGGCTGTTTAAAACTAGCTTGCTTCATAAAAAAAATGAAGCTGTTAGATCAAAGTTAATTGAAATTTCATTGAAAACAATTTGGAGGTTTTATGTTCATTTGTATGTGCTGTATTTCCATAACTCGACTCCATCATAACCCAAGACCTAATGGAGACCCAAGCAGAAACCAGTCTGTATTTAACAAAGATGTCAGGGCATATATTGTTGCTACAGTGATCTATAAAAATGTGGCATTACAAACAGCACTCCATTTTTCATCTGCTTGTAAGTGCATCTTTTGGTGATCAGAAGCTTGGTCACTGCTAAAAATCATGTTTGCCCAGCTCTAATAAAAAAGGTGGAATATATACAAAAATCAGCATATTTTGTCTATTGCTGTCTGTCAAAGTGACAGGAAGAACATTGCTATGTTGTGCTCAAGCATCTATTTAATAAGATTGAGAACATACATTCAGAATACTTTGGTGCACACTGTTATCCAGATGTCATAGTTGCAATAAAAGAAGATATGAAGATATGCTAAGGTTTATACCGCTCATTAGGGCCTTCCTCAGTGCCCATCCCTCCACAATCTTCCAGCAGGTAATCAAACAAGTCGACGGGAGTAAAAGGAGTGGGGATGGTGTTGGGGACCAAATTTTCAATCTCCTCCTCCAGTAGTGTCTCCACTAGTGAACTTTTCCAGCTAACATCTAGGTATCTGTTGATATAAGTATGAATACAAATAAATACAGAAATTTGTGATAAGTAGTATATTGGATTTACAAGCAAACAATAAAATCTAATAACAAAAACATCCATCCTGTGAAGGTGTAGTGGGTAGCATGACCAAGCATACTACAGAGAATAAAACATAGCAGATAACTTCTGCTGCAAAACAGATCATCTCAGTGCCTTTCCTGTATCTGTTTGAGAGTATGAAGTAATAGCTAAGACAGCGGACCTGAAACTACCAAGTCATTTTAGTCGGCTGTCCTCCAGTTTAAAAAAAAAAATGTATACAGCTGTTCTGTACCCTGAATTTGCCAGTTATAATGGACAAATACACAATCCAAATCAATAGTATTCAGTGCAGCTTAGATAATACATAATGCCACCAACACTCATACTTCTATAGGCTATATAATATGTTTCTTTATTGTTGTTATTTGTTTGGTATTTTTCATTAAGTTTTACACACCCTACCAGGCCAGGTCCAAATGTTTCTTCCAACACACAATTACTGACTTGTGCTTTCTGTTCTTAATAAGGATGCTTTTCACACTATCATCTTTCATCTACTTATATTCTCCAAGTTCAAATCTAATAAAGCTTAAGAACTTAAATAGACTGTTTACAAATGTTCTCTTTATTTTTAAATGTGAAATTCATGTCATTTCCCCATTCTGTTATTTTTAAACGTAAATAGTATATATGCTGAATATAAATATAATGGCATGTAAAGTAAGTATAATACAGTTGCAGGAATGAAAAAGAGACACAAAAAATACTGTAAATAAAAACTGCAGTGACAGTAGTAAATAGAAGATAAAACAGATTTTCATGGCAGACAGGAATACAACACAGTTATGAAGATAAACAAGCTTACCATAAGCAACAGATTGTATTTATCTTATACCAAATAAATGTCCAGTTAGATCCTCAAAGAACTTTGTTTTGTTCTCAATCTACTTAAGAGCTAGGAAAAATAGACTGCCCTTGAGACAATATCGGAAAAAAAATCTAGTTCCACTCTCAATGCAAAAGCAAAATTATATTTTAAACATTTTATCATAATTCATAAATAAACAACCTACATAAGTCAAGTTAGTGGTTTGAGGCTGACATGAACAAGTGCACCTGTCACTTACTGGACGCCTCTAGTTCTTTGTGGTTTCAACTCTTTCCATGCTGCTCTTTGTCCTACTTCCTGTGGACACTCCATCAAATCAGTTTGCTTGTCTCCTCCAATTTTTCCTCCCCATGAGCCCGCCCCTTCCATGCCATGCCCAACATGTCCAGCATCTCCCTGCTCCAGCAGGTGAGTGATATCAGAAATTATCTTGCCCCCAGGGTAGATGCTACTGTGCTGCAAACTCTCCGTGTTCTTAGCTCCTCGCTGTAACAAATAACCATGAAGTCATTAAAGTTTAAATAATTTAAAAAAAAATGAAAAAGAAACATTCAAATTTGTTAATATCCGATTAGTGGAGTTTGGTGTGAAAGTTGATGGTGAAAAAGGGTACAGAATTTTACAGGGCTAGCCGAAAGGAAAAGTACCTAATGTTTATCTCCGCTAATTTGGCAGGAAATTGATTGTGAGTATTTAGGACAATTCAAATGATAATGGGGTAAAGTGTTGAGAAGGCCAATTAGTGTTTCTAATAGCTATTATTGCTTCAAATGATTGATTTTTAATTTATTACTCTTATGTTCACTGCAAAGCCCCATTTTCAGCAGTCATTAGTAGTCTATGTTAAATCAATTACAGCATCTGTACTCATTTTAGGAGCTGAGCAGTATACACAAATACACTTTACACAATACAGTGAGTAAATACGGTTCTACTATATATACACATTACATAAACACTATATAGATATACTTTAGATATATATGAAAATCCTTTTAAAAGTCAAAGTCTCAAAAATATTTTATTGGTTTCCTATAAATATCAAGCATATTAGTGAGACACAGCTTTCCTTTATTAAACTGATTCTGACTGTGCTAATACACCCACTGTATACCAGTCAGAACATTTTCTGCATTTAGATTTAGATTCTGCTTTTTAGATAGTTCTTTATTGTCAAGGTGCAGTCGACTCAGTGTGAGACATAAGAGTTAAAAAGACAAGAAGTGAGAAAATAATAACAAACCAAATAGTAATAAAAGTACTTTACAAAATATACAAATTGCACTGGTTGACTTAAGGTCTACAGTATATTGCACATTGGGAGAATGATATGGAGCAGTTTTATTCTGAGTTCAGGGCCATGACTGCTTTTGAATAAAAGCTGTTTTTAAGGCAGTTTGTCCTGGTTTTCATTGCTCTGTATCTCTTGCCCGATGGCAAAAGCTGGAAGAGGCAATGACCGGGATGTGATGAATCCTGTGAAATGTCTATTGCTTTTTTGCAACATTGGGAGGTGTAGATTTGTTCCAGAGTGGGGAGGGTACAACCAATTGCTCTCTCCGCTGTCCTGACGACCCTGTGGACTGCTTTCCTTTCTGAGGAAGTGCAGCTACCGTACCACACACACAGTCCGTATGTCAGCACACTCTCGTTGGAACAGTGATAAAAGGCAAGGAGCAGATTTTTGGGCAGATGGTTCTTTCTGAGGATTCTCAGAAAATACAGTCTCTGCTGTGCCTTCTTCAGCAGCTCCTTGGTGTTGGCGCTCCAGGTCAGGTCATCCTCCAGCAAATGCCCAGAAACCTGAACACCCGGACCCTCTCTACATAGGCCCCACCAATGATGAGTGGCTGGATGTCAGTTTTGTTTTTTCTAAAGTCAATAACAAGCTCCTTCGTTTTTGTGCTTCTGAGGAGCAGGTTATTGACTGCACCACTCTGACAGCCACTCCACCTCGCCCCTGTATGCCAGCTCACCATCCTTGCCTAAGATGAGTCCTGGATCACCTGTACTTTAACGTAAAGGGCAAGATTTGGTGCTTCCAGTCCATAGGTATTTCCCAAAATGTACTCACTTACTTTACATACTGTATGTACTGTGTATGGTCTCATTGATTTTACTCTTTTAATCTTTGTGGCCCTTCCTTTTCTATGAGCTCCAAAATGTTAAGTTTATCTAAAATATTCCCTGTAGCAGTTGTGTCTAGTGTCTGCCTTACCTATTTACAAGTAAAAAGGTCATACAAACAAACTAAAATGTAACTGCAGATGGACACTGAACAGTTAACAAAAACAAAATGAAATGAATAAATAAAAAAGTATAAATTACATGCAGCATACATAGTATATACACTAGGTACAATACATACTCTGCCTCAGTCATACTCCTACCACTACAGCGGGTGCTATGTTTCTACTGCGGTAGACACTGACCTTCTCTGTCATCCAGTTCAAGGAGTGGTGAGGTATTCCATTGAATCTGGTGTTAAGAACTCGTGTTTCAAAGCCTTACTATGAATCCGTGAATGAGAAGTCACTATTTGAATGTCCACCTTGTATGTTTGATATTTTTAGAGAAGCATGACTATACTACATATCTGAATTTGACTTAAAAGAATTACATATTCTTTATTATTTTCAAAACTGGATTTTTTAAAATTAATTCTCCTTGTAATGTTTATTTATGTAATGAGACACTATTGTATTTTCTTTAAAAGACATTCAACATATAAAAGGTTAATTTGGTAATATTTAGATTTTAAACATTAGTACACTTTCCACTTGTGTATGAATCTGAATCTGGTTTTAAGGCCTTCACTTAACTTCCTAATTCAATTGTTTTGCTATATTTTTATTGTGTTGTAATTCTTTTTAAAACACAGACCAAACTGCAGAACACTGCAAATCCGAACACCATTCTTAGGTGGACAGGGCAAGTTCCACATAGCTGTTGCATATAAAGTCGGAAAGGGAAATATTTTTGAAAGACTTTTTTAAATTCTGGCACATGTATGAAAATTTAGAACTTTAGCACAGGAAAAACAAAGACTTTTTAATTATTTAAAATATGAAACTTTCTCTGCGGTGGGTTGGCACCCTGCCCGGGATTGGTTCCTGCCTTGTGCCCTGTGTTGGCTGGGATTGGCTCCAGCAGACCCCCGTGACCCTGTGTTTGGATTCAGCGGGTTGGATAATGGATGGATGGATGGATGAAACTTTCTATGAATGCCATAACATCACCTTTATTACAGGAGCTGAACTTTAAGCATGCATCATCTTAAGACTACACACAGCCATGCTGCAGCTAAGTGTGTCACCGTATATATACAGTACTACAGTAATGACATCAACATGCTATGCTCCTAGGTATAAAAGAATATTTGCTTAACCTTGCAGGTTACTATATTACTAAGAAAGTAAACTCAATATCTGCAGCTCAATTTTGAAAATGTCTCACTGATATGACGTTATGCACTAGCCCTGTAAATTTCACTAATTTACTGTAGATTTGTTATGCTTATGTAATATAGAGTGGTTACAGAATATGCAAAAGGGCTTTAAGCTGTAAAGTAATTTTTAACAAAGCATTTTCATGTATTTTATAATACAGCTAATATCATACATTTTTTAAAAATCTAGTTTATCATTTCCACCCTAAACCAGACTGTTCTAATTTATGGTACTCACAGGAATACCATGTACCGCAGAACTCTCCATACTGGGCTCCATTGTTATTGGTCGGCTGTACTTAGAAGTCGAGTGGGACAACCCAGAGTTATCAATCATCAGTGGCCTATAAAATGAGGCAAATAGAATGGTGTCATAATCCAGTTTGGCAGGCAAAAATATACATGTTCCCAACTGTACCACTGATAATTGTAATGTACAAGTGGTAGCCTTCAAGTACCCCAGAACTAATTAAAATCATGATGAAAAAATGAAACAAGGATTGAAACTGGTATATTTCTGAAAAACATACAAACATTATTTCACATGAAAATTCACGACTCAAGAAATCAAGGGGCAACAGCAGTAACATGCAAAAGATAGTGTGGCTCAACAAGGTGAATACCAGAATCTTAAGCAGGAAATATGGCAAGCTCACAGCCAGATTTCAAAACCAGTCTTTATACAGCTGAATGAGGAGAGTTGCTGGATACACAGACCAACAGCTGTCTTCTATGCAGAAACACAAGTTGATAGAAGGACAGACTATCTAAGTGAAACTGGCTATCTGCACAGACAAACAGGAATGGTGATGTTATGGATTGGTTTAGAGTTTGCCAGCTGCTCAGAAAAACAAGCACAAGGACTGCATCTGTCTAAAATGAGGAATGGCTGGCAAGACAAGACAGTAATAAACATTGCTGGTCTCTTTTGATCACTAAATAACATAAACTGTGATTTTCCCCGTAAGATCCTTGACAGACTATGTATCAATCACCAGTGGCCAACAATGATTTTAAAAATATCAGTGAATTCAACCGGTAACTACAATAGGGGACAATTAAATGCTGCACTATGCATACCTGAGATTGAAATATCAATGTGACCTTGTGCAGTATGTTAAAAAGGAATAAAAAAGTTAAAATCAGAATTTGAAGAGCTTCCTACATATCAATGCATGAAGCATGTACACGCTTTCCATGGAGTTTTTAAACATCACTAAAATATGTCTTGTATTTGGTCAGTATGACCATTTCTTGTCTTGTAGACAAGCGCTTTTAATAAAGTAAGTCAATTCAATGGTGAATAAAAACATTCTTTGGGTCTACTGCACAAAAAAATAACAGTGCAACTAGCATTATAAAATAATGACAAATTAACTAACAGTCATCATTATATCAAATCTTATTATATACTTTCATCACCAACATTGCCGCTAGTACACAAGGATAAAAAAAAAAATTTAGAATCAATATAAATATTTTACTAAATTTCATATTGCATACATCATTACGCCAACACAAAGACAAGTTAGAAAGTTAAACCTATTGACATTGTAACATAGCCCAGGATTTTATTTCAGAATGAAACATGAAGTTGACTTACAGTTTTCTTTTGATTCCTGCCATGCTGTTGGACTGGGCCATGCTTGCAATAAAGTGAACAACCTGTTGAAAAGCAAAAACAAAGAATAGAAAGTTACAAGCAACTCTGACTGGGGACTATGCAGTATGAGGAAATATGAAGAATTTACATTTATTAGTTCTGTGCAAATAATGTTCATAATTAGAAATCACATTTTGAAGTTATAGTTTTTGAACATACTTCTGGGTTTTCTGTTTACAGATGCAAGGATTCAGCCAACATTAAGGGGTAAATATATTGTATTGTAAATATATGTGAAGAGTAGCTTGCACACATACAGTGGCTTTTGAGCAAAAATGCATTGAGTTATTGGGTTAATGCTGATGTGTAATTCTGCATTTATGTGTAAACTGTTCACAAGCTTATATTTGTGACACAGTCACTACATGTATGATTAAGGGTTGATATCTAAATACTAGTATTTTACAGTAAATCCCAAAGTCACTCTTTGATCACATAACAAAATGTAAAATGTTAACATATGACATGTTTCCATACTGAATCAACTACCTAACATATATACAGTGGCAGGCAAAAGTTTGGGCACCATTGCTTAAAATGTCTATTACTATGAATAGATATGTGAGTAGAAGATCACCAAAAGGAATAATGTTAAACGATGACACATTTCTACATTAGATTATTGTAGAAACGGAACACACATGAAATGCATGTGTTCCAAATAACGATCTATTATTTCCACTCTAAAACTCCAGCACTTGACTCCCAGATAATCAATCAAGGCATGAGCTGGGAGAACATTGTGCATGGTCTGCAGCGGTGGGGGATGGAATAGCAGGCTGCTTGCTGCTTGTCTTAATTGGCAGATTTACAGGACAAAAGATGCTGAGGGAGAGGTACGAATGGATTTAAGGTGGGCCGGATCTACGAGTTTTTTCATAGGCTCTGGTAATTCTAGTGTTAATGAAGATATCCCAGCCTATCATTTTCTAAAAAGTCTCGCCAAATTGATGCCCAGAGCCAGAGAATAACTAGCGAGTTTATTTTGGTTGACTGAAAGGCTATCCTTCAATTAGCGGAGATGATACAATTGCTTCAAGGAAGACACTCTGCCAGTCTCTCAGTTTTTCTCCCAAAGTGAAGTCTTGTGTTAAAACAAACAACTTTCCAAGAGTTATTGCAAAATACCAAACTGAATACTGTTATTAGAAGTCTATGTATTTGTTTTAACTAATTTCCATCATATAAACAACACCCTAGTACTACATCATATATAAACCTAAAATAGAGTTGGGTCTTACCTTACGAATGACTTTGTGCTGTTGCAAGTGTTTTTGTCTCAGGGATGCAACTTCATTCCAAAGAGTTTCATTCTCTCTGTAACCCACAAAAGACAGTAGTTTTAAAAAGATGCTTTTCTAAAACTATTAAAGCCACCAAGAATATCCCGTAACAGTCTGGGTAGCAGCAAATTCTTCATATATTACCTTTTGATGGCCATAAACTTGGCATCTGCAACTGCTTGTCTACTTTTCACTCTTAGGATATCCATTAGGATCTTGGAAACATCCTGTTTCTTCAATTTGACTTCTTCACCTCTGCTCAAAGATACCTAATATTTGAAGATAGAATTGTCAAAACACACTTAGTGTGTGCACTTTCAGTTCCATCTCTGCCTATCCCCTTGCCTTACACACAATATCTTCTTAAAATAAAAATATGATTAAAAATGATGCCATGTTCCTTTAAAAATCTGCATTTTCATGGCTAACTTACTCTCACCTTTCTCTTGATTTTCTGAAGTAGATGAGGTGTTCCGCATTGAAAGTAGGGGTGTTGGAACTCAATGATCTCCTCCTTGTCGCGTGGGAGACCCACATCCACATGGACTACCTTATGGAAACCATCTGTAATGACAAGGACAGTAGTGTTTTCAGAACAAACCGAATATAAATGGGATTACAGTCTTAAATTTCTCTTACAAATACTACAGAGCAATAAAAAAGGAATGATTTTTTTTTCTCAGCTGAACATTCAGCCACATTAACAATTAAAATGTGATATAGAAAGGGGCCTTTCAATTATATGAAAAACAATTTGAAATATTGCAAAGAACTGTTCAAATTGAAATTTAAGGGCTGCTAATTTGGTACATGCCAAAGCACTAGAAATACAATGAGTATTTGAAGATACCATTACTTCTTACTCTCTTCACTGGATATCAGGTACTGTATTCATATTAAACAGATTGTACATTGCACCATTTATACAGAATCATAGATGATGAATTTTACATTTTATAAATCTACAGAAACAGCAACAAGAGCAAAGCAAAAACCCACCTGGTTTCATCACCACTCATTCTTACTTGGGTAAAAAATATTACTGTACTGTTTACGAAAGTTAACAAAGAGAGAAGATGAGCTTTTAGAAATGTCAACTATTGGAACCTCACCTGTTGGGACCGTCCTGAATGGACTGGGGAGGTTTGGTTTTGGACGTAAAACAATTTCTGTTCTGTTTATTACAGGCTGAATCAACATGGATCTTTAAGTGCAATGCATTATCACCCAAAGGGTTTAATGAGACTAATGAATTAGCCTGCTACCTATAAATAGATTAAAAAAAGCAACTAAAGGTCAGTGTATTCTGATGTCTGTCAGAGCACATTTTGTCTGGCATTTGGCTAGTCTTGTATTTTGTGAATACTGGTTGAGGCAATTCCTTGTCTCAATTTCACTTGTTTTGACTGTTATGTACTATTGGCTCTAAACTGTTTTTAATTATTTGTTAGTGTTTATATAGTGCATTGGTATATTATTTCCAGTGTTCCATATTCTATTGTATTCTCTATAAAAAATACAAATAATAAGTATTAAGAAAAACTGTCAAGCTTTATTGTAAATAATATTTATTTTGTCATTCTTCCTGTTTTTTCTGTTTGTCCATGGTTGTTTAGATACATTGATTGGACACAAAGAATGGACAGATGGGTCCCAAAATGTGTAGGCTATTTTACTTCGTAGTTACTTTCTTCACTAGCTCCAAAAGGTTTCAAGGCCTGGGGTACTTTTTTGGTCTTTTGAGTGGCTATCTCCTACTTGCTTAAGATCAAACTCATCTGGATATACACTATATGAGATGGACTTCTCCTTTTCACCTCTATTTTTTTCCTGGAAATTAAAACAATGGACATGGAACTGTATACGTCTGCCTGTTTATTTGTTGGCTTATATACTTGTGAATATAATTGTTGTACTGCTTAGTACTTTGTGTTTTACTTTAATACAAGTATTAGGTTGATCTTCTCTTTTTGTTATCGTGATAGTATTTGGAAGTAGATTTTATTTTAAAGATGTGTCAGTTATTGTTTTAAGAAAGGAAATGCTTATCATTGTCACACAGTAATATCTATGTCTCAATTTTTTAGAAGTACTAGATGGATAAACTAGATGAAATGGAATTAGAAAGCATTTTTATTGATTTTTTACATATGTTTTTAGCTAATTATTAATATACTTATTATCAGAAACATCTTGCAATTATTCTCTGCTTAATGTAACCAGTCAGTATGCTGTTGTATTTTTAGTGTATTTATTTAAATAAATAAGTGAAACACACTTGAGAAGATGTATTACCTGTTGACAAAATCACATTTTATAAGCAATGATTGCACAATAATATACACTTGAATATCAGGAAAGGCTATTTTCATGTCTTTCATAAACATGCCATTGTTTTTTAAACTATTAAGCCAGCTATAGCCTGGATGACAAAAAAAGATTTCATATTGCACATATTGATACATAATGAACAGTATAAAAGTGTGGTCCGAAACCTCCTATTAACCCATAATTTGCAGATTTTTCATTTAATTTCTTTGGTGTTACATTTTTTCTCAAAAAACATGTAAAAAGCGCTGCATCTTTTGGCTTAATATGAAATGAATAATAATAATAATATGAAATGAATAATAATAATGATTATGCTAATACTGTATATACTGTCAAAATATGTTTTTGTGTTGTATATCTTTGAATGGTGTACGGTCATTTACACGACACTGTTCTGCATACAACAATTCTTTCGATCATGTTATTACCCTAAGTTCTTGTCAATAAGCCGCGGCTTATCTAAGGAAAAAAGTTGTGAAAATGAAAAAATAGAATATCGGCTTATACATAAGTCCGGCTTATACATCCATCGCGGGGGTTGCGTTCCAGAGCCACCCGCGAAATAAGAATATCCGCGAAGTAGAAACCATATGTTTATATGGTTATTTTTATATTGTCATGCTTCGGTCACAGATTTGCGCAGAAACACAGGAGGTTGTAGAGAGACAGGAACGTTATTCAAACACTGCAAACAAACATTTGTCTCTTTTTCAAAAGTTTAAACTGTGCTCCATGACAAGACAGAGATGACAGTTCCGTCTCACAATTAAAAGAATGCAAACATATCTTCCTCTTCAAAGGAGTGAAGCAAACAAATCAATATGTCTGTTTGGCTTTTAAGTATGCGAAGCACCGCGGCACAAAGCTGTTGAAGGCGGCAGCTCACACCCCCTGTCAGGAGCAGACAAAGAGAGAGAGAGGGAGAGTTTGTTTTTCAGTCAAAAATCAATACGTGCCCTTCGAGCTTTTAAGTATGCGAAGCACTGTGCAGCATGTCTTTTCAGGAATCAGCTTTACAAAAGATAGCAACGTGAAGATAATCTTTCAGCATTTTTAGACGAGCGTCCGTATCGTCTAGGTGTGCAAACAGCCCCCCTGCTCAATCCCCATACGTCAGGATCACAGATAGTCAGCGCAAGAGAAAGAGAACAGTAAGCCGGGTAGCTTCTCAGCCATCTGCCAATAGCGTCCCTTGTATGAAATCAACTGGGCAAACCAACTGAGGAAGCATGTACCAGAAATTAAAAGACCCATTGTCCGCAGAAATCCGCGATATATATTTAAATATGCTTACATATAAAATCACAATTTAAATGACCGCTACGCGCTCGTGTTGACTCGGCGACGCCCAGAGCAGAAAGAACGCGCTCCGGCCGCTCCAACCGCGCCATGCGGGGAGTGAGAGAGACGGCAATATCTCACACTCTCTCCCCCCTTAAAGAAATTAAATGGGCGCGAGTGAGACCACTGACCTCCCTCCCTTCTATTAGTTATAGGTTATAGTACGTTCGGCTTATCCATGAGTCCGGCTTATCTATGATACGATTTTATTTTAAAAATTCGTATGATTTTTGGTCTCCGGCTAATACATGAGTCCGGCTTATAGACAAGAACTTAGGGTATCAAGATACAAGTTCAAGTAAGTAAGTGGATCTTGGCTGTCAACATTCACTTTTATTCTTGGCTGCCCGCAAAATCAAAACAAGGTGGTGCTGGTTTATTTGAAGCAGGGTCAACAAAAACCCAAACCTGAGCACATTTGGTTTCACTGTCCGTTGCAATTTCACTGCCTGAGAAGCTCCTCAACATCACTGCTCATATCACTATCAAGAGTGTGCAACACCTGGGCTAATGAAAAACATTTCCTATTATTATGAGGCTAGGAGCGGCGGCACGGTGGCGCAGTGGTAGCGCTGCTGCCTCGCAGTTAGGAGACCCGGGTTCGCTTCCCGGGTCCACCCTGCGTGGAGTTTGCATGTTCTCCCCGTGTCTGCGTGGGTTTCCTCCGTGTCTGCGTGGGTTTCCTCCGGGCGCTCCGGTTTCCTCCCACAGTCCAAAGACATGCAGGTTAGGTGGATTGGCGATTCTAAATTGGCCCTAGTGTGTGCTTGGTGTGTGGGTGTGTTTGTGTGTGTCCTGCGGTGGGTTGGCACCCTACCCGGGATTGGTTCCCTGCCTTGTGCCCTGTGTTGGCTGGGATTGGCTCCAGCAGACCCCCGTGACCCTGTGTTCGGATTCAGCGGGTTGGACAATGGATGGATGGATGAGGCTAGGAGAAGAAGCGTCTGCACGGTTGCCTGGGAAACACTTGGGCCTGGCACTTACGTAAGACACTCCTACACCGTTGTCCGAGTAATGCTTCAGAATATCGCTGTTCGTACTTTTACAGCTCGAGTAATCCTCAGTCTTAACACTTAGGCGAGACGCATCTATATTTACCGAAGTGACACTTGGGACGCTTTTAACACTGTTTTCACAACCAAGTGACGCTTGGGTCTAATGCAAAGGAGATTAATGAGAACCTAAATTAGTTTTAAGTAAAAATAGCCAAAATAAACAAAACAAAATGATTAAGTCAGTAGTATAAACTGGACTTTTAGGGTTTTGGTTTCTTCCATTGATTGAATCATGATTAAGTTATTTATTTCCACTTCCTCTGTTTTTATTTCAAGATCAAGATAGCATTGTCCTCGATTGGAAGGACTCATAACACATTTGGCCTAAGCCGAACAAAAACGGTAGATCACTGATCTGCAATGGATACGTTAAGAAGTAACTTGATTTTTGTACTATAAACACCAACAGGAATGTACCACTATATACCAAAGACATCAGAGAAAAAAGTTAAAGGATAAGTTTGGTATTTTTTTCAAGTTGAAGTTATTTCTTCACAAACACGGTATGCAGTTGAAGTCAGAAGTTTATATACACTTCAGTTGAAAAACACTCCAACACAAAATGTTTTGCTACTTCTCAACCACGTATGAGATTTGAGGGCCAGAAATGGTCCCAACCCAACCAAATTATTCTCTTCAAGCTGCCTCTATGCAATGCGTCTGCTGGGATCAGAAGTTTGTTAAAGTGTTCCTTCCACTCCCACAACAAAACCTTCAGATGAGGTCACCCTGTCCTTGCTGAGACAAAGGTTTGAAAAGGTCCTATCCTTCCAAGTGGTTATAAGGTTTGCAAGAATCTGTCCAAGGCTACATTCAAAGTAATTCACTAAAATCTCACCAAACACCTCCAATATATGGGTTTTACTTTAGCCTCTAAAACAGGAGGTATATTTTAATCTGGCCCTACCTATCAGTCAGACCCAGACACCTAACATTCCATGGATAGCCTCCACTTTTAATGTAATAGCTTTTCTCACTGATTATAGCTACTAATGCATTCTAAGGTTGCCACCATGACTGATACCAAGCACCCTTCAGGCACTACTTCTTATAGTTACTTCCTCTAGGTTGGCATTAAATAAAAGTTCACTGGTCTTTATGTGTAATTTGGCATGAGATGTTCCAAGATGAAAACTGAATTAGTCTGAAAATGGAGCCATCTACTAGGCATTTCCAAGACACCCATTTCCAAGACACCACAATTTCGTACCTCCGGTGTCTGTCCAGCTGATGCTTCAAGTGATATTCAGCAGTCAGATTAGCGAATTGTGTTACTTAAGTGCTGGGCGCTCATGACTACAAAGTTAGTTAATGGCTTTTTTTTTAATTTTATTTATTAATTTTTTTGTAATCATTCAATACAAATAGATCAATTTATACAAAAAAGAATTAAAGACAAATCAAACCCCACCCTTGAGAAGGAGAGCATGGCCAAAGGAGAATTGCTTAGGGCTTTTTAATAGGGCAAAAATAAACAAAAGAAAGGAAAAAATATATATAGGTAAATAAAAAATGGAGAAGGTAAAGAAATAATTATTTCTTCTTATTCTAAAATATTATTGATTAGATCCTTCCAGGTTTTGAAAAAATTCTGTAGGGATTCTCTAGTTGAGAATTTTGATTTTTTTTTTCCAATTTCAAATAATATACAACATCGGTTTCCCACTGACTTATCAGAGGACAATTAGGATTCTTCTAATTTAACAAAATAAGTCTGCGTGCCAAAAGTGTAGTGAATGCAATCACAGTTTGCTTGTCCTTCTCCACTACAAGTCCATCTGGAAGAACACCGAACACAGCTGTTAATGGGTTAGGAGGGATTGTGACACCAAGGCTGTCTGAAAGGCACTTGAAAATTTTGGTCCAAAATGATATTAATTTGGTGCTGGCCCAAAACATGTGACCCAGTGAGGCAGGAGCTTGGTTGCAGCGTTCGCAGGTTGGATCTTGCCCTGGAAACATTTTGGACAGTTTTAAGCGAGACAGATGAGCTCGAGATATAATTTTTAGTTGAATAATTCTATGCTTTGCGCATATGGAGCTCGAGTGAATTCTCTGCAATGCTACCTTCCACTCCTTTTCTGATATATTGATTAAGAGATCTTTTTCCCAATGTTCTCTTGGATCTTTGAAAGGAAGGGACTCTAATAAGATTTTATATAATGCAGAAATGGTGTCTAATTCCTCGAAATTGAGCAGTATTTTTTCCAGCATGGTGGAGGGTATGAGATGAGGAAAATCGGGCAGTTTCTGTTTAACAACGTTTCTAATTTGAAGATAGTGAAAGAAATGTGTAGCTGGGAGGTTGAATATGGAAAGTAGTTGTTCAAAGGATGCAAAGATATTGTCTATCTAAAGATCTCTGAGCAATGTAATCCCAAATCTTTTCCAGGTATTAAAAACTGGATATGTTTGCGAGGGTTGAAAGAGGTGGTTCTCTTGCAGAGGTGCCACAGATAAAAGATTTTCCATCTTAAAATGCTTTCTAAATTGGTTCCATATTCTGAGTGAGTAAAGCACAATTGGGTTATTAGTATATTTGCGATAACTTGCATTTATTGGAGCGCAGAGCAGGGAATGTAAAGAAGTACTACAGGATTTTATTTCTATTGCGGGCCAAGCCTGTGTATGTTCATTTTTTTGTGTTCAGGTTTTTATGGCTTGTATGTTTGCTGCCCAGTAATAAAACTGAAAATTAGGTAAAGCCATGCCACCTTCTGCCTGAGGTCTTTGTAGGGTCGCTCTTTGGATACGTGAGTGTTTTGAGTTCCAAATAAATGAGGTTATAGTTGAATCTAATTGCTTAAAAAACGATTTATTGATATATATTGGAATGTTTTGAAATAAAAAAAGAAGTTTAGGAAGGATATTCATCTTAACAACGTTAATTCTTCCGGCTAGAGTGAGATGAAGGGTTGACCATCTATGCAAATCTTGCTTAATTTTTTCCATACAGACGGCAAAATTTTGTTGATAAAGAGCTTTATGTTTACTTGTGATATTTACCCCTAGGTATTTAAACTGATCTGCTATGGTAAAAGGTAGGGTGTCCAATCTAATATTATATGCTTGTGAATTCACTGGAAAGAGTATACTTTTATTCAGATTAATTCTGAGACTAGATATCTTTTGAAATTCTGTAAGTGCTGTTAAAACTGCAGGCACAGTGTTTTCTGGGTCTGATATATATATAAAACCATATCATCTGCATATAGAGAAATTTTCTGTTCCAGTCATTCTCTGATAATCCCCTTTACCTGATAAGAATTTCGACAATGAACCACCAGTGGTTCAATAGCGATTGCAAACAGCAGTGGTGACAAGGGGCATCCTTGTCTGGTGCCACGTTCTAGCTTAAAGTAGTCTGAACAAATGTTGTTAATACAAACTGAAGCTTCTGGATTGGTATATAGTAGTTTGATCCATGCACAAATATTCAGGCCAAACCCAAATTTCTCCAATGCAGTGAAAAGGTAGTTCCTTTCAATCGTATCAAATGCTTTTTCTGCGTCCAATGATAGTAATATCTCTGGGGTGTTTGACTTTGCTGGTGAATATACTACATTAAACAGGCGTCGGAGATTGGAAGATAAGTGTCAGCCTTTAATAAATCCAGTTTGATCCTGTAATATTACTGAGGGCAGCACTTTCTCCATCCTTCTAGCTATAATTTTTGACAATATCTTAACATCATTATTCAAATTAATTAATGGCTTTAAACATAAGGTACTCATGTCACCCAATAGACACAAACCCTGATCTTTGTCTTTGTTTAGCAGGTTGAGAGCCCAACGGTTCCCTGATAATTAGTCATATGAAAGTCTTGCAAAGTCTACATTTTGACCTAAGTGGAATTCAAGGAATCCTTCTAAAACTCAATT
Source organism: Erpetoichthys calabaricus (assembly GCF_900747795.2). Lineage (NCBI taxonomy): Eukaryota > Metazoa > Chordata > Cladistia > Polypteriformes > Polypteridae > Erpetoichthys > Erpetoichthys calabaricus. Next base: position 82,523,900 of record NC_041405.2, read on the forward strand.
TTGTGATGTAATTGCCAAAACTAATTGTTTTTTCAAATGAATTACAGCTTTGCATTCTGTAGTCTGTGTAGTGCTTATTGTGAATCCTCTATGAAAAAATAAAGTAAGCATCCCCTAATGTCAAGAAACACATGGTGCCAACTGAGCTGTTCAAACCAAGTTAACTGACAGATCACTGTACATCAATGACACAAAAAGCAACTGATGCCCCTAAAATATTATTTGGCTCTCTAATATAGTATTTAATTTTAAAAGTTGCACAGTGATGTACCTAAACAGGAATCAATAGCACATGCTCCATAATGATGTCATAGTAATTAAAGGGTCATAAATTCCCGTTAATAAATTCAGAGAGGCACAGTGGTTGGTGCTACTATCACACAGCCCCAGAATCCCAAGTCCAAATTTTTGGCCTGGTTGCTGCCTGTGTGTAGCTTGGAAAACTCTGGTTTAGCAGACAAGTGTTTCTATATTTGACATTTATTAGTGAATGTGGCTATGAAATCAACTGGACCCCTGTTCAGCGTTTTCTGTTATTCTATTACCTGGACTATGTCTAAGTTCAAGTGAACAGACTACTTGTTTTACTGTGAGTTTAGCATTCCCTTGGCGAGGACAAGCAAATACTGTTTAAAGTAACCATGGGAATAGCTACACATGGGCTCACTCCGACTCTTTACCAGTTCTTGAAAATAATATTTCATTTCAAAATAAGTATTCACTCAGTCATATATTTGTTAACAGAAAATCAGAGAATCTGAAATCATTTTATGTTATTTGAAACAGACCTAAATGTTCTAAATTTCACCAACATAAAAAAGAGATTAATTTTATTCTGTGTTGTTTACTTTTTTTTTTTTATTAACCATGCAATATGCATTGCAACATTTCTCTCATATACAGTAACACCATTCATTTTAACGTAGTGACGCAACTGTTTAGCAATTCCACACAGCTCCAGAGTTTTTGGTACATTTTCTTGCCCAGGCACTGTTTGTTTGGAGTTTGCATGTTGTCAGTGTCTATGTGGACTTTTCACAGATATTCTAGTTTTCTGCCCATGTCAAAAGATATGCATGCTAACTGCTGACTCTAAAACTGACCATGTGTGAGTGTGTGTGTGTGTGTGCTTGAATGTGCTCTGAGGTAGACTAGCACCCTGCCCATGGCAGGTCCCTGCTTGCAATAGAAATTGCAAGGACGGGATTTGCCTCTGACAACCCCGGACTGGATTAAGTGGAATTGAAAATGGACCAATGCGTAGACTGAGACAATCTTTACACAGCAAAAACATATCCCACATAATTCTGTGACTTTGTTTCCTGTAATCAAGATTTCTTTCATTGTGAAAAAAACAGGTTCAGTATAAAAAGGTAACACCTACACATATTAAGCTGCCGAACAAAGCTGGCCATGTTATTGTGCTTGAAGTAAAGAGGAAGAATCTCCTTGGAAAACTGTCTCTCATTGGATACTTGTAAACATGAGCCACCCTGGAAAATTGAAGAGGGAAGGGGGAGGTAAAAGTGTCAAAGAGATAAAGAAAGACATTCTATTAGTGTTACAGTACAAGCAGAACCCTTAAAAAATCAAATCAGGTTTAAAAAGCAAACAAGCAAGAGATGCATACTCAAAATAGTTTGTATTTTTCTTTGTTCATTATTTACTTGTCATTATTTTTCTATTATGTATGTATAGGTTTCAAAGATACCTATCCAGTTCCACTCCACAAATGTATTAGCAGTCGAACCTGCAACATGCTTGTAAGTCTCTATTTTCAATCAATACATATCACTTTTTAAAACAAAAGTTCCCAGATTGCTTTCTTTACAAGTGAAGGTGTTGGCTGACTGCTCAATTCCATAGTATCTCAAAATTATACCAGATTTATGATATCATGTATCAGATATTCAAAGACTGTCAAATGAAATACATTCTCAAAAGTATACAATTCTCTAGTGATTTTTCAAGGCTCGGACAACACAAGACCCTTTTGACAGTCGAATGACGTTATCCATTTACTGTGTAAACATGGGCTGGTTTCAATACATGTTTGTGGATTAAATTACTTTATTCTAGTCCTGAAGCTTCAGCTGGTATAAATAATACAAATACTTTGCTATCGCTATTGAATTAATAGGTTTTCACTGTCAAATACAGTCCAAGATAAAAGGGGTCATAAAGGGAAGTCTTGAACAAAATGTATCACTTTAAGCTGATGATATGGTTCTATATGTCAATGACACATCCTCTTTATTATCATTTATACTAAACGGGCAGCACGGTGGCACAGTGGGTAGCGCTGCTGCCTCGCAGTTGGGAGACCTGGGGACTCCCTGCGTGGAGTTTGCATGTTCTCCCCATGTCTGTGTGGGTTTCCTCTGGACGCTCCGGTTTCCTCCCACAGTCCAAAGACATGCTGGTTAGGTGGATTGGCGATTCTAAATTGGCCCTAGTGTGTGCTTGGTGTGTTTGTGTGTGTCCTGCGGTGGACTGGCACCCTGCCCGGGATTGGTTCCTGCCTTGTGCCCTGTGTTGGCTGGGATTGGCTCCAGCAGACCCCTGTGACCCTGTGATCGGATTCAGCAAGTTGGAAAATGGATGGATGTTGAGGTGAATGTCATCAGGTCTCTTCCCAGTGAATTCCCTTGGGACACCAGACTAAACTAGATAATTTTTCACCGATGGTCCCAGAACAGTTCATAGTGTGGGGCAATGATCTTTATGTGAGTACATAGAAGTGATGGTTTCAAGAAAACTTAAGCTTAACTTTTGCAACAAGATATTAACAGATGGTCATCTCTCTTCCTCTTACTTTAGCAAGGATCATTAATACCTTTTTCAGAGCATCCCTAAAGATATAAAAAGATTTTATTAAAAAAAAATGTAGACATACACTAATTGAAACTTTGTTTTGTTACTAGGAACTCATAAATTACTGCATTCTTTGTATGATTGTATTTTTGACTGAACTATGTGTAATTGTGTATGTTTTCTCTTTTTCCTAAAATGTTAAAAAAAGGAGTCAAAGCTTATTTCTTGCCATTCTGAAGAGCACAATATGAAAGTTGTTCTAAAAAATACTTACAGCAACAGTATAAACAGAAGCAGCTATATATATATATATATATATATATATATATATATATATATATATATAAAACAGTAATCAGCATAAACACATTCTCAGATATTGTCTATGCCATTATGTAAGATGAAAGGTTTATGCATTTGTATCTAAGTATGTGCTTTGTTATGTGTAAACATTTAAGAGTCCCCCTTTATGTTCTGTGAGGTTCTACTTACCCAGTGCCACAGGAGTTTCTGCCTGCCTTCTTAAATCTTCCAGGGCATGTAAAGTGTAACTTGAATATTCCAGGGCTTTATGGAATGCAAACCTCAGTGTACATGTGTGACATTTTGCTGCCAATCACTCATCCCTGCCTGCCCATCTTTGATATGCTTGCTACTACATTACAGTTTGGACCCATGATCACCTGTGTGTTGATACTGTGGTATTGTTTGGATTTCACATATGTGTGCTCATCTACACTTAGGGCAATGATCTTTGTGAGTGCCAATTTGCACAAATGCAGTTTGCTTTGACATTATCTCATGTGAAGTCATGGGGAAATGTATAAATCTGCATATTACCTCACACGTTGTAAGGGAATTCAAAGCTTGGTGCAAAATTTGAGAAATGCTTGGGTTTGACATAGACAAATCAAAAGCTGCATTTTACATATAGCATTACACATTCATTTCGACTGACTGCATTAAGCTTCTCCACATAGATGAAAGGATCACATAACTTACAAAATTTGTGATGAATACTATTTTGTCCCTTTTTTGTGAACAGTCCTAGAAAAATTTCAGATAGCAGGAGCTTTTAGGAACTACAAGAAAATTAGCTGAAGCAATTTTAGAAAGCTGAAATTAACGGCTTTGTAAATCAGCAGAAAACTCCTTAACATACCTATTTTGTCTTTTTATGGGTTCACTGTTGTCTAGCATTTTAAAGCAGGATGTGCATGCCGATCTCTGCCTGAACAGCATCTTCTGGCAGCTCCTGTTGAGTTAGTACAGCTCGTGAGCTCTCCTAAATCCCGGATAAGTTAGGAGTAGTTTCCTAAATTAGGAAAATTAGTAAAATACTTTTTCACCTACTCCTAAGAGTTAGAGCAAAATTTCTATGACATTTGTGAGCAAGTTAGGACCGTTTTCCTGCTCTGAGATGCTTGATAAATACATGCAAAATATTGCCATGCCAATGCAGCCAGTGACTTTTTATAGAATATAAAAGATGGTCATAGAGCACTTGGAAAAGCTTTCAATTATATAAAGAAGAAAAGTTCTAGCTTTTTTTGAGTTGTCATTGTGCTGTTGGGATAGGTTGTGGCCTGTGCAATCTTAATATAATAATATGAAATCTTAATATGAGACATATCAGACACAAAAAAATGACAGCTTGAAAATACAGTATTAATAAAAAGGGTAAGCTTTTTAGATCATATCAGCATTCAAAAAGAAAATCTGAATTTGAATATCAAGGGCAATCTTGATTCAAAATATTCCAGAACACGATTGTCTTTTCTGCCCATCCCGAAGAAGAGTTCAGCCATACCTGATGATCGAGTAATGAGCCCTGAGAAGAACAGTTTGATTCACTTCACATACAAGGAGGGGAGAGAAAGTCTGACATTAGAATTTAATAAAAGTGGACAGTGGTTGGTAAGAACCCTAATACATCAGGACATGCAGGGAGGAAATGAAAGCAAGATAGAGCATTCAGAGCAGAGATGTCAAGTTCAATTTTTATTGCCATAGTACTTACATGTCTCCTCGGAACAGCTGACAATACAATACTAACAAAATCATACAGCTGATCTGAAAAACAGTTGAATGCCAATTGCCCAAGCTTCAAGAACTTGGAGTGGAGTCTTCCAAACTCTTCTACTACTTGATAATCATGTCTTTTTGAATATAGCAGATTAGACTTTAATGGGAAACAAACATAATACACTTGGCTCTTTGCTCTATTTTAATTTGCTGTAACAACATATAAATAATTTTAAGAACATATTTTTCACTAGATTGAACTGGAATGTCTGGTTGCTTTTACTGATGTTCAACTAAACAGTATAGTAATTTTAAATGTCATTTGAATATTTCAACTACGGTGGAATTCTATAGATAATCAATCCAATCTAATGCTCTCTGCATAATATAAAAGCCAGAATAACAAAAAGCAAATTTCCAGAAACCATTAGTCTCAGTGAAATGGGCAAATTAAAGTAGCAATTGACTCATAGAAGACACTGCAAACTCCTAGAGTATTGGTTTTTGGTTATTTGAAACATGGACATAATTATATTTAATATGAATAGTAATGTACAACTTTACATTTAGTTCCTAATCGTGCTTCTTCCACAATAAACTGCTTACCTTTGTACACGATGCATTTTCAAAACTCTTACGTTGATTTATCCCAATTTATTACTCTGGATGAAAACACCAAACATTCATGCTAATTTGCATATTCTTCAACTTTAATATGTGGAGTTAAGTATTTAAAAATAATACTTATTACTGGTGGAGTGAAAAGTTTGCATGCCTTGCACGGCGTCACCGTGAGTCAGTGCATCTGTCACCTCCTGAAAATTAAACTGTTTTCCACTAGGCACTCAGGAAAACATGCTGCATTGGGAGTATCCAATTTAACCAGACCTTCTATAATACGTGGTGGTTTTTTGTTTTTTTAGATTTTCCGTGTCATCTTTATTTAAACCAGTGTCAAAAAACAGCGAGTACACGTGTTTCTAGCGTGCCAAGTAAAAGGCTTGGCCATTGCAGTGATGAGCAGTGTGGCACCAGCCAATGAAATTGTGCGAGGAGATCCAGCCAATTGCGACTTTTACGGCCTCCCGGTTTGAGCGAATTAGGCAAGAAGTACCGCCTATGGGCGGACCAGGAAAACATGTGGGAAAGTCGCGTGGGTTTGTGCCAGTCAGCTACTTACGTAAAAAAATGTACGTAACGACCACCGTGCTGGTTGATGTGGGAGGCGTTTGGAAGGCAGGTGTATATAGCTTATTTACTTTTGAATGCTGTGTTATCCTCTACCGCTTTTTTTTGAGAGTGACTTCAAGTATCTCATTAGCTTCCTAGCAATTATTCTGGAAGAAGCAGTGTCATTATTGATAAAACCAAAGAGCGAATGGTGGTGTATAGACTAAGTAAGGATGTTAATATCAGAAATGTAGTTTTGAAAGATGGTGCCTTTATTCATGCCGTTACCAACGCAATAAATGAAAAAGACGCACCCGTTCGGATTCGTCGCGGAGGGTTGCGGAAAGCGGTGTGCCATTTACTTAACTAACTTTATATAGTGTATTTAATTTAATGAAACATGTTTAAATAGCTCTAGATAAAACACTGCAGAAACCTGAAATAATCGAGGACAAATAATACACAGGCAAAATAACCTGGCGGCAGGTGCATCAGATCTGGTGCTGTGAGAGGAAACCGATTTCCTCCCACAGTCCAAAGACATGCAGGTTAGGTGCATTGGCGATCATAAATTGTCCCTAGTGTGTGGTAATTTAAATTATTTAAAAGGTAAAATTTATACTTATTCATAAAAGCAAATTCACATCAAACCTACTCCAGCGTAAACTCCTTTGCATTGCTGGGAGGCACAAAAAATAAGGACACTTACAGGGAGCTGCAAATATTACTGAAATCAAGCTACACAATTACGTTAACTGGATTCACGATAAAAAAAAGACTCTAGAGATGTGAGATTACTTCTTTAACTTTCAGGGCCAATTTTTACGAGAGTTCATATTAGATATCTGACATGCTTTGTTAAAACTGAAATTCTTTTAACTATTTTTATCCAGATTAAAGTAAACGAGCACAGTTGTTTTTAGCTTCCTTAAGAAATGACAAAATGAGTAATCAACCTTGGGCTGAACACAGTGCAAATGTCCGTTAATATATTGTGTTATGTATACTATTATGTATACAGTACATAAAACGTCACAGGCACATTGCTACAAGTGCAAAATGTCAAATTTACAGTAAAAATCACCGTTTATAAAGCTAAAACAAGTATAATTAAAACATTATTGTAAACGGCATTTCTGAGACAAGACAGCCCAATAGAAAATGAGAACTCCTGGATGCCCACTTGCAGCTAAAGTGTGCCAGGCGCCTGTTATTTACGGCCGTGACTCAACACATTATGAATGGCTCGCGACCTAGAGTTAACTTTTAGATCAGTGCGCAGATCCCAAGCACAAGTGACGCAGTTCATATTTTAACAAATCCCCAAATTTCAAATGTTGATTTACACAAATAAATTATATACATGCCCTTAGCTGCGGTTTTTATGTTTATTTTTGGTTTTGCTAGACTATAGAGACCATCAAAGAAATGGATCAATCAACAGTCAGCAGCACACAATTTTACATCACAGTATCAACTCTAAAGACAACATCGTCAAGAACACAACAATAAAGGTATCACCATATTTTACTCACTCGACTCCAGCAAATGAGATCATTGGTAGAATGATCCTCTACCAAAGTCCATAATTTACTAAGAAATGCTGGGACGGTGCAGTTCTGTTTCATTCTGCAATGAGCAAGAGGCAGGGAATGCCCTCGATAAAGGTATACTTTCGATGAGCCTTAACTTGGTTCAGGTTTTTATCTCTCTTCCCAAATATATTTCGTAGAATCTACAGAATATCGTCACTTTTTTTCTTCAGACGCCTGCACACCGTTATAGTACCAGCACGAGGATATCTTCTCTTACTGAACTCCGCGCTCTGTTTTTCTGAACTCCGCGCTCTGTTTTTCTCTGTACTGCTTTCTGTAAGCCCACGTGCTAGGAATAGTGACTTACTTATGCGAACCAATGAGAGCGAACCAATCGTCGAACTGTTGACCAATGGGATGTAGAAAATACTGTCCGTGTCTTCAGTGTCTGAAGGGGGCGGAGCCCACAACATCACGGCTGCACCGGGTTAGGTAACTGGCAGTGTCCAACAGCAGTGAAGTGCGTTAAGTAAGCCTACACCATTTGTATAAATAAAACAAAGAGTAAGACCGTATGTACGTGATTAAACGTAACTTCAGCAAGTTGTATTCAAAGTTTGATATAAAAGTGGCAGTTTATAACTTAAAAGCAATAATCACTTTTGTGGCATGGTGCCATCCAAACCTATACTCAACAGCTAAGTAAAATTTGCCTGAAACCGTCACTAGTACATATATTTTTCTATACAGAAACGACCTTAATTAAAGTATTCACTTGACTTTCTTTCATTGACAGTATTTTTCAAACAGGAAATGTATTTTCAACACTCATTAACATTGTAGAGTATACCTGAAGACATTTATATTGTACATGGTCTTATATAAATAGTACAAAGACAAACACAAGATAAAAAAGTAATGTAATGACTGTTACTACCAAAAGTTGACCAAAAAACATTATTTTGCTATGATTGTATTTGAAAAAATATAATTCTTCATCAATCAAGTTTGTTCATTCTGACTCTTTCAACCTTCTAACCATTTTGGGATATCTGTTTTTAGAACCCCTGAAACTGCATCAGAAGATTATTGTAAGTGATGGGTCACGTGTTGAGATTTATGTAATTTAAGAATATATAACGTACAGTAATAAACTTTAAAATTCTGCTTCTTGATTTCTGATACAGACCAAATGTAACGAGTTATCAGGGTATGTTAAGGGGTTTTCTGCTGATTTACAAAGCCGTTAATTTCAGCTTTCTAAAATTGCTTCAGCTAATTTTCTTGTAGTTCCTAAAAGCTCCTGCTATCTGAAATTTTTCTAGGACTGTTCACAAATCGGTATGCTCTTTTGAATATTTTTAAAACTCACCTCTTCTTTCTCATATTTCAATCAGCTGAACTTTAATTATATTTTTATTGTTCTGTAACAATTTTACCGATCCTGATTGTACCATGCTGTCTCTTCAGACCCATTCATCTACCCTCTGTACAATTCATTTTCTACATTTGTAGGAATTTTTAATGATTATTAATCAATAAGACGCCCACCCAAGGAGGACGTCATAATAATGTGGGAAAATTTTAACGTGGTTAATTAATTATCAGTTTTACCTTCAGCAATGCTGGTAATTAATCCAATAATTCAACAAGGCTCCTAATTTATTTACTCTACCTTTCTTTGCTGTAAGAGGCAAGTCACTGGCTTTTAGACTTATATCAAGGTAACTGAGGCACACTCATTTTAAGAAACAAATTTATGCAATTTATTGGTAAACATAAGGAGTATAGAAATATAATAACTGCATATACATTGACACAACACTGTACGCAGACTGCCTGAAAAGACAAACATATAAACATATAACGTATAGGCTGGCTGTTTACTGGTATTTAGAGTTCTGCTTTGTTTTCGCACAGATAAATAGTTTTACAATACCAAGTTTTTATGGATAATGCCCAGTGCTGTATGGAGTTGTTGCTTTGTTGTTGGTCCAGGTTCAAGTGTAAGTTTCTTCATTCAGGAGATCATTTGCTGCATGATCCTTGTCAGTGCTGTGCTGCTGCTTCTTGCTGTGCCTTCTGCATCTCAGGGAAAAACATTACTCTTTCTGGCACAAGAAATTCCCTCTGATTTACACCTTTGTTATCGGATGAAGTCTAGGAAGATCCTTGTACAATCTCTAGTTCAGTTACTTAGTTTGAAATGCAAGTGGGGGTTTTGTGAAGCTGGATGCCTGCACCCCTGTTAAATCTGCTTTCTTAACAGGCCTGGTGTACCACTAAATCCTAACAGAATGGGCCCACTTTGTCCTACACACTTTATGCTTTGTCACTGAAAGTCGCTGTGTTTACAATTTAATTTTTTTTAATGTACTCTTGTTTGCTTTATAAAGACATTTATATGTTTATCTGCTGTTATAGTGGTGCACTGGTTAGCTCTGTAACTAACAAACCCAGCATCCAAATACTCATCGTCTGTGTAGATTTGTCTCTGGATATTCTTGTTTTCTTCACAGTATTATGCATACTGGGCTGATCAGTAATTCTTATTTACCCTTGTGTGGCATCCACTATGTTCGGGTGCTGCAATTGAGTGATACACTCACCAGAGTTGGGTTCCGACCTTGCACCTGGCAACTCTGATTTGGATTACTTTGGTCTGGAAATGGTATATTGTTTTATATTTATTACAGAAATTCATATAAAATGTTCAATTTTTCTTTAAAAGCAATGTTACTTGCTTTCCTTTGTGGTATTCTCATTTTACATAACTTAAACCTTTGTTACAGCCATTATATAGCACAAACACATTTCGCAAAAGTAGTATTCTATCAGATTTAGTCTTGATATTTTTGGCTGAATATATGGTTCTTCCATCCATTTAGCCATTTTCTTAACCTGCTTTTCCAGGGCAGAGTCACAGGGCAGCTAGAGTCTGTTCTAGCATGCATCGGGTGCAAGGCAGAAACAATACCTGTATAGGGTGCCAGCCCATCACAGGGTCTATCAGAGTCACTTTTCAGCATAATAGATTAATTATGCACTACCATGAACATGTCTATGATTGTCACCAAACTCAACTGTAATTCTCGCTAGGAGACTCAGTCCTGAAATTACTGCAATAAATTAACTTGTGTTCTTATTTGATATATATTCAATATGTTCCTTATGAGCAAGTGTTTCACATTCTTCTGTCAAAATTCTTGCAGATGCTAAAAGCTAATGATATTAAAAAGTTTAATGTACACCGGTGTTGCTGCATTAAGGGATAAGTGGGGCACAGCACCACCAGATGTTGTGTGAAATAAGTAATAAGTGTCCCTTCATAATTTACCGTATTATTTAAAAGGTTTTCCCTTAGGAGTTTGTGAGCATGGGCAACCTGAACCTTCCAGTTTAGCAATGGGGCTTGAAAGCTTTAGCCCCTTATTCTCTGCATTAAAATGATGATGGCTTTTTTTTTTTTTTTTTTTTAAATCACATGTTTCCACTTCCCGCTTGACGTTTCCAAATTAATGATATACAGGCCAAGCCAATGAAGAATTATGAAAAGTCTATTACTATTTGTCCCTTTTAAAGGTAGCAATAGTATTTTGAAAAAAAGAAAGCATAATAATATAGGGAATGCACTGAGCAAAAGACAATTTAGGCAGTTTGTCGTCAATATATGTTGATAGGAAGTGGATGACTGCAAGGCTGTCAGTTAACACTTGAATCTGTATTGTTGTATTCTCCCAGATGGTGATATTTCTAGAGGTACCAAAACAATCTGATACCAACTAAAAGAGACAAGGTGCCAACATCCAATTGTTTGGTTGATGTTTTTGTGATGCAAATGGTCTGTGAACTTGCTAGTTATATTTGGGTACTGTAAGTTTACATTAATATTAGAGATATCGGAACATATAAAGAAAAATTATGTTATGCCTCCACCACAATTTTCATGTCAAAAATGCTTTTAACATCTAATATCAATACACTCATACCAGACCAATTCTGAATGATTAATTGGCCTACCATCATGCTTATCTTTGGGATGTAGAAGGATACTACAATAACAGGAGAAAAATCCACACAACACTGGGAGAATATGTAAATTTTATATAGACATTGTCATGGTCAGGCTGTTGTTTTTTGATTTTATAAATTCACTCTAACCTCAAAGAATAGTTTCTTTGTTTTAGTGGTTTTGGATGTCAAGGAATCATGTGGTAACATCTATTTTTGTGCTTTTTGTGTTTTTAATGATGTTGAAAATAAGTAATGTCTCTCCCGTGATGCCATTTTGTTGTTACAAAAAGGATCATTTTGATAATTTTTGTTCCTTTTTTGGGGTAAATGTTTATACCTTGGCACTATTTATGTAAGTTTTTGAGTTTGAGTTTAGAGAGTCTACCTGTTGTATTGAAATTAGCTTTCTGTGCGTTACTTAGACTTTGTAATATTATTGAACCATTTCCACCACTGTTTTGTTTATCACAAGTGCTGCTATTTTGTCTTCCTGTCTCTAAGGACTGTTTGGGGTTGGGGTCCTGATTATGGTGGCTGCTACCCAAAAATAACTTTGTGCTGGGCTAAAAGGTCACCTGATGCAGCGCTTTGCTTTCCAAGTTCACAAATAAACTCTGACAAGCTTATTCTTTTTGTGTACTTTTGGTTACAACTTTGTTTTTGAGCATTTTAACTTTGAGTTTTTCTTAATGTCTTGTTTTATGATGCCTGCGCTAACAATCTCCCATTTTTTACATTTTTTTATAAATTCCTAACCACGCCTCTTCCCCTGATCAAACTTGTTAAAATAACTCTGCTCACTCTTATGGGTGCCACGATTCTGAGAGGTTTTTGGTGAGAGTTGCTATGCCTTTGCTAGGCAAGGTCAACCAGAGGTGTGTGGTGCATAACATACAGTTGGGTCCATAAATATTTGGACAGAGACAACTTTTTCTAATTTTGGTTCCGTACATTACCACAATGAATTTTAAATGAAACAACTCAGATGCAGTTGAAGTGTAGACTTTCAGCTTTAATTCAGTGGGGTGAACAAAACGATTACATAAAAATGTGAGGCAACTAAAGCATTTTTTTTTAAACACAATCTCTTCATTTCAGGGGCTCAAAAGTAATTGGACAAATTAAATAACTGGAAATAAAATGTTAATTTCTAATACTTGGTTGAAAACCCTTTGCTGGCAATGACAGCCTGAAGTCTTGAACTCATGGACATCACCAGATGCTGGGTTTCCCCTCCTTTTTAATGCTCTGCTAGGCCTTTACTGCAGCGACTTTCAGTTGCTATTTGTTTGTGGGCCTTTCTGTCTGAAGTTTAGTCTTCAACAAGTGAAATGTATGCTCAATTGGGTTAAGATCAGGTGACTGACTTGGCCATTCAAGAATTTTCCACTTCTTTGCTTTAATAAACTCCTGGGTTGCTTTGGCTATATGTTTTGGGTCATTGTCCATCTGTATCATGAAACGCCGCCCAATCAATGTGACTGCATTTAGCTGGATTAGAGTAGACAGTATATCTCTGAACAACTCAGAATTCATTCGGCTGCTTCTGTCCTGTGTCACCCGTGAGTGGCAGCCTTTTCAGCAGCTATCAGTATGCTGCTGCTGAAGAATGTGAATTTCCCATTGGGATTAATAAAGTATCTATCTATCTCTCTCTCTGTCTATTGTCCCAGTGCCACTGGCAGCCATGCACACCCAACCCGTCACACTGCCTCCACCGTGTTTTACAGATGATGTGGTATGCTTTGGATAATGAGCTGTTCCATGCCTTCTCCATACTTTTTTCTTGCCATCATTCTGGTAGAGGTTGATCTTGGTTTCATCTGTCCAAAGAATGTTTTTCCAGAACTGTGCTGGCTTTTTAGATGTTCTTTAGCAAAGTCCAATCTAGCCTTTCTATTCTTGAGGCTTATGAGTGGCTTGCACCTTGCAGTGCACCTTCTGTATTTACTTTAATGCAGTCTTCTCATTATGGTAGACTTGGATATCGATACACCTACCGCCTGGAGAGTGTTGTTCACTTGGTTGGCTGTTGTGAAGGAGTTTCTCTTCACCATGGAAATGATTCTGCGATCGTCCACCACTGTTGTCTTCTGTGGACATCCAGGTCTTTTTGCATTGCTGAGTTCACCAGTGCTTGCTTCCTTTCTCAGGATGTACCAAACTGTAGATTTTGCCACTCGTAATATTATAGCAATTCCTCAGATGGGTTTTTCTGTTTTCACAGCTTAAGGATGGCTTCTTTCACCTGCATGGAGAGCTCCTTTGACCACATGTTGTCTGTTCACAGCAAAATCTTCCACATGGAAGCACCACACCTCAAATCAACTCCAGGCCTTTTATCTGCTTAATTGATAATGACATAACGACGGACTTGCCCACACCTGCCCATGAAATAGCCTTTGAGTCAATTGTCCAATTACTTTTGAGCCCCTGAAATGAAGGGATTGTGTTAAAAAATGCTTTAGTTGCCTCACATTTTTATGCAATCGTTTTGTTCACCCCACTGAATTAAAGCTGAAAAGTATGCACTTCAACTGCATCTGAGTTGTTTAATTTAAAATTAATTGTGGTAATGTACAGAACCAAAATTAGAAAAAAATTGTCTCTGTCCAAATATTTATATACCTAACTGTACCTGTGCCAAGCATATAAAGGTTGCCTCATGCACTTCCTAATTGTCCTTGATTGGATTCAACTCAAACCTTTAACTATTATTTCTCTTTTGTACTGAAAAAATTCTGGTTAACTAAGTCAAACTCTGGTTTTTGAGTATGATTTAAGATTAATGTTTTGGCTCTAGTTACGTGTGCATTTTTTTTAGATTTTTTTCTCCTCTCTGCTTCACTTTTTACGTGTTGAACCATGATTATTTGTTTATTGACTTACCAGTTACAATTCTCTGCTTGTTACTTTGGTTACTTTTTATTTCAAAATTTCTTTTCAAACAAAATTCTGCTGCTCTCCCATGCCCAAGATTTGAACTCAGGCAGGGCCGGATTTATATGAAAAGAGGCCCTAGGCTATTCCACTTATGAGGCCCTTTCACCTTCCATTTTTAAGTTTGTAAATTACATGAGAGATAATAAAACTTTGCTAACAATTTGAATGTAGGCCCCTCTTGATCTTGAGGCCCTAGGCTGAAGCCTAGTTAGCCTATAGGAAAATCCGGCCCTGAACTCAGGAGTATACAGACATAAACTATCAGTGCTAAAAGCCATTTTACAAAACATGTGAGCTGAGAGTTGCAAATGACAAAGAATAAGAAATTAAATTTGAAAACGTAACAGATTCTACTTGCAATAAAACTCCCAAAACAAAACACTAGATTTTACTTGTTGGATTCTTTTTAAACAATAATTTTATGATAGTACATTTTTTGAAAAGTTGCATGGAACAAATTACATTAAGTTTGCTGCTTAATAGATGGTAAGTATTGTAAATGACTAAGTGGTAATCTTTGTTGTCTACAACCTGAAATATGTCATCCACCTTAGTTCTGTATAGTGCCAAACACTAATCATGTTTCACCACCGAGGACACCAATGCACTTACACTGTAGCCAAGATCAGGGCAAGGCAGATTGGGCCCATTTCACGTTGGTAGTGGTGGTGAGCACGGTGAACCTCTGGATTCACGCCATCCTGCAGTCTCACAACCCTTTATGCCAATAAACTACATTACATGAGCAGTCACTTTGATATGGGAAGATGATCTGCAGTATGCCAATTATTGTATACTGTATAGCACATTGACAGACAGAGCAATTGAGTGAATTGTTGAAAAGTTCAATGAAAACCAAGCCGAGCACAGTCGGAAATTTGCCTCGTACGTGACGCCAGTCAATCGCTTATGCAACCTATAATATATAATAACACTTTGAGGCTTTCGACGCAGCAAACCAGACTCTCAATGAAAATGTAAAATTAAATAAGTTAAACTCTCTTTAAACGTTGAGTAAGCTTATGCACAGCTCTGGGCTTTACCTCCAGCCTCAGCTGGAGAGTATGCCGCTCATTTGAACGGCGCGTGCGCAGCTGAGTTCCGCGGCATATTTCAGGAAAGGAGTCGCCACCCCTCCGACCCCGCCACGCCATGGCTTCTTTTCAGCTCCCCGGCGCGTGCACCCCGGATGCTTTTACTTCCAGTAAGCTGGTATCTGGTCCGGAAGCGACGCTTCTGCACGGTCTCGGTCTGGGCTGTGCTCTGGTGGCGCTAACTGGGTTCGCCTGGCAGCGACTTGTTCACAGGAGGCGGTTCAGTGTACCGCAGCGTGCAGGTGACCTGTCGCGAATTATCGGACTCGTGTTGACTTGCAGCGCCCTGGGTACCGCCGGTAAGATGCTTCTACTATAACAGTGATACCAGCCACATCACACCCAGGAGAGACTTCCTGCGGCTGGTGAGGGCGCCCGACCCCTGACCGAGAGTCCGGTCACAAAAGGCGCCAATTCGAATACCTTGACACGTGTAGCTACATCTTATTATGATGTGGATTATTAACAGACAACATCGGCGTTAAGTGTAGATTTTTTTTTCTCCTGAGTGCTTTAGTAAAGTATTTCTAAATATTGCCCTTTTAACAAATTTCATAATTCATGTAATTAACCATATAAACCTTTTACGGATGGCTGTGTGTGTGCCTCGATGGTATTCGCATTTTCCGTCGTATTATGACTTTTAAACACCGCAACATTTGTCAAACAATTTTAAACTTATTAAAACTATTATGGTACATATAGGGTTGCAAAGATGTCTTGTATTTGTTGGGATAATCTATAGTGGTATCGTGAGACACCATTGGAAATGATCCTATTGAACATTTTGTGTAGGTGTGTATGACACTCCTAGTGTTGTTCAGTCTTTGTATGTGTTGGATTAGGTCAGGGGTAGGCAATGTCGGTCCTGGTGAGCCACAGTGGCTACAGGTTTTCATTCCAACCCAATTGCTTAATTAGAAACCAATCATTGCCAATCTCAGACCTTATTTAATTTTATGGCTTGTTAGTCTGTGTAATGTAAGGCTCTTATATCGTAGATTTTTTTCCTTTCCAAGGATATCATCCAAATGTTTTGAAGCCTAAAACAGATCATTTTCAGTCTGTCACATTTTTCTATTAAGTGTTTTATTAAATCAAACAGTGCATGATGAACACTCACAGATGTAATTGGAAAAAAGCTAGCTGGAGAACTGCTGGCTGCTTTGTCTTTTACATCTTATTGCTAATAAGGAGCAATTAAAACACTGAATGCAGCAGTTTAAGATTGAAATAAGCAATTAAGGTTGGAGAACCTTAACAAGCGAGACCACTAAAATGAAGCATCAAAATGTCACTTAAGCAATATGTGCTTCATCAGCAATAATTGAGTTCTCGTTAAGGAACTGGGTTGGAACAAAAACCTGCACATACTGCGGCTCTCCAGGACTGACATTGCCCACCCCTGGATTAGGTGATGCCTGAAAATTATCGCATGCTTCACACAGGTATTCTGTGGTGAGATGGATTACTTTCTCATGAGATTGCATTTTATAATTCGTTTTATTCTTTAAACTTTTTTATTCTAAAAGAAAGTAATCCTTTTTATTTCTGGTATTTAGTTTTACAGTACGGTGGTTATAGCTGCTGACTCTCGGACCCAGGGTCTTGCATTCGAATCCTACTTTTTTTCATTGCACAATTTCAGTTTGCACAACCTTTCTGTGACTATGTGGGGGTTTCCTTTCCACATCCCTGGTTAATTGTTGGTGTGTGGGGAAATAGCACTTGAGATGAACTGGTATTCAATTGATGGTTGGTTCTTGCCACTTTTGCAATGCTGTCAGGCTGTTTTCCTGTGGCTCGGAATTGGATCAAGCAGTTTTGAGAATGTTCTAGTATTTATGAATAAAGTAGCTTCATTAGTCTCATTTTTAACATTACAAATACAGCATTTATACACCTCTGGTTTAAGTGAGCCTTGTTCAGTCACATAACAGGATTGAGGTCTTTGCTTTTGTCTAAGGTAAGTGTGTTGTTAAATAGCTTGTATGTTCCCTGACCACATCTAAAAAATTTTAGATGTAATGTTATTTATTAAAGATAGCAGTTAATAAATGTTTATGTATACAAAATATGACTTTTATCTGATAGGACGGTAATTAAGTTTTCTCTCCTTTGGTATTATGATATCATTTGCTAATTTTTTTTAATTTGTTGGCCATTGTGTGTATTTTAGTGACAAATACAAGCAATATGTAAAATATTAATTGGGTATTGACTTAAATATTCATATTTTGGGCTTGTTTTGTATTTGGTATTTTATTTAAGGACTATATTTCTAAATCAAATATGTAAGTGTGCATCATTTATTTTTATAAAGTATATATTTTTTGCCTAATTGTAATTTGGTTCTCCTTTTCATATAACTGCTTCTTTGACATCCTTGTAAAGCAGTTTGAGCTACATCGTTTGTATGAATATATGGTAAGAAATAAACATTGTTGTTTGTACCAAATTGTCTTTAGTAGGCATTGTAACTGAGATCAAGCTAGCCCTTATATGTCCAACCTACAATTGTGCCCTGGCTATTTCACTTGCAGCCACAACTGGTCATAAGGCAGTCTACCATAAATGAATTACCTGCAAAAGAAAGTGTATGTTGTAATGTGGATGCTAGAATTCCTCTTTTCTGAGAGCACAGTACTATTTCACTGTGACAGGCTTGCAGAGCTTGTATATCCTGTTACAGTATTAAAATGGGGTCTCATGTCAGTCTATTTCACTTCTGCTCCAAAGCCCCACACATCATTCTGTCTTTGGTTGCTAAGTAAGGGGCACAACTGTTCTGTACATCATTTTAGTTGAGAATCAGTTACTCTCTGCACCACCACTGCTTCTCCTGTATCTGTGATCTCACCTAGGCTTACTGGTTCAGTTTAACTGGACACTGTTATGTGACCTGGGAAATTGTCATAATGACAACATACTAGGTACTCATCAACATACTCATGGTTCTGCCTCAGACTTCCTGTGGGACTCGTGGTAAGTTGCTTAAGCTGACTGTGCCACAGTTAAAACAAAAAACAGGTATGTTAACAACTGTAATGAATATTGATCATCTCAGACACACTGAATACAGATGTGTGCCAAATTAAAAGCAATGATAATAATGGTAGCTCATTTCAGATCACCACCAGCCACTGTCTAAACTACTTTGTATTACAAATACAATCCATTATTTTTCTACATTTATCTTCAGGTACATGTTTCCCTGAATATCTTTTTCTCTCTTTTCAGATCAGTTTTATTGATATATTTAAGAATTTTGAAGACCTCCACTAGTTTCCTAGCTGGCTAGCTCTGCTCAAGACTAAACCGATCTAATTCCGTTAGTCTGTCAGAGTTCGAAACCCCTATTAGCACAGGGATACTCTTGGTTGTTCTTCGCCCTACTTCTATTGCTGTTTTTTGTACCATTGTGACCAAAATTGTCCACAATACTTTAAATGTGGTCTTGGCAGCATAATGTGTGATTTAAAACTACTGTCCGTGTATTTGTGTTTAAAAGTTTTTGCAACATAATGAAATATTAGGTTAATAATTGATTTTCTACATTGCCTGTAGAATGAGAATATGGAGTCAATGTGATTTACAAAATCCTTTTAGATTTTTTTTTTTTTTTTTTTTTTTTTTTAATTCCTTGTAGGTCAGTGTTCACTGCTTGAATGCATATAATTTTCTTTTTGCAAAGACATCACTTGTCTGTGTTAAATTTTAATCTTCCACGTCTTCGCCCTGGTTTAAAAATGTTCCATCTTGAATTCTTCTTGCTATCTGTGGTAACATCTGTGTACTTTGCAAATTTCACATATTTACTCACAATATCAAAAGTATTTTTTGGTATTTATATAGATTGGAGTATGTCCTCACGGATTAATTATTGTGTAATCTGTATACTCCTTTCTTATTTAACCAGTTTGCATTTCAATTTACCGCTAATGCCAATGGAGGGTTGATGTGTCACACAAGTAATTTTCTACTTTTATTTCTGTTTAAAATTTTTACATTATGCAAAATAGAGGAAAGTAAAACTGGCCTTTTATTTCTGGGAACCACTTTTTCTCTTTTTGCTCTCTTGTACCTCTCTTCTAAAATGATTGCACGGAATACATTTGTTAACCTTTTAAAGTTGCTGTTAAAAACTGCTAAAATTCCACCAAGACTATTTACTTTTATATTTGCATTTATTCACTTAGTAGATGTTTCTATCCAAAGTGACTTACAAACGAGTCAGACATCATTGAACAACGTCAGGTTCTTAACTGTCTTGAAAATGAGTATTTCAGAACAAGGTTACAAAAGTTTGTCACAAGTGAAAAGTTCTAAACCAAACAAAACCAATTAATTTTGAGTATAAAGAAGCTTGCATAAAAATTAGTTTTAGTTAGAAAGATATTAACAGAACAAGTCTTCAAATCCTTCTTTACCACACTGAGGGAGTTGGCGGTTCGAATTGGAGTGGACATCTCATTCCATCAGCCAGGAGCTATACATGAAAAGAGTATGCAGAGATGAAATCTCCAGAAACCAGGCCACATCTTGCCCTTCCCTTTAATATCCCTAGTGACTAAATTCTTTCAAAACTGGTAAATGGTGATCCTCCTTTTTGTTTATAGTACCTCTTATGATGGGCACCATGTTGGTGTTCTTTCCTGTAGAGCTTGCTTCATAGCTAACCTCGGATGAAGTGAGTTGGTGGTGGGATTGGAGTATATGATCTTATTCTATTCCTTAGCTGTTAGGCATTACTGCCAGCCATGAATTAATCTTTTAGTCCCTTTGTTTTTATTTTGCATCTAGAATAATAACCTCCAGGATTCCAATTTGTAATTAATGGTGTCTTCTGTTGTGCTTTCAACAGGAATTGCAGTTCGTTCTATGATGTGGCTTGCCATCTCCCAAGATGATGCTCTACTGCCTTCTTCCAGCAGTAGACAAGTCTGGCTAGAGTGTGTTTGCATCCTCAGTTCGGTAAGGTCCACAATGGTGTTTGTTTTTTTAATAGTAATTTATAATACATACTTTTTCTCTCTTAAATCTCTCATTTATTGATCTAAAACTATATAGTATTTGTGCGGGGGGTGGTACTGGAGGTATAGGTGAATATTTCAGAAAATAATGTTCTTGAATTTCTGTGTTTGGTCCATTTTCAAAATGAATTGTTCACTGTTGGTTAGTTGTCTTTCTACACAGTGGCTAGTAAATCTTTTGGCATTTTGTGGTTAGGTGGCTGCAGCATGTTTTTGTTTGAATAAAGACTCCTAAAATCAAAGATGTACAATGGGTCATAATAAGTAATTCAAAAGTGATGGGCAAAATGTGAAATTTATAAAACTCACTTGTGTAGTATTACATTGCAGCTGTGGATCCAGTTTTTCTTACTTGGAGCTCAGATGTGGTGGATGCTGTTTTATTCTGTTGAAGTGTATTGTCAAGTTCAGGAGCTGAATAAAGTACGGTGAGGGATAACCATAAACTATTTGGTAACATGTAGAAGACATAATTCTATGTAAAAGTTTTTGTATAGCTATGCTGAAACTGTAAAATGTATTATATCTAAATGGTTGTGTTAAATGTACAGTACTTTCATCTAGCATTTGGGAGAATAAGAATTCTTCTTTTTCAGGAAATATGCACAATTTTAAGTTTCTTGATTTGTGCAGAAAGTTCTCTTTCTTGGCAATATTATTAACATTCCTTTTTTGTGTTTTTGCTGAACACCAGTCTGAGTAGTACTTCTCATTATAACTTGAGAAGGCTATTGTTCTTAAAGTGCCTCTTGTCAGCAGCACCAAACTATTGCATAACTTTGTGATTATTTTAGGATCCACAAGCATCTCTCTTAAGCACATGGCTAAAAGCACAGGTTTCTATTATATAAAGAGTGGCTCATGCCAGTTCCGTGTGTCTTATAACACACTGACAAGTTCTGTAAGATCACAAGCATCTGGATTATTATTTATTTTTGTACTTTCTTGCCAGTATGATTCCTTTTTATCACATGCTATCCTGGGGGATGTCTGCTTTCTTTTGTGTTCCTGGAGTGGTGATCCTGACTCAGAGTCCTTTTCAAAGGTAACATGTGTTATGTGCTCCAGGAGCCATGCAATCCATCTTTAATTGGAGTCTTCTAGATTAAAATTTTAATTTTGAAGGAGAAAATGTAATGAATGGTGTGGGTGCAGTTGTGACACGGGGAAGAAAATTATAGTTTATTACCTATTTGGGAAGATGTATTTTTAAGATATGGGGTCAATATTTTAGAAGGAAAAATATGCATGCTTTTTTTAAAAAAATTTTTATTAGGGTTATTGTAACGTTCTGATCTTTTGCTTGGATGTTGTCCTGACAGCTATAATCATGACCCTGATGTTGCCATTCCCCAGTACATCAGCACCTACTTGCCTCTACTGCTCGTAGCATTAATCGATATGATCCTTCTCTCTCTATCCATTTTATCAGGTGTGTATATTTGGTAATACAACTGCAATCTGTTTTTGTTTACTCTTGTTCAGCACCAGGACCGGATACTATGATCTCTTAGCACTGCATCTTTAATTACATGAATTGTTGATGTTCATAGTCCTGTTTTTGACTGAACTCATCTTTTGTTTTGTCTTGGATAAAAAAAAATGGCAAACTTTGATCTGTTATTTGTTCTACATCTGTTTTCCCCAGGAAATAACTGGCACTACCATGTTATAATACAGACAGCCTTCAAATTTTAGTAGGTTATCTTTGATTCTATTCATGATTGTGGGCACACATTCATCTTGGTTTTGTCATAAGTTTACCTGTTAATCACTTAGATAGTTGATGATTGTTTGTCTACTCACAAACCTATCGTGTTTGTGTCCTTACTTTTGATGTACACCATCTAGTCTTTCTCTGTCCCAACATTGTTCGTGCTCAAATAACAATTCCATCACCCAGGCGTTTTTTCAAATGTTTATAATACTGCATCTGTATTCCGTTCTACTGATGGTAGCCTCTCTTGCTTGGAATTCAGGAAGTTTGTCAGTTTAATTTCACCTGCAATAAAATACTCAATTCTATTGTTCCTTTCAAGTTAAAGAGAACTTCTGGAAAAGCTCAACCGAAGTTTAAGAGCACCACACATTCCTATAGGCAGGAGTGCAGGAAAGCTGAGTGAAAGTGGGTAGGGGGACTATTCAGATTTCTTATGACATTTTCAGATGCTGCTAAATTACATGTTAATATTCCGGTAAAAGTGCAGAAATTAAATGTTTTTCCAGTGGGGAGGGGGAGAGAAACTTCTCATAGGCCTAAAGTTCTTTTCAGTGTCTTCAATACACTACTCAGTCCCCCTCTACTATAGGTCTTACTGAGATTAGCACTGAAACATGCACTTTTCAGAATTCTTCCTTTATAAAATCAAGTCACAGATTTCCTCACCATAATGCATTTCTCCTGTGTCACCTCTGCCATCTTACTCCTCCCTTCAGTTTGAACCTGTGTCCCTTTCTCAGCTGTATGATGTTTTAGGTGAAGCCATTGTTGTGCTCCTTTAAAAAGGCATGCAGGAAGAATATCAAAAGAAGTCCTAATAACCATTGGCTCCAGTATATTGACCATCACAAATGCCTCATTAGCAAATGGCACCATTCCTTCTTGTTTTAAACATGCAGTGGTTCAGCCTATGGTCAAAAGCCACATCAAGACCAAACACTTCCCAATAGCTGCAGACCAATTTCTAAATTTATTCTTCCTTCAAAGGCCCTGGGAAAAGTAGTGTGTGTGGTGTGTTTTTTTTTTTTTTTTTTCTCCACCAGAATAGTGTTGCTGTATTCCAGTCTGGTTTTAGACCTGTGCACAGTACTGAATCAGAACTTCTTAAGGTTACAAATGATTTGCTACTCATGATTGATAGTGAATGTAATGCGGTTTTAATTTTGCTTAACCTTAGTACTGTTTTTGATACAGTTAATCCCAATATTTTGGAATGGCTTAGCAATGCTATGGCTATCCAAGGAACAGCATTGGATTGGTTTGGGCCTTTTTCATTTGGTATAAATCGGCACACTTCTCTACCTGTACCCCTTAGCCGTGGGGTTCCACAACGATCCATTTTACAGCAACATTTATTTATATAGCACATTTTCATACAAATGATGTAGCTCAAATAGCTTTACAGGATGACAAAATATATAAGAAATAAAATTAAGCAATACAATTAATTAACATAGAATAAAAGTAAGGTCCGATGGCCAGGGAGGACAGAAAAAAAAAAAAAAAACTCCAGACGGCTGGAGAAAAAAAGTAAGATCTGCAAGTGGTCCGAGGCCACAAGACTGCTCAGCCCCCTCTAGGCATTCCACCTAACACAAGTGACCGTAATCAGTCCTCCTGGTATTCAGGGTTCACATGGAAGAACTTGATGATGATGATGCCCTCTCCTCTTAGACCCGACACCCCCCCCCCCCATTCATTTACCCTTGGATCTGTCTGAAATTGCTACACCTTTCAACACGAATTCGATGTTACACTGTTCTGTCTTCCATTAAAACCTGTTGTTTGCTCCTCTCTTTGAGTTCTTTAGAATTTGTCTTCAGGATATTTAAAAACTGATTGGAGTTTAACTCCTTCTAGCTTACTGAGAGAAAAACTGAAAATAGTTGGTCCCCCTGGCTCAGATCAGTTTGGGTCACGTTCTGTATATCTAAGCCCACCCATTAAAAAAATCTTGTTCTCTTTGACTATTTATTTGTTTTACTAATTTCAGTGAATGCTGTTGTAAATTTTTTCACAATAAATGTTTGTTGCCAGACTGAAACCAAGTCTCTCACTCGGGAACCTAGAGACAGTCATGCTCTTATTTATCACTTCCATACTGGGCTTTTGTAATTCTCACAACCTGGGGCAACCATAAGCTTCCATACAGAGCCTACAGTTTGTGCCTGTAAAAGCCTGGCTGTGTCATTTTAGACAAAGAAAAAGGATCATATTTTCCTAGTGTTGTTCACACTACAGTGGCTACCGGTAAAATTTAGAATCCAGTTTAGACTTTTTTTTGTTTTTAATGCCCTGCATGGTCTGGCTCCATGTCTTAGAATCTTCCAAGGTGTCTTGAGCCATCAAACCAAAAATTGCTGTTCATTTCACTGTCATGTCTAAAGTCCAAAGGTGATTATTTTTCTGTTGCTTCACCCAGGCTGTGGGATGAAATTCCCCAACATGTTAGATTATTGAGATTTATTGACGTTTAAATCTCGCTTGAAGTCTTATTTTTATTCATTGACTTTTAATTTTGCTTACTCTTTTATATCTTGGTTTGTGT
Source organism: Erpetoichthys calabaricus (assembly GCF_900747795.2). NCBI lineage: Eukaryota > Metazoa > Chordata > Cladistia > Polypteriformes > Polypteridae > Erpetoichthys > Erpetoichthys calabaricus. Next base: position 82,548,796 of record NC_041405.2, read on the forward strand.
TTACTTATTTTTATTTATTTACCAATTGTTTTTAATTGTTATTTTGTTGCATGTTGATTTTTATTGTCTTTTGCTTCAGTATATTTTATGTATTTTTGGTCTATTGTACAGTACAACTACATGTTTTAAATGTGCTATCTAAATAAAATGACTTGCTTGGAAAGGTGCCGTTTTAATTTTAGTGTCAAATTTCTTTTTCCCCATATAAATGGTGTTTATATAGTTTGTGACCAAAGGCTGATTTCCAGGGGTGTGGTGTAGTTTTTTGGTTTTTTTTTTAAATTGGCCTATTAATGAAATGCATTTAATGTATAAAGTGAGGTGGAGATATATTTTAATACTAGCCAACCCGTGGCGTAGCATACGCCGCATAATTATGTATTGATGGGTGAATACTTCCTGAACGACACAGTTGTCCAAATGATGTGGGTTTGAGGATACCACTGTGAGTGAATGAAAAGATGGACCTCTGGAGAGAGCAACATACAATTGTCCGTGACTGAAAGCGGGATCGTCTGTGACGATGGAGGCCACGCTGGTGAAAGTTACTTTGTCGGTAGGGATAAGTTTCAGCACTTGTTCATTAAGGTGTAGCGAGTCTTCATTGTTGACACTTAATATAGCTTGCGTACTGAGTTGTTCCAGAGTCACAGTTGAGAAACACTTTATTAATGTCTTTTTAATCACAGGGAAAAAAATGAACATGTGAAACATCCGTAATGTAATAAGCCACCAAGAAAAGTAACATTGCAATAATGCACGCTACGACCCGATCGCTGTAAACAGAAGTGAAAACAAAATTGAGCCGGTGCATTCTTTAACTGCCTTGTAGTGCAGTGGTAGTGTTGCTGCTTTTCAGTAAGGAGACTGTGGAAGATTTTGGGTTCGCTTCCCGGTTCCTCCCTGTGTGGATCGCGCTTTGAATACTGAAAACACCGGTATATCAGTGTAATGAAGTATTATTATTATGCGTCCAGCGCTCTCTCTCTCTCTCTCGCACGCCTCCTTGTGTGTGTGTGTGTGTGTGTGTCGCTCGCTGCATGTGTTCCTGCAGGCATACCAGTAAGTGAATGAAAAGATGGAACTCTGGAGAGAGCAACATACAACTGTCCATGACTGAAAACTGGTTTTGGCAGATACATGCATATCTTTTTGAAAGTTTGGCCCTGTGCTTTATTAATTGTCATTGCAAAGGCAAATCTAACAGGAAATTGTCTTTGTGTAAAAGTAAAAGGCAAATTATCCGCGACAAACTGTTTTACACGCTGCATACCAACCCGCGGCGTAGTATACGCCGCATAATCACACCGCTTTTTAAATGTTTTTTAAGCAGAGGGAAAAATAACATTTGCAAAATCTGTAAAGCTGCTTTCAGTAAGTACAGTGCACACACGTTTAATTTGTCAGCCACTTTTTGCCAGCCGTCTCTTCTGGTTTGGGCTGCTTTTGCAGTGTTCCCGCTTGTGCATATTAAATCTTGAAATCCTTCGAGTAACTAACACACACACAGCTTGTGTGGGAAAAAAATGCGCCCGTTCTTTCATCATTTTGTTGCAGCCTATGAAAGACTTGCTGATCATGTTTTCTAGACTCAATATACATTGGCTTTTCACTCGGCGCAGGGACGCACATTCATCTCGGATTATTACATTCAGGTAGACTAATCTGCTACACGGCTGCGTTTTGAAAAACCGACTCGTTCCGGATGAGTTTCACTGGCATTAATGCTTAGGAATCCAGTTGGAACAAAACCCTTCAGCCACAGGGGTTCACCAGGACCGCGCTTGGGGAAACACTGCTGAACACAGACGAAACCAATTCAGGTGAGGAGTTGGGGCGGGCAAAGTAGTTGCAGCTATTGATTTATTTAGTGTTGTTCGCCTGGGTGTCTGATCTGCTCGACGGGATCAGAAATAAAAGGAAAACAATGTGAAGGCAATGTCGCAGGTGTTCCTGTGGTATAGCGGGTCCACAGCTCCCCTTCAAAAGGCCATTTTTAAATAAATAATCATCGCTTTCACAGCGGAGCGAGGGGCGTGGAAGTGTGGCTGAAACGGTTTCCGGGTGGAGTCGTGCTGGGGCTTTTCTTCCCTTAGCAGTGTGTGAGCGAGTGAGGAGAGAGAGAAAGCCAGTACATTAGAGTGAGCGAGAGCAGGCTCGAAGGCAATGTCACAGGTGTTCCTGTGGTATAGCGGGTCCATAGCTCCCCTTCAAAAGGCCATTTTTAATCGGGCAACTGACAGTAGTGGAGTCAGGCACAGAGAAGGTCAGCTGCTGAGAGAGCGTCTCGACTGTTGCAGGACCTGCATCTGTGAAGCAGGTGAGACGCTAATGAAAAAGAGGCACGGGGCTTATTGGTTTTTAAAGACTGCTTCCTTCATTGTGTGTTAACCTCCAGTTTTAAAGGATTATTTTAAGGATCCCATGGGATACCCCTCGCAAACTGTTTTACACGCTGCATACAGCGATTCACATCTGCGAGAAACATGCCTCTATGAACAGTCAACGTGGCTCAGAGGTGCATGTGGACTCTAGCACAGACAAACATAAATGACGCCGTGTTTTCCGAGTTGTCACATCCGTTGGTGGGCATGGCTCTGTGAGTTGTCGTCGTATCCAATGGTCTTAGAGTTGGTAGGAGTGGCTCCATCCTGCGTGCTTCCATGGGTGTCTTGCTTGCGCTGGCGGCGGCTTAGTGAATTTTATATATATATATATATATATATATATATATATATATATATATATGTGTGTGTGTTTTAGTATTTTGGACCCCTGATTTAATCTCGATTTTTGGTGGCATCCACGGGGAGTTTGCACATTTGTGTAGGTTTTCTCCAGGCATAATTTGAACCATATTCCAAAGACTCATTATCCTATCAGTAGGAGATGATAAACGGTTGTTGGTTTTTTTTAAATGTGCCTACTGTGAAGGGCTGACCTGTCTCAGAGTTGGATCCAACATTGTCACTACTTCTGCTCTGACTGATTCTACCGTTCCTGTGATCATAAAATGGATATGTTACCTGAAACCTGCAGAAAATATAGCATTGATGTACTGAACAAAACCCAGACTTTTTGCACATTATTGCTTTGGTATTTAAAAAGACCAATATTACAGTGCGAAATTTCAACTTGAATTTGAAAAAAATCTCTAAACACAAGTGTTACATATATAATCTCTGCTAAACCCTTTATTTTGAGGAATTAATGTTTTCTGTTTATTACTGTGTAAAGCATAATTTTATTTTTGAGTTAGAGGTTAATGCTACAGCCTAACAGCTTTAGAGTCCTAGGTTCAAATCCCAGCCTGGACACAATGTGAGAATTGTGTAAGTTCCCCCTGTTCCTGTATGGGTTTTCCTCAGGGATAAACACATTGTGCCACTGTGTGTGTGGGTTTTTTTTTTTTATAATATGTATTAATAATTTTAACTCATCCATTCATTTTCCTACCCACTTTGTGCTCTTTAGTATTGTGGGGACATTGCAGGCCTTGCAAAAAAGGCAGTAAAATACAGGCATTTGAAATCTGGGAGAAAAGTGTATAGTTTTGGGGGAATGCCCACATGGATATGGGGGAAATGCCAAGCACCAGATTCAAACCTAGTGTGGTTCACAACTGAAATGTACAATTATGACATACCAATTACTATTTGCCCTTTATAAAGTTAATTGTTTTGCTATATTTGTATACTAGGGGGTTTGTCCTCTGTCTCAGCAGCTCGCGTTGTGAAGAGGGGGGCTGAACGCACCCCAAGGAGATGCGGTCGCTCCTCCGAAACCCCCCTCTTAAACGGTGATACAATGGGAAACAAATACAGGGTTTTTTTTTTTAACCTCCTCTTTGCTCAATCAGCTGCTGGCTTGCTGCTGCTGCAGTGCCGTGTGATCTGCATCTTGCGCGGCGCTTCGAACATTTAAATGGTGGTGATGGTGCTTCTTCAAAAGAGCTTGAACAGCACATCTTGAAACCCCAGTCTGCTTTGAAATCTTTGTCTGGGAGAGACCTTGCTGATGCAGTATAACTACCTTGTGTCTTGTTGCTGTGCTCAATCTTGCCATGACATGAAACTGTCTTCCACAACCTCACCTTGGTAGCAGAGTTTGGCTGTTCCTCACCCAAAGCACACAGCTCTTTCTGTTTCAGTTTTGTCTCACGTTTGGAGGAAACCTGGCACCATCCCTACAGTGAAGCATGGTGGTGGTAGCATCATGCTGTGGGGATGGTTTTCAGCGGCAGGAACTGGGAGACTAGTCCGGATGAAGGGAAAGATGACTGCAGCAATGTACAGAGACATCCTGGATGAAAACCTGCTCCAGAGTGCTCTTAACCTCAGACTGGTGCAACGGTTAATCTTTCAGCAGGACAACGACCCTAAGAAACACAGCCAAGATATCAAAGGAGTGGCTTCAGGACAACTCTGTGAATGTCCTTGAGTGGCCCAGTCAGAGCCCAGACTTGAATCCGATTGAACATCTCTGGAGAGATCTTAAAATGGCTGTGCACTGACGCTTCCCATCCAACCTGATGGAGCTTTAGAGGTGCTGCAAACAGGAATTGGTGAAACTGGCCAAGGATAGGTGTACCAAGCTTGTGGCATCATATTCAAAAAGACTTGAGGCTGTAATTGCTGCCAAAGGTGCATCGACAAAATATTGAGCAAAGGCTGTGAATACTTATGTACATGTGCTTTCTCAGTTTTTTTATTTTTAATAAATTTGCAAAAACCTCAAACTTTTTTTCACATTGTCATTATGGGGTGTTGTGTGTAGAATTCTGAGGGAAAAAAATGAATTTAACCCATTTTGGAATAAGGCTGTAACATAAGAAAATGTGGAAAAAGTGATGTGCTGTGAATACTTTCCAGATGCACTGTATATTTGACTTTCTTACTTTGACTTATATTCAGGCCTGTGTCGGGTCGCCAAGGTGCATACTCAGTAAAGCAGCCACATTTTTGATATGTTCAGACATGGACCTGCTAGAGCATCTCATTCAGACTTGCTCCATGGAAGTTCACACTTCACATTTGTTTTTAATCTTCTTGTATGAGCCTCAGTTGCATATTTATAACAAATATAGTGCAATTTTAAACCCCAGCGATTACAAGAGGGGGAGCGCTGTTAAAGTTAGGATGTACTGTTGTCATACAGATGACTCCGTTATAGTACAACAATAAAGAATCTCAGGTAATGTTGTGTGAACCTTAATCAGGTTGTTAAGTCAGAAAATACAACAGTGAGATTATTCTTCTGTCCAAGTGTTTTGAGTACAGAAGAGCTCTTTGTTACAGTAAGCCATTTCTACATTTTTAGTTCCCCGTGTAATTCCACCTCATCGTGGGCTTGAATCCCATGTTCAGTTGTCCATGTGATGTTTGCATGTTCTTCCCATGTCTTTGTGGGTCACATCTCTAAAAGATGAGCAGGTTATGTTATTTGGCAACTGTAAATGTGCCCTATATGAGTGCATGTGCTGGTGTGTGAGTGGACCTTTCAGTGGCCTGCCACCCTGTCCAGTGCTGGTTTGTATCTTGCACCCCACCTTGAATTGTTGTAACTGGTTTGCATTTTTCAATGGATGTTGACCAGTGGCATGATCATGCAAGCTTCTCTGATGCGCTGTGAATACTTTCCGGATGCACTGTATAGTAGATTACATACACTGGGAAGCTATATTATGGAACTTGAGTCCTTCCTAATTACTGATGGTCTTGATGGTAGATTAACTAGTCTACTGCTTGAATTGGTTTAATGGTTGCTTACCTGGAAGGTCTAGAGCAATTTTCACTTGTTTTGGTCAACTTTTGTAACCCTTGTTTCAAGACCAATTCCTAACTAATGTTTACCTGATTTGCATCTGCTAAATGAATGAACATTAATAAATAATCGGCTTTATACTGTACATTAGATGAGAGCACAAGTGTGACCACTTGCTGGGCATTTCTGCCTAACACACCTCCGACAGTGCCACCTTGCTGGGTCATCAGCCACAAGCCACCCTTCACTAATTTTTTTTTTTTTTTGCTCCTTTTAATCCTGGAAAATCTCAAGGTGGTAGGGATGCCTCCCTATCACCCCTGCAGCCAGCTCTTAGGATCCTTATTTTCCTTATGCTTTCTTCTGAGCCAGAAGCTCCCTTTTTCTGCCTCCTCCACCAGATCTTCCTGAGCTTTGAGCCTGCGATTCCAAAGGACTTCAGGAACCTCTGAGAGGATGTTCCAGTGAAGTCTCTGCAACCTACCTCTACTGGGAAAATGAAGGCCTGCCACCCTGCTTGCAAGCACACAGCAAACAGTTCTGCATACTTTCTCTCTCTCAAACGTGCTCTCCATCCCATCTTCCCACGAAACCGTCAGTTCAGTCATGAATATCGTCCTAGTAGTGGTAGACCAGAGCATGATGTCTGGCTGTAATGAGGTTGGGCTGATCTTTTGTGGGAACTTCAACTGACAATTGAGGTTAGCCCTCATGGTCCATTCTCCTCCAGGTGACAGGAGGGACCACATCCTTATGCTGCTGTTCTGAGCCTTGCACCCTTGCTCGACAACTTCACAGCAGCTGATCCAGTTTATAGGGCTGGCCCTGTTTGCTTCCGACATGTATACCTCCAGGATTTCAGCTAACTTCTGCAGGACCTGGTTGTATTGGTCCTGGATGTAATTGTTGGCTTTTGAGGCCATCTTGTCAGGTGTTGAGGAGTTGATGTCTCAAAGCTTCAGGGGCCCCTTCGGGCATGGGTTTTAGGTGAACTGATAACACTAGACCTTACATTTTTCTGGTAGGAGGCTCTGGTCACTTTAACTCAGGCCATCTGAAAGCTGAGGTATAACAGAGCCAGTCATATACTGATCAGTCCGAACTGCCGTGTAAAGCCTTCCAAGGCTTTGCACAGGTTAGTCTGCCAAAGTTAGGATCTTTTCCTCACCACTGAAAAGGACATACTATTGTTTCTAATCCCTATCCAGATTGAAAGACTGTGGGAGTTGGCTGCTTTTATTTCATGGGGGCCCATGATAGCAGCTCCCCAAGCTTTTTCAGATGTCTGGAAGTGCATGCTGGAATTTGAAGGAGGGGTGGTGATGTTATCCATATACTGTAGTTTCTAATGGCTAGGAACCACTGGCCTGACAAATCTGTCTGCCACCACCTAGGATGATTTCAAATAAAGATGACTAGAAAAATTGGAGTCATTAAATAAAGGGAAGGGGGTATTTATACCAATGTTTCTGAAAAAACTGTTATTTTATTTATTTTCTTCCTCTAAGCTGATCTTGCTGTATGAACTCTTTAGTTTCAGCAATGTTGAAGAGAAGATGTGGAGTTTACACAGCTGATGAAAGGTGTTTAAGGAAGAGAATCAAGATGTATTTTCAGAAAATCATGATTACCTTTTCAGTTTGGTAAGGGATGAGTAAGTTCTAACTGCAACTTTAACACAAGGTGTTCCAGTCATAGATTAAACTGTAGGAAAATAACTTAATTCAGTCTTTCCCTAATAACTTGAAACAGAGTAGAGCTGACTGTTCAAAATGTTACAATAGTATTGATCTGTAGCAACACCTCAAACATGTACAAACCATTTCCTATTTTCAGTTAATTGTATTCAAAAGCAAGGAATGTTTTGGTAGGTGAACATTATCCCACTGAACTGTGTTACAAAGGAGAGTATGAGTTAACTGCCAATCATGTGTGATACTTCTCTTAGAAGCATGTCTTGCTATTAGAAGGAAAAGTCCTTTTATTCCTTGCAGTGTTTAACCATTGCCACATCTACTCCTGTACTGTATCTTCTTACAGTTGGATGCCTAATCTGTTAGCTGAGGCTCTGCTGTTCCTGATTGATGCTGATCTTGGCTGGAACTTCACCTTTACAAAGTCCCTTTACACAGCAACTGTGGTCACCTGGGTCCTTATGGTAACAAATTGTATCCCAATAGCAAGCCTGTATCGTGGTGTTGGTAAAATGGAAACTTTCCAAATCTTTGTATAAGAAAGTACTTAAAGTATTTCAAACATTTTATTTGGAGTAATCCTGTCTTGCTTTGCATGTACAAATGCACTTATCCTTGACTGTCTTCACTTTTCCCCCAAAATATACTTTTGCCGCATTTGCTTATAATTTACTTTACAACACTTAAATTTCTCAGTGTTTGGTAGGGTACTCTGCAAAAATACTGAAATATATTCTTGTCTTCATGCCTGAACACTTCTGTCCTCTGAATTTTCTCCTGATTTGTTATAGAATGATAAATCTAGATGGCCTTCTCCTGTCATTGATATTTTACCAACATCTTAGTAATATTAGTAATCAACCTTGACCTGTGTGTTAACTATTGCTGTACACTGTGCAATGCATACATCCATTTGTTATGGGATTCGTAAAAGCAGTGTTAATGTTTGTAATGTGCCATCTATTGGAATGATGGAGATGCAGCAAACCCACAGATACCCTTTTAGTATGGTGGATGTAAATACTCACTGATTACGTACATAATAATCCTCATGTTTTCTGCTGTTTGTTAGAGTATTCAAGTTATTTTGGTAATTGAAGTCTCCCATTACTATATGCTTTTTAACTCACAAAAAGATGCATATTGAAACTATTGTTTACATTGGGTGGTCTTTAACACACTTCCAACATCAGGCCTTTATCCCTTATACCTTTTTGTCTAATTCAAATATCCTCATTTAGATCTGGTTCATTGTCCATCTGAAGCAGACAAGCATTCAAATTGTCCTTTACATTAATGGCAATTCCCCCAGCATATTTTTCCTAACTAAATATGTATACATCTGTTATGCTCCTCATATCTCTGATTAAGCCAGTGTTATTTCATTGCTATCATAATTATGTATAGCAGTATGACTCCAGTTTACTATTTTTACCATTGATTCTTCTAGCAATAAAGAGAGACATTTTTAATATATTAATTTTATTTGCTATGGGCTTGAAATGTCAGATCTGTTTTATATTTCTAGTAATACTACTATAATTTTGCCTTTTGTGAAGTTACAAACCTGGCCTGTTCCAAACTCCCTGAAGCCCCCCATCCACCCTACTAGTAAAAAAAACACAAAAACTACTATGCCTTACTAACCTACAGTACACCAATATCTGAGCCATATGTTAGACCTGATCTCCTCGACTTTGCACGGTCTGGCATATCACAAAAGCAGAGCTTCAGAAAACATCTGGTCAATCCTGCTCCTCACCTTAACATTTAGCTCCTTAAATCTGGATTGCAGAACTGGTAGCCTACCTTCAGCTATGTATTTGATTTTATATATGTAATTTAATTTAGAGGATGCCCTTGGGCATACAGAATATCAGAAAAATATATTGTTACTGATTTAAACAAGTAATGAGGTCACAAATGTACTTTTCTATCAGCAGTATCCCTGTCTTAAAAAAATAAAACAAAAAAACTTTTCATTAACCTCTCTGCAGTTAAAGACTGGTGAAGCAAGTTTGGGAAAATTAGAAATGCATTTAGGATGGGCTGCTTTCATTTTAGAACCTCTTTCAATATCAAACTAGATAATTAGTTAATTACAATAGTGTCCCTACATATTTGTGAGAAAGTTTTCATTGTATGTCAAACAGATAGTTCTGGAGGTGCAGTGGTTAGCTGTCTGTGCACCATTTTCCCATTATTCCTCTGCCTCTGTAGATTTTCATCTGAATGATCTGCTGTTCCTCTTGCATATCAGATGTGCATGTTAAGTTAATTGGCCTTTCTAAACTACCCTTACATGATTGTGGGTGGCTTCATGAGCAGGCACTGCAAAGAGCAGGTACCCCAGCCACATCTTGTGTTGATTTATTCCTATGCAGCCATGATTGGCTCTGTCCCCCAACTCTGTCTGAATTGGAATGTTATGATATGTACAATACATTATTATTTATTAACCCCGAAGTTCTTTGAACAGTTGTAAACTAGATACATACATCCTCACACTTTGTGTTCCAGGTTCCTATGATGCTAGGATCTGTTTGCTTTATTGGTGCTATTGGCCACCACAATGTATTTTAATCCTGTTTTATATGCCAATGCAGGTTGTCCTAAACCCCATGTACGCATTTCTCCAGTCTTTGGCATTCTATCAATGGAATGGATGTGGCTTTGGCCCTTGTCAGCCGTGGTGGTGGAACCAAATGTCAAGTTTCACACCTACATGTGAGGAACATGTAGCAGAAATTACAGAAGAGAATGAACTTGAAAGCACAATGCAAATCCTTTTTAAGTTTCACACATATGATTGTGATGAGATCAAACCTTTGAACCTACAGTTGAAGAGCTCTGTTAGTGAAACTGGTAAGTGTACTGCCTCACCACTGGCCTATAGCCTCTTTAATTAAGATACTGTACTTTGGTACCATATTTGTAAAACAGGCAGCAAAGTATCCACCTTTAGTACTAAAAAGGAATGACAAACTTGATTCCAGTTCCTATTATTGGAGTTTATAAAAACAATGCATTTTTGACAGAATATAATAGAGTATTAGCAAAGTATTATGACAGATACAGTATGTATATGAATTAAGCCTTGATATAATGTTCATTTACATACTATGCATTTGAATATATTGTGTCCATCATCTCTATCTGCTTGTGTAACCCAGCTCAATTTTCTTATGTATGGAGTGGTTCTCTCCTATTTGCCATTTGGCCCTTATTGTCATCTTTTCACAGGTTATACATTTTTTTTCTGAGGTGTATCTACATTAGATTTAACACACAGATAGGTTTGGACTCTTCAAAGTAAGATGCCCCTGCATACTTGTATATAAATGGAAATCGGTCAGTGTTTGAGAGATCAGTCTCAGTGGTGGAACATTTGGAACAAAAAAAAAATTAGAAATCTCCTCCAAATAATATAGCAGACCATATAAAAATCATTTTATTATAATGACCACTATCCTCAGTTCCACAATTTCTTCATTTGATTCATTTACAAGCCATCCACTTTCTAACCCACTCATTTAGTTGAAAGTTTAAGTGAACAGGTTCCTAACTGAATGGAGCTAACTGCAAGCAGAAACCAATCATGGACTGGGTGCCAGTCTCTCAACCATTGTATGCAATTTAAGGCTGCAGGTCCATAGGTGATGCTGGCAGTATCTAGCCTTCTGCCTACAGCTGATCCTGATTGGTCACAGTCTAGTTACATATGTTCATTTCAAAGACAAACCTTTTGCTGACTAAAAGGGTTACAGAACATGGAAGTGGTATGTATGTATGTTAGTTATAAAATTCACTAAGCAGCCGACCATGGCACGCAAGACAGAGACCATGGGATACACACAACAGAGCCACGCCCGCCAACTCTAACCCTACTCCCGCGTCATGGGATACACACAACCACGTCCACCCTCGCAAACTGTTTTACATGCTGCATACAGCAATTCCCATCTGTGACAAACATGCTTTTTCTTAAATGGTCCTGCAGGAACAGGGAAAACCTTTGTCTACAAAAACCTGATTCATACCATACTAAGAGCATAGTGTTTTTGTTGGCTTGCCTGCCTGCCTGACTGTTACCAGCATTCACCGCAATGTACTGGAGTGTAAAACTGTTGCAGCTGCTACCTCACAAACTGTCCTTATTCCCCAGATTTCCCTGACCCCATCAGATTCAAATTTGCCTTTTACTTTTACATGCAGACAATGTCCTGTTAGATTATCCTTTGCAATGACAATTAATAAGGCACAGGGCCAAACTTTCAAAACGATATGCCTGTATCTGCCAAAACCATTTTTTTCAGTCACGGGCAATTGTATGTTGCTCTCTCCAGAGTTCCATCTTTTCATTCACTCACAGTCGTATCCTCAAACCCACCCCATTTGGACAACTGTGCCTTTCAGGAAGTGTTCACCCATCAATAAATAAATATGCGACGTGGCTAGTATATTATACTTTTATAAGTGTTTCTATTGCAAGATAATTTTATTATCTTTAAGTTACACTGCCTGCAAAAGCAAGAAATATACTTCTTTTTCAGTACATTTCAAAAAATCTGTTCAAACAAAAAATGGCCGACACAGGAGTTATGGTTTAACCAGGTTTGCAGATCATGCATTAAAGCTGTTGGCATGGACTATTTTACTAGGGCACATTTTCAAATTAGATTTGTTGTATAAGTTTATTGAATGCTAGCAAAATACCCGAGCTTCGCAGCGGTGAAGTACTGCTTTAAAATGTTAAATAATAAACTGAGGAAAAATGTACCAATAATTATTTGTTAAGGATCTCTTTGTATACCACGTTGTCAGTTCACCCCTCCGGTTGTAATATGACCAAGCTGTGCGCTGAGCTTACTCTTGAGCATACAACATATAGCTGGCCATGTGAAAAGCAATCTTGCCTCAAATCAATGCCAACCTTTTGTAGGGTCTGTCCCTGAGACTTATTAATTGTCATTGCGAAGCAGAGCCTTACTGGAAATTGGAGGCATTTGAATTGATCAGAGGGTATAACGGGGATGTGAGGAATAAAAACTCTCTCCCCTGAGCCACCGCCAGTAAAAATAGTTGCCTCAATTAGGTTCTTTTGCAGGCATGTGACCTGAAGTCTCGTGCCATTACAAAGTTTCGGTGGCTGTAAGTTTCTCAGTAACATTATTGGTGCCCCATTCTTCAACATTAGATTATGCTCAGGAGTGCCTGGAGGATTCAGAGTGTGGACCGAGCTGCAGGCTATGGATGTACATATGTACGTAAGTAGGATTCAGTTAGCATTGGGAACCCGCGTACCAAATTTCTTGAAGATGGGACCATTAAGTAACAAAGACCGTTGGAAAGTTCAATATGGCGGCTGACAGTGGTGTCATACCACCGAAATAAGTACGTACATCGGTTTTAGCGCAGGGAAGCCGCCTACCAAATTTTGTGAAGATGGGGCCATAAATAAGAAAGTTTAACATGGCGGACGTTGTCGACCGTTATGACCGTTACGTGTAGAATTTCAAAATGAAACCTGCTTAACCTTTGTAAGTAAGCTGTAAGGAATGAGCCTGCCAAATTTCAGCCTTCTACCTACACGGGAAGTTGGAGAGTTAGTAATGAGTGAGTCAGTGAGGGCTTTGCCTTTTATTAGTATAGATGTATATGTGTATGTATATACAGTATGTGTGTGTGTGTGTGTGTGTGTATGTATATATATATATATATATATATATATATATATATTATATAAATATATAATAATATACACATACACTATATATATAATATAACATGTGTATGTATATATGGTTTTGGCAGCCAAGCGCTTTTTTTCCAACCTAGAAGACGTCTCTTGAGATCCGTTTAATCGCCTCGTTGATTGCATGTCTTCCAAGGTAGTTTCGATACCCATTTCCTGCACCGAGTCATCTCTCCTTTTATGAGTGACTGTGTTAGTGGCCATACATCGTACAGGTCTTAGAATGCACTGAATACTTGTAACTGGTGTCGCCCGTCGGCTACTTTCGACAGGGAATGGAAGCAATTGTCGAGTAACAAAAATTATTTGTAAGTGATTTCGCATTGAAGAAATAGTAAAAACTTGATCACTTGGGTCAATACCTAAAGAAATACACACGGCAAATGCAATTGAGAATACACCAGAATCTGTATGATTTAATTGTTGCTGTGCGTCTTCATAAACTGTGGGAGGTTTGTAAGGAAACAAAGCATGAAGGAAACGAAGCTGCTCTTGGGTGAGGTTGAATTTTTTTATCAGCGTTTAAACTGTCATAGACATGAATTACAGCACCATCATAATAGGTACACACCCAGTGAGTCACTCGTTCAGTAGCTGCAGAAGGTAATATTTGAATATGTTTTGCATTTTGTGGAATGGGCATTATAGGTATGTCGGGAGTCCACATTAGCAAAACCTTTTGAGGTTGGAAAATTGTATGCGCAGCTAAAATTTTGTTGAATTTGCTCATGTGATCTGTTGATAAATAATCATTATTTACCAACTCATTCATTGCAAAATCTGACAGTGGTAAGATCACTCCTTCCATAACACTAAACACAAACACTACAAAACGGCAACACCGCCGGGAAGAACACTAAATGAGATAAAGTAAAAGTCTACCAAACTTCTTTATTATAACTGCTTTATTATAGCAGGTGATGGGATGCTGGCGCACGCTTGTTGTTGCCGCTCCTCCCTGTTAACACTTTTCGCAAAATTCGCCTTAATTCTGCACTTTCTTACGCTTGTTTTATTTCGTTTATTGTACGTATAGTTCATGGATACAGCTGACTCGAATTGCATGGATTTGGCTTAATGTTTACAGATTTTATGGACTCCACTTTACTGGGAACAGCTGAGTCTGTGGATCATGGGACGAGACCTACGAACATTTCTTTGTACCTGGTGATCTAGCACCTCGGGATGATCTGTCTCCGTGATTATATTCGCTATGCTGATCTGCTCCCGTTTCATCTTATAGTACCCTACGACCAGGAACTGATCTGATGTTCATACTAACCTGGTTTATGGCTTATGGCTCTGAGGTGATCATGCCTGAAATTACTAAGCGTTACTGTTTATGGCTATGTATTGGAACATCCAAATCCTGCTTCCTCCTCCTGCTGTGCTTTCTGCTGCTTGCTATCGCCGCTCACCTACGCTACCACACCCGCCTGTCCTACCGGCTCCGTTGTGCTGTGCTGCTTCTACACTGCTATCAGCTAAGTATCACTCACTATTTTAGCGCTTTGAATACTGAGAAAAGCACTATATAAATGTAATGAATTATTATTTATTATTAAAGACTAAAGTACAAAAACAAAGTAGAAAGTAACACTAAACCGCAACACCACCGGGAACACCGGCACACCGCGTCTACTAAACACTTAGAAACACTAAAGGAAAAAATACTATTCAGTAAGCACCGCGTCTACTAAACAGTAAATCGGTAAAGGAGAAAGGACGGCAAGACCGTGTCAGCTCTGAGTGAAGTGAAGTGAATGAAATGAGGTGAATGGGAGGGGAGATGATCACGTGGCTCCAACACCCGCCTTAACTCTCCGTCCCTCCACAAACACAGTCACACGGATCCCAATTCTCATATATATATATATAATGATGATTGCAGGGATGCTTCTCTAAATTCTTTGCAGTTACAAGGTCAGTAATCTTCCAAGATATACATTGTGAAAAATGAGAAATAACAAATGAACTGAATAAATACTTAACCAAAGTATTTTTAAGATGAAATAAATGGGATATGTCAAGTAGAATTAAAGGCAAATTCTTAGTTAATAGTTTTTAAAGTCAGGTGTGCTCCAAGTGCCCAATTTTAAGATTAACAAAACACCTAGACCTGATGGGATTTTGCCAATTGGAATAAAAGAAATGTAAGATATTGTTTATAAACATTTAAGTATACTCCAACAGTTACTTCAGGTTGTAGAAGTGCCTGATAACTGGGAAAGATGATAATGTGCACATAATTGTGTCAAAATAGATCCTACTAATTACATGCTTGCTGCTATAGCATGCAAAATTATAGAAACTGTTATGAGAAAATAGTATGAAAATAGCTAAATAATTGAGCTCTTTTAAAACGGGGAACTAGTGTAGTAGACAAAATCCAAGCATACAGTGCATCCGGAAAGTATTCACAGCACATCACTTTTTCCACATTTTGTTATGTTACAGCCTTATTCCAAAATGGATTAAATTCATATTTTTCCTCAGAATTCTACACACAACACCCCATAATGACAACGTGAAAAAAGTTTACTTGAGGTTTTTGCAAATTTATTAAAAATAAAAAAATTGAGAAAGCACATGTACATAAGTATTCACAGCCTTTGCCATGAAGCTCAAAATTGAGCTCAGGTGCATCCTGTTTCCCCTGATCATCCTTGAGATGTTTCTGCAGCTTAATTGGAGTCCACCTGTGGTAAATTCAGTTGATTGGACATGATTTGGAAAGGCACACACCTGTCTAGATAAGGTCCCACAGTTGACAGTTCATGTCAGAGCACAAACCAAGCATGAAGTTAAAGGAATTGTCTGTAGACCTCAGAGACAGGATTAAAAATTTTAAAATTTCAGTATTTTAATAGTAAAAGAATGGTCAAGGAGGAGGTGAAGTGCATCAGGAATAGTAAAGGGGAATTAAAAGATACAGACAGTGAAACAGTGGACTCTCAAAACAGTTTTCTGAGGTCTTCACAAGTGAAAGTGGATAACCGCCCAGCAGTAAACAGGGCTACTAAGTAGGTACTGAAGGATTTGGAAATTGTAAAGGGAGAAGTACTGCTAAGAATAAATAGGCTGAAATCAAACAAATCTCCAGGACCAGATAATATTTACCACCAAGTTCTTAAGGAGGAACAAGTACCTATATAAACCCTTGACACATATTTTTAGGAAGTCACTGTGCACTGGGGAGATTCCAAAGGACTGGGGGGAAAAAAAAAAGGTGACTGGGCAGATCCAAGCAACTATAAGCTTAACATGCATCACAGGAAAATTAATGGAAGGAATTAAGGAAAAGATTGAACAGCATATGGAAAGTACAGGAGTTTTTCTGAACAGTCAGCATGAGTTCAGAAGAGGGAGGTCAGATATAGATAGAGAGAGAAATATATATCTACTAGCCATGTGCGCCCAACTATGTTGCGTGTGTTAAAGTTGTCTGAAGGGCTCCCTGTTTCAACGCGGCTGCCAGTCGTGAACTGGGCCCTTTGTCGCACAGCATTATTATTTTTTTGATAAGGGAAACAAAATTAGAAAACAAAACCCTTGGACATTGATTTGATAGAAACGGCCTACTCGGAATCACTGTCCGAATAGTAATTATGTGGTGGTGGAGGAGCATTTCTGCTTCTCTCCGTTCACAGTCCGTCTCGTTTTCATGATGCTGTCGTTTCCTGTCACGATCTCTTCTCAACCTTTCTCCAATCTCACAGGTTGCTTTGTGGCAATCCAAAGAGTAAGGAAGAACCAATGCTTCTTTCTTGAACTCCAAATGCCGACTGATGGAAAATCACAAAAGTGTGCCGACTTGTATACTCTGACTGCCGACTCCAAGAAGTGGGTGAACATTCGATTTGGACGAAGTGCTGCCAACGACGGTCGATAGAAACACACAAAACCACAGTCTCAACAACGAAGCAGGTGTCGACGCCAGATCTAAACACAAAGCACGGTGTCGACGCCAGATCTAAACACAGAGTGCTATCGACAGTGTTTGCAAACAAAAGTAACAACCAAGGTGTTGTGTATTCAGCCAGTACAAACAGCACGTAGTCTCCTTTAGTTCAATCCTCTTTAATCACCACACTCCAACCTCATCCAGAGTCTTTCAAAACTAGACTTTGATTTTTTTTTTTTTTTTTTTTGAAGAATTAAGTGGATATGACTGGTGAGCCTTGTTGGGCTGAATGACCTGTTTTCATCTAGATGTCCGAATGTCTGTCCTTGGAGCAATACTAAAATTGGAGGGCTAGAAGATAGTGACAAGGCAGCAAAAAAACATACCTTCAAAACTGGACAAACACTTGAAAAGTGCAGGTTAATTTAGCAAACTGACACACATCAGGAAAAGAGATGTTAATTATAAATACAAGATTGGAGGTGATGACTCGTAGGAAGCTTCCTCAAAAAAGAATTTGGAGATTTACCTTGAACACAACATTCTCATCTAGGCAATGTGCAGAAGCAGCTAGCCTAATGTTATATTTTTGTATTGTAAAACTGTTTAATTTATATCAAAGGCTGTTTTGCTCAGACTGCGTAATGCGCTAATGTGACTGGAATACAGTGTGCACTTCTGGTCAAAATGCTTCAAAAAAGACCACACCACTACAAGTTGCACAACGCAGAGCCTACAAGGCTTACAAGTACAACCCAGGACTAAAGAGCATGCTCTGTTTTGACAAGCTTGAGGAATTTAACCTGGTTAGCCTTAGGAAGAGTAGACTGTGTGGGAACCAAATCCATGTCTTCAAATTTCTCAAAGGTAAGGATAATGTTGACCCAGTAGAATTCATTTGATTAAATAGTGAACTACATGCCTGAGGGCACCAGTGGAAATCTGGGGTATATTTAAGGCTGAAGGTAGCAAGCACTTTACACAACTACCAAGTCATGTGGTCCAGATTTCTGCTTAAGCTACTTTTGAAGAGTACTTGGATGAGCTATTAAGAAACATTAGCAAACGAAACAAGCTTAAATGGGAGAATAGTCTTCTCTGTAGTTTTTTAGACTTAATTTGCTTATTACAGGATTTAAGGATCAAACTGATCGCTTGTTAGCAAAACAAAATGGTAAAGGTTTGTCAGTCAGATGTGTCCTGGTTTCTACATGTATATTATTAATCACTTCATGATACAGAAAAGTAGCCATTTCTTCCATGAGTTCAACACACTGTAACATTAATTTTCCTTAGAGTATCTTCCTGGTGATTTTGATGTTTTATTTATGTACACAAAAAAAAAATTTGTCATGACAGGACATACTGTATGTTCAAATGTCAGCATTTTTTTTTTTGAGATCTGTGGCACATTAGATTGGCATTTCACAAGTCTAGTCCCTGTAATCTGTTGTACGTATTATTATTTTTCATTTATCTGTCCTAATTTAGCCTTTTTTATGTTTCAGATAGTGCTTATCAAGATACACAGCCAGCACACTGGCTTGTCACAATGTGCTGTAAAAGATCTGCCCCAGGAATGGCTGAAAGCAAATGCACTGCGGACAGAGGAAGAAGATGGATGGTCTTGAGAGCATGACTGCAGTGGGGCTTGCTGGCTGCTCAAAAGATTTAGTGCAACAGCACAGTTTAGCTCTCAGAGTCATCTGTTTCCTGAACAAAAGCTTGTATTTTTGTAATTGTAACTGCCCCCCCCCCCCCTTTTAATTCCCTAAGGGCTTCAACCCTAACTTTACTTAAACCTGTGCTTGCTATTTATTTAACAAGTAACAGTCTAAATGCTCTAGTAGCTCTTACATCTCTAATTTTATCTTAAACTGCTTTCATTTCATTCATCTTGGTGTAACCCTTAAAAGCTGAGAAGGATTCTCTTCTTTGCCAAGTGTATATTTGTGCCGCAATAAATCGGCTATTGTGAGAGTAATGAATCCTCTAAATATATTATGAAAACCACCACCCCCCTTTTTATGTATAATTTGTGCTCTCTATTACAGTACTACAGATGAACACAAAAATCGTAAATATGTATAAATTGACACACAGTACAACTTTGAGATATTTGGCAGGGTGGTGTACTGACAGAAGTGACCTAAAAAGTAGGCACTGCTGTTTCTCTCAAATCAGTGCAACATTTTGCTAATTACTTCTCTTTATGTCCTGATCTTTCAGTCTGGAACACGTCGAGTGCACTACATTGTACATGGATCACAGTGAGAGGCACTTTCCTGTTTTACTGATGAGGCTGTCCTTGGGGCTCAGAGTGTGTTGTGAAGGTAGCAGTCTTTAATTTTCTATCTTGTAGAAACAAAATTGACAAGCAGTTAGTAGAGCAGGCAGTTCTACACCCTGGTAGCTTCTTTCTTCTGTAAGCTTTTCACCACACCTCCATCAAAACACCAGAATACTGGATGAAATTTGGAAAAAACTGATATTTATTGCAGATTTTTTCCCCACATCTTATACAATTTCCTGTTGTTAGGTATTTTGTAATTGCTTGCAGGCTTCTTACAGTAAAGTATTTGGTCACTAAATATTATGCTGTTCAATTCTGTCTGGATATCCCAGAGGATTTTCATGATGGAAAATACACTCGCAAATAGGACTGCAGCTTATTTGTCCCAAGTTTCTCTTGTCTGCATGTGCTAGTTCTCAGCCCAACAGCCGATATTTAATGCGCATGTGGCATGGCCTGAAAGCTGACACTCCATACCTCAGGTGAAGGCACTGTTTGTTTGGCAATGCCTAAACTTGAGAATGAGAAATGAATGGGGAAAAATTCATAAATATTTTATACTTTTCTAGGTTTACTGGGTGGCTGGATATTTACATTGTTAAATAACATTTTATGCTTCACTACGATGTTGGCGATTTCTCCTAACGCTCCATTACCAAATCAGCTTAATCCAGTTTGGATTTAAGGTGGGTGTTGGCCAATCCTAGAAGCTCTGGGCATAAGGCAGGACCATCACAGAGAGACCATTCACACACGTGCAGGTTGCCACTTAAGCGGATAGGTAAGTCTATAGGAGATTAGATTTAAGCTCCCACGGGTGGTGGGACAAAGTGACATAGTGCCCCAGGTGGGGATTTATACCAAGGCTGAGGTGTTAGTGCTAGCCCAGAACCCACACAATGCCCCCCCCCCCCCCCCTTATTCACAGATTTAAAAATCAGAGTAGTGTTTTATATATGAATTCTATAGAAACAAACCCCATCTTTTCAGCAATTGATGGCCAAAAGTTTTGACACAAGATGTCCTGGGCAGTCAAGTCTCTTAAAGTGTGTGTGATTCACAGGCACCTCCGCTAGTTCCTAGAAAATGCTCAAATTCCCAGCAGCCTTAGCACTCTTATTGGGTGGTAACCATAGTCACCATGCATGATACTTGTTTGACATTTCATACAAAAATGTGTATCCTAAAGAATAAATGGCCTTCAGAAAGCATTTCACTACATATAGCTTTTTTACACTGTCATTTAATCTCAGTTCTCTTATGAAATTTTTTTTTCTTTCATACTGGACTCCTATGTTAAAACAAACAGTATTTCATAACTTCTCCAGTTCAATAACTGCTCAGTTTTCAGTGATAACTTCCAGTGTCCATTCCAGACCCCCTCTTGCATCTGTAAGTACTTCATATTTAGTACATGCTGTGGGTAGCACAATCACTGCCACGCCGTCCAATTTCCTCAGGCTTTCTGAAGATCAATGGCTATTTTTTAAAGGTAGTAGGGTTTCTCCATCAGACCGAGGAGATGTTGCTAAATGCTCATTCCTGCTACCACACATGTAATGGAAATTCCTTTAACTAACTGGTGGATTGTGTTGCCAAGCTGCTTCATGCCACTGTGCTTCCTGGTGGCAGCTGTTCTCTAAATCTTCAAACATTCTGCTGACATTCATAGCCTCTTCTCTTTGTATCGACTGTTTCCATACTGCCCTGAAGTGTATTATACTTCTGTATCACCTTAAAATCTTAAGGAGTGATTATTCCAAACGTATGCTTAAGTCATGGTAAGGTAGTTATACTCATCAATGTTTAGTCTGTGCGAATAAAAATGTGACTGTCCATGTACCTGTAATGATCTTCTAAGGTGGGCCAAGGAGAAGATACCTTCACAATGCAACTTACACAGCATGGACCTTGTACTTAAACACAGACTAGGCCTTATGATTAAAAGATCTCACTGTGCTGCAGTGTAAATTAAGCAGCAGATGGTGAAATGGCAGAATTGGTGGACTGTAGCAGAGAGAGAACTGCAGTTGGCTTCAGTTCAGGAATGAGCACACCATGGTCCAAACTGATACCACAAAGAGGACGTTATTCAGCCCAACAAGCTTGCCCATTTTATTCACCTTATTTATTGAAATATTTAAATCTTTGACTAAAAGACCTGGGCTAGTAACTCAAAGGTTGCTGGTTCGAATCCTGGCAGTGACAAAAGGAATGCTACTCTGTTGGGCCTTTAAGCAAGGCCCATAACCTGCAATTATTCCAGGGATGCTGTACAAATACCTGACCCTGCACTCTGACGCCAAAATTCTCAGAGTAAGTCGGGATATGTGAAAAATGACAAGATTCCTAATGCAAGCAGTTATATATGTCAAATAAAGGATTCAAAAAAACCCTATTGAATCCGATTTTGGAGGTTCCTAAAGTCTTTCCACCATGTTACTTGGTAACTTATTCCGAGGGTCTTGGATTCTGTGTTCAGATGAGCTATGTAAACATCATGTGGCACTTACACTTAACAAGTACTGTAAGTTTCCATCTGTGTCCCACTTTTCGTAATGAAGAACTTTTTTTTTTTTTTATAAACCCACTTGGTTCCACAGTACACATTGTTTTCCTAATTTGGATTACGTCAGTCCTATCACATCTTCGTCTCTGTTCTCAGTTTAAGCCAAAGTTCAACTCCTTTATGTTCTCCTTACAGGTCGGAAGCTGCCTATTCACCTTCCTCTAGATCTGCTCCAGTGCTATGTGATCAGTGCTCCAGGTAAGAACAGACTTTTCAGGATGTACCTGTATAAACTATTAGTCTTGAACTTAACTGTAACGTGTGGATGGAAAGGAGAGAATAGTGGGAATATGAAGCATGTTAACAAAATACATTTGTTCTCCTCTAACCCCCATTCTTGGCCACTAACTACTTAATGGGTGGTGTCAGCGAGTAAGTCTAAAGCTTGCAAATTTTTTGGAAAATTGAGGAATTTTCCATGTTAGAATTTACTTACAAGCCACACACTTGACAAATTTATGATGACCATTTCATGCATTAATGCTGAACCATGACATGTCTCATTTTAGAGCTGCTGTCCTGCTAGCATATCATGGTGCTCAAGTTTGATTTTTATGAGATATGCAAAGGTGTGCAGTTAAATGCATAATGGGAGTGGGGGATTGGGAGGCTTTAGGCTGGAAACATTCACTTGCATTTGGGTTTGACTTTTCTCAACAATGTAATGCTTTCCTTATTCCAGCATATTCAACAGAATTACATTATCAGAGATAAAATACAGTTTGTCCATCATGAAGCCCACTTCATACAACTCAAGGTTGGGGGAGCTGGAGTCCACTCCAGCAGCTTTGTGCAAATGTCAGGCACTAACAATGGTCAGTCCTTCATAGGCCTTACCCACAGTGGCCAGATTCTCTTGGGAGAGCGGGAGCAGGCCAAGATTTTAATGTCAGAGTGTTACGAATTGAACGAGCAGCAGAGACTGAAGCTGTTTGGTGACACCTTGGAAAGGAGACAAAAGCAAAAAACTGAGTTAGGGATCGGCTGATAATCTGTCTTATCTTTCAATATTTTACAGCAAAACAGGGCATCCAAGCCCACAAATGTAGTTGGGACCCATCGAGTCACTGGGTGGCAGGGGGTGAGCATACGTTTCATGGCAAAGAGGGGTATGATGGACCTCAAATTATTTTCGGCTTAAGGTTTTCAATGACGTTTTTGATCAAAAGACGACAGCCAGTGAGAGCTTCACTTAAGTGGTGGGTGGTGAAATTTAACGCATTTTCCCATGAAAGATCTTGTTCTCCTGCACCCCAGCATTTTATACAAGTGTTCTACCACGGAGCTAAAGGGTGGACCCTCTTAGTGACTGCTGCTTCACTTGGATTATGTAACAGCCAAAAATCCAAAAAAGAAAACACCTCTGCCATAGTTGTATAAATAAAAAAGGTAACAAACCTGCATCAAAATCCACTCAAACTGAAAATATCAACTCCTCGCTGATTCAAAACATTCAAACACCCAGGACAAGCCGGGTTGGTAGGGCTGTTCAGTGCAGTCTCCCCTCATCACATCGCAGGACACTGAGGGTTGTCGGTCAAAGTACGTGGGATAAGGCCATTTAGGTACAAATAACACACAAGGGACTTCTGATGGTGAAGGACCTTCACTCATGGGGACAGAACCCAGGGTGCATTGTAATGTACTGTCAATGGCTCCATTTTCTCAAGTATCAAAAACTACATTTTAAAATGTAAAGTGGCTATATAAAAAAAAACTTGCACTATACTCTGGACTGTGCATATTCTGAACTAAAAGAAAGGAATACTCAGTTTACTTATTTCTGTCACTTACCCTCCTGTAGTTTGCATTGGTAGCCAAGAACATTTTCTAATCTCATATTTTATAGAGAACGTACATTACAATGATTCTGGGAGAAGGGACCTAATTGTGACCAAAGGTGGACAACAGAATACAGTGTGAAAAAGTCCATAGAAGGAAAACAAATGGTCACGTAAGTCATGTCGCATAATCCACAAATCAGTTATCCATTTGTATGTTAAAAATGTGCAAAATGCCATGGAGTTTTGGCTAAAATATTCCAGAAAACACCATGTAGAAGATGTACAGAAATATGCTTTCCCATAATGCAGTGCTTTCAAATTAAAGATCCACCCCTCCCTCTCATTCATTGGTCAACATGGTGATCTTCTGGATACAACTGGCCACGTGGATTAGGGGACACCAGTTATATGACGGGTTTGGTGTCTTTCCTGGATGTTTTCACACCGCTGGGTCCTGCAGAATCACAGAAGAGCGCCATATAAAAACAAGTCCTACTGGGTTTTCCACTTCCAGTTACGAGTGGTGCAGTTTGAGATGTTTTAACATGCTCTCTGACATTGTTGGTTTCTTGTCTATATTAATTTTTTTTTTTTTTTTTTTTTTACAATTTACAACCAACATTTAAATAAAATAGTTTTTGAAATGTATTTATATTTGGTAGACATCAGTAAATACTGAAAGCTACAGAAGCTCCTCCATTTTAATTTGGTTTCATTGCGTTTTGGGAAGAAATGCGAGTGCTGAGAGACACTTTAAAAACAGGACATCATGCCAGCAGCTACCAAATGATTTAGATTGCATTTCTAACAAAAACAATTCATTTTTCATTACATGGATGTATGTTGATGCATCTGAAAGGTGTTCTTTCTGTACATGTATACCAGTATATGCAGAATTAACTTATTTTTAATGTGCATGAATCTCCAATTCCAAAAATGACCCTCTTTAAAAAGTTTGCATCTGTGTACTACGTTACAACGAGAAGTTAAGACTCGATAGTTCAGCCTTACAAAACAATGCGGCCGGAGGGCAGCAAAAAGAAATCCAGCCTTCCCCGTGTTGCCGTTTTGTACAATTCATGGCTTTGTACGCCTCAGCAGGTCTTTTCTGAAATAACATCAGTCACTAGAGTGCCTTCATGCAGTTTGTGAAGACTCCAGAAGCTTGTCCTTGGAAACTTCTCAGTCTGACGCATGTGAACGACATGAACTGCTGGGCCCATCCTGACAACTCCCTCTGTCCATTAAACACGTCAAACTGAAGTTGCAGCCAGCCCGACTTCTTCATTTTCACTGCAGGATTGCAACACCCATCGTAACAAAGTCTCAACATGTACATTTTAAAGCAGTGTCACATGGGTGCTCTTGGGGAACAACTTCAAGGCTTGTGCGATTGGAATTTACCACAGAGACAGGAGGGGGCACAGCATGATAACAATCTCTCAATCTTCCTTTCTGCAGGAGGGGAAGGAGAAGACACTTTACCAGCCATTATGTCACTTCTGGGATCAGACCACCCGGACCCACATCTTCCAGAATCCAACTTAAGAGGAAACGACGCCATCTTGGCAGACCAATTGATTTACATGACGTCTCACCCTAGTGCTGTACCACACGTTTTATTTTACACCTTTTGTGCACTTTTCAATAGACGGGGTTTGCCTTCAGGTGCCTCAGACCCTTAACTTGTGCTTTTGTTTTCTTTGTGAATTTGAAATATCCTCTTCATTAACATTTTAGCTGCCATGGCACAGGCACTAATGAGTTTTTGTTTTTTTAATTAAAGGACATGTAAACTCATCTTGCATGCCAGGAGTACAACACTGTCCAGGGTGTAATGACACCATTAAAATAAAACTGGCAGCAGTGAGAGCAGCGTTTAAGTACTTCCTGTTCCTCAGACGAGGGCCAGTCCGATTTTCACACTCTTATTTATCGGAAGATCCGAGTTTTTGTATAAAATAATAATTTTAATGACTAAATTGTATTGTTTAGTAACCATTCAGCATTAAATCAGCCATACTTTTTTTCAGAAAATTCTCAGTAATCAAGTCCTAAGGTAATCCACTGCATAAAAAACACAAGAGGTAGCAAGTGACAATAAAATAAAATTTTATTAGAAACATCACAGCAGCCTCACAAGTAATTTGTAAGACCTGAGCGACAGTTCCCAGTGGACTTTGTGCCTCCACTGTTCTGAATTCTTCCCCTCTCACAGTCACAAAGCTGTCCCATCAAGCAACTTGGTCAATTTGGTTTTCCTAACCTCATCCGAGGTTTCATTGTCAGGAAAAGAAAAGGAAATTCACAAAGTCAAAATATCTGGTCGATTTAAGTTAATAAAACCTGAGAAATCAAAGGAATTCGTATAGAGAGGGGAAAAAAAAGTAAATTGACGTCAAGTAAGGGACCCAATGCAACACATCTCTAGTCCTTCACTGCCTTTGTCCTTCTCCGTTTTCCATGCTGTGAAATCAGTTGTCAAGCTTTTAATAAAGTGCCTCAGCATCCCCTGCCATTGTACTAAACTTGGGGGGATGGCAATGTGCATGTGATGGGGTGCACTGGACCAGTGGAGAAGCTTTACTTGTTTTTAACAGAAACTTTCCATCAAATCATGAACTCCCCAACAACCTCTGTGGTTAGCAACTGCCCTGATCTGCTCTAGAAAAACACCACCTCAGGGCTTACAAACGGGGGGTTTGGTTTTCTGACATATGCACTGAAACTATTAAAGTACAGTTAACTTGGCCAATCCTTGTTTTGGATTAGTTTAGCTTTTTCCAAAATACGCATGACGCAGTTATTGGGGTGTTTTGTTTTTAAGATCAAACTATCTTTTAAATTAAGACGACTTAATTCAGGACATTCTTCCTGCTTTTGCTTTGGGTGCTATTTATTGACTGAAAAAGTTCCTGAGAGCTGGATGTGTACTGTGGATGTGTAACAGACACACACAATTTGCATTTCAAACATATTTAGCAATCCGAGTGTGCAACTAGTGAACCACAGAGTCACAAATCCCAGCTTCATTCTGTGCTCGTCAATAAAAGGCGCTATGATTGATCAGAATCCCCAATATGAGCGGACTCTAAAAGGAAAACCCTGACGTCCGCAACATGCGTCTGCACAGCTTTGTCCAACCTTTGTGTGCTGCATTTAGAAAAGGAGGGACAAAGATGAAGAGAAGGTTCTTTAAACACTATTAGGAGCAGCCTGCCTCTAGGATCAGATAACGCAGCACAGCACCACCTCTCGTTCGTAGTTCAAAAGAAAGTCGTGTTGATAAGACATACAGAACACGGATTTTAAGGCTCATTACAACTTGCCCATAAACGTTTAATATAAAAAGGTGATGGGTGTCCAACACTGTATGCAAGAATGTAATAAATATTTAAGGAAAATTAACCCAAGATGGAAAAACTACAAGTAGTAAAAATAATAGTAGTAAACTGGGGTATTTGCATAATAAGTATCGTGCACTCCAGAAACTGTAAGTTTAATAGTTTTAAAACAAAAATAAAGTTAGGGATATTGTCACTATAGGATGTTTCAGACACTGGGGCAAACTGAACTCTTTTCTAGAACACAGACTCCCTAATTTTATGCCTCCAAACTAAGATATTATTTAAAAACAAGTTTTTATTGTAATACAGAATTAAAATCAGTCTCTCTCTCTGTCATACAGTATATAGTTTATGTATATTTCATTCTGGAGTTTAAAGCAGAATGCCCGAATACGGCGACTGACACAAACGACTTGTTAGTAAGCGCAACAGAGGTTTCAGCCCAGTGCAGAGATCTCGATTCAAGGCTCAGATCTGCACTGGGTGGGCCGGTAAAGGTCTTGTAAGCAGTGGGCTCTGCAAGATCTCCTCCAAGATGATGAATCTGCAAAACACGACAAAAAGCAGATGTTAGACACAAGGAAGTATAAATACGGTCATTGAAAATGGCGAATTCTGCTCACTCAAGGTGAAGAGTACTTGAAGTGTAGAGAGAGAATGAGCAAGTGTCAGAAGTGTGGAGAAAACTCTCAAAGCAGAGCGACGCTTCTCATCTGTGAAGCTCCTAAAGTCACATAATCCAAAGTTTTAAAACACCTCATGTACAGTATGACCAGAGGTGATGGATGGTCTGCTTGATTTCAGTGTTCTTGTATTTTGATTTATATCAAACACTCTGTGGCGTGCAGGGGGCACACAGCTCCCCAAACCCAAAACAGACAGACACAGGACACAAGTTCAGCACACGCGTTTTATTTTTCTGGTGGGACACGCCTTTCCACTGTACAGCACACTTTCTTCTCTCTTCCCGTCTCTCCTTCCACATCCACTCTTCCTGGCAAGTTCGCCTCCCTCCATCCCGACACTGGCTCCCAGAATGAAGGCAGGGGGCTCCTTTTAAGCTGTACCTGGGAGAGCTTCAGGTTAGGGGGGGTCTGGAATTACACCTAGGCTCAGCAGCTCCCCCTGGTGGCTGCCATGGAACCGAACAGGGCTGTGCCAGACTAACTCTCGTGGAGTGCAGCGGGGATCCGAGGTGCCGCTGCAACCCTAGGGGGCTGGCATCTAGCGCTCCGGGGAGATAATGCCCTGTGTGAAATCTGTCCCCCAATCCTTTAATTATATAGGCATCACAACCTGGTAAGGGCCCTGGCCGTCCACCACATAGTCGTAATCCCTTACAAATGAGACTTCCGCAATAAGCTTCCCACCTGTTCCTGACTTAACTGTCCCGGGAGTTTAAGGAAGTCGCATGCAGAGGATCAGGTGAATGGCACAGAATCCAAACTACGAGATGCATGAGGAAGTTCAAAGTCTGTCAAAGAAATTGTCCCTTTATTAGCAGAGTCTATAAAGAGCACAGGCTTTAAAAGTTACCAGATTATCACTCCGAATTGTTTTCAGAACCCATATTATTAAATTTAAAATGCACACAGTGTCACCATCAAACTCATGACATGCTGCATTCAGTTTCCTTGGCTGATTTAATGTTTGTGCTTGCAATTTCTACCTCCCTTTACAGAAATGAATGTTACTTTTTTATGTATTAAATTACAGCACAAAATTACTCTTATCTGTAATGGAGAAGTTGATTAAAAAATGTGACCAACAGCTTTATCAAGTAGATACGGTATGGATATGCACTGCACACACAGAGGCCCAGAGCGGACGTATACGAGCGGCCGACACTGTAGGAGATCTCATTGGTTAAACCCCAGAGACAAACCGAAAAATCAAAACCGGTTTCCCCAATAAGGGCATTATTTCTAAATTTGGGATGGGTGGTAAAATCCATACAACCCCCCAAATATGCTTAGTGCAAGCAATTCATTCAGAGAAATATTTTAAATTTGAAGATTAATTTGGGTATCCATCAGACTGATCTCTAATGCAACTAAAGATGCTGTTCCAGTGCTCACATTTTTCAGAGTTACATGTATTTTGAAGCTACTTTCCGCGTTCACTTTAAAGGAACAGTCGAGTATTTTTCTCTTCAGAACACAACGCCACACACAAGATTGTTGTGCTGCCTTTAGATATCCTGTTGCTCTTTGCTACATCCTCTTTAACTAACTCCTTGGGGTTGCTGCCATTAAATGACTCATTTAGAAATGCTTGCATTTGTAACACATCTGTATTAAATTAAAATGGTTTTCTTTGCACAAGCCAAAGACGTGCACATTACTGTAATTGGCAACTCGGAGCCTTATACTTGTGAGTGTGCCCATCAATGCACTGAAGCTCCATCCAGGACTGCGGAGACCGGCAGTGGCCACCTTACTCTGGATAAAGGGACGGATAAGCAGATTACAAAGTGGCTGGAGAGTTTCTATGCTAATCAGAAACAAGTGGGACAAGGCTTACAACTCGGATGGATGGATGGATGGATGGATACGTTGTTATTAATCCCAAGGGGAAATTCACATACACCAGCATAATGATACAAAAAACAATATTAAAGAGTGATAAAAATGCAGGTGTGACAGACAATAACTTTGTATAATGTTAACATTTTAACCCAATGTGTTCAACTGGACAGCTCATTTCTGTTGTCAGTCTTTCCCGTTGTAAATAACTAAAAGTTCTTTAGAAATGTAAGATACAGTATTTGTCCTTCCTATATTTTAAAATACCATCGGTTCAATGAATTTGCATTTTTCTGAAGTGTTTTATAACAGACCACAATCGAAATTACAGACACTGGCAAAAAAAGTTGTGTCCATCTGTACCATATAGTTTACTCCAATGTCTACTGACTTAGATAAGGCGGAAATAATCATTTACAATAATTCAAAGAATATTTATAACAGAACTCAAAATCCATATAAAGTACAATACAATCTCTACTGAAAAAAATGCCTTTCTATATAATAAAAAGCTTTCTGAGAATTTTGAAAAATGGGTAGCATTGTAAACAAATGAAAGCTCTCGTGTAAAGCCAGGTTTTAAGCCAAGAACAAATACTTTCCTGCCCAATCCTCAAGTGCTTTTCTATCTTGGAGCAACTAGCCAAAGGAGACTGGACAAATGTATAGTCTTGTATTATACTGTCATTCAGTATCGATGTGTTATTTTATTCTTGTCCTCTTAGAGTTCTGCATCATGAAATACATTATGTAACAAAACAGAGCAGCGCAATGCAATGCAAAAAAGAAAACGAGATCATTCTGGATACATTTCAACGAAAACAAATCAGACTAAGTGAGCATTTAGAGCAATTAGTCCAATATGATGTATACAGTATAATGTTGGTACATTTGTAATACATTTATATAATTTGCTTTAGGATTCAACTTCAACCAAACTTTAGATGTTGAGCAGCGGGCCTCAAAATGTCTACTATAACACACTGGTATAAAAGAGAAGTCACAGTAAGTGCAACCTGTCCAGACCCTGTGGCTAGAAATCAACCCAGGCGTCTTCACCACTCTCACACCGTTTGACTATTGATTTACTGATATCATGACATGCTGGGCTTCATTTTTGCCAAACATGGCTTTCTTTGGACATTATGTATAGTTCAAGTCAGGTCCCATATGTCAAGAGTACATTATAGAGAAGGTCTTGTTGTTATTCAAAATAAAGCCAAAGCAGAGCTATTTTAGGAGTGAAGGATCCTTCTTCTAACTAACCTTCAGTCAAAGCAGTTTGTGTTCTTTTTCTGATGGTAGAGGTAGGAACTAAAACATTTGCCATGTTGAAAGAGGCATGTAGATTCTCAGGTGAGTTTTTTTGAGAGTTTCTGGAATAAGACACCATTTAATCTTTACACACAAAAGTGTTCTGTAATAGGCACGACAATTACAGAGCATCACATTTTAAAGAATTTACTGTTTTAGACGGCCGGTTCCTTCAGGCTGCAGAACAATCAAGAACGTGAGTATTAAACATGTATGGATGCACTATAGAATCGTCATAGAAAATAGAAGACTACTTATAATAGCTAAGTGTTGGTAAAGATGAATATAAACAGAAGGTACAAATAACAGTAATATATTTAAAGAAATGAACAAAAATGTGAACAATGAGCCATTCTTATACCACTATTCCCATTTACAGTTCCCCTCTGATTTTTTTTTAGAATATCTTTTGCATAATGTTTTTCAATTGCTAAATTAATTTATTGTTGTGATTTAGCTCAGTATCCCTGTGTAGTTGAGTTTCTGCCACTGGTATAATAATTTTTGTAAGATTTCCCTCCTACTAAAGATATTTACTTTCACTGTTCCCGTTTCTCTGTTTCTGTGTTTCGTAGTATAGTAGTCTCACTTATCCAACATAAACGGGCCGGCAGAACGTCGGATAAGCAAAAATGTTGGCTTAATGGGAGGCGTTAAGAAAAAGCCTATTAAACAAACTATGTTATAATTTTACACATTATAAACCTAATAATTTTTTCTGTTTTGTTGTAAAACAATTAACTGAAAAAATTAACTTAGTTACAGAATTGTCTGAAGTTAAATACAGTATGTACTGTACTTAAAAAGTTCAGTCCTGTGATGATTTAAAGAAATTTTTGATCATAGTCTGCTTTCCTGATGAGTGCTGTTTCTTTGCTGATAAGTCTCGCCATCTTTGCAGCATCAATATATCGATTCCTGTAGCTTCTTCTTGTTGCTCAATGTATTTAATTCAGCTTGAAACAGCAACAGTGCGGTTATTTATTGTAGCGGGATTTGCCGCTCTCCTATACACAGACACAGCAGTCAGGCAGGGCCGTGGCCAAGTAGTACTGTGCTCTGCGCATTTATAATGTTCCTTGTATCACCCATCGACGGCAGGCACTTATAGCATGTGCACGGTCTTTTCGGATTTGCTTTTACGGCGCACTGCTACAGCGCTGAGAGACTGTGATTGCTTTGGGACGCTCTTCCGCGTGTCGTCCCGTTGGGTGGAATCCCACAGGAGTTTAGAAACTCACTCACACCAGCCATGATTCTTTTCAAAGGTAAAGTGCAGGTTAATTTGTTTTATGTATTTTTACTTTATATTTTGTATTAATCATTTTTATATGAATAGTTTTGGGTTGTGGAGCGAATCATCCAAGTTTGCATTATTTTTTATGGAGAAATTCGCTTTGATACACGAGTGCTTTGGACTCCGAGCACGTTTCCGGAAAACAAATTATGCTTACAAACTGAGGTTCCACTGTAATTAGCTGCAGTAGAGTCGGGAGTAACAAAAAATAGATTACGCTCACGCTCGCAACTTGCAGTTCTTGTTGCCAATTGATGCGGTTTTTTGTTTTTTTTTGCTGTGGGACGTCAGATAATACGGAATGTCGAATAAGCGAGACTCTACTGTATTTAAATCTCTTTCCTTCTTCAGAAATTTTAAATGGCCCCAAAGAAGAGGGCTTTCCCCTTGAAACACGTTGGACCACCACAATCTTGCATGCTACATATCCAATGTTACCAACTGTTTCCTTAAGAGGGGCATTAGCTCTCTGGAAATGTGTTCTTTTCAGTTGTGGCGTTTTAATTAACCTGAATTTAAATAAAAAGGTATTATCCCTCCCCTGCATGCAATGTGACGGTTAAAAGATTACACGAGAACAAAAGGATAATCTAGCTTTTTACTGACGTGTTCACGTGGTATTACAAACGGGAAGCTTATGACAGACATATCAAGCATGTGGGTGGCTCGACCTACGCAGTCAGTCATCTTTCGTCGCCACGCTGAATGGATTTTCACCGGACAGAGGACATAATCTTCTGCCCGGCCCCGGACGGAAGACATACTCTTCCACCCGGAAGCTTCAAAGTATTGGCCGTAGGTGTCCATTTCTTATATACTGGTTGCTCCATGTGTAGGCTCCTTGGCTCCGAATCCAAACAAGGTCAGGACAGGACTCAAACCCCACCTTCAAACATACAGGAATAGCACAATGCCTACATACAGTTCTCATTCTCCCAACAAGGAGAGAAAATGGTGTGCTGACAGAAGACAGAAATATACTAGTCTGTCTTTAGGCTGACTATTCAATTCTCCAGTTTGGCTCTCTAGTCCTGTGCTTGGCTCGGCAATTCTAAATACTGATGCAGTGCCCCTGTGTGCCATACTTGGTCGGCCTGTATGAATGAGTCTATAACAGTGGGCACAGAGAACAGTGACATTAAACTTAATAAAACACATAGTATACCACCACCAAAGCCAAAGGACATTTCTATTTAACACACGTAAATCTAATGCATCTGGAAGGAATGTACACAGTAGATATTCCTTCCAGATGTGGACAAATTTGTTGATATTGCCCAATGAAAAAGAACACAATTGTCTATGGAATAACTTGAAACTGACCCAAGTAATTAGCACCTATCATTGTTTATTCTGTACTTAACAAAAAAAAAAGTTTTGACTCAACAGAATATTCCAAATAAAACCACAAATGAAAATGGCATGGACAAAAATAACAACTTAATATTTTGCTGCACAACCTTTAGAAGCAAATCACTGCAAACAAGCGATTCCTGAGCTTTCAGTGAGACTTCTGCACTTGTCCACACATAGTTGGGCCCACTCTTCCCAAGTTAAATGCTCCAGCTGTGTCAGGTTTGAGGGGTGCCTTCTCCAGACCACATGTTTCAGTTCTTTCCATAGTTGTCTGATAAGATTCAAATCGGGGCTCATATCAGAACACTCAAAATCAACTTCTTTAACAGGTTTGACCACCCTAACCCACTCTCACCTCGGAGTACTGCACCCTCCACATATCCTTCTGCTGATACCAGCATAGGAGAGGCATCCCCACCCACAATTACAACAGCGCAGGTGAGCAGAGAGCTGAGGAGACTTTGTGCCAGCAAAGCAGCAGGTTCAGATGGAGTATCGCCACGACTGCTGAAGGTCTGTGCATCGGAGCTGGGGGGTCCTCTATAGCGCATCTTCAACCTGAGCCTGGAACAGGGGAGAGTCCCGAGGCTTTGGAAAACATCTTGCATCACCCAGTCCCAAAGGTATCACGTCCTAGTGAGCTGAATGACTTCCGACCTGTTGCCGACATCACATGTGAAGACGACCATGGAGGGGCTGCTGCTTCACCACCCGAGGCCACAGGTTCAACACGCCCTCAACCCTCTGCAGTTTGCATATCAGGAGAAGGTGGGAGCGGAGGATGCCATCATCTATATGCTACACCGATCACTCTACCACTTGGACAGAGGCAGTGGTCAGCAACACAGGAGCGCCACAGGGGACTGTACTTTCTGCGGTCCTGTTCAGCCTATATACATCAGACTTCCAATACAACTCGGAGTCCTGCCACGTGCAAAAGTTTGCTGATGACACTGCTATCGTGGGCTGCATCAGGAGTGGGCAGGAGGAGGAGTATAGGAACCTCATAAAGGACTTTGTTAAATGGTGTGACCCATACCACCTACACCTGAACACCAGCAAAACCAAGGAGCTGGTGTTGGATTTTAGGAGGCCCAGACCCCTCATGGACCCCGTGATCATCAGAGGTGACTATGTGCAGAGGGTGCAGACCTATAAATACCTGGGAGTGCAGCTGGATGATAAATTAGACTGGACTGCCAATACTGATGCTCTGTGCAAGAAAGGACAGAGCCGGTTATACTTCCTTAGAAGGCTGGCGTCCTTCAACATCTGCAATAAGATGCTGCAGATGTTCTATCAGACGGTTGTGGCGAGCACCCTCTTCTACGCAGTGGTGTGCTGGGGAGGTAGCATTAAGAAGAAAGACGCCTCACGCCTGGACAAACTGGTGAGGAAGGCAGGCTCTATTGTTGGCATGGAGCTGGACAGTTTGACATCTGTGGCAGAGCGACGGGCGCTAAGCAGGCTCCTATCAATTATGGAGAATCCACTGCATCCACTAAACAGTATCATCTCCAGACAGAAGAGCAGCTTCAGCAACAGACTGCTGTCACTGTCCTGCTCCACTGACAGACGGAGGAGACTTGCCAAAAATCTCCAGTTTTGCCTCATCTGTCCAAAGGTCATTCTCCCAGAGGCATTGGGGCTTGTCAATATGTTTTTTAGCAACTTTGTTTTGTGGTTTTCTCTCAACAGTGGAGTTTCACTACTCTTTTGCCCTTTTCTGATGTAGACTGTCATCTTGCTGCTGCATCCAGGGAGGTTGGCTACAGTGCCATGGACCTTAAAACTTCTTAATATTTACAACTGTTGTCACAGGGACATCAAGATGCTTGGAGACAGTCTTACAGCCCTTTGTCTTTAACACGTCGGTCTATAATTTTCTGTCTGATCTCCTCGGACAACTCTCTCCTTTGCTTTCTGTGGTCCATGTTCAGTATGGAGAACATGATAAACAGCAGAGTGACTTTTCTTCATTTACAGTAATTAGGCTAAATGACGGATTGCATTATTGGAGACGTGTGATGCCAATTAAAGAAAACACGTAGTTTGAAAAATCCAATTATTTAGGATCTTCTCCAAGGGTAGAATATCTATGTACAGTAGAACAAACAATACTTGACCTCTTTTCACACTTGCTTTGCTTTACTCTGACATTTTGAAAGGCATGCAGGTACACACAGAACAACTGCTGATCATTGACTCGCTCTTCAGAAAGCATACAGCACTTTCAGGGTACCAGTAAATTTGTCTGCGTCTTTGTATACCTTATAGTTTGGTTATTATTCTGTCACTTAAATATTTTTCTGTGTGTATTTTTTCTTTTGGATGGATAGGAGGACTTCTTTTTGGTGGTTAATTTGTCATATATTTCTCGGTTACTATTTGTTCCTTTAGATGTATTCAAGTTTGTTTACTCACTGATAGACACTGCCTAATGCACATCATTAATTCATTGTTTCTGTCTTTGTAGCTCTCTATACAGGTTTATTATTTTTATTTCTGCATTCTGGAGTACGAGATGCAGATTAAAGTGAATCTAATTTTTTTATGTTAATCTTGGTGGTCAACAAATTATGCTTTTAATATATCACTAAGACCTCTTGGTTATATCCATCTTTACTAAGTGCACTATAATCTCTGCCAAACAGACATCTTTTTGGAGATGTCACTTGTTGAAATGTATGATATTAACTTATCCAATGAAATACTCTTCTCAGGTCGAAAATCACTTGCAAGTTTTTCAAGTGTTAGTCATTGTTAAGCTTGACTGGTCAATGAATTAATAGTAACTGATATTTAGTACGGTTACAAGTACAAGAGTTGTAATGTAAACTGCAAAAACAATACATTTATATAACCAAATTACAAATGATCTCACATTATGTCAAAATAACATGTTTATCTTTTTTTTAGATCACCAATATAGTAGGCTTAGTAAACAAAGATGCAATAATAACTCTTTATACTTGTGTGCCCGGCTACTAATTAAGGTAAGTTGCACATATGAGTACGTCAGAAGGAGAGTTGTCAGGTGAAGCCGAAGCCAGAAGGCCTAACACTATCTTTACTGCTGCCAAAAAATCTACAATACTCCTGCTATTAAGTGAACTCTTTAAAATAAGTCTATAACGAACAGATCTAAACATAATCTATCATCTTGTTACATGAGAACTTACCAGTATTCTTGGCAAATTGCTCACCCTTCATGCAGATGTTGCCTTAATTTTACCAACATATTGAAGATTGCACCAATATGTACAAACAGAGTAACTGCAGCAAGAGTACATTGAGTGTACAAAAGTGCTGAAATAAAGTGGAATGACTCTTCAATATTTATTCAAATTAAATGGAAATTACGCCAGTCTGATTTGAGGAGTGTAAAATTTAATTGTTAATTAATGAGTGGTCACAGTTTTCAGCCATCATCAAAAAACACTCAATACCAACCATACCTCCCCCAACATTACTTTGAGACTCTAGGTGAAACTGAATGTTTTTTGCTTATTAGTGGAGTGTGATGTATCAAATAAAGTACATGACTAAACAAAATGCATCTTACATTATAAATGACAACACTATCATTGTAAAATATCCCACAGCTGTGAGACATTTAGTTTTTGAATGAAACAATTCTAGGTCTACAGTGCCCACATACAGTAAGTCAAAATATGAATGTTTACTCTCCACTTTTCTAATAAAAGGTGTAGTATAAATATAAACTTTTATCTGAGACTGCCCTGACAGAAAAATAAAGGCTTAGCTCCTTCTCAAAGTCACAGGCCATGCACTAATGTTTTACTGCAAACAAGACTTGGATTCAGTGGAAAATTTAATGGAAATGTTACAATGAATGTACTGCTTATTCAACATAAAACAAATCTGTAGGGAACACTATCATCAATTTTACATTTTGAATGGGCAACTGTTTAGAGGCATCACCCATAAATATATTATGAACGGTTGTTACATTGCTAAAATACAAGTCAGTGAGGTTCTACTAAACATCACAAACTGTGAAAGCTGCAGTTTCCATTTTGGATAAGATCCTAATGGTTGTAGCATGTTATTAAGTGTGTATGGGTCACAAATGCATGTGCTTTGCTATTTGTAGAACTGGGGGGTATTTTTCGTACATGGATTACTCGTTTAGCCGGATGTAATTGTTGACGATTTGGCCTGATCCTGGATCTGTCGGTTTTTCGAAACTCTTGCTGGATGTATTGTCATAGCAACACATCCAAATCCTCAAACCTGTTCTACGTAAACAAGGATTAGTTTACACACGTAATCAGTGTCCGTGCATGGAATTCATTCAGTCATGGATTCGCCGTTCATGAATGAGCGACCAATTGATATCGGTACACAAATTTTAAGAGAATTTCATATAGAGAGGGTTTTGCGCGGTCGGCAAGATCTTTTATTGCTCCCAGAGGAAATTTTTCTCGAAAGATACCGCTTTAGCCGAGGGGGAATATTGTACCTCAAAAATTTATTAGCACCTTATATTCGAAGTCAAACTCAGTGAAGTCGGGCTCTCACAACCACACAGACAGTATGCATTGCTTTGAGGTTTTTTACAAGCGGCACTTTTTTTATATACTGTAGGTGATGCGGAAAATCTAACTAAAAGTGCAGTTTGCCTGGCAATTCGTAAAGTCTGTTTGGCTCTGAAATATTTCCTTCGGGTTTTCATAGTGTTTCCTGGACACCTGCGTGTGCAGACAATAAAAGAGGCGTTTCATGCCATTGCAGGTAGGTAACACACAGGCAAAAACACCCACAGTTCCATGAAGACTCTCACAATCAACCTAACATTCTCATTACCAGGATTTCCAAATGTGATTGGGGCACATGGGACTGATCAGAGTGGAGTTTGATTTGGGAAATGTACCTCTCCTCATGAATAATCAGACACAGTGTCTTCATCAAATATTTGACCTTTGTCATCTTGTTGGTCAGACAGAAGTTCTAAGGATATGACATTCCCTGCAACTGACCCGACAAAAAAAGAGGGCTATATGGAACATGCATATATTTGTCCTCAATGTGTGCTATAGGTAATGACCATCCTTTACCTGAAATGAAGTGACCACTACATCCTGCCACTGGTTCTGAGGAGGAGTTCCCCCTGGAATGCCCTCAGAAACAGGGCGATGGGCATTTTGCTAGAGAGCAAACTCTTCTGCAGGTGTTAGGTCTGAACCGCGTGGACCTCCACCTGTTTTTTGCTTGTCTGCCTTCTTATTAGCTTTCAAATTAATGTTCTTTACATTATATATGATTCTTTATGTCAACAATTCTTTAAATAGTTATATACCAATATTTACCAGTTTGAAGTATATTCTTGTACTTCACTTGAACCTGTTTCCGTGTTCTCACGTTTGATCTGGAATTATGACATAATAATTAATCTGACACACAGGAAATGAAACGTTGCATTCAGTAAGTACAATGCACACTACTTAGCGTTTAATTTGTCGGCCACTTTTTGCCAGCCGTCTTCTCTGGTTTGGGCTGCTTTTGCAGTGTTACCCCTTGTGCATATTAAATCTTGAAATCCTTCGAGTAACTAACAATTTTAAAATACTGTCAAGTAGAGATTAGGCCTGAAAATTTGAAATATTCAATATATTTTATAATTTCAAAAAGTTTTAATTATTAATTTTCATTAATGAATTATTATACTATTACAGAAAATCCAGCAGAGGTTGACCAGCCATTCTTTGAACAGCGGCAGGCACCAACCCACAACAACACAATCCACAAGCTGTGTCCACATTCTAATGGACAGACAGATTCAAGTCAGGAATTTCACATGAAGACCTTATGAATTTGGAGCCACATGTCAGACAATTCGCAGAAAACAATACAACTTGAATTTTCAAGTTGTGACATAATGCCTTTTCAAATCAGTCAAAAATATAAAATAAAAAATATTCAGAAATTCACATGAACACACTGAAGTGGGATGTTCATTTTCACTCTCGGTCTTTAACGAAACCAATAGCACTGAATTAAGTATTACTACCTACTTTGTAGAAAGATGTGCAGCTAATTGATTATAAACCCAAGCTTAGCAGTTCTAAAACCAGGGTTACAATGTCATACTGCGAGTACAATTAGACTGTATTAAACAAAGCTGGTAGGTTTTTTTTTTTTTTTTTTTTTTTTTTTAAAAACAATTTTCAGTCCCATTATATTTGTGTTCAGGTTACGGCTGAGTTGAGGTTCATTCAGTTTTTGTTCAGCGTTTTACCTGCATGTAAAATAAAGCCATTAAATGTGTACTTGAATCCATGGTCAGCATACATTCTCTGTCAAATGAAGCTTTGTTCATTCTCTTGATGGAGATATCAAGATCTACTTCTCAACATACTGAAATGTACAGTAATCCCTCGCTATATCGCGCTTCGCCTTTCACGGCTTCACTACATCGCGGAATTTATATGTAAGCATTTTTAAATATATATTGCGGATTTTTCGCTGGTTCGTGGGTTTCAGTGAACAATGGGTCTTTTAATTTCTGGTACATGCTTCCTCAGTTGGTTTGCCCAGTTGATTTCTTACAAGGGATGCTATTGGCAGATGGCTGAGAAGCTAGATTGCTTACTTTTCTCTCTCTCTTGCGCGGACTTTCTCTGATCCTGATGTAGGGGGATTGAGCAGGGGGGCTGTTTGCACACCTAGACGATACGGACGCTCGTCTAAAAATGCTGAAAGATTATCTTCACGTTGCTACCTTCTGTGCAGCTGCTTCCTGAAACGACATGCTGCACGGTGCTTCGCATACTTAAAAGCTCGAAGGGCACGTATTGATTTTTGATTGAAAAACAAACTCTGTCTCTCTCTCTCTGCTCCTGACAGAGGGGGTGTGAGCTGC
Source organism: Erpetoichthys calabaricus (assembly GCF_900747795.2). Lineage (NCBI taxonomy): Eukaryota > Metazoa > Chordata > Cladistia > Polypteriformes > Polypteridae > Erpetoichthys > Erpetoichthys calabaricus. Next base: position 82,589,283 of record NC_041405.2, read on the forward strand.
CGCCTTCAACAGCTTTGTGCCGTGGTGCTTCGCATACTTAAAAGCCAAACAGCCCTATTGATTTGTTTGCTTTTCTCTATGTAACATTCTGTGCTCCTGACGCGCACTCCTTTGAAGAGGAAGATATGTTTGCATTCTTTTAATTGTGAGACTGAACTGTCATCTCTGTCTTGTCATGGAGCACAGTTTAAACTTTTGAAAAAGAGACAAATGTTTGTTTGCAGTGTTTGAATAACGTTCCTGTCTCTCTACAACCTCCTGTGTTTCTGCGCAAATCTGTGACCCAAGCATGACAATATAAAAATAACCATATAAACATATGGTTTCTACTTCGCGGATTTTCTTATTTCGCGGGTGGCTCTGGAGCGCAACCCCCGCGATGGAGGAGGGATTACTGTACTGAATCTTTAAAAGTGGATGAAAAATCAGGTTTCTCACTACAATCATTAAGAAAGAAGATCTCTATAAATAAAGTCCAACGTCTGTCTTTCTGCTTTTCACAAGAGAACTACTTAACTGATTTAGATCGGGTTTTTTCCTATAATTTGCTTGGACATTCCGGTTGGTTTTGTGCTAAGTATTATAGTTCAATTTATTCTCACAAATCCAAGAGACAAACTGCAGGCCAAGGGGAGGGGGAGCCTGGACCTCAGGAGTAGGGAATCCATTCCCGGGCTCCCAGATTCCCAGACATTTTTCATTCCCGGGAATGAAACTGCTGTAATTCCTGGGAAAATGGGAACAGCCAAGCTCGCATATATAGCGTGTAAAAGTGTAAAAATCAATCAAGAAATAACAGAGTTATAGTTGAAAATAATTAAGGAGGCGCCATTGCTGCAGCTTGCACTTCATCAGACAACAACTTTGAACAGCGACTTGAAATTGCAATGTGTCAGTCTGTTGCATCCGCATTATCTGTGCCAAGAAACTTACCATCACAGAATGATGACAAGAAACTGGATGCATCAGTAAAAGCTGAAATGGCGGTGTTTCAGAGCAACGTCAAGCGTGGGCCTTGTTTAGAACAAGTGTATCAGTATCTGTCGACTGTGCCGCCTACTTTAGTGGAGGCAGAGCGTGCTTTCTCAGCGGCTGGCGTACTCTGCACGAAGGTGTGCTCTCGCCTGGACGACCGCACACTACCCTCTTATTACCGCAACTAACTAGATACATGTACTTATATGACAGCATGAACTGCTTGTAGATAAGGTTAGTCTTTTATTTGTGTCAACATATTGCAGTAGTTTTATTAAAAACAAGTGTTGGTTGTTCTAAAACCGTTCACATGTGAGATGCCCGTGCACTGTGTCATCCCCGGGCGCCCGGGATTCCCGGGAATGGATAAACCCATCTGGGAATGGATTCCCTACTCAGGAGTAGGCAGCCGGGCAGGACAGCTAGTTCAATGATAAATGAACACATGGCTACAGCAAATTCTCCTCTCTGAGGCAATTCTAAACTATGCTGGCCAAACCATTTCTTTTCAGTGCAGCTACCTACACATAATTTGAGGGCTTATGGAGAACGTAAGCCCTGTGAATGCAGATATGCTCACTTTCCTGAATGGGAACAATGAATTGTTTTAAAAACAACGTTACACTGAGAGGGTAAAGAAATATACAATTTCTTCCATTATGTTTTAGTTCATTAAAGCAAACAATTTTATTGTTTTCACTAAAGACTTTTAGAATTTTGTAAAACACATTTTTGTAACATTGAATAAACCAGTTAAGAATCGTGTATTTATTTTGTATACATACACACACAACTGCATATATGTGTGCGCTACACAGTGTTATATTCTTGCAAAGCTTTAAAGTTTTCTAGCTTACATTTTGCCATACCTTTTACTTGCATTAACATAAAACATATATTGAATAATAACATCATATTCTACTCTTGACACTTGCATAATGCTTGGTTCCCCATGACAGTACACCTACTCCAGTTACATCTTTACAAAGAGTGGTCAAGTAGAGGACACAAAATGCTTATCCTGTAGAAACTGGAAGAGAGTCTATTGAAAATCACAGCCACCTAACAATTCTAAAACTTTTTGTGAAAATTATCAAGCTACTCATTGCCTGAATCTCTTAAACATAAATTTTATAGGATTATTTTTAAACACGACATATTAGTTTTAATGTTTAAAGCTAAATCATGACCTTGGTAATTTCCAGACAGAGAGAGTACCTGGGATATGACTCGGTCATACTTGCTGAGCAAATTGCTTGCATTTTGGTTTTAGTTCTGCCAGCAATATAGTGATAGGCATTTCTCAATATGTGCTACTTTGATAAGTACTAAGTATTCCATAATTTAGAATGTGTACTGGCATCAATTTGTTTTGTTAGATGTTACATATCTAGTTACTCATCCTTTTGATATCTGCATATTTACATATCATAATTTGTGTGTATAAACATTCATTTTTGCTAAATACACTTGCATTTCATTCTACATTCTTGTTAGGTTGGAACTTTCATGGAATTTGTTTCATAGATTTTATCAAAATCCTAGAAGGTTTACTTCATTTTAAACATTGCCCTCATAATATTTACTGCTTTGGTTATTTACTGCAACGTGAAGTTAGGAAATTTTTGTTTTGTTTTTAAATTCTTGAAAGGTTCTCTTTTTATCAGCTACGTTTTCACATTTTTACAGAAAGGGGTTAAATCAAAACTCCTAGTAACCTGTAGGAGGACATGGAATTACCATTCACACCTTACTGCATGTAAACTGCTGCTAAAAGATTAAGTGAGTATCATAAATTTATGATTCACACTCTAATTACTGTTAAAAATGGAAAACTGTGCCACTTAAATTATTGCAAAAATGAGCTCTCTGTAATATGCAGTTACTTTTCATTTTAATGTATTTGCTGCTTTAGCTAAGAGGCTTAAAAAGAAATGCAATGAAAGATTTAGTATAGAATAAAATGTTGAGGTGTGTGTATGTGAGTGCGTCTCCCTGATGCCTCAGAGCAATTGGATTGTTCAGATCAGCTTTGGAGTGATTGGTCAGATTGGCTTTGGTGAGGAGTTCGAAAGAGGAAATGTGAGTGTGAGACTCACAAGGAGGAGGCAAGTGGAGAGTCGCCTTCGAAGACAGCAAGTGAAAAGCAGATGGGAGGCGAGCAAGATGCCTCGAAATGAGAGTCTGAAAAGGCGGCTTTACAGTACCATGTTCGACAGAGGTGCCGAGCAGGAGATATTGAAACACACAAGGATACTGAGGAAAGGCACTGAAGGCAGAAGCAGGGCAAGAGAACACCATTTTTTGTTTTCAATTTTATTACCTTTCTAGGACAGGTAACATGGCTACTTTCTCTATAAGGCATTATTTAAACATGTCAACAATAAAAATCTGATACTTTTCTAGAAATATACCTGTCTAAGTCTTACTTTGAATGATTCGCCTTGTAAACTTACAAAATTAACGTAATGATACTTGATCTTGTTTTCTTCCCACCTTTAGAATACGAATGTGTGCCTTGCAACAGACTGCTGCTCTGTCCAGGGCTCCTAAAATATGCTCTGCCCTCTCAGACTCAGAACTGGATTAAGTGGGATTCAGAAAGCAAGTACAGTATAGTGCCTACAAAAAGTATTCACCTCCTTGGAAGTTTTCACATTTTACTCTTATACATTGAATCACAAAGGTTTAATATGTTTTTTTTGTAGTGAACAACAGAAAGAGACTCTTTAATGTAAGTTAAAAACCCTACAAAGTGGCCTAAATGAATGTCAAAAAGGTAGATTAAATTCACTGTGATTTGGTCTCGTCCGTTATAGGAGATGGACGTCTGAAGCAGAGCTCCGCTAGCAGCGGCTTTATTTTCCCACGTATTTCATATTATTTAGAGGTATCCTGTATTTAATCCGACCAAGGAACTTCCACTACAATATACAAGCATAAGTAACAAGAAGAAAAGTCAGAAAGAACCGGAAAAGAAACTTAAAGCTGCATCAAAGTCTGGACAGACATCCGGCCCGAGTGCAAGGTATGGCCTCTCGGAGACTGACCTGGAACAGGCAGACGAATGCACAGATTTCCTGGGACCCCGCTCCATTGTATCGTCTCCAGTCGAGAGTGAAAATGGGAGTGAAGGTGCAAGTGATACAGGTCGCGATGGATCGCCAAATTCTGAGGATCATTCGAGACTAGAAAAGGCCCTGCAGGATGTGCTCTCATCTACTCATCGCGAGCCCGCAGCACCTGCTGTAACAGGAGCTGCATTTCCACTCGCGGAGCACGAAATCCGAAACGAACTGTCCGAACTGAAAACTGAAATGAAAGAGATGATCGCTACACTGGCCACTGGCTTAAGAAGGATAACAAGAATGAGCTTAAGAAGTCTAACATTGAGCTTAAGAAGGATAACAAAGACCGGGAAACGCTTCTATTGCAACGTTTTGACGTGAACTTTAAAGGCATGTTGGAGAAATTAGAGGAACACATCGAAGAAAATAGATCCAAACTGAAAATGCTTGCCGACCAGATGAATGACGTTATAGATCAGCTGGATGACGCAATCGCCACTGAACCACTGGCGGTTCATTGTCGAAATTCTTATCAGATAAAGGGGATTATCAGAGAAGGCCTGGAACAGAAAATTTCTCTATATGCAGATGATATGGTTTTATATATATCAGACCCAGAAAACACTGTCCCTGCAGTTCTAACAGCACTAACAGAATTTCAAAAGATATCTAGTCTCAGAATTAATCTGAATAAAAGTATACTCTTTCCAGTGAATTCACAAGCATATAAAGTATCTATCTATCTATCTATCTATCTATTAGATTGGACACCCTACCTTTTACCATAGCAGATCAGTTTAAATTCCTAGGGGTAAATATCACAAGTAAACATAAAGCTCTTCATCAACAAAATTTTGCCGTCTGTATGGAAAAAATTAAGCAAGACTTGCATAGATGGTCAACCCTTCATCTCACTCTAGCCGGAAGAATTAACGTTGTTAAGATGAATATCCTTCCTAAACTTCTTTTTTTATTTCAAAACATTCCAATATATATCAAAAAATCATTTTTTAAGCAATTAGACTCAACAATAACCTCATTCATTTGGAACTCAAAACACCCACGTATCCGAAGAGCAACCCTACAAAGACCTCAGGCAGAAGGTGGCATGGCTCTACCTAATTTTCAGTTTTATTACTGGGCAGCAAACATACAAGCCATAAAAACCTGAACACAAAAAAATGAACATACACAGGCTTGGCTCGCAACAGAAGTAAAATCCTGTAGTACTTCTTTATACTCCCTGCTCTGTGCTCCAATAAATGCAAGTTATCGCAAATATACTAATAACCCAATTGTGCTTTACTCACTCAGAATATGGAACCAAATTAGAAAGCATTTTAAGATGGTAAATCTTTTATCCGTGGCAACCGTTGATTGTAATCTGAATTTTAAATCGCATATTAATCAGATCACTAGGGCAGCATTTTTTCACCTAAGAAACATAGCAAAAGTTAGACCTCTTATATCATCGAAAAATGCAGAGAAATTAGTTCATGCGTTTGTTTTCAGTCGGCTAGATTACTGTAACGCACTCCTCTCAGGACTACCCAAAAAAGACATCAATCGTTTGCAACTAGTGCAGAATGCAGCTGCTAGAATCCTTACTAGGAAAAGAAAATCCGAACACATTTCTCCAGTTTTGATGTCACTACACTGGTTACCTGTGTCATTCAGAATTGACTTTAAAATTCTGCTTATGGTTTATAAAGCTTTAAATAATCTCGCCCCGGCTTATATATCGGAATGTCTGACACCTTATATTCCAAATCGTAACCTCAGATCCTCAACTGAGTGTCTCCTTAGAATTCCAAGAGCAAAACTTAAAAGAAGTGGTGAGGCGGCCTTCTGCTGTTATGCACCTAAAATCTGGAATAGCCTGCCAGTAGGAATTCGCCAGGCTAATACAGTGGAGCACTTTAAAAAACTACTGAAAACACATTATTTTAACATGGCCTTCTCATAACTTCACTGTAATTTAATCCTGATACTCTGTATATCTAATTCATTATAATAACTATTCATTCAAAATCTGTACAAACCCTACTCTCTCTTCTGTTTCCTTTTCCGGTGTCCTGTTGGTGGTGGCGCACGCCACCACCATCTACCCAAAGCGCCATGATGTTCCAACAATGATGGATGGATTAAAAGCCAGAAGTCTGTATGACCATCAGCATCAAGTGACTCCGTGAAAAACCCGAACTACAAAGAGGACTATTTCATTTATGTTAGGTAGAATGCCCAGAGGGGACTGGGCGGTCTCGTGGCCTGGAACCCCTACAGATTTTATTTTTTTCTCCAGCTTTCTGGAGTTTTTTTTTTGTTTTTTCTGTCCACCCTGGCCATCGGACCTTACTCCTTTCTATGTTAACTAATGTTGTCTTATTTTAATTTCTTATTTTGTCTTTTATTTTTCTTCTCTTCATTATGTAAAGCACTTTGAGCTACTTTTTGTATGAAAATGTGCTATATAAATAAATGTTGTTGTTGTTGTTGTTATAAATTGATCTATTTGTATGGAATGATTACAATAAAATTAATAAATAAAATTTAAAAAAATAAATTCACTGTGATTCAATGCTGTATGACAATAAAATATGAAAACTTACAAGAGGGCGTACTACTTTTCATAGGTATGTAAGAAGCACTAAACTGTATGAACTTAATGCTTCACTATTATCCTGTCTGCCAATATTAAAAAAACACATTTATATAACTGTCACAAACAAGGAGCCTTATAAAACAATACTTTTCATTCAATGAATGTAATTTTTTAGCATTTTATTTTAGAAAATTTATGGGATTATTGACAGTAAGGTATAATACAAAAAGGCAGACTATGCAGGAAGTGAAGAATACAAACAAGTGAGCCTAAAAGGGAAAAACTGAATTTTAGAATCAGCTTTTTTTTATTAAAGTTAGACAGCTTATCTAAATTTAACAACATAATGACAGTCATCTGTCTTTGCGAGCAGAGTTATGTAAGCTTTCTGTTAGCTACATAAAAGAGAAACAAATTTATTAAGGAATAACAGTAAACATTTTTGATGAACTAATATCTGCATTCAGATTTGTACAATGTGGGGTTGCGGGTGGAGAGGTTTTTCCATAACTAGATGAAAGAGTTATAAGGAAATTACTTGCAAACTGAAGCTCTGCTGTCACTTCCTTGCTTTCTATATTTTCTGGACACACTCTCGGCCAGAGTAACCGAGGCATAAACAAAGCAGCAGATAGGAAAATCGCATCACAGTTGCCAGTGGAGAAGGGGTTGTGTGTGCGAGTCGGTTTCCTGTTTTGGAGCTGCAGTTTAACTCGGGAAGTTTTTAACTTCAAGTTTCCTTCTCTTCCATTCTTTCGAAAAGAATTCAATCAATAGTAAATACGATTAACATATGAAAGACAGATTCTTTTTACTGTTTTACTCTTCTGCAAATAAAAAATTCAGACACAAGCAGCAGTAAAAGACATGTTAATAGATACACTACTATTTCTGCTTCATCTAGAAAAACTCCGCTATGGTAAACCAATGACTGTATGTTGCATGAGGTATTAATGACTTAAATATTATACAATTAAATATATCCTGGGAAAAAAAAACTGCTTAGTTTAGACTGATCTATAGTAATGCTGGAAATTAGTGATAGACCAAGTGATTGGCCAGAGATGCCTATTGTTGAGCAATCATCCTACATGCAGCCAATATTTCATCAATTTTACAGGAAAAATTTGGAGAGCCACCACTGTTTGAATTTGGTTTTAAGTACAGAACATTGTTGGCAACGTATGACTTTCAGTTTTATTTTTGCCTCCATCCTGACAGCCACAGTTAATTTCCTGTAATCACAATTGGACAAGCAGTCTGCTTTCCTTTTTTCCCCCCGTCACAAGTATGATGAAGAATTAGTAACAGATACAAATGATTAAATGAAAACGTTCTGTCAGCTAAACCACACCAGTGTACGTAAATAAACAGACAGTGCTGGTGAATCAGACGGTTCACTATCATTCAGTACACTGTTGCAACAGTTTAAGAGAATGTGCCACACAAAAGTACAACAGGTGGAAGACTTTAGTAAAACTGAATTTCAAGCAGGTTTTCTTTTTTGATGATGTGCAGGACATTAGTACATTGCTAATAAATGCTACAAGCCAAATATTTTAGTTTTGCATTTATATATTTGTATACAAAAGTGTGTATTATTTAGACTTTGCTACACTATAAGGGGAGACGGTACTTCTCAAAACAGGATTTTTAATTTTATTAATCCATTTTAATTTTTAAGTTCTATTCATTTTGACAAGTTGCTCCATTTTCAAACAGCCAATGCTTTAGTGTCTACCATGTCAGTCAGTGCACAAGCAAGAAGACAGCACAAGTACAGCAGACATAAAATTCATTAAAAAACCTTGGGTTAGACATAGATAGGAAGATATTTTTTCTTTTTTTAAAATCGAAAAAAATCACCTTACATATTTCAATAACATTCTACTAATACCTAATGCAGAGATAATTTATATTATATAACAATTTTATATACTGTTAACAGACACATGCCTGCAAATTTCCAGCTGCATTTTTATTTTAATCTGTTGCAACTTACCCTCAGAATTTATTGTATTACCTGCAAATAATGTAGTCATGGTCGAGAAAACCTCATAAATGAACAAGCTATAGATTCTTATACTAAAGACAATGGATTGTGCTGACATTTCTCTCTCCGTTTCTTTTTTATTTAAGTAAACTAGTAGAACACCAAAACAAATGTTCATGTGACAACCTACATGTGGACAATTTATAAAAAATTATATATTAATTATACACACACACACACACACTGAGGCTTTCCTCCTTGCTCGCTTTGCTTGCCAACCCCCCGGCCTGCGCTATGCGCCAGCCACTTAGTGTCTTTGCCGCTTGCATATGTGAATTTCACTTTTGCGATCTTTACTATCAGTTGAAACTTTCGAATTTTAGTACTTTCATAATCTCTAACCTGCTTTGTTTATGTATCACGCCAACATTTTTTAATTCTTTACGACATTCTACTTTGTCTTCTCGGTCTTTTATTTCCGACCCCGCTTGGAGCTGAGAGCGCAGGAACTGTGTCTGACAATAGCATTCACACGAATGAGAAGTGAGTGGACTGTGGGCACACCAGCCACTTCACGTCTCTGCTGCTCGCGTATGTGGATTTCACTTTCAGCCAAACAACAAATCTTTTAATTCTCGCGGATACGCCTCTTCATTGGGAAGAAACATTACTTTTGCCTGATGGCAACACAAATCAGACGATCTACACATCTCCGACTTAAAGTTTAAAGCCAAACAATAACTACATACTTCTGCCATATCACCTATGTCCATATATTCGATCTCTTTTCGCTGTTCCGTTATTTCACAGAGTAATAATTTCCGTTTGTTAGCACTAATGTGATCTTTACGATCAGTTTTTTTTGAGACTTTCAAATTTTAGTACTTTTATTAACAACATTCTACTTTGTCTTCTACTCTGTCTTTTCTTTGTCTACTCTGTCTTTTATTTCCACCCCCACTTGGACCGGTTAGGTTTTCACTTCTTCTCTTGGCGCAAAGTCTTGTCTCATGGGACTTGAAATTATCTCTCTGAGAATGTCTCGTCTCATCCCAAGATTTTTTTTTGTTATATAATAGACAGATATATACATCAGGTGTTAAGAAATGGTTGTTTTTATTAAAACATGTCAATACACAATTATTGACATCGGCATTATATTCAATAACATATATTAAACATGATTTACCACTGCTTTTGAATAAGGTTAACACATTTCAAGTTCACTTGAATCTTAATTGCAAAAGCTTGGGACAGTGAGTGTTTTTGTCCCCTTTCAATGCAATCATAAGCAAGATAAGCAGTATGCTTTGCAAATTAACACTGTGAAAGAAATTGTATTGCTGGATTCAAACCAAAAGGAAGCTGCCCTTTCAGCTTCCCATTCAAAAAGGGAAAAGTGAGCTTACAATAGTGCCTGAAATTGAATTCAGGAAAGAAATATCTCAAGCATGTATTAGATAAACCACATACAGTAGAATGAATGAGCTATGCACCTAACACACCAGTTAAATGTACTTTAATAAAATTCCATGAATTGGACCTGATGCTATGCCTTGAAATAGGCAGATTTGAGAATCAGCCAAGCATCAGCTATACAAATTACAATCACTGCATATCTACTAAAAATACATGTGTAGAATCAATGCAATATAAAATAGGCAAGTAATTTATTATTTTTTTTAAAAACTGCATTCAAATGCTTACATTTTTGAATACAACTGAAATTGGTATACACTAAACAGGTAGAAAATAAAAAAATAATTAAAATGGCAAAGGTACAGACAGTACTGCACAATAATAGAAAGAATAAACAGCAATATTTTTCAATATGCATAAAAATGACCTCACTAATAGGAATAAAAACAAAAAAAACAGCAATTGTTCCTTGAAAAACTTATATTGCATGTCACCATTCAAGCTCCTAGAATAACCTCCCAAATTACTGCTTTCTCACCACCAAAAAAAAAAAAAAAAATTAATATTCGTAAACCTGTTTAATCTATTTCAGTATCACAGAGATCAGGAAGTTATCCCTGCATCACTGGAAGTAAATCAAGAAACACACATGGTTCAGAGCAGGCTTCACTGACACACATACAGTGCACACACACACACACACTATGATAATTTAGAATGACCAGGGGTCTCATGTAGAACGCATAGAATTCACACTAAAACATGGCATACGGACAAAAGTGGAAATGTGCGTATGCACAAAAAAAATTCACATGCACAAATCCGTGTGTAAGCCAACTTCCATGCACTTCTGCTCCATAAATCCTGGTCAGTGGGAAATATAATGCATGTGCACCTGCCGCCCCACCCCAACTCCTATCAGATTTTTGTATATTTGAATATGTAAATCAATATTAAGTAGTCCTTTCAGTTGAGGGTTTTATTAAAAGACAATGGCAAACACAAATATAAAGGAAGAATTTCACCAAATGCAAAGTGGAGGTCCTACTCAGTAAAGTAGAGGCAAGGAAAAATGTACTTTTTGGTGGCCTAGGCAGTGGTATGAGCAACAGAAGGAATTTGATGGAATGACACTCAAAAGTTCAAGTTCAGGAAGTCACACAACTCGTGAAAAAAAAAAAAAAGAGAGAATCGGTCAGGTGTCAAAGTCGACATGGAAATGCGAGTTGTAGCCCACCGTCGGAGTGTCATATGGAACCATATTAGGGAACGGGGGTTGGGGGGGACGACGACAAAATAGGGACACAAAGAAAAAATAAAAAAGTCAAAATGTCAACTTTATTCTCAATTTACACTTTGACATTCTAATTTAATGACAAAATAAACTACAAGGTTAAACTTCATCTTAATATTGATGTTTAATTTACTAGAGTTTCTCAAATCCCATCATAACTAAAGTAGCCTGTCCAATGCTTTGTATTCTGTGTGTAAATCACTACTTGCTTCTTAAATGTGCTCTCTTTCACAGACAGGAGTGCACAGCACAATACATTACATTCAAGATATTACAGCTCTCTGAACATTTTAGAATAGTAAGATGTATACTTGATATCATTTTCATGATGAAATGCATTAAAGCATGTATTAAACATGTGGGGGCATGGTGGCGCAGTGGTAGCGATTGGCTGGTGCCCCGTCCAGGGATTGTTCCTACCTCCCGCTAGATGCTTGCTGGCACACGCACGACCCTGAGTAGAATAATTTATTGCAGCAGTACTGCCTCTTTCAAACGTACCAACACCCAATTCCTGTCCTACCATTTTCTTTCTCCACGTAACAAATCACCACACGATGAGTTCTATAATAAACTTAAAACCAGCTGTAAGCTTTGAATGCTACTTCTTCAAAACTTTTATGGAAGATTGAAAAATCTTCATTATACAGGTTTAATTAATCCAATTAACGCCAGTCCTGGCAAGCATCAAGCAGGAACAATCCCTGGATGGGGCGCCAGCTCACTGCTACAGCTGCGACACAGTGTCTTCTCATGTTTAATTATTAACAGTATACATTATTTAAATGAAGTTAACTATTTATCTATAAAATGTAATACGCATACTTTAATGGATTTCATCATTGAAATGGTATTGAGTATATATCCTAGTATTCTAACAGCACATCGATCCAAGAGGATAGCTCTGGGAAATCTACATCAACTTAGAAGCCAGTCATCATCATCTATAAATATGCGCGCTCTTCTATTGAATTGAACTGAATTCCTTTATTGTCATTGTATGGTACAGGATGTAGTGCAAGTTTACATTGAGGCAACTGTAATTAGAAGTACAAACAGTTCTTCCGGGAGCACCTGATGGACTGAGTGCATTTATGACTCTTGAGATGAAATGGTTTCTGAGATTTGATGTCCGTGCAGAAAAATAACTCTAAAGCGTTTGCCGGAATTTGGAGAAGTTCAAATAGGCTGCGGCATGGCTGAGTAGAATCCATGCAGATGCTGGCGGCTTTCCTCAGGCAGCGTGTGCTATAAATATCCTCCAAGGCCGGAAGCTGTATCCTGATAATCCTCTGCGCTCTCGACACAACCGGGCATAGAGCTTTCTAATCAGCAGCTGCAGTTATGCTACCACACACACATACAATGGGTTAAGTGGGGCAGTAAGTGTAACAACGCTAAAGCAGTTATGGCATTTGGAATACTTTGTTCATTTTGTGCACCATTATATTGTCGCAGAATGATTACAATCAAGTGAATTCACTTTGTAAACGATACGTACTTAATTTCTATATATTTGATAAATACTGCATCACTGATGCAAATCTGAAAAAAAGGGAGAACACACAAAAACAGTAGCTCTGCTTTGATGCTGGGTGCCTCCAGTTTGCAAAACAGCACAGAAAAGTGCGCACGCAAGGGGTGGAGTGGCTGCTGTGAGAATGAGCGTGGCTTTACGTCAAGTTTAGTTTTTATATATCGCGATGTAAGCATGGAAACGTAGCAGTCGAAAATCCATACAGATGTTGGGAGAACATGCCAGCCCCACACGGACAATGGCTGCATCAGTGAGGTAACAGCACTACAAACTGTGCCAGCATTCCCTGAAATATTTCACATTAGACTTCAAAATGGAGGATACAAAATGACTTAATGAAAAAAATAGGACTAAATAGTTTGCAGACTCCTAATATTCATTCCAGTGAATTCACTTCTACCAACAAATAACTATTTACAGAATCACCCTGATGGACAACCACACAGGATGTTGTCTTGGTTGCTACACGCTTATTTTTGTAAATACTAACAGAAGTTGTTTTAATTTGTGTTTCCTTTAGCCAGAAACTAGGCATGATTAACAGCTTATTTTTAATTACACTATTAGTAATAAAATACATTTAAATTAAACAGCATAAAAAGGCGTGAAACTTTTAACAATATGACAATATTTCAAAAGAATGAATTGGTTTTATGAGAGCCCTGTCTAAGACTGGCTTTACAGTACTATACTTCTTTCATGTTTGAAAATGAGCCAATTTAGGGGCACACAAACATCTGGTCAAAAAGAGCAAAGTGATTAATGTAACCTATCAACAAAACTAGTTTAAAGTGCCATATCAACAACCTAAAGTGCTACTTTGATTTGTTTGACTGACCATCTTTTAGAACAGAAGAGGACAATTTACATTCTACAAAAGTCTACCAGACTTAAAACCATGTCATCCATCTGTCTGTCTATCACTTCCCACTAAAGTACTTGCCAAAACATATAAAGTAGTTTAATTTTTACTAACCTTGTTTTGCAACAATAACAATTAAACATTCCTTGCATAGCTTTAAGCAATTTTTGCAACCTTTAGGGATCAGTGAAAGTCAATACAATCAGTGCCAGATGGATACGGAGCAGGTTTTCCCTTTTATAAGGGTATGTAGTCAGCAGTTCAAAGGGAGGGTGGAAATACCAAAAGGCAGTTAGACAAGAATGCAGAAAATAATGCAAGCATTAACCACAAAGTTTTTGCATTATTATAGTCAAGGAGGAAATTATACATTAGGAAAACATACACTGTATATAGGTTTAGTTGGTAATTTTAGTAAATTTGATAGTGAAGAGATTTACAAGCTCAAGTTTAAATAAACCCATATCTGATGTAAATTTCTAAAACTGGGCTTAAGACAGACCTAATTTTCTACAGCGTTACAATTCTTTGGGTGGCCTTTCTATCCCCTTGCCTGTTATATTACCACATGATGTAATTGTGGATTACACAATGAAACCACTTATATTGTAACACTAAAAGTCAGGGGTCTCTGCTTAACTTGGTCACATTACCACTTCTGTTTCCATTTTGCTATGGCCTCACTGTTGAAAGTGTAAAGAAAGGTGAGGGTGCTGGCAATTAATGGTCTGTGTAAGAGGTGTGCAATGGGACTAAAATCTCATGGGACACGGCACAAAAATAATGTGTAAAGAAAAATTTACTCTCTCAAGAAGGTAAGAATTGGTGGTTGACATTGAGAAGTGTAGGATGTCAAATTGCCTAAAATAGGCAATAAAACCACAGTAAAAACATTGCTGCTTCAAATAGGAACAAAATCCACAAACTTGAGAGTCCCTTTGGTGACTTGAGCGTTGTGACTGTCAGTGTGATCACCAGAGCCTTGTTGGTTTACCTGAAAAACTATGAAATTCATGGTAGACACATTTACTTGGCTCCATTTCACTACAATACTATTGGGCAAACCATGAAATTCATTCAAACTCTTGAGCAAGCAATGGACTTCTTTAAAAGACCAGCCATTAATTCAAAGACTGTATACATTTCTGCTGCACACTGCTACACTCAACACCCTCATAGAAAAAGAATCTTGTACGATTTATTATGTTATTTTTTTTTTTATAAACGATGACCAATTAAACACTGATTTTCTTAAGTGAAGTGTGGAGCCTGCTGTAAAGCACCAACTGGATATCAAAATCCTTCAAAGTAATTCAAGATCAAACCAGTTTGTCACAGGAGACTCATTCATGATTACAGTTAGAGAGAAAGATGGACACTGCAAGGAGTGACTTCTCAAAGTGAACCTTAATATGGATTTTGTCACAACTGAGAAATGGAAATGTCACGTGGGTTAGACAACTGAACCACGGGAGGTATGCTCACTTAACACTAGTCAAACTGCTGTAGAACTCAGTAGCTCCACAGCTAATGAGGTCCAACACCACATCTCTCATAATACTGCTCATGATGCTCTTAGATACTACAAATGACATCTTTCACCAGTGAACATATTAAATGTCACACTGTTCAGTTGATCAAGACCTCAGATTGCCCATCATTGTAAAACACCTGTAGCATTCTTAGGGTTACATTAATTCCTCAAAAAAACATGTAAAAAGCATTGTATTTTTTAGCTTGGAAGAAAAAAAAAAAAAAGACGTTAAATTTCTTCTTTCTACTATAAAACATGCAAAGCATTAAAAAGTACAAATTCAGAAGTGCAGAAAGTATAATAATGATACAAATCATAATAATAATGGATGATGAATAATAATATGAACAACACACTGCACATGTGCGAGTGTCACTTTCAGATTCCCATAATCACTTTCGGTTTCACTGACAGTTTCACTGCCTGAAGACAGATTCACCTCGTCATCACTGCTGATGAGAGCAGTTTCTTATGAGATGCCATTATGAGGCTAGGAAAAGACACATCTGCACCATTGCCCAGGTAATGCTCAGTCCTGACGCTTATGCAGGACATGCCTATATCGTTGCCCGAGTAACATTTGAGTCTTACGTGAGACGCATCTTTACCGTGGCCCGACTGACACATGGGGCTAACACTTTCACAACTGTTTTTACAGCCCGAGTGATGCTCTGGTCTAACGCTAAGGAGGATAATAGTAAGTGTGCAAAGCTATGGGGCAGAGCAATCCACTGAACTGGCATGGGGCACTCTATCCCATACCACTACTTTAGTTAGCTATAAATTAAATGAAGGTGTTTCAGATGCATTTCCCAATAACATGTAAGGTAATGTACGGCATGAGTTTTAATTTTGAAATGCTTTGTGTGCAGGTCACGTCATGCTCAAATAGGCTGCTTTATGTAGATTTGTGTCCATTAGTCACTTTGGTAGTTCTATTCTGCAAGTGAAAAAACACTGAAACTACACATACTTTCTACGGGAGCTGGCTTTGGGTGTAGATAGTGTAATAGTATAATTTCCTCCAAATAGATAGAGCTTTATTTGCACTCAGGGTAAACTTGGCTTTTTGCAGAAGACCTTTAAGAAAAAAAACTTTAAAGAGAAATTTCCAACATTGCAATCACAGTGAGGCATTATGCAGGCATATTGTTGATGGTATAAAGTAGCCTCAGTACACTTTCTTTACACACTTTTGCTGAATAATCCATTGACTGAAAGCACTCTGTGTTAGTGAGTCTGAGAGAGGATGTGCAGCATTGCTCATAATGGCACTCAGTTTTGTTTACATTCTCTCCTTTGCTACGACCTCCAGGGGGTGCAGAGTGTGTCCCATAACTCAGCCTCCCCTTTTAATTAGCTTGTTTGTTTCAGACAGCTTCTCTTGAAGTGATGTTACTAAGCCCAGCACACCACAGCGAAGAAAACTACACTGGCCATCACAGAGTTGTGGAAGATGTAAAGGATGTCATTACCGACATTGAAGGAATACAGTCTCCTAAGAAAAAAATAAAAGAGCCTGCTCTGCCCTTTCTTATACAGCTCCTCTGTGTTCTGAGACCAGTCCAACCTGTCATTAATGTGGACCCCCAAGTACTTGTAGGAGTGCTCCACCTCTACATTAACTCCAGACACAGAGGTTCTTTGGTGCGACAAAAGTCAACAAGCAGTTTGTTTTACCGGATTTTAAGATGCAGGCAATTCTCTTTGTACTAAGAAGCAAAGTTCTCCACTTGACTCCTATTCTCTGTCTCATCCCCTTATTAATACACCCAGTAAGGGCGGAATCTTCAAAGAGTTTCTACAAGTCATATGACCTGGTGTTATATTTATAGTTGGTGGTGTACAGAGTAAAGAGAAAAAGGAGACAGGACTGTTTCTTGTGGTGCTCCATTGTTGCTCATATTCTTATCAGAAACATGGTCCTTGAGTCATCAAATCTTACCATGACCTGGGCACACTAAGTTCATGTATGAAAGTGATATAGTTTAATCACTTTTGCCATGGCTTTGCAGTTGAATGCTTGTGCAAATGTTTTCAGCCTGTGCTGAAATGCACTGAACTGAACTCCTAATATTAAAAAGTGAAACACTCTTAGGAATTACTGAAGTGAAATGATAAAAAGGTAGAAAATAAAAACCCATTTAACAAAGATATAAGAAAAACCCAACAGACAATACTGGGGTGCTGATATATCGGCTTATATTTGGCTCAACCTGTGTATTGGCTAATTCTCCATAAATACTATATGTATTAGGATATTAAAAAAATCTTCAATATAAAGCATGATTATTGGGCTATTTCTCTAATATAGACAGCCTTAGGGGTTGAAAGGACTCCCTAATAGACTGCCCAATGACGGTAAAGAACTGATTGTTAATGTTAAATAATCCAGGGACTTCAAAAGGCTAAACTCCGCTCACATTCATCTATCGCTAGGATGAATAATTAGGCACTTTTTTTTTTTTTTTTTTTTTTTTAAATAAAACAGAGGATATGTAAAATCATTCATTATCTCTTTTACAAGAAATTCATAAATGTCCTGTTAAAAAGTCATATGCCATGGTTTTCTTTTTTCCACAGCTTCCACAGATAATTCTTGAGTGTGCAGTTTTTTTTACTGGATAAATAAGATTGACTTTACTGTACCCATTACTTGATAAATCACTTACAACATGAAGTCAGACACACTATTCATCTATTCCAACATCTCCCTCCACATCAAAGTGACATACATCGGTTACCCCAACTAATTATTGTAATCTCCAGTCAATCGTCTTTTGAAAGAGTTAAGTATTGGCTTCTAAGGTATATCGACATTCCTAATATAAGTAAGCCACAGCAGTTACTTGATAGGACAATTTCTGTGTCATTAAAGTCATGTTAGCTATGCTTATTGTTGATATGAAAACATGCCGTCAAGTCAAAATGACGGGCAGGTCTTTCTCCAATAAGATAACTGCAATCCTCCGCCTATTAGTTTTTGAAAAAGACTTCACACGTCACTCTCAAGTAAATCAATCACTGAATGTGCAAAAATGTAAAACTTCAACACCCCAAAAATATTGGTACAATATACATCAATAATTAGCCATCTTTGCTGGTCATTCATCAATTATCATTATTGATCTTAAAAAAAAATCTGCATCAGTTTGGCACAAGTTATAACAAGCATATTACTGTTCAAGGGAATTAGGCAGAAAAATAATAAATGTTTGGTTAAAGTAGCTTTTTTTCTTAAGTCAAGCTCAAAATATTTTCACCATCCCTTGTTACATCTTTATTTGAACTCTGCTTTGCAGTTAACATTTACTACTTCAGTATTTATATGCCTCAATGGGGTGGGCAGGCACTTTTGGTTGATATTCTACTTTCCCTTACCCACGATTCATCATTGTCTTTCTTAGGAAATACTGTTCATTCAACTTCAACATCTACAAATTGTGTTCAAACCTGCTTCAAAACTGAGGCACTTAACACTTGCCATGTTTTTCATTAAAACTCACGAGCACCAAACTATATACACAGCCACCTCAGATACCAGATTTATGGTAAATGACAAGTAATAAAGATTTCAATAAACTAAAAGATATAGAACAAAACTTAATTTGGCGGGGTTTGTAAATGTTAAGAATGGTTGTAGGTATAAAGGTGTAATTGCTTATTGGGAAATTAAGCTTTTCACCTCAGCTCTGCTGCGGAGTTAAACCTTACTTAAGCCACTAACTCATGGCTCAGTTTTAAATTATTCAAATGTGTCATTATCCATTTTTTAGTTGCTGAATTCTGATGGAATATCACCATGAACCAGAGATGGTGCATTTACCAAAGCAGAGCAGGGACCACACAACATTAGATACTTGAGTTGCAATACAAAAATGATGCATCACATCAATGTTATGTATTTTGTTAAAGCATCTCACCTTTTATCAGCATGGCCATGCTTGGACTTCCTCCATTTTCAAATATCATTGAACAACACAGGTGGTGCAGCACTGGTCCTGCTTTTCAGGAAGAGATGCATAATTCATCTGCCGAACTATTTCTGCAAAAAGTTCATCAACCATAGTCTTGCTCTTAGCTGAAGTCTCCATGAATGGGCAACCCCATTCTTGTGCAAGAGAGCGCCCATCAACCCCCGACACCTCTCTCTCCAATTCCAGATCCACTTTGTTCCCCACTAGGATCAATGGCACCTTCTCATATCGTTTCACACGGACAATTTGGTCCCTCATTGGTTTTATGTCCTAAAAAACACAAAAATGCATTTATAAATGAAAATCATGTCTAACGAACAAACATAAGCACAGAAAAAAAGACACTGAATACATTCCAAAGTTTACAGATTTACAAAGTCATCTTATATTTAACAGAATATCCCATTGTATATAAGGCATTTTTCAGATATATTTAGAACAATGCACACTGAACATTCTTGCACCTTTCTCAGCAGTTGGATAACTACACATCAGTAACTCAGCCCTCATCTGCCCCTTTCACACGGTTTGTTTTGTATTGAAACATTACAAGCGGGAAAAAAGTCCTTTTTTAGTTCTCCTTTGTACAGATTAGTTAGTGTCTGTGTATCAGCTATGGAGTAAACTGCTTTTATGATTATTTTCATTCCCAGTGTTTATTGGGACTGAAAGTGAAAGTAAAGTTTTGCTGGGAAGCTGCAATGGCTCCACTTCCACAGAAATATCACCAACCTACTCAGATGTTTCCTTAGCATCAGCCCTTTGAAGTACCTAACTCTACTGTAGAGAAAGGACGACTTAGGAAGCTCTTAAAGATCACTGAATGCAAAATACGAGTTCTCCAGCTGCAAATGCAGTACTTGCCTATACTGGTGAATGTCGTAAAATGAATGTCTGCACACATTATACAGAATGGGGGGGGGGGGTGATTGCAAACACAATTAGAAATCATTAAAAATGAAGTACATCATTAAACATATGAATAATATAAATGTATAATGATCTGTCATTAGCATGGTAATAAAACAACAGCTTTGTCTGTCCTTCTATAAAAAAAATTAAACAGTTAAAGAGTTAAGCTATTTATTTGAAGTTCACCTGTTCGCCAAATTGTTACATTCTGAAAAACGTGCTAACAATTTTGTTACTATATGGAAAACATATACATGTCTGTCTTTAAGGCATTTAGATATCAAAAAATATCAAATATCACATTTCAGGTCAAATACATCACAATATTAACTGAAACCCATTCGGCCCAGCCCTATTAAGCAATACTTAGACAGTACTGCTAGCTGCAATAGACTAGTAGTATGGTTAAATATAAATATGTTCAGGATTTAAATATGCACACTTTACACATTTTTTTTTCCAGGTTCATAGATTTGAAAAAGAAAACTTTTTCAAATGCCATGCAGTCCCTGGCACTGTAAAGCAGGAAGGCTAGCTCTGCACTACCACTCTGCCTATGTTAAAACAACCATACTGAACTTGCTAAACTTTACACTGATTAAAACTAAATATATAGCATCTTTTCAGTTCCTGCCACTTGATTACAAGCTACACACGTGTTTAACCTTTTCCTCAAATGGCTTTCACTAAACAAACAAACCATGCATGTGCACAGTATTTCCAGCAGCAGCAGGCAATATCCTTGCAAAATATTTTTTAGTACTGGTGTAACAGCCAATAGTAGAAAGTTAATGCTTTAAGTTACACTCTTTTAGTGTTTGCTTAATTTGAATAGAATATTATTTTCTTTCATAGCCTTAGACAATGGTATAGCCTTTTACCCCCTGTAAGTTAATATAAGATAGAATTTTCTTGCTGTATCTGTGATACAGTGCGTTAATTAAGTCAGTTGCTGTTTAGAATAGGTCCCAGTGCTAGCAGGGACAGAAAGACCCATTGATCTCTTTGCATAAACCATCTTACCTCATTTCTCCATGCTATCATTATCAGAATTGTGGTGTAATACAGTGAATTGGAGTATCTCACTTGAGCATTTTTTTACGACAAATACCAACAAATAATGGCAAGATAATAAGGACTCAGGTGCCGCCGCTAGTGGCAACTATTCCAGCAGCTCCGTGTATGACTTTATTTTTCTACCTTTTCCCTATTTCACTGTTAACTCCTACCACTTTCTTTTATGTGGACTCGTTCCCTGGACACTTTACTACGTATTGTGGCAGCTGAGCCAGTGCTAAGATAAAAGCCAAGCGTTTAGCGAGAAAGTGGCGCTACAAACCTTCAGTGCCTTCTGTGATCCTGGGAAATGAGAACTCACTACCAAATAAAATCGACGAACTGGCTGAGCTGGTGAAAAATGTCAGGACCTACAGAGAATGCAGTTTGTTGTGTTTTAGTGAAACGTGGCTAACAACTAACATCCCAGATGCTAACGTGGAGCTACCCAGGTTTAGCACAGTTAGAACGGACAGAGACGCAAATACCTGCGGGAAACAGAAAGGAGGAGGACTTGCACTCTCTCTCAATACAAGATGGTGCAACTCTGGACATGTTAACGTTAAAACCGCCACTTGCTGCAGGGACATCGAAATCTTGGCCATAAGTCTGCATCCCTATTACTTGCCCAGAGAGTTTGGACACGTCATTGTTATTGTTTACATCCCTCCTCGGGCGGACGTGGAGATAGCGGGTGACATCATCCATTCCGATGTGGCTAAACAAACACAGCACCCCGAGGCGCTTGTGCTAATCGCTGGAGACTTCAACCATGTAAAGCAGGACAAAACATTACCTGCCTTCTCCCAGTATGTGGATTGTAACACCCGGGGAAATAGGACTATTGACCTATTGTATGTAAACGTTAAAGACGCATACAGCGCCACCCCGCTGCCTGCACTTGGGAAAGCAGATCATAACCTGGTTCTGCTTCAGCCTCACTACAAACCAAGAGTGAGGGAGCTACCTACAACCACACGCTTATTCAGGAAGTGGCTCTGAGAGACTGCTTTGGAACTACAGATTGGGATATCCTGCAGGGATCATATAGTGAGAACATTGAGGAGGTTGTTGACTGCACTACTGACTACATCAACTTCTGTATGGACATTGTAGTTCCAGTAAGAACAGTACACTGCTATGCCAACAAGAAGCCATGGATTACAAGTGACATCAAAGGCCTTTTGAACCAGAAGAAAAGGGCTTTCAAAGGCGGTGATCAGCATGAGCTCAAGCGCATGCAGAAGGAACTCCGAGTCCAGCTCAGGGTGGTGAAGGAGCACTACAGAAGAAAGCTGGAGTAGAAGCTGCAGAATAACAGCATGAAGGAAGTGTGGGATGGAGTGAAGATCATCACTGGCTGCAGCTCGAAGCGGGGTGCCACCATCGAGCGAGAAGTGGAGAGAGCAAACCAGATGAACTTTTAAAAAAAAAAAAAAAAAAAAAAAACAGGTTTGACCACCCTAACCCACTCTCACCTCGGAGTACTGCACCCTCCACCCATCCTTCTGCTGATACCAGCATAGGAGAGAGTTTACACCAACCCACAATTACAGCAGCCCAGGTAAGCAGAGAGCTGAGGAGACTTTGTGCCAGCAAAGCAGTGGGTCCAGATGGAGTATCGCCACGACTGCTGAAGGTCTGTGCGTTGGAGCTGGGGAGTCCTCTACAGCGCATCTTCAACCTAATCCTAGAACAGAGGAGAGTCCAGAGGCTTTGGAAAACATCTTGCATCACCCCAGTCCCAAACGTATCGCAACCTAGTGAGCTGAATGACTTCCGGCCTGTCACTCTGATGTCGCATGTTATGAAAACCATGCAGCGGCTGCTGCTTCACCACCTGAGGCCACAGGTCCGTCACGCCCTTGACCCTCTGAAGTTTGCATACTAGGAGAAGGTGGGAGCGGAGGATGCCATCATCTACATGCTACACAGATCCCTCTCCCACTTGGACAGAGGCAGTGGTGCTGTAAGAATTATGTTTCTGGACTTCTCTAGCGCCTTCAACACCATCCAACCTCTGCTCCTTAGGGACAAGCTGACAAAGATGGGAGTAGATTCATACCTGGTAGCATGGATCGTGGACTATCTTACAGACAGACCTCAGTATGTGCGTCTCGGGAACTGCAGGTCTGACATTGTGGTCAGCAACACAGGAGTGCCGCAGGGGACTGTACTTCTCCGGTCCTGTTCAGCCTACAGTGGTGTGAAAAACTATTTGCCCCCTTCCTGATTTCTTATTCTTTTGCATGTTTGTCACACAAAATGTTTCTGATCATCAAACACATTTAACCATTAGTCAAATATAACACAAGTAAACACAAAATGCAGTTTTTAAATGATGGTTTTTATTATTTAGGGAGAAAAAAAATCCAAACCTACATGGCCCTGTGTGAAAAAGTAATTGCCCCCTTGTTAAAAAATAACCTAACTGTGGTGTATCACACCTGAGTTCAATTTCCGTAGCCACCCCCAGGCCTGATTACTGCCACACCTGTTTCAATCAAGAAATCACTTAAATAGGAGCTACCTGACACAGAGAAGTAGACCAAAAGCACCTTAAAAGCTAGACATCATGCCAAGATCCAAAGAAATTCAGGAACAAATGAGAACAGAAGTAATTGAGATCTATCAGTCTGGTAAAGGTTATAAAGCCATTTCTAAAGCTTTGGGACTCCAGCGAACCACAGTGAGAGCCATTATCCACAAATGGCAAAAACATGGAACAGTGGTGAACCTTCCCAGGAGTGGCCGGCCGACCAAAATTACCCCAAGAGCGCAGAGAAGACTCATCCGAGAGGTCACAAAAGACCCCAGGACAACGTCTAAAGAACTGCAGGCTTCACTTGCCTCAATTAAGGTCAGTGTTCACGACTCCACCATAAGAAAGAGACTGGGCAAAAACGGCCTGCATGGCAGATTTCCAAGACGCAAACCACTGTTAAGCAAAAAGAACATTAGGGCTCGTCTCAATTTTGCTAAGAAACATCTCAATGATTGCCAAGACTTTTGGGAAAATACCTTGTGGACTGATGAGACAAAAGTTGAACTTTTTGGAAGGCAAATGTCCCGTTACATCTGGCGTAAAAGGAACACAGCATTTCAGAAAAAGAACATCATACCAACAGTAAAATATGGTGGTGGTAGTGTGATGGTCTGGGGTTGTTTTGCTGCTTCAGGACCTGGAAGGCTTGCTGTGATAGATGGAACCATGAATTCTACTGTCTACCAAAAAATCCTGAAGGAGAATGTCCGGCCATCTGTTCGTCAACTCAAGCTGAAGCGGTCTTGGGTGCTGCAACAGGACAATGACCCAAAACACACCAGCAAATCCACCTCTGAATGGCTGAAGAAAAACAAAATGAAGACTTTGGAGTGGCCTAGTCAAAGTCCTGAACTGAATCCAATTGAGATGCTATGGCATGACCTTAAAAAGGCGGTTCATGCTAGAAAACCCTCAAATAAAGCTGAATTACAACAATTTTGCAAAGATGAGTGGGCCAAAATTCCTCCAGAGCGCCGTAATAGACTCATTGCAAGTTATCGCAAACGCTTGATTGCAGTTATTGCTGCTAAGGGTGGCCCAACCAGTTATTAGGTTCAGGGGGCAATTACTTTTTCACACAGGGCCATGTAGGTTTGGATTTTTTTTTCTCCCTAAATAATAAAAACCACCATTTACAAACTGCATTTTGTGTTTACTTGTGTTATATCTGACTAATGGTTAAATGTGTTTGATGATCAGAAACATTTTGTGTGATAAACATGCAAAAGAATAAGAAATCTGGAAGGGGGCAAATAGTTTTTCACACCACTGTATATACATCAGACTTCCAATACAACTCGGAGTCCTGCCACGTGCAAAAGTTCACTGACGACACTCCTATCGTGGGCTGCATCAGGAGTGGGCAGAAGGAGGAGTATAGGAACCTAGTCAAGGACTTTGTTAGATGGTGCGACTCAAACCACCTACAGCTGAACACCAGCAAAACCAAGGAGCTGGTGGTGAATTTTAGGAGGCCCAGGCCCTCATGGACCACGTGATCATCAGAGGTGACTGTGTGCAGACCAATAAATACCTGGGAGTGCAGCTGGATGATAAATTGGACTGGACTGCCAATACTGATGCTCTGTGTAAGAAAGGACAGCACCGACTATACTTCTTTAGAAGGCTGGCGTCCTTCAACATCTGCAATAAGGTGCTGCAGATGTTCTATCAGACGGTTGTGGCGAGCGCCCCCTGGTTTGCTGGGGAGGCAGCATAAAGAAGAGGAACGCCTCATGCCTGGACAAACTGGTAAGGAAAGCAGGCTCTATTGTAGGCATGGAGCTGGACAGTTTGACATCTGTGGCAGAGCGACGGGCACTGAGCAGGCTCCTGTCAATCATGGAGAATCCACTGAACAGTATCATCTCCAAACAGAGACGCAGCTTCAGTGACAGACTGCTGTCACTTTCCTGCTCCACTGACAGACTGAGAAGATCGTTCCTCCCCGACACTATGCGACTCTTCAATTCCACCCGGGGGGGGTAAACGTTAACATTATTCAAAGTTATTGTCTGTTTTTACCGCAATTTTTATTACTCTTTAATTTAATATTGTTTTTTGTATCAGTATGCTGCAGCTGGAGTATGTGAATTTCCCCTTGGGATTAATAAAGTATCTATCTAAATAAAAAAAAAAAAAAAGTGTAGGCTGATTTGATTTTTTGTACAAAGTCACCAAATTTCAATCTAATCTGTCAAGGCATTTTTGAGATTCTGAGGTATTTAGTTTTTCTATTGTGAGCTTATTATTATTATTTTATTTTTATTTTTTTTAAACCCAAGTATACTGATATATTGAAAATGTCCTTTCTTAGTGGTACCCTACTGCCTAAAATGTACCATCCTGCTAAATTTCAGCTTTTTAGCAATACAGGAAATAGAGTTTTTGTTGGTAAGCAAGCGAGTGACTAAGAGTCAACTTTATATTACATACATATAATGACAACCCCATGAAGAGGCAGATCTGCAAATTTTTGTATTTATGTTTTCCTCACAGCAACTTCAAGAAATTCAGTAAAAATGCCCAAGTATATTTAAACTAATGTTACTAAATACAGAGCAAAATTAAATGTAAATAAAGTGTGTAGCAGAGAACTAATATGCAAACTCTGTACAATGCGTGTTGAGTGAAGTAGCTCAAACAGCACCACGAAAATGCTTTTGAAAATGGTGACTTTTAAAGCAAATGAATAAAAAGAAAATCAGAAATATTTAAGTTATTTTCCTCTGTCTTTACAAGAAAAAAGGCATTTATTTGCACACTGTGACAGAAAAAACACCTGTCCTAAATACTGTATATTGTGAAGGGTGTGTTTAAGAAACAGGAGGCTGCTTGTTTTACTAATGATGATATAAGCTAACCAATCACAATTACAAAAAGGTTCATCATGGAAGTGACGTGCAACAACAGATCTGTAAAATAACAGAATTGCACACAGTGCATCAGGGATAACTAACATACTGCTGCAATTAGTGCAAACCTCACAAAGCTAGATCTTGTGTTGCAAAGGGTAATTGTAAAGCATGGTTTTTCATGACAAACAATAAAAAAAAAAATTACAATTCTTTTTCTCTCAAACTGGTTTATGCATTTGTCAGTGGGTCACTCTGTGGGTGACAGTGCCTTCAGGTGTATAGCACTCCAAGACTTTGCAATGAATGAATTAATTAATTAGACCAGCTTTCTCAATTCATTTTTTTTTTAAATGACCTAAAACTCATCTGTTCAGGATGTCCCTTCTTTCAGTTTACCTCTGTCCAGATGGTCAGGATAATGTGTGTTATATCACAAATAAAGTTTTGTTTAGGCTTTTTTTCTAGTACTGAATCTAGTAATTTACTCTGGTTTATTGTCTTTTATTTGTTTAATACTTTGTATATCCTGTATGTACCCGTTTGAGCGTTCTATGAAGAAAATATATGGATCCAATGTTACATATACCTGCTGTTCTTTCTGAGACTCTGAAGTGCCTTGAGCATGGGAAAATTGCTATATAAATAAAATTATTATTATTATTATTATTATTATTATCAGCATCTTCAAACTTAGCAGCTTTCAGATGGAATAAAAAGGCTTTAATTAATTATATAGTTGGCAGTTTTGCCTCTGACACTCCATGTTATTCAAGCATAAAGAATTCATACTTGGACAAGGAATTGAATACAGTACTTTTCCAACTCTATAATTTTACTGAAGAAATCAGGACTTTGATTGGATATTCACCTTTTTCCCTTGAGCCACTGCAAGGTAAGCCTGGCCATATGTTTGGGATCATTCATCTGCTGAGAGATGAACTTTCTCCCAACATTCAGTTGTTTATTAAGATTAAAACAGGTTCTGTTGCAGTGTATACTTACATAGCCCCCTTTCCATTCTTCTTTCTGGCTTAAACAGATACCCAGTCCCTGTTGATGAAAAGTAGCCCCAGAGTGTAATGCTAACACCACCATAATTCACAGTCGATGTGGTGTTTTGTGTGATGTGGGCAATGTTGCATTTGCACCACATATACAGCATCTCTGCCTTAGTCTCATCTGACCAGTAAAATAAATAATTAATTCATTAATTAATTTAAATTAAAAAAAAAACAAAAAAAAAAACACTTTTTTCCTGCATTGCATCAAGGTCAGTCTCACACTTATTGGCAAACTGCAGATCAACTCTCATATGGCTCTCTTTGAGTAACTGTTTTCTTTGTACAACCTTCCTGTACTGACTAAAGTCATTCAGAGTTCTTTATAAGGAGACTTGTGCACCTTCACTCCAGTCTCAGCATCAGAACTCTGCAGTGACTTTAAAGGGATTGTTAGTCACTGTGGCTTTTCTCAGAAGTCCCCTTTGCTTATGCAAAGTGGTTAAAAGATATTCAAACATCTGAATACTGTTTTGCGCTCTTTTCTTATTTTATGCATTTGTAGTATTTAATTTCTAACTACTTTGGAATGCTCTTTAGTGATCATTTTCACAGTTGTGTTTCAAATTCAAAACATGAATAACGATCCTCTAACTGCAGTTTTTAAACCAAAAACCGTGGCAGCTATTGTAATGAGTCATTGGTGGAGACCAATTGTAAAGCAACTGTATTCTTTTTATGCTTTTGTTTTTCACCCATGTAGACTTAAGAGCTCCCACAACTCAGGGGGGTCTGAATAATCAGGCAAAGAACATTATTTCTTTTTTTTAACCTTCTTAAGAGTTTTCAAAACATCAAATATGTCACAAATAAAATTAAATGTCAGTGGTTTAAGCAAAAAAAAAACAAAAAAAAAAAAAAACCAAAGATTGACAGAACACAACATTCAGGATTTGTTATTCAGTAGAATTAGAGAATTTCTGAATACTTTTTCAAGGCATTGTACAACTGAAAAACACAAAGCATAAATGTTTTTTTTTTATAAATCAGTTTCACATGTTTAAGAGTACATTTGGAAAATACCCAATATCTGTAAAAGTGACAAGTTTAAAATGTCGCAAGTCCATGGATCCTCGAATCAGATCACTAGAGTTCATTCGCTTATCTGTAACTTTCCCATATACATTTGAAAATTAGTTATTTAGCAAATTGATAACAAGCATGCTTTAGGGTAATTTTATTTGTGCTGTTGTTGCTCATTGAATTCTTTGCATTAAAATTTTAAGTTCAGTATTTTTGAATGTAAAGGTATTTTTTCCAAAATCATGGCATACATTAATTTGCCATAGGAAATTGTCTTCTCAAGTGAAACTTTTTTTTTCAATAACTACTATTTCTTCTCACTATTTAAAATGGTGTCTATGGGGCATCTGTGCAGTGAAAAAAAAAGGCTTAAATCTTACTGAATACGAATGACTTAAATCTGCAAAGGTTTTGGTTTTGGAAAAACATACCTCCTACGCTTCAGCTAGGTTTATGACAACAAAAGGAATAAATGCTATTATTGAATCCTGGCACCATTATTTTCCTGGGCTAAGGACAAATTCCAGTTCAGTTGTCTGTTCACAGACAGCGTCAAGGTTGAAGTTTTCAGGTAAACAAGGAAGTAAAATATCAAGCAGATACACACGTGTCTGAAGCTGTTAGAAGCAATAAATAAATAAAGCTATTAAGTATTAGCAAAGGAAGTGTTGCTTACTAACAAACAGATTACTACAGTATAAAGATTAATAGCTCAATAATAATTGATAATAATCCTTAATAGTAAGGAGACCAGTAACATGCTACTTCGAGCATCCAGCGACCTAGGTTTGAATCTTGGGCCAAGCCGTTGTTCGTGTGAAGTTTCTACATTCTTAACGAGTCAATGTGCGGTTTCATCACACATACCTTATTACAAGAAGATTAGGTGAATTTGAAATTGCAAATTGTAAGGAGTCAGAATGAATGACCTACACGGATGGGAGACTTGGGCAATGAGGTACAGAACACAAGCAGACCTCTTTTTAAAAATGGTAGAATCTCACCAAAACCGTTTTTTTAAAAACAGAATGGAAACACTGTATCGCCATATACATGCAATTTTAAAAACTGTATATAAATATACAAGTGTATTCTTGACTTGAAAATTAGCAATCCCCCCCCCCCCCCCAAAGATTTTCACTGATGCCCAGTAGACTGCCATTTTAAACTGTAAGATCAGGCATGGCACTTTATTTTTATACACATATATACATTTATACACACACTAATATTATATAATGATGCACACACACGCGTATGGATCTTGCACATTTACGTAAATTGACTATGTATTAATATCCAGATCTATAAATGCATTACTTTGTCTACATTTTCTCCAGGTCTGCATGGCCTCTTCACACTTCCTTCCAGTTTAATTCCAACATTCCACAAATGTAAATGTTACGTCCACTTACAGCTCTAAACCGTTCCCAGTGACACTGCAAACCTGAACTTTGATCAAATGGATTTAGATAATGGATGAATAGTTCTTTAAAATCTCCTACAATAACCCAAGTAGTTGCTGAATACATGCTCATTGCTAAGTGTCAATTCTCATTTCAATCGAACAAAAACTGCACAAGTTTTCACAATCCGAAAAAATCAAATTCTGCACAAGCAAGCACTACTAAAATTAAAAAGAAAACATTGACAGTGGTACATAAAGAAAAAAATAACCCATCAACACAAGGGATAGGAGCGTAACTGTAAAGTAAAAGAGGATGAATTTCCAAATAGATCAACATCATCTCCTAAGAGGTTGAAAAGAGTAAACAGCTCAAAACACAAAGCGATTACATTTTTGGGTCATTATTTTCATGTGCACAGAGTACAGTGAAATTCTTACTTATGACTATTCTCCAGCACTTTAGAGTAATTGAGAGAAATGGATTTCATTGGTATTAGCGACATGCGATAAACACACTAGTTTGAGTTTCAACTTCTAACAATATTATTAGTTTTATCTGAAATTAATTCAACGTGTTATTGACTTTGAATAGAATTTCAGGTACGAAGTCAAAAAGATCAACGCACAAGACACTGTTTTGATTCTGGACTTCTAGAGCTCATGCCTCTGCACGGCTTTACTTTTCTATGAAAAGCAACTTTTACAGTATTACCGATTTCGACGGATAATCCCATCTCGCCGAATATGTGCCACATAACAACTGGATGTACTTCAACAGAAATATTAAACCAACCAAACACACATACTGTAATTAGGTAAACGAGGTGCAAGTCATTTGAGCTTTGCTGTCCTTGGTTAAGGAGTTTCCTTTTACCAGACGTCTTACCTGGAACGACTGTTGGTTGACGAGGCTATATACCAGGATGAACCCTTGTCCGTTCTTGATGTAGAGGTCCCTCATGGAAGCAAACTGCTCTGTCCCTGCAGTGTCCAATATTTCAAGCACAGAAGGCGAGGAATCCACCTCGATCTCCTTTCTGTAAAAATCTTCGATGGTTGGATCATATTTTTCAATAAACGTCCCAGTAACAAACTGGACTGTCAAAGCAGACTTGCCAACCCCTCCGCTCCCCAGAACAACGACCTTATACTCCCTCATGGGTGTGCTTATCAAAACATAAAAGCCAGCAGTAATGGACTGTATGTTTGGCTTCAGGCTCTTCAGTTAAGGAGCGTAGTAACGTATATATAAAGGAAACTATGAGAATAGTGGTGTTCTATAAAGTGCAAATATCACGACCCTTCATTTTTAGGGCAAACAAAAATAATGAAAGGTGCTGAAAACACACACCTAAAATATCTATAACAAATAATGTGCCTCGTTAAAGCTACGTGGAAAGTATTGCCTGAACTATGCTTCAAAATTGAAAGTACCAAATAATGTGCAGTCCAGTTCCCCCGCGAAAATGCGAAACGTTTTCAAATAATAAACTAAACAATACATAAACACCGAAAGATAGCTGGCCTTTCGTGTTTAACAGCATAAATAAAACACTCCCTAAAAAAGAAAAAAATATATGTGTGCCTCAAACCCGGGAAAAGAGCAAAGACTGTTAGATGTGTAGTTTAAAAAAATAGTGAACGTTTGTCTACAAGTAAAATGGACTGTAGCACAAATTACAGAAAGTATAAATCTTCGACTTCTTAATTCCCAGTTCTTCAAAGATACACTGCAAAGAAAACAGAGAAGGCGGAAATGCTTCCTTTAGAAACTGCACTCCAAGCCAGCAAAGACCAAACTCGACTCGTGCAAATTTACTCTCTCTCCAAGAAAACAACTAAAAAGCATTAAAAAGGAAACAGTAGTTGCTTTGCTCAACACAACTACCCCAGCGAGCACAGGTAAGTCTTAAAATACCTTCAGTGGAGAGCAGGAAGAAGGGTGCAGCTCTGACACGAAACTGGGAAAAAAAGGCGCACACGTGTCTATAAAAACAAAATCGAAGCGTTAGGAAAACGGCAAACTGATTACTTTGCGGCTCTTAGCATCTATAATAATTTCAATTGTAAAAATCCTTTTTAAAACCGTTCCTGCCAAAAGCATTTCAAACACACTAAGACTAAGTAACGCCCCTTTCGGTGTATCTCAAGTTTGTTTTGGAAAACCCAAACGAATAATAATATCAAAAGGTATATCTATAATAAGTATTGTTTCCTTTAATTCTTGCGGAGCGAGGGATTGTCCGGTTAACAAGTCTTATCGCAGGTCACTCGCTCTCCTTTAGACAGACCTGGCGCTTCTTCTCTCACGTACTGACTTGCTTTCATTCCATTGTTGTCTCCCTTCTGCTCTTAAAGCTGCAAGGAAACTGAGCCTCAGCCCCTCTCTCTCGCCCTCCCTCACTCACTCACTCACACACACATACATACACTCTCTCTCTCTCTCACTCACACTCTCTCTCTTTCCAGCTGTGGCACAGGGGGCCCGGAAGCGGAAACGCTGAAACCCCCTTGCGGCGAAAGTGGCCGCTACTTTACTATTGCGCATGTGTAAAAGACCCTCTTGTGCCGTTCGCTTTACAGAGCCCCGCGCAGCTCCTCGGCGCCCTCTGCGTCTCGGCGAACTAGTGTACATGCAGCGTTCAGACGACTCTCAATGGGACCCTAGAAGTTTGTTTTATTTATTTATTTATTTATTTAATGAAGTTGGATGGACAAAGAAACATTACAAAACTAACGAAGGCTTAGCCATCATACTTATGTGTTGCAAATGCACTATGGTATGTACTGAGTTCAGTGGTACTTTTGAAAGTCAAAATTAGGACGCGTTGATTAGGTTACCAGTAAAATAAAACGTTCTCAATTTAAACATAGCCTCAGTAGCCTCTGTACTCTTAAGTGTCATTTTATTAAAATGTTAAGCAACACAAAAAATCATAGATGAGTATAGTGACTCTTTATTTAATAGATAACCACTTCAAATCAAATTTTATTTTTAATATATTATTATCCACAGTCCAATATGTACTGAAGTGCTATGACTATGCATTGCAATATAAAAATACATAGTAAATACGCTCAGCTCTATAAATGTTAATATAAATATATATATATATATATGTATATACAATGACAATGTCGGTCGAAGCCCATATGCAGCCCTTGGCGTGGGTGGGGAGGGATTGGGGGGCGGGGTTGTGCGCCACTTGAGTTACTTCGGTGTCCGTACTGCAGATGGGGAGGGTGGGTACAGGAAAATACTGAGCACGTACTGCTTGCGTTAGGCAAATGGCGCCCCTCAGTGTCCATATCATGCTTTTATTATTATTAGACTTAAAGGCCTGGGATCAGCTTAGATCGAAACGCCGGTCCTCGGTGTCCCTTGCCCAAACAGGGTTCGGCAGAAAGATCAGGAGCGCACGCTTTTTGAATAACATAAACGGAATACTAGGCTGTGATTATATTAACATTATAAAGGTATATCTATCTATCCACTATATAATAAAATGCTAAAGTCTGTATGTGTGTCTGGTTCCTGTGAACAATATAATTGAGATAGATTGTGATAAGAGTCTGAGAAGCACGTTTTACAGGAACATGCTCAAGTGCTGGTCAAGGTAAGCTCAGACATAAGCGGATACTGAGGAAAGGGGTTGAACGTGTACAAGTAGGACAAAAGATTTCAAATACTGTATTTCTTAATACCTGTATTTAGGTAATGTGAATATTACATAACTTAATATAGCAGAATTATCAATAGGGCACTAAGGAGCTCTTGTTTAGGATGTGGATGGACTGTGGAAAGACGATCCTCCTCCATCTCTCTGAACTGGTCTTCAAGCAGCTGTATACTGTTTCCCTGAATACAGCACAGAGAAGAGGTTGTTGCATAGCTGTCATCTGTCCACCTGCTGAGCATTGGTCATTATGTCATTGAATATACAGTACTCAGCAGGGACGTTGGCTTTGGGACGCCCATACTCCAACCCAGTGTACAGTAACTAATGTTGGATAATCGTGATCTCAATACTTCTGCAGTTGGCTTAGGTACCAGATCACACCAGGTGATACCCAAGATGTGCTTTAGGCACCTAATATGGAACTGTTCAAGTAACTTCATGGGATGGCATTAAGTGACCCAGGCTTCACAGCTGTAGAGGAGGGTCAGTATGTAGACAGTTTGGTATATGGAAACCTTGGTGTGTAAGTAGGAATTCTTTTTGTTGAAATACCCATTGCAAAAGTCTTCAAAAGGCAGCTGACACTTGTTTGTTCTGATTTTGTATTTTCACAGTCAATACAGCAGACCTCCAGGAGGATGCTGCCCAGTTATTCAAATGATGGGACTATTTTAATTGGATTAAGGTTGATTGTAAAGACTGCTAGTGTCTGTGGTGTTCTAGAATTCCACTGGAAGACCACTAATGTTTTGGCAATATTAACAAACAGTCCTATCCTACAGTAAGCTTTAACAGCAGCTGCAGCAGTCTTCAGCATTTTGTAGCTCTAGAAGCAGTCCTTTAGCCAAGTTGGTGACCGTCTACAACATCCTGATGTTAAACAGATTTTTTTCTAGGCAACACCATTGTTGTCCTTAAGCTCGTTATAGAGAAGATGGGTGACACATAGCAGGAATATATTAAAAAACAACAGGAGCCAGCACACACCCCTGTCTTACTCCTGTTCATACTGAACAAAACTGAACTTTTCTGCTGGGGCATAGTGCTCAGAGGGTGAATGACTGGTGGCAGAAGTGAGGAAAGAAGATGGCCATGGCTTTTTTTAGAATTGATTGTTTTTTGTGTGTTGTTTTGACTCAGCTTTATTGTATTGGAGTGTGAAAAGCAATAGGTACAGTATGTGCTCGGAACAGTCTTATCCATCACAGTCAAAGCCAACATTAATGTATTTGTCCACCTTAACAAAAGAAGTGTTTGTGTGTCCAGCCAGTTGCTATGTTCCTGCCAATCCAAAAGACAGTGAAAGTTTTTATAAAATGCATTGCATTTGGCATTCCAACAGATAGCACATTAAAAACATTAACACTGTTTCTATGAATCCCGTACCAAATGGCATATAACAGAGACATATGCATTGCATGCTGCACTGCAAATGTTAACGATGAAGTCAACATTGATGACTTAGATTTCAACCCGCCTTAGATGAGTAGCACAGTTAGTCCATGTACTGTATATAGCTCAATAAAAGAAATCTGATATCTGACAACTCCTTCATGCACACACTAATGTTGGTGCACCCCTCTTGGTGCTGTTATCTCATACAACGTGCCTCCTTATATCTAATGATTTATACTTGGAATGTCCTCCCCTGTGGTCTCTGTAGCGCTGCTGCTGCAGTAGGTTGGTATTCATTTACCACAGTAAAACTCCACTCTTTGACAGCTGCTACATTACTGTCAATGAAGGAAATGCACGTGTGGCTAGTATATTTTCCCCTCTTATAATAGCACAACACTTAACCTCGACTGAATATGTCATTAAAAAAATGAACAGTAAGAACTTTTGGTAAGCTGAGTTTTGCTGTGCATCACAGATGATTCATCTGAAGGGAGTATAAAAAACTTTGTGCAGATTTCATTGTATTATTCTTATCCTAATTTGGAAATAAGATTAGTCCTGTCTATTTATTCTTGATTATATCAAATGCGTCTTAAATGAAACCTCTTCACTGACTAACTGGTGATAAATTATCTGAAAAGAATAGCGCTTTGTTAATGTCAAATTCCAAAATGTTCAGTTAAATAAAGCACCAATAAAGTAACACCTATTTAGCATTTATTATACACTAGGTGTTTGTGACAAAGCTTGTTTTATGAAAATGTCTTCTTTTGGTGCTACTTGAGCTGTTTGTTCGTTTGTGCTCCAGTAGCCCGCAGCACTCCATGACCCTAACTCAGAAAACACAGGTATGGAATATGGATGATCCAACCTTACTGAAAATACTTCCTTGATATGATAGCAGGGTTTTTTTTTATTATGATCTTTTTAGTTGTTTAACTTTTTGTTTGTAGCGTATCAGTCTTTCATAATTTTGAGAGACTCAGTGCCAATGTTCAAGTAAATTCAATCACAGAAATGATACGAGTCATCTGACCGACTTTAATTCAGTAATCCATGAAGTAATGCAGGAGTGTGATTTAGAATCATGCTGCATGACCCGAGATTGATTACTACATACGGCATGCTGTACATTTCTCAGTTTCACTCGCTTGCTTTGTTGAAACAGACAACAACAACTACTTGTCATATTTTCTTGCGACAATAGTCTGCTGTCTGGAGAAAACAGTGGGATTTATGTATATTTCCAAACCAGAATAAATGTCAATGACAGATTGTGTTTAAACCAAGTTAAATGATTTTTAATCCATCCATTTATTTATTAACCTGCCTACCCAGTTCAGGATCTCAGGGTGCTAGTGCTTTCCCAGAAAACAAAGGGCACAAAGTGGGAATCAACCCTGAATTGAGCACTCATCCATCACAAGATTATATGAACACCAACATCCTTCACAATGGCTCGATTTAGTGTCAGTAAAATCTACACTGCATGCCTTTTGAATTTCGGGGAAAACTCTAGTACTATATACCTGGAGAAGGATTTCATGGATACAGGAACAACATTCAAACTCAACAGGGGTAAAACCTAGAGATGTAAGCCAGCCCACTGTGCAATAATGTACACAAACAGCAGGAGGAGGTGCAGACTCCATACAGACAGTGGCTAGAGACTCTGGAAGGCCATGGCAAGAGCACTAATCACGGCACCACAGTGTCGCCCTTCATTTGTACTGTAAAGCATTATACCTCAGTGATCTATAAATGTGCAAATGGTGCATTTTTACTAAGTAAGTCCTGATTTACAAGAAAAGGAGCAGAAAAAAGCCAAGCAAAATGACACCTTTTATTGGCTAACTAAAAAGATTACAATATGCAAGCTTTCGAGGCAACTCAGGCCCCCTCTTCAGGCAAGATGTAACCCTTTGATTACATCTTGCCTGAAGAAGGGGCCTGAGTTGCCTCGAAAGCTTGCATATTGTAATCTTTTTAGTTAGCCAATAAAAGGTGTCATTTTGCTTGGCTTTTCTCTACATTCATAATGGCTAACACGGTACAACACCCTAGTACTAAAGAAAAGGAGCAAAAATAGGGAAGGCTCAAAGCAAGAGCAGGATTCCAGGAATGCTGTCTTGAAAGCCTAATTAAGAAAATTGAGAAAACAAGAAGCCAAGCAGGAAACTGTAAAGTGTTTATAGAAAGAAGGCAAACTAAATTTCTGGCATTCCAGAGTCTACTGGATTTCATTTCAAAAAGATCTTAAACCAGAGTTTGAATTTGGCCCTTGGATGTAGCCAGTGTTCAGGTAGTCTTTTTATTGATACGCTTCTGTAGCATTCAAATAACTTATTAACAGCGGTTTGCTTGACAAGGACATTTAACAAATGTTTACTTATTTTTTTCTTAATTCTAACACAAATCACACTGATATTCTTTCCAAATATGACCTTCAAGTAGGCAGTATCAGATAGGCAAATAACTGTTTGTCAAAATAAATAACTTACTTGGACCTCCTCTTACAATTCAATTTTAAGGAAGTATTTTCTACATACTGCAAGTGATTTTTTTTTTGCCCACATAGCTAAAAAGGTTAGTAACCTCTACTAAAAATGTCAGCTTAACACGGAAGACAAAAGTGAGCGCATGACCCAAGCCTTGTGAGAGCTAACCTGACAATTCCCCAGAACAACCTGTCTCCCAGTATCAAAGTTGTATTTCATTTGCAAAAGAAAATCTGTATATTACAGTCATGTTTTGCTCTCTTTGCTGCATTGCTGGATTTTTAGGTGTCTTTCAATAGTACTGAAGAAGAAGAATAAAGTAGTCTAGTTAGATGCAGTGTTTAACTTTTTCATTCAGCTTTGTTGAAGTGTTCATTATATTAATGGCAGTATTCAGACTTTCCCAAGTATATATTTCTGTTATTTATAACCTGCTTGGGGTATGGTCTAATTTAAAAAAAATAATACAAATGTGTTTATTTTATGTATCCTCTATGCAGATGAAGGTAGCAGAGTGGTGTTGTGGTAAATGCTCCTTCTGCACAGCTCCAGAAGACCATGCCCGCTTCCCGGCCAGGCCACTGTACAGGTGAGGTTTACACATTCTCCATGAGCCTATGTGGGTTTTTGCATGATGTGCTACTCCAAGTGTCATCCCTCATGCCAAAAACCTGCAAACTATGATAATTCTCAGCTCAGGTTTGTTCCATTATGAGTAAAATTAGGTGTACATGTGAGAGTACTCTGCAATAGGCTGGCACCAGCTGAAACTGGAACAAGCAGGTTTGAAAATATTATCCAAGTGAGATCTCTTTAAGAATTTTGCCCCTTCTAAAAGACAGCCATGTACAAATAAAAGGAAATTAAATACACACACTCACACAACAGAAATAACATTCCAATAAAACCCACCCGTCCTCCTAAAATGCTTATCCAGGGCAGGGTAGCTGGACCCTATTCCAGCAATTTAGTAAAGTCAAGGCAGCATCATATAATACCAAGTATGTTTACATTTCATTTAATAATTTGATTAAAGAAAGTTTTTAAGATGAATGAGAAAGCAAACAGTAGCAGTACAATGCAATATACTCAATAATGCCTTCTTTCCCCAAGCAACAGTGTAACTAAAAGCTATTTCTTCCAAACTCGGAGAAGAGAGGGGTGCATAACGTCTAAACAAATAATCTACATTTGAAATGAAACAAAATGTTTGTAGAAATAATCTAGGAGTTAAATAATTAAATCTGTATGAATAAAGGTGTGCTAGTATAACCATAAGCATGTCCTCTAAATCACACACATGGCAGTGACTCATACAACCCACCGAGTAGCACAAAGCATCTTATTTACAAAAACGCAATGCTCAGCTGTGCTTAAAGATTTTTCAAGAACGCAAAAACAAGTAGCGATTGTGCGTAACGGTTGCTATAGAAACCAGACCCCAAGCTGTGAATAATGTGTTCAGATAGGGAAAGTTTAAAGTGTTTTTTTTTGTTTTGTTTTTTTTTACATTTTAAGAGGTGTCGTGAATTGGCAGAGATTAAGGCAATCGGAAAAAGCTAATCGGGGCGAGTGTTCAGATTGTATCGCACCGCTAAGAACACCGTAAATTCCATTTTTAACACCAATCGTTTGTTTACGAGCGGTTCCCAAAATCCATCCTAACTAAAGTAGTTGTTGAATTCTTTCGTTATCTACGGGCTGTCCGATCCACTCGTTAACAGCCAGTGCTTCAGACCGATGACTTTCTGCGCCAGAGTGATTCACGTCATGACAATAACTCCTCAGAATAATACACTTTATTAATATAGCCTATATTTCACAAATATTTAAAAAGTTGCAAGAGGAATCAAAGCACAGAAAAAAAGATCAAATAACTAACTTGGGATACGATTAAACACCAGATAAAAGATAAATACATGAAACAGAAACTTCCTAATTAGAATAAAAAACTATTGTACTGTATATACAATTCTCTGAAGATCTAGCTATGATTTATACTTGACTAGTTGATACACATTTCATGATGAAATGCAATAATGCATTTTGTAAGCTTGTATTTTACAGATAAAGTGTTCTTTGATATTATTATTACCATAATAATTACAAATATATAACTGGATTATTTCTGTCGTGTTTTTGAAACGTTTTGAAACATCTGTGTTCAAAATCGGCCGCTAACTTTACTCTGACGCAGGCGTTTAGCGAATTGCAATTGGTTACAAAGAGTAGCGGGAAGAAAGAGGAGGGAAAGGCGACAATTGGGGGTGCTGATGCGTTTATTTAAAAATAGTGGGGCTACAGCAAAGGTCACCTCCTCAGAAGAATACCCATCGACTTCTGGGTCAGTTTCACATTCGCATGGTTTTAGTTAGATCATTGGGGTGTAGCTGATATTTATTCATACGCCAGCCATAAAGGTTCGCTGCACTAACCGCATAGATGATCTGCACTCAATCAGGACTCCTTATCGATTCTGTGGAAAAGTGGCCCGGGAGTATCCACAGTCTCTTCATCTGGCCAAGTTCAGCGCTGTGGCAAAAGACAAGGAACGGCTTGTTTGACGGCGAATGGTCAACGGACTATTGCGGGTAAGCATCATGCTTGACACGCTTCTTTGTTGAGGCGGTCACGTAAAAGAATGGATTTTTTTGCAAATATACATAAACGCCTAACGGGTGGAAATTAAAGCATAATATTTTATAAAAAGTGGAACTTGTGTACACCCTTTTGCTTTCAAGGACAGAATACCTCGCTAAAACGAAAACAACACGTTATGCATTTATAGCCACACAAAGTTAACGGAGGAAAGCGAAAGCAAGCGGCTGCCTGCGCGTGCACATGACTCACGAGCAGGACAGCGTTGGGCACGGAGCATGCGTGGAATGAAAACGCGTATCGGTGTGCGCGCACGAAGTGATTAGAACAGTCACGCCTTAATCTGCCGGCGGTCAAATAAAGCGGACTTTGACTTACACGGAACACCTACAGCATATTCATAGCACTCGGTGACCCATATAGTGAGTGAACGACTAGAAGAACACAACTAGAACATCGCCAAAGCTGCTGCGTGCTGCTAATGAGAATGCACTTTCGCTGTCTACACAATACAAGTTGGGGGCATCAGATTTTTACCGTAGTTGCTGCGCTGTGACAGTTGTAAGTGCAGTGCTGCACAGCATTGCTGTTAGAGTATGTGCCCCTCAGTCTAAAGATGAAGAGGCTGGAGGGAGGGATTGGAGATCTTATGTTTCAAAATGCTTGGCCTTAGAGCATTCGGCGTGTATCAAGCGAGGCAGGCCACCATCACTATTGATTTTAGTTGATTATTTGTTTTTGCTAATCCGTTTCTAACGGAAAGACTTTGTGTTCTTTTAAACATCCTTCAGTTATTCCCTGTATCTCATCTTACCATCTCAAATCTCTTTTCCTGGTGATATTCAATATATTTTTGAGAATACACCATGCACAGTCTGAAGGAGTGAGTGAAATATTTAAATACATACAGGATTTTATTTTTTTTTACCTTCTTTTAAGAAGTGTTAGAAAAGTATTAATTAATTAAATATAAACACAACCAATTTACAGATTACCTTAATGCTGCCCAACTAATCTCTGTGTGTCTGAAAAGTGAGTAAAGTTAGGCTGTGCCCCGCAGGCCCTTGGTCTCTTTGCCTCCTCATTCCACTTTTACTTCATCTTGCAGTTGGAAAGCCTGCCATGTGCTGTAATAAACAACCAGACTCTAAAAGAAAAGCACACTTTTCTCTGGAAAAGTGAAGGTTTGCTTTTACAGCACAAGTCCAGCCTTTGTTTTGCATTTGTCTCAGAAACAATAGGTAACCCATTTTGTGCTTATTTACAGTGCCCTCAAAAGGTATTTAGACCCCTTCAGTTTTTTCACATTTTGCTATGTGGCAGCCTTGTGCTAAAATCATTTACATTACTTTTTGCCCCACATCATGCAACACTCAATACATCAAGAATGACAAAGCAAAAACATGATTTTAGATTTTTTTTGCAAAGGTATTAAAAAAAATTAAAAAAATTAAATATCACATTGATATAATAAGCATTTAGACCCTTAGTTATGACATGTGAAGTTTGGCTCAGGTTAGTCCTATTCTGTTGATTATTGTTGAGATGTTTCTACATTTGTTTGGAGTCTACTAGTGGTCAATTCAATTGATTGGACATGGTTAGGAAAGACTTACAACTGTCAATATAAGGTCCCACAGTTGATAATGTGTATTAGAGCAAAAACCAAACTGTGAGGTTGAAGGAATCGCCTGCACAACTTTGACAGAGGATTGTTTCGAGGCACATATCTCTAGCATTGAAGGTTCCCAAGAGCACAGTGGCTTCCATGATTTTTAGAAAGAAGACATTTGGAACAACCATGACTCTTCCTAGAGCTGGTAGCCCAGCCAAAATGAGCAATCATGGAAGAAGGACCCTGGTAAGAGAGGTGACCAGGAGTCTGACAGTCACTCTAGCTGATCTCCAGAGAACATGCGTGGAGCTGGAAACATTTCCAGAAGGACAAGCATCTACTGATCTGGGCTTTAAAACAGAGTGGCCAGACAGAAGCTTCTCCTCAGTAAAAGATATGTGAATGCCCACTTGAAGTTTATAAAAAGGAACCTACAGGATTCTCAGACTGTAAGAGACTCTTGGAATAAGCTACCAGGTAGTGTGGTAGACAGTAAGACTTTAGGGACTTTCAGAACAAGACTTGATGTTTTTTTAGAAGAATTAAGTGAAAAGGACTGGCGAGCTTTGTTGGGCCAGTTCTCCTCTAGATTGTTCTATCCATCCATCCATCCATTTTCCAACCCGCTGAATCCGAACACAGGGTCACGGGGGTCTGCTGGAGCCAATCCCAGCCAACACAGGGCACAAGGCAGGGACCAATCCCGGGCAGGGTGCCAACCCACCGCAGAGATTGTTCTAATGACATTTAAAAAAAATGTTCACTGTTCTGATGAAACCAAGATTAGCATCATGTCTGGAGGAGACCAACAAGCTCCTGTGTA
Organism: Erpetoichthys calabaricus; assembly: GCF_900747795.2. NCBI lineage: Eukaryota > Metazoa > Chordata > Cladistia > Polypteriformes > Polypteridae > Erpetoichthys > Erpetoichthys calabaricus. Next base: position 82,632,016 of record NC_041405.2, read on the forward strand.
ATACCTATGGTGGTGGGAGCGTCATGCTGTGGGGTTGTTTTTCACCGGCAGGGACTATGAGACTAGCCAGGGTGAAGGGAAACCTGATTGGAGCAAAATACAGAACTGCCATTAATGATTTCACCTTCCAACTCGACAGTGACCCTATGCAGGAGTGACGTTGGGACCACTCTGAGAATGTCCTTGAGTGGTCCAGCCACTTGAACACAGTTGAATATCTCAGGAGAGAGCTGAAAGTAGCTGCCCACCAACAGTCTGCATCCACCTTGACAGGGCTTGAGAGGATCTGCAGAGGAGGATGGCAGGAAAGCTCCAACTGCAGGTGTGTGAAGTTTATTGTGTCGTACCCAAGAAGACTCCAGGCTGTAATCACTACCAACGGGCGAAGTACCGAGTAAAGGGTCTGAATACTTGTGTCAATGTGTTATTTCAGTTTTTTTAAATTTTTAATAAATTTGCAAAGATTTCTAAAAATCCTACTTTCACTTTGTCTTTCTGGGGTACTGAGTGTTGCTTGATGTGTGGAAAAAATGGATTGAAATGGTTTTAGCCCAAGGCTGCAACAAAAAATAATATGAAGAAAAGTGAAGAAGTCTGCATACTTTTTGTTGTATTTCTTATTATTGTTATTATTTATTTTTTCACATATAAGGATAGCATTGCCAAATGATCATTTTTCAAATGAACTCTTGATGCTTTTTCCTAAGTGATATCACGCAGGGGCACATACTGCAAAATGTCTACAGAAGAAGGGTTCAGGGAAACCCATGGAAAAAGTAGCACATAAGTTATGTACGTACATTGTAAAGTTGCCGGTTAATCTCTAAGATTTACCATTTTTGGGAAACTCCATATTTATTCTTTCTTAAGAGGGAAATGCATTTATGACAAACATATTCAAATTCAGGGCAGCATGGTGGTGCAGTGCTAGCACTGCTGCCTCGCACTTAGGAGACCCAGGTTCACTTCCCAGGTCCTCCCTGTGTGGAGTTTGCATGTTCTCTCCATGTCTGTGTAGGTTTCATCCGGGTGCTCTGGTTTCCTCCCACAGTCCAAAGACATGCAGGTTAGGTGCATTGGTGATCCTAAATTGTCCCTAGTGTGTGCTAGGTGTGTGTGTGTGCACCCTGCGGTGGGCTGGCGCCCTGCCTGGGGTTTGTTTCCTGCCTTGCGCCCTGTGTTGGCTGGGATTGGCTCCAGCAGACCCCCGTGACCCTGTAGTTATGGATATAGTGGGTTGGATAATGGATGGATATTTAAATGCATTATAGCATGACGGAGAATTACATTTTCTTGACTTGACATTAATAAGATTTCATCCCTTCGATATGAGAGCTCATTGCAGAGCCAGGGCTTACCCCCCTTTGGTTGTGCACTTCCTGAATAGGACACACTTTGTAATGACAAAGAGAAAGATGGAGTGGACAGAACCTGCATGCTGTATTTTAATGTGGGCCCCATTGAAAAAGTGGCTACTGTGTTGGTATTTCATTTGTCTGGAATGATCTACTCCGGACAAATGAAATACACCTGTGGACCCCAGCATGTGCCTCACAATACTCAGAGAGTCCTGGAGAGGTCCATTCTGAATCTGTTTATCCTGAATGACCATGGAGCCCACTAAAATTTAGCTTCACCATCAATGTCATTAATTGGAATTTTTTTTCTGTCTTTTGTTGCCAACAAAATCTGTTGCTAGTATGAGTTCTTTTTCATTTACTAGACCATTTTTAAAATGATATCTCTTGAAGCAAGGTTTTTGGGTTTCTATATCACTCCTCATTTAGGTGGATGGAATGCACAGGCTTATGTATGTACTGCATGTTCTTGTCTAGGTAGTGAGTGGCTTCAATCTCTTTATTGAGTTTTCATGTAACAAATTGTTATAAATAATGCATTACATCACTATTAATATGAAATATAATAAACTATTTTCTTCCCCTTTGATATACTGTTTTTAATTTATTTTGTGCCTTTTTTAATACCTGGAATATCAATTTAATATATATTGTATATATATTTTATATATTATGTATTATAATGACAAGAATTGGAAGAGATTGTGAAGTGCTGTGGACTTATTGGGAACCCCGCTAAGTCAAACAAAAGTAATGTAAAGAAAACCATTTAAATGAAAGTCAGGGATGTCTTGTGTCCTCTATTTGCGATGCCTGTCAGCTTTTAGTGACCTTCTCAGTAGTCGATTTATTCAGCCTTCCATGGTGCTCTGTGTGTTCCCAATTGAATGTCGACTTCAGGTGCCATTATTCTTTAAGTAGCTTCCAGAGCAGAAGAGGTGGGAAAACCAGAAGTGACTTCACCACCCCTCTCGTTCTCCAGTGTGCATGTGTAAGACAAGCAGGCATCAGTGACTGTGGTCCCTCAGGCACTCGGCAAAGTGGGCTTAAGTTGCTAGAGCCCCGCAGATGTTCCTCATGTGTACATGTACGACAGTATGTACATATACACACATGAATGAGTGAGCTCTAAACAGAAAGAAACCGCCTCGCATCTAAGATTGTTAAAGAAGAGCTGTATACTAGAAAGGCTGCCGTGTCCTGCTAAAGAAGGTGGATAGAGCCTTACTGAGGTACCCCTCCAGTTTCAGATAAAATATGTATATTTTTTTGTTTTTGATATTTTCAATTTTATTAAAATCAAATAGCATTCCATACAGATAACTCAAGTTTTACAAAAAAAGGTTCAAAACAAATCAACCCCCACCCCTGAGAAAGAGAGCTAGGCCAGCAGAGTAAAACTTAAAGCTAGTAAAAATAAGTAAACAGATAAATTAATAAATGAATTAAGATAAATGGACTAAAAGAGGTGAGAGAACCTGACTCCTCAATTTAAATATTTATTCTAAAATGTTATTGATTAGATCCTGCCAGGTTTTGAAAACGTTTTGTACAGATCCTCTAAGTGCAAATTATATTTTTTCCAGTTTCAAATAGTATATAACATCAAATAATTCGGACAGATAGATTCAGATAATATTTTAAGTAGATACAGAGGGTGACTCTAGATTCGCTTAGCTGAGCAAACTAGAAATGTGACATTAGTTTTTAAGAATACTTGTTCCATTTCAAGTAATTTCTAGAAATGCAATTAGTGGTTCAGAAGCTCTGAAAATCTCAACAGCCTGGTGAAGACAGAAGCCCATTATAATCTGAATCTTGGGTAAGATATACTGTACAGCCAAGAGTGACGCCTCTTGAAAATGGCATTTCTCTTTGGTGAAATTTAGAAAGTGTGATATGTATGATTTTAATAAAGAAATTTCAGCTTTGTTCACAGGGCAGTTTTCCAACATAACTAAGGTATATTATAACAACCAAAATCTCCACCTTGCTATTGATTAAATGTTTCTGTGACAAGTAATTAATAAATAGGTCACTGTAAAGTAAAAAAAACTCTTTTACTTCATATATACTTCAATAAACTTTATATACTGTACTTCAATAAACATCATAAAGTGAAAGCAGGCCCTAAATGTGGTTTGTTACACAGCAGGGGGTTCAGCTCGGTGGCCTTAGAATCGCGTCACTCCTTTTTCCAGATGACGCGGTCCTGTTGGCTTCATCCGGCTGCGAATTGCCATACGCATTGGGAGAGTTTGCAACCGAGTGCAAAGCAGCAGGGATGAGGATCAGAACCTCCAGATGGGAAGCCATGGTCCTCAGTGGGAAAAGGTGGAATGTCCTCTCCGAGTGGTAGGGGAGTTGCTGCCTCAAGTGGAGGAGTTTAAGTATCTCGGGGTCTTATTCATGGTGAGATCGACACACGGATTAGGGTGGTTGCTGTACTGGTCTGTAGTTCTGAAGAAGGAGCTGAGCCAGAAAGCGAACCTCTCAATTTACCAGTCTCTACGTCCCTCCCCTCACCTGTGGTCATGAGCTTTGAGTAGTGACCAAAAGAATGAGATCACAGGTGCAAGTGGCCAAAATGAACATTCTCCACAGGGTGGCTGGGCTCTCCCTTAGAGACAGGGTGATAAGCACAGCCATCCAGGAGTGGCTCGGAATAGAGCTGCTGACCCACCACATCTAGAGGAGCCAATTAAGGTGATTCAGACATCTGATACAGATGCCTCCTGGCCACCACCCTGCGGAGGTTTTATGAGCACCATCAGCTGAGAGGAGACCCTGGGCAAGACCCAGTGGAGGATTATATCTCCTAGATAGCCTGGGAACGCCTTGGGATATGAGTTGGCAAGCGTGGCTGGGGAAAAGAATGCATGGGCCTCACTGCTAAGATTGTTGCCCCCACGACTCAGCTTCAGATAAGCAGTGGAAAAAGAATGAATGAATAGTCAACACACACAGATTAAGTAAGAAAACACTCTTGGCAGGGTGAGGGGGCACCAGATCAGTTTTTTCTCTTGAGAACACTTTCAGATGTTCTCACTTTATCTGTCACTCATATTCTAATGTTATTTAGTTCATTTGTAAGATCACAACAGTTTTACACAAGGTTTATGCCACTAACCCTAACATTTGTTCCTGTTGCATTTACAGAATTCCTTACTCTTTCTGGCAAGCCTTGAAGCCCATTAATATAAGCCCCTCTTATAATTTTCCTGGCACCAGCCATCCTGATATGATTAAAAAACCTGAGCTAAATAACGATATGATATGAGTGACTGAAGGAAAACTAGAGAGTTTGCTTTTATCAGCTTTCTGATCATCAGTAGCATCACATTACCATATCCTTGACTGATCTGGAAAATCCTTCAATTTGTAATTCTAAATTGAATGAATAACTCCTTCTAACTTAAAAAACTTGCAGATGTCATGCAGGGGACTTTTATGACCAAGGAATCCCCACGCTAGGACTGGACTAACATGTTGACAAGTAGCATGAACAGTGTACAATAAATCCATTAGGAACCTGTTAACAAAACATTCAAGGCTCACTAACCTTAACACAATTTACTTTTCTGAAACATAAAGGAGTGAACACACATACACAACCTGGGCCTTATATTCATATTCAATATACAGTATATTCACAGGTCTGAATCGCAGTCTGATTATTTGGATGGTTACCTACCAGGTAAGGCTTGTGGTTGGTCGGCCAGTTGATAAACATCCGCCATAGTGCAACATCAGAGGCTTCGCTCAGGTGCTGACGTCCGAGGTTCAACTCCTGAAAGGGGAAGCAAAGGTGCGTACACATGATGAGGCCCACTTAGGACGAAACACGTGTCGTGTACGCTTTGTATTATTTAAGCAGGTACTGTATCATTTATATATACAGTATACCTAATATACTGTATAAATGTCTGCGCGGAGAAGTGTGTGTGTCTGTCCGGCCCAAAAGTGAGAGGTGGAGTCGGGGTAAGGGCGCCGCCTCCAAGGAAACAGAAAACTAAACGTCTATGTGTGGAAGTTTGTGTGTCTGTTTGTCTGGCCCGGAAGTGCGAGGCTACTACAGCATGAAGCTCAGAGAGCCAGCAAGGTGGCCCCAAGTTAACAAGTCGGAAGAAGAAAGCGACCCTGTTGCCAAAATAAAACTGCCAAGAAAAGAGAGGAAATCTTTTTTTTTTTTTTGTTTTAATAATTTTATTGATTTCATTGAAATCACACAACATTCCATACAAATAGATAAATTTTACAAAAATAGGATTGAAAACAAATCAACCCCACCCCTGAGAAAGAGAGCATGGGCAGCAGAATAAAATTTAAAGCTAGTAAAATAGTAAATAGATGAATTAATAAGTGAATAAAGATAAATGGAGAAGAAAAAGAAAAGGGGAGAGAATCTGCTTCCTCAGTGCATTAAAAGCTTATTCTAAAATGATATTGATTAGATCCTGCCAGGTTTTGAAAAAGTTCTGCACAGATCCTCTAAGTGAGAATTTGATTTTTTCCAATTTCAAATAATATAAAACATCAGTTACCCGCTGACTTAGAATAAGAGAGTTAGGATTCTTCCAGTTGAGCAAGATAAGTCTCAGTGCCAATAGTGTAGTAAAGACAATTCCAGTTTGTTTGTTCTTCTCCACTTTAAGCCCATCTGGAAGAACACCAAACACAGCAGTTAGTGGATTAGGAGGGATTGTTACATCCAAGCTGTCTGAAAGGCATTTAAAGATTTTGGTCCAAAATTATGTTAATTTGGTGCAGGCCCAAAACATGTGACCCAGTGAGGCTGGAACTTGATTGCAGAGTTCGCAGGTTGGATCTTGCCCTGGAAACATTTTGGACAATTTTAAACGATACAGATGTGCTCGATATATAATTTTGAGTTGAATAATTGTGTGCTTTGCGTATATGGAGCTCGAGTGAATTCTCTGCATTACTACCTTCCACTCCTTTCTGATATGTTGAGTGAGAGATCCTTTTCCCGCTGTCCTCTTGGATCTTTGAAAGGGAGGGACTGTAAAATGGTTTTATATATTACAGAAATGCTGTCTAAGTCCTTGAAACTGATCAATATTTTTTCCAACATAGAGGGAGGTGGGAAGTGAGGAAAACTGGGCAGGTTCTGTTTAACAAAGTTTCTAATTTGAAGGTAGTGAAAGAAATGTGTTGCTGGAAAGTAAAATTTGGAGTGTAATTGTTTGTAGGATGCAAAGACGTTGTCTATGTACAGATCTCTAAGTGATTTAATCCCAAATATTTTCCAGACATTAAAAACTGCATATGTTTGCGAGGGTTGAAAAGGGTGGTTCTCATGCTGAGGTGCCACAGATAAAAGATTCTGCATCTTAAAATACTTCCTACATTGGTTCCATATTCTGAGTGAGTGAAGCACAATTGGGTTGTTAGTATATTGGCGATAACTTGCATTTATTGGGGCACAAAGCAAGGAATATAAAGAAGTGCTGCAGAATTTTATTTCTATTGCGGACCAAGCCTGTGTATGTTCATCTATTTGTATTCAGGTTTTTATAGCTTGTATGTTTGCTGCCCCGTAATAAAATTGAAAGTTAGGTAGAGCCATGCCACCTTCTGCTTTAGGTCTTTGTAGGGTTGCTCTTTGGATACGTGGAAGTTTTGAACTCCAAATAAATGAGGTTATGGTTGAATCTAATTTTAAAAAAAATGATGTATAAAGAGAGGAAATCTTTCGCAGGTGAGTCGATCACATCGGCAAAATGATATCCCTTTTACTTTTCCTTCTGCCGCTAATACCCATGCGAGGTGAGCACACCAGCAAAAGGAAACCTCTGAAGAAAGACAGTCACTTAGCCACTAATGTACAAGCGATGCAAGTACGTTGGCAAAATGAAATCTACTAGGAGAGAGATGGCCAGAGTAGTTCCTTTCAATTGCCTGACATTTCTGCATTTCAATTTTTTTCTGACGATTTCAATAGTGTCTAGGACCCCAGGCTTTTTACAGCATGGGCTTACACAGCTAGTATATACATATATAAAGATATATATGTTTTTATTTTATTTTCAAAAAAGCAGAACATTAAAGAAGCATATTAAATCAAACAAATGATACCATAACAAATACAACTATTTACTTCAAAATCAATACAGAGAAGACAGAAAAAAAAATTAAAATACAAAGGGAAAAAAAGCAAAACAAGATTCAACTCTCACCCAAGAGAAAGAGATAAAGAAGATAGATATGAGCAAGAAAAAAGTATCTAACTTTTTAAATATAATTAAACAATAGCATAAGAAAGTCAATTACAGGCCCAGCATGCTTATTCCAAAATCATATTATTAATTCTTGCAGTATTTTAAAAAATATTTTGGATGTATCCTTTAAGAGAGAATTTGATTTTTAGCAATTTGAGATAATACAAAACATTTAAGATTTTGAAAAATGTTATTTTGTAATTGTGTTAATTCTACCCATTCCCCCTCCTGAAGGGGGATAACATTGTACTTGAATATGTCTTTGAAGTTATGTGCAATAATAACTCCTAAATATGTTGGGCTTTAGGTTCTTATTTTGCATGATGCACACTAGTCTTTCTGGCAAAAGGAGTCACAGTTAGCCTGAGCCCCAATATCTGCTTCATCGACTAGCAAAAAAGTCAGAGTTCATTGAACTTGTGCGAACAGAGGCTTTGGCATTTGAGCACATCGGTCTTATGCAGTTGATGTTCTTTGGATCAAACTGGAAACTACATACAGTAGTGGGAAAAACAGACACTCCCATTCAGATTCGTGACAAACATCTTTTTGTGTCCAGAGATAATAACTATGCCATATTCTCGGACACTGATGAGTTTATCTTACATTATATACAGTAAATGGCAAAGACTGAAAAAATGCACAGCTGTCCCTAGGCAACCAAGGGCCTCATTTGTAAAATGATCACAGCAACAGGCTTCATCTGGGTTCAGTCGTACATTAAAATTGACATATAATGTCAAAACATTCTCATATTTGACAATAATCTGTACAAACTTTTTTAGTGATTAGGTACCAGCAGAATACAGGTCAATTAGTTTGTTACAATTGGAGATACTAGTGCATAACAGTACAAGGAAAGCAATAACAAACAACCAGTTTAAGAATGCAGTAATATATTGTTATGAGTCAACAGAAGGGGGATGCAGAAAGACCATTGACATCAGGCAAAAAGAGAACTGTTTAATTCCATTTAAATATAAATATATGCCACATTAAACTGCATTGATTATGCTGTGGACTATAACAAAATATGCCTTTTTTGTGTCTCATTATTTCAAATATCACTTAGTTTAAAACGTGAAATTCATTCACCTCACTAATAATGATAGCATACACAACATATATTGTACAGCCGTGGCCAAACGTTTTGAGAATGACACAAATATTAATTTTCACAAAGTTTGCTGCCTCAGTTTTTATGATGGCAATTTGTACGTACTGCAGAATGTTATGAGGAGTGGTCAGATGAATTGCAATTAATTGCAAAGTCCCTCTTTGCCATGAAAACACCTGTTGTGAAGGCGGCTTCAGGGTGCACAAGAAAGTCCAGCAAGCACCAGGACAGTTTCCTAAAGTTGATTCAGCTACAGGATCGGGGCACCACCAGTGCAAAGCTTGCTCAGGAATGGCAGCAGACAGGTGTGAGAACATCTGCATGCACAGTGAGGTGAAGACTTTTGGAGGATCGTCTGGTGTCAGGAAGGCCAGCAAAGAAGCCACTTCTGTACAAGAAAAACATCAGGGACAGACTGATATTCTGCAAAAGGTACAGGGATTACACTGCTGAGGACTGGGGTAAAGTCTGAGGCATCTGCAAAAAAGATTGTTCAGAGAAGAAAATGTGAGCGGTACCATCAGTCCTGTGTCATGCCAATAGTAAAGCATCCTGAGACCATTCATGTGTGGGGTTGCTTCTCAGCCAAGGGAGTGAGCTCAGTCACAATTTTGCCTAAGAGCACAGCCATGAATAAAGAATGGTACCAAAACATCCTCAGAGAACAACTTCTCCCAACTATCCAAGAACAATTTGGTGATGAACAATGTCTTTTCCAGCATGATGGAGCACCGTGCCATAAGGCAAAAGTGAGAACTAAGTGGCTTGGGGAACAAAACTTTGAACTTTTTGGTCCATAGCCAGGAAACTCTCAAGATGTTGATCTCATTGAGAACTTGTGGTCAGTCTTCAAGAGGTGGGTGGACAAACAAAAACCCACAAACTCTGACAAACTTCAAGCATTGATTATGCAAGAATGGGCTGCCATCAGTCAGGATTTGGCCCAGAAGTTGATTGACAGCATGTCAGGGCAAATTGCAGAGGTCTTGAAAAAGGGGCAGCACTGCAAATATTGACTCTTTGCATAAACTTAATGTAATTGTCAGTAAAAGCCTTTGAAACTTATGAAATGCTTGTAATTATACTTCAGGATACCATAGAAACATCTGAAAAAAAGATTTGAAAACAATGAAGCAGCAGACTTTCTGAAAACCAATACTTGTGTCATTCTCAAAACTTTTGGCCATGACTGTAAATAGAAAGAAATCTTGGAAGGGTTTGGAAAACTAGAGAACGTCTTCAGGAGCACATTACACAGAAAGAACGGTTTAGATATTTTGGCTCCTGAGCTGTTATTGGCTACAAAGAAGCATCCTTATGGATCTCTGCCAGCAGCTGTGCCCCACCCTTGAGAGCTCTACTACATGCCATCGCTGTTTCAGTGGAGATATAAGTTCTTTCCCTGCTTGGATTGCTTGCAACAGAGACAGCTGGCAGATGGGTCATGAGTATCTCTGCCTGCTCTCAGTCAAAACTTGCCTGCTGTCTTGGAGGATATCATTTATGGGTCAGTTTCCCTCTATGATGACAGAACTCAAGGTGAAATTAAGAAAGGATTTAAGCAGGGGATGGAATGCTCAAATGTGTTTGGTTCTATAATTTGCACCCATATGGCCATACAAGCATGTTCATCGATTTAACAAACTTATGTGAATAAGAAACATCAATATTCAATAAATGTGTGGGTCGTCTGCCTTTTCACTTGCCTTTTTAACAGTTTTAACAGCCAATAATGGATGATTTCTTGGCATCTTTATGGCTTTTTGCACTATATAAAAATATCTGAGGACGTTCCTGGGTGGAGGAGGGCATCTTTGTTCACATAAGTACAGATTTAAGATGGCTTGTTATTTATAAACAGGCCCATGAGTGGGAAGATATAGTTATAAATCATTTGTAGAAACTTAGGAAATAATCATACATACAGAATTAGGTAAATTTATAAATGTCTGGTCCTGTAAACGGTATAAGACAATACTTTTTGTAAATGGTTGGCAACAGCAGCAGCTTAATCATTGGTATCAATGATTAAGGGTGAAACAGGCCTAACAGATTTGATGGTTTGCATTTATTTTGGGTGTTAGTGTGCTGATACTAAAAGCTGACACAACTTTTTAGGTAATACTTAATTTTCAGGGTTTCTAAAATTTTGAAAATATCACCAGTGATAAAGTTGACACCTAATTCCGCAAATTATGTGTCAGAGCTGAATAATTTTAGAGATTCAGAGGTTATGAATAATATAACTGGATGCTCCAGTGTAATTTTGAATTGCACATAGAGTGCGTTGAAATGGCATATCTATTATGGAAGCTATTAATTACAGCATGATTACTCGTGCATACTCCACTATCCGTCCATTACTGAGCCCACTTAATCCAGTTCAAGGTTAGAGCAATCTGAACCTCATCGCTTCAGCATCGGGCACAGTGCCAGGACCAATATGGATCGGGTGCCAATCTGAGGAGTATAATATTACATGGTAATTGTTACACAGATTTTTCATTTTTTATTTTTTTCTGATCTAAATTTTATTTATCATGTACTAGCAAAATACCCGCGCTTCGCAGCAGAGAAGTAGTGTGTTAAAGAGGGAATGAAAAAAAAAGGAAACATTTTAAAAATAACATAACATGATTGTCAATGTAATTGTGTTGTCATTGTTATGAGTGTTGCTGTGTTTTATATATATAAAATACACACACACACATATAAACATATATATACATATACATATACACATATATATACATATCTACATATATATATATATATATATATATATACATATACACATCCACATATCAACATATATATATATACACATATATACACACACACACGCTTTATGGGTGATGATTGTTTTACTCTTTTTATCTTTATTTTATTTTATTGTAGAATCAACTCGTATCTGCGCACAGCAGGGCAGCCGTGGGCGGATGCGTATGGTGTATTCACTCCATGTTATCGTGCATTGCGCTGTCACTGGTATTTTGATAAAAGAATTTGAACAACATATAAGAAGCGTATAAATTATTAAACAGTAAAACATTAACATTTAAGAAGTAAAGTTACATTAAGTACTACTGCAGTGCCTTCGGGTATACCTCATTTTTTGTTTGCCCATTACATGCTTAAATGTATAAATTTTTTGGTGCACCTACCCGAGAACACGCGACATATAACCGAGCGTGGGAGAAGCATGGACTTTAAACACGCGTTGAGTTCATCTGCTGGTCTCCCTCGTGGAATAACTGGTAATGTTTGACTAAAATCTACAGCGAGTAAAATGACATTACCTCCTATTTTTTTTTTTACGATCTCTGAGATCTTGCTTTTTTCGGTTCAAGGCTTCATAAGCTCTTTTATGTTGTATGGTGTACTTATCCCAAACCATCATCTTTGAATGTTGCAAGACTTTCGCCTTGTATGTAGATCGGGGTAATTACATTCATTGCATTCCTAGTCTGAATCACAATCTGATTGTATGGGTGGTTACCTGGCACTGTAGGGTTGCCACCCGTCCTTTAAAATACGGAATCGTGCCGCGTTTGAGAATGAAATTGCGCGTCCCGTTTTGAATCAATACTGGACGTGATTTATCTTGTTTTTTTTTTATCATTTTTTTTTTAAAGCAGCGTCTCATGCAAATCATCCCACACGCATTTTATGAAGATGCCTCCTTTCCTACTTTGGATTGGGTAATACTTGATGTCATCGTTAGTTTGATTGGTGTTTTTAACTGTCCAGTGAGGAGGGCGTGTCTTTTAAGTACAGTCTGCAAAGTGTTGGCACTGAGATGTGGCGTCAGCGCCATAGTTGAAGCCCCTAACGTTGCGGTCAGCAAGTCGGCTAACATCCGCCATGTGCCGTCTTTCAGTTGCGAGAAGCAGATCATAGAATGGTTGAAACTGTTGCCCCTAACGTTGCGCCACGGCGTGTGGTTCGTTTATACCTCGTGTCTTCTCATTAAACTTTTATCTCGCGAATATGTTATTGCAATCCGCAGCGGGAGCGTTTCTATAAAGTTAATTGAAACTTACGTTTTACACCGTGCTTTGTTTCCCTTATGAACATGCTTGTATGCTTAACTCGCTCCGTTCTCAATTGTTTAATTAATTTTTTGCTCTTCGCTGTTTGCGGCTGTTCCTCCATTTCCCCCTACTTCGTTCTTTTATCTCGCGAATATGTTATTGCAATCCTTAACGGGAGCGTTTCAATAAACTGATTGGTTGAAACTGTTGCCCCTAACGTTGCGCCACGGCGTGTGGTTAGTTTATACCTCGTGTCTTCTCATTAAACTTTTATCTCGCGAATATGTTATTGCAATCCGCAGCGGGAGCGTTTCTATAAACTTAATTGAAACTTACGTTTTACACCGTGCTTTGTTTCCCTTATGAACATGCTTGTATGCTTAACTCGCTCCGTTCTCAATTGTTTAATTAATTTTTTGCTCTTCGCTGTTTGCGGCTGTTCCTCCATTTCCCCCTACTTCGTTCTTTTATCTCGCGAATATGTTATTGCAATCCTTAACGGGAGCGTTTCAATAAACTGATTGAAAATAGTTTTGCATTTACCTTTTTAGTAAAAGGCGAGCTTTTAAGCCTGAGAAATCACCCCGTAAATGCACACGTTTAATTGGACATGTGTTAATATGTATGCTTACACAGTATTAAAAGACAGTGAAAAATTAACGTCATTTACCTTCGTTCCCGCGTGTGACTCGTGCTGTAAATGTCTTCCTTGTTTTTAGTTCACGTGATTACGTAGGAGGCGTGATGACGCGATACGTGACTCCGCCTCCTCCATTACAGTGTATGGACAAAAAATATGTTCCAGTTATGACCATTACGCTTTGAATTTCGAAATGAAACCTGCCTAACTTTTGTAAGTAAGCTGTAAGGAATGAGCCTGCCAAATTTCAGCCTTCCACCTACACGGGAAGTTGGAGAATTAGTGATGAGTGAGTCAGTGAGTGAGTGAGTCAGTCAGTGAGGGCTTTGCCTTTTATTATTATAGATTTGTTCAGGGCGGCATGGTGGTGCAGTGGGTAGCGCTGCTGCCTCGCAGTTGGGAGACCTGGGGACCTGGGTTCGCTTCCCGGGTCCTCCCTGCGTGGAGTTTGCATGTTCTCCCCGTGTTTGCGTGGGTTTCCTCCGGGCGCTCCGGTTTCCTCCCACAGTCCAAAGACATGCAGGTTAGGTGGATTGGCGATTCTAAATTGGCCCTTGTGTGTGCTTTGTGTGTGTATCCTGTGGTGGGTTGGCACCCTGCCCGGGATTGTGGCCTGTGTTGGCTGGGATTGGCTCCGGCAGACCCCCGTGACCCTGTGTTCAGATTCAGCGGGTTAGAAAATGGATGGATGTATTTGTTCAAATTTTATACATTTTTGCCTGTTTTTATTATATGAATAGTGAGTTGGTGTAGCCATTATTTGTAGTTTTTTGGTAGACAAAGGCTGAGTTTCAGTGCGTACAACAACAACAACAACAATATTTATTTATATTGCACATTTTCATACAAATGATGTAGCTCAAAGTGCTTTACAGGATGAAGAAAGAAGAAAAAAAAGACAAAATATAAGAATAAAATTAGGCAATACTAATTAACATAAATTAAAAGTAAGGTCTGATGGCCAGGGAAGACAGAAAAAACAAGCAAAAAAAAAAAAAAACTCCAGACGGCTGCAGAAAAAAAACTAAATCTGCAGGGGTTCAGAGGCCACAAGACCACCCAGCCCGCTCTAGGCATTCTAAGTAATAATAATCTAAATCAGCCCTCATGGTTTTCAGGCTTCATATAGAAGAATTACACGATAATGATCATGTGGACCTCTGTAGGGACTGCACAGTGCTTTGATCGGATGGTGGTGGCGCAGATATTAAGTAGGGGTTAGTACGGATTTCGGAGCCACCATGAATGATAATGATAATGAAATGCTGTGGCAGGCGGCTGGGGTCCAGCCCTGGACAGTGCAATACCTACCCCCGGGACACTAGATGACCGCCCCCCTGGGTTGGAAAAGTGCCTCGATTTCCCGCAGGGCTCCATGGGAATTAGAGTTGGGTGCAGCTCTGTTGGGTCCCACAGACACCACCAGGGGGTGTTGTAAATGGAACCCCTGAGCCCATATAGGCAGTGTATTCGTCACACCCGGAAGTGCAGCCAGAACTCGGGGATCAAGCACCTGGAGCACTTCCGGGTGGACTATAAAAGGAGCCAGCGACCACCACTCAGTGGCCAGAGTCGGGTGGAGGAGGACAAGGTTGCCTGGGAGGAGTGGTGCTGCCAGAAGAGAGGAGTGTGGTGTGCTTACTTTGTGTGTTTGTACACTGGGGACTGTGTTGTGCCTGTGGGGTTTACGGGGAAGACGTACCCCATAGGTGATCAAAAATAAAAAGTTTATTTATTTTATACGTGCCTCCCATGTCCAATCTGCGTTGGGTCGGGTGCCATATAGTGCTTTGTTATAATGCATATACAGAATATCAGGATTAAACTAAAATGAAGCTATGAGAAAGCCATGCTAAAATAATGAGTTTTTAGCAGTTTTTTAAAATGCCCCACTGTTTTTTCTATTGGTAATCTATTCCAGATTTTTGGTGCATAACAGCAGAAGGCTGCCTCACCACTTCTTTTAATTTTACCTCTTGGAATTATAAGCAGACACTCATTTGAAGATCTAAGGTTACGATTTGGAGTGTAAGGTGAAAGGCATTCTGAGATATAGGATGGAGTGAGATTATTTAAAGCTTTGCAAACCAAGAAGCAGTATTTTAAAGTCAATTCTAAATGGCACAAGTAACCAATGTACTGACATCAAAACTGGAGAGATGTGCTTGGATTTTCTTTTACTAGTTAAGATTATAGCAACTGCATTCTGCACTAGTTGCAATCAATTGATGTCTTTTTTGGGTAGTCCAGAGAGGAGAGCGTTACAGTAATCTAGCCGACTGAAAACAAAAGTGTGAACTAATTTCTCAGCATCTTGCAAAGTTATAAGAAATCTAACTTTTGCTATATTTCTTAAGTGAAAAAATGCTGTCCTAGTAATCTGATTAATATGTAATTTAAAATTCAGGTAAGAGTCAATAATTACCCCTAAATTCTTTACCTCCTTCTGGGCTTTTAATCCTAATGGATCAATTTTATTTATCATATCCATTTTTGTCAGTCACTATAATTTCTGTTTTCTCCTTATTTAGTTTGAGAAAATTACTACTCATACATTCAGAAACACAAGTGAGACATTGCATCAGTGAACCAAGAGAGTTAGGGTCATCAGGCACTATTGATAAATACAGTTGTGTGTCATCAGCATAGCTGTGGTAGCTCACATTATGCCTTGAGATAATCTAACCTAATGGAAGAATGTAAATTGAAAAGAGCAGTGGACCCAAGATAGATCCTTTTGGAACACCATATAGAATATCATGTGTCTTTAATGCATAATTACCCCAACTAACAAAGAATTTTCTACCTGTAAAGTAAGACTCAAACCAATTTAAGGCACTGCCAGAGAGGCCCAGCCATTGGCTAAGGCGTTTTCTAAGAATACTGTGATCAATGGTTTCAAATGCGGAATTCAGATCGACAAGGATGAGAACAGATACACGACCTCTGTCTGCATTTACCCACAAGTCATTCACTACTTTAACAAGTGCAGTTTCTGTACTGTGATTTGTTCTGAAACCCGACTGAAACTTATCAAGAATTGCATGTTTATTGAGGTTGTCATTTAGCTGCATAATGACTGCCTTTTGTAGGATTTTACTTAAGAAAGGCAAGTTAGAAACAGGTCTAAAATTTTCAGAAGTAGAGGAGTCGAGATTATTTTTCTTGAGCAGGGGTTTAACTACAGCATTCTTAAGACACTCTGGGAAGACCCCTGTATCTAATGATGAGTTTACTATGTCAAGAATTCTATCAATTAGCACGCTGGATACTTATTTGAAAAAACTTGTTGGTATTGTGTCAAGGACGCAGTTGGAGGGTCTCAGTTGAGAAATTATTTTATATAAATCAGTTAAATCTATCCTGATAAAAGAATTGAATTTGTTTAAAATGGAGTACCGGGGTTTAAGAGTATCAGTATTGGAGAGATGTACTATATTATTTGTAATATCATTCATTTTGTGATTAAAAAATGACAGCAAAAGCCTCACAAGTTTCACTGGAAGTGTTTTGGAGGCATTCCATTGAGTGACCTGGGTTTAGCAGACGATCAATTATAGAGAATAAGACTCTGGGATTAGGGTTGGATAATGGATGGACGGATGGATGGATTACTAGCATTATTATTTATAATTCTAGAGAAACAACACCACCAAGACGGACTATGTTGTTGTATTCTGTTATTTTAGCCTTCAATATCTCATAGTGGATAATTCGTTTAGTTTTTCTCCATTTACACTCAGCTATCTGGCATGTCCTCCTTAGATCAGACACTCTTTGAGTCTTCCATGGTGTAACAGTGCGGGAGGATTTTTTAACTGTCTTTTCAGGAGCAACTATGTTAGTGGTAGCTCTCATTTTATTATTAAAATTTTCCACCTTACTATTTACATTATCCTCACTATTGTAAGCACTACATACGGACTGGTTGCTTACAATGTTTGTAAACTTTGAGGCTGCAGATGAATCAAAGAAGCGTTTTTTAACAATATGCTTCTTGTTAATTTTTTCTATCATTGTTTCTATATTAAATAAGTAAGAGAAATGGTCTGATAAACTAGTATCAATGATCTGCTTCACATTAACTTTTAGTCCTTTAGTAATTACTAAGTCCAACATATGCCCTGCTTTGTGTGTTGGCTCACTAATGTGCTGGCTCAAATCAAAAGAGTCCAGGAGGTTCATGAATTCTTTTACTTTCGGTTCACACTAATCATCGTTATGAACATTAAAGTTGCCAAATTTTTAGCAATGCGTCATATTTCGCAATTATAGCTGACACTAAGTCTGAGAATTCCTCAAAGAAATACGCATTGTATTTAGGAGGTAGCGCGTAGTATGGGTTATTCCTTAAGACAGTCAACTGTGCATATTTATTGTCCATCTTCAAATTTTTCAAGGCAGTATTTTGTAAATGTGCTTTGTCTTATTATAGGAGGAGTATGATATGATATTCTTGTTGTTTTGCACTTACTTTTTCATAATTACCTTCAGACAATGGGGATATACGGTACATTGGCTAGCAAAATGAGAATTTTGGTCAATTATTTCTGTGGACGAAAAAGGCACACTGAAAGCAGGCAGATAATATTTCTTCAGGTCTCTGTATTATTCATTCGGAGTCACAGTAAGTAGAGATTCAAAGAGCATTACTTATTGCCGCAAAACTCAATTTGAACCCTGATCAAAAGCCAGGAGGAGTTTTTTATACTTCAGCATCTCATGATTAATAAGACAGAAAAACATCCTTATCATCTAAGTAGAGTTACACAATATGTCTGTTGAGCTAAGCATTATCTGTGTTCTCAAAGCTGAGCACAGGAGAGACGCCTTTGCATAAACTACATGTACTTTTCTGCAGCCTTGTGACCTTGTCCCTGAAACATTCACTCTTAGAAAGGGAAAACAAGAAACAGCTTAGATTTTATTCATGTGGACACTATTTCTCCTGAACCCTGGAATAACATATTTTTGTTAGTTCATAAGCCAAAGCGTCTCTCACTGGCAAGTTATAAATTAGTTGTTATAAAATTCTAATTTACTAAACACACAAAATACATGGTGCTGAGGAAAACATTCTTCTTCTACATTTCCCATTAGTTTCACCTTCATGGACTGTTTCAGTGATTTCTTGCCATTTTGTGAAGCATTACGTCTGTTATATAAAGATATTTGAGGTTAGCAATGCTGGTGTTTTTATTAATTCTCAATACAGCAGTTCAGGATTTCAAGACTAGTAAGGGCAGAATTTCCCTTAATGGCAATTCAGTTCTTCAGTGTCACAGACCCCTTTCAGATGAGACAAACAAAATCCACACTCCACAAAACAGAAACAGGAATGGAACCAAGAAGGTACCATGGCAGGTGAAAGCTACTCTTTGTTGATTCAGTGTCCAGAAGATGAATTTGGCTTTCAACTCTGTGTTCCCACAGGCATATGAGCTACATTTATATTCAAGGATTCCACAAAATAAGTTTAGACAGAATTGGTGAATTCCTACTTCCTAACAAAGGTCTCTACCCAGACATACAGGACCAAACTGGTATTACCTCTCAATGGTCAAAGTCTTACTTGCTGGACAAAGGCATCTCACCAGAAGCCAGCATGCAGTGCTCTCTTCCATCACTTCTTACCAGCAATGTGCTCCTGGATCCTAAACATGTTTAAAGGAACAACACCCCCCAAATCCAAGTCCATGTATATACTATCCATTTGTGTGTACCTTACTGCCAAGGCCAGCACCATCATAGCTATTGCCATAAATGACTATTCTGATCAGTGTTGTTTTATTTCTTTCCACCGTGCTTTCTGTGAACCTTTCAAAACCACATAAACATCCAAACTGGCAATTACAGTGATCGACAGAGTGCAACAGTTCCCTTACCTTGGCAGCATACTATCTTGTGAAGATGGGGGCACTGAAGCACATGCCAACTGCAGAATCGGCAAAGCATCAGCAGTGTTTCAAAAGATGCACTCCATCTGGTCAACACAAACAATTACCATGCAGACGAAAATTGGGCTTTTCAACACCATTTTCATTCCAATTGCAATTTATGCCACCGAGACATGAAGAATCATGGCAAAGGTAGTAAGAAAATTTCACTTTTTGCAACAGCACTGCTTAAGAAGAAGCCCGGGCATCATGTATTGTGATCATATCACAAATGAAAAAATCCTGCAATGAAGTGGCATAAAAAGATTGGAGGATGTCGTAATGGAACATCACTTACGATTAGCAGGACATATTTGTCACCTACCTGACCATTGACATCCCAAGACAGCAATGACGTGGACACCACCAAAGGGGAAGAGAAAACAGGGAAGACCAGTAAAGACATGGCGCAGAACATTCCAAGAAGACCTGAAACGTATCAACATCAAGTGACAAGATATGGATACAGTTGCAGAAATGAAGAAAGTTTATTGCCCAATGTGCTTAACAGCACAGGAGGAACTAAGTAAGTCTAAGTCTAAGACTGTGCTTTGACTTCTTTCTAAAACAGACAGCAACCTTGTCACTCATGTGTGCCACCTGTGTCCTTGGGTTAGTACCAATGTACATCCATGAACCTTCACGGCTTTTATGGCATTTACCACAGGCCATCCCTCTGTGTTTTGTCCAGAAGAAGTGCAATACAAAACTGACTTTGAAGTATCAAGCCCCTGTATCAGACAGGGGCATATGGACCCTAGAGCTGTGCTCTTTTAGAATTGCAGTTCATTTCTGAACCTGCACATGTGCCTTCCCAGTAACCATGATATTAAAACAAGACAAAAAGAGACAAAAGAAAGTATTCTTTTACTTTCTTTAACTTGCAGCTTTCACTCCTATTATATTATATTATATTATATTATATTATATTATATTATATTATATTATATTATATTATATTATATTATATTATATTATATTATATTATATTATATAGAATGTGGCAGGCGGCTGGCGTCCATGCCCAGCCGGGACGCCCCTGCACACTATATTCAGGGGGAGCAGCCCTGGACACTGCAATACCTCCCCCTGGATGCTAGATGGCCTCCTCTTTGGGGTGGAGCAGTGCCTCGGTTTCCCACAGGGCTCCCTGGGAATTGGAGTTGGGTGCAGCCCTGTTGGGTCCCGCAGGCACTGCCAGGGGGTGCTGTGTTTGGGACTTCTGAGCCCATGTGGGCAGCATATGCATCACACCTGGAAGTGCAGCTGGAACTCAGTGATCAAACACCTGGAGCACTTCCGAGTGAACTATAAAAGGAACCAGCGACCACCACTCAGCGGCCAGAGTCGGGTGGAGGAGGACAAAGTTGCCTGGGAGGAGTGGTGGTGCCAGAGAGGAAAGAGAAGTGCTTTGTTACTTGTGTGCTTGGGACTGTGTTGTGTCTGTGGGTACAGGGAAGGCATAGCCCACAGAAAAAGAAAAAGAAAAGTCTGTTTATTTTACACGTGCCTCCCATGTCCAATCTGTGTCGGGTTGAGTGCTATACAGCGTCCATTCTTACAAGAGATATAACATAAAAAAATCTTGAGACGAGACTATTGCCAAGAGATTTTTTCAAGTTCTGCCCCCCTCTCAACCATTTTCAACCACGCACATGGTACTCTGACCTCTCATTCGTGTGAATGCTTTTGTCAGACACAGTTCCTGTGCTCTCAGCTCTTATAAATTTTTACATTTTCCTCACTTTATGTTCCCAATAAAAGACTTATTATGTCCAAATCTTATTGAAGAATTTCATCCCGAAGGGTTATCAACAGAAGAAATGAGTACACGGGCAATCCTAGCACTGAGAAATGATGAAGTCAAACGAATTAATTCGAAAATAGTTACACGGAAATGACATGTAAAATTTTAACAGGCAACAAGAACAGTAATGTAGTACATCTTCCGTGGATAACAGACTCCAAAGGAGATCTTGATATGCCATTCGTATTAAATCGTTTAGTTTTCCATTAGAGTAGCTTTTGCTATGACAATTAACAAATCAGAGGGACAAACAATCAAAAAAGTCGGTTTATTTATTAGAGAGAAAGAAACGATATTCACTCATGGGCAGTTATATGTTACATTGTCACAATGTAAGTCCAAACATGGAATCAAAATTCAATGCGATATTTACACAAAGTTCATTCACAAAGCCCCCTAGCTATGTTATAATATAATAAATACAGTACATATGAACATACAGCCAAAGACAAGCCATTGTCTTACAGTTCTCTGAGGTCTTTGGAGGCATTTCTCTTGGCACTGAGACAACATCACATCTGTGCCATTGGGCCTCTCTCAGTTTGACAGGCTTTTATACCCACACTTTCCATTGACCAATAGTACACCTGGATTAGTACCAATTTAGCCCATTCAGTGAGCTTTTTGCAGGTTGAACTGATGTGCTATGGATTAGCTTCTGCAATTGTGTCATCTCCTTTTCTACACCTGTTACAGTCTATATATAATGTATATAGTATATAATATATATATACAGTATATATATATAATACAGTCAACATATGACTCAGGTGCCGCTGTGAGTGGCAGCTATTCCAGCAGCTTTGTGTATAACTTTGTGAATTTCCCCTTGGGATAAATAAAGTATCTATCTATCTATCTATCTATCTATCTATCTATCTATCTATCTATCTATCTATCTATCTATCTATCTATCTATCTATCTGTCTGTCTGTCTGTCTGTCTGTCTGTCTGTCTGTCTGTCTGTCTGTCTGTCTATCTATCTATCTATCTATCTATCTATCTATCTATCTATCTATCATTTGTCACAGCTGCCTAAAAAGATTTTTCTGCTTTCTTTCATTAGAAAATGTATGTTTGCTAAAAATAAGTATTTTAAACAACATGGTCAGACATCATGGTATTGCAGAGTTATTTTTTAATTCGTTCTAAAGGTCTTTTCAAGTAAAGAGCTATGATTTTAACCTACGTAGGTTTAGACAGTACGCATTGAACTGCTGGATTTTAACTTTAAATTTTAATGTCACTGAGCCAGACTGCACGCTCATCTGTGACTTGACCTGCGAAGGCCACAGGAATCCCCTAACCCATCAGCAGGTCCATGAACTTTGGATAATAATGAAGACCCGTCATTCAGTTCTTCTTTATTGCCTAAGAACAGAACACAAAACTGGGGTCCATCCTTATTGAATGTTATTGTATTTGCTCACCTTCTGTCCATTTAGATATGGGATTTTGACATATTCTGCCTGACAAGCTTTTCACAAGTGTGGAGACCAGAATCTCTGCATTGGACTCTGCCCTTGTCCCTTGAGTAGGTTACCATATGACAAAATGACACAGTGGGAACCCAGTGAAAACACAGTCATCACCAAATTATAAACTGGGACCTTAAATGCTCAGGTCTATCTCTAGCACCGTGTGATCACTTTTGTTGTTTTATATGTTAGCTTTGTTTATCTAGGCAAGTCTTTCAGCATTCTAGGGAGTTTCACACATTGGGCTCTTCAGAAAATTCCACCACTACTTGAACTGGAAAGTCCTCAAAATCCTCACAGCTGGCTGACTCCATGTCCAAAAAGAGTAAACCATTTCACACTACATTCAGTAATGAAAGCAAACAAATGAATTTCATTGTTAAAAATGGCCAGGTGGAAAACAGACTGTTGGAATTGCGGCTTAGCATCTTAAGTAATACGTTTCTGCAAATGTCCACTTGGTGGCACTGTGGGCTGCAACATTACAGAGTAAATAAAGACATTTTGGCCACTTAACAATATTCTGAAACCCACTTTCTATTTATAAACCCACTTAAAGCAGTTCAGGATTGAGGGGTGCCAGAGCCCTACCACACCAGTCCATCACAAAGCCCTTCCATGCACTCAAAAGTACTCAGACTCACACAGGTCTAATTCCCTTAACCGACATGCATGTTTTTGGAATGTTGAATTAAAACTGAAGTAACAGAAAAACTTCTGTAGACACAGGGAGAACATGCAAACTCCACACAGGCAGCAAGCAGGCTCAGGATTCACGCCCAGGATACTGGATCTGGACCAATGTGCCACCCTTGGCTTCAGAACAAGGTCTAAATTAGGCCAGCATTTACTTGTACAGGATCTCCCACAGTGCAGTACACGTCCCAGCTGTTTCCTCCTTTGGCACACTGATATGTCTTGCCATCATAGTAACCTTTCCCTCTGTCGCAGATTGAGGTCCTTATCGTCCTCTTGAACCCTCTAACTTGACTCCAGACACCAGGTAAAAGTCCAAATATTACTTTTATTCGAACTATAACGTGCACAAAGCACCCTCCACTCCACAATACTCATAAATCAATAAACAATACTCTAATCAATCCTCCACACTCCCAGACACTTTGCCACCCTTCCTCCCAGCTCAGCTCAGTGTACTGGTTTCCCAGAGTCCTTTATATAGTCTATGACCCGGAAGTGTTTCTCCCTTCTGTCCATGTGATCATGAACACTTCCAGGTCGGATAAAAAGCTCCTTTCTTCAACCCGGAAGCACGTCGTTTCCTCTTGTCATGTGATCATGACGTACCTCCGGGTTATAGGGCAAGTAAGAGTCCGGCAGCCTCCCCACAGCGACTCCTGGTGGTCCCCATGGTATCCAGCAGGGCTGTGCATATAAACTACAAAGTCCATGAGGCCCTGCTGGAAGTTGAGGAACGTCCACGCTGTTTTTGAGAGCTCCACCTGGCGGCCTGGGGGTGAGGGCCGGAATATTTAGCCGGCCACACACCACACCTCATACCTATGAACACTTTGAAACCACTTCAGTTTCAGTGGCACCTCCTGACTCACCAGTATGAGAAAACACCCACATAGGACATATTGTACAATTCGGTTTGATGTCTGGTTATGCAAGACTTCAAGCTTTTTGGGGACCTCCTCTATTGTTGTCCCTCTATAGCTATTTTTGGAACATATTTTGTGCAGGAAATGACACCCTTATGATAAAGAGTAAATTAATACGTCTTCATCAAAAATGGGATTGGGATATTGGGATATTTGGGGTCAAAGTTACCCCATTTCACAAAATTTCAAAAAAAAAGAAAAAAAGAGGGTTGGTAGCATAGCTTTGTAGAATGTCATTTTATGATATTTGGAGGTTGCTGACCACAAATATTAAAATCATATTTTAATATTTGATTCTTTACTGGTGGTCCTAGCCCTCTAAGAGACACTCTCAGAAGGTTAAAAATGACACATTTTAAGCATGAGGGGTATCATTTTAGACTGTTTCAAGGTCACTAAATACGAATATGATGTTATTTTTGATTTTTCTAATTCAATTGAGAATATTTAAAACACATATTTTAACAATTCAATAGTTGATGCAACTATTTTTGTTTATTAGGTACTTCTACCTCATGAAGTAAATACTGTAGTTACATTTCCAACAAACAACTCAAATTAGGGTGGCTAACACTAATTCAGACTTTTGTAACCTCTCTAAATTTGACTTTGAAATGGGCAGTGTGATGTACGTCTGAACTAAGTCTAACTAATGCACAAAACCAAAAAAATCCAATCGAAGCAACACTCAGAAATCCACAGGACTAGAGATTTGGCCCAATGGACACACAAGAGTAGTTACAACGAGTTATTTAATGGAGCTGCCTAAAGGTTAATGACAGAAAGCATTGCTGCACCCCCTGCAACCTCTTATTTGTAAGAGAAGGACTCATTTTCTGTTGCAAAACTGCAGCATCACAACAAGTCTTACAAAATGTTTATTTCTTTATAGGTAATTACTGGAACATATCAACCACAACATTGAGCAAGAAAGGAAGGATATCTGCAAATTCATTCCTCCTGTTTAGGACTTTTTGGTGACAAATGAAAAAGTCAGTTTGGTGATGTGCTGAAGCTGTTCATTATCACCGGTTATCTAGCAGTACACCGGACAAAGTGTGGAATCACCTTCTGAAAGAGGGAAGGGCTGCGCTGGAGATGCTGCAAGCTGGTAAATGCTGGATGTTACTTGAAATTGCTGAAAAAGAAAAGACGCTGACTGCACATGGTTAGGACTAAATAACAACTGCAAATTCCTCAATATGTCAGCAAGCAGAACATTTATGTGTATATTTAGAGTTCATTGAGTAAGCACTCACTTTACACAAGAAAGAGAACAGTTGTTTGTAAAAAGGATGTTTGCACAAATGACATCCTGTGGTGTGGAATACGGGGAACTTCATGAGAAGCTCTTAGTTCACTTCCTTATGAACACACTAATTATCTGAAAAAGAAGAAACTAGTTTTTCTTTAACAAGGATGAATACACTGCAAAGATCAGATGAACAGACCTGCTTTCTCATAGTGTTTATTGTTAAAAGTAATCCGTGTTACTTTAGATGTGCAGCATGAAAACACAGTTTACAGCTGGAGCAATGCAGCGCTGTTGGGGTGAAGTGGGTACAGAAAATGAATGGCTAAAACATATAAAATTAAATCAGCCTTTATTTTTATAGCATCTTTTTATAGTAAACATCCCATGAGCATCTACAGTGGGCTGGCACCCTGCCCAGGGTTTGTTTCCTGCCTTGTGCCCTGTGTTGGCTGGGTTTGGCTCCAGCAGACCCCTGTGACCCTGTAGTTAGGATGTAGGTTGGATAATGGATGGATGGATATTATATTATATTATATTATATTATATTATATTATATTATATTATATTATATTATATTATATTATATTACAGGCTAATTGACAACTGCTGGTTGACCCTGTGCAGTTGAGTATGTGAGTGGGCTCTTAACAGGGTGGGCTCCTACTTTCTGTCCAATACTGATGGGTTAGGCTCCCACCCCCTGTGATCTCGAATTGAATTCAGCAGGATTATACTTGAGCAATCTTGATGCAGAATGGGCATGCAAGCTCCATACAGACAACCAATATAAACCATTTAAACTGTGGAGCCTGGATTAGTCAGGCAGTGCTCACCAGTGTAGCACCAGGCCACCCTGTAGTACGTTATATTATATTATTAGTCATTAAGGCCTGCTCTTGGCAAGAAATTTAGTTTTCTTGAAGAATAGATAACTCAGTTATCAAAATAGCATACATACCCCGTATAAGAATAGAAAAATTTACAAAACAAACAAATAAGTAATGGCATGCATATGAAGTGATGTGTTAATTTTAAACTCCCAGCATGATCAAGTCAGACATGGATTGAGATGGCAAAAATATTTATAATTTTAGTGTTGATAATTTATTGCGTTTAAATAACATAATATAGAAAATGACAATAAACACAAATAAGATAAAAGAAAACAAAGTATTCATTATTCTTTCAGGCAATAAAATAAACATGTATCTCAGTAACTGTATAAGAAACTAACAATTTTGGACATGACATTAATCATTAAGAGTAAATGTTAGGTTTCAGTATTGTGTAAAGGTTTAGAAAATTATAATAGTTCTTTAAAAAATAATATTCTGATGAACTGCACCAAGTTCAAAGCCCAGTTTTTCCTAGAAGATATCAACAACAGGCAGTTTTATTTACTTGAACATTTTAATAGAATCTTATTTAATTCCTAAAATTCCTCCCTTTAAGCCTCACCAAGATGTGACAGTATCTTTGTAATCCGAAGTTCTCAGGTGTGTGACTGGCCGATAGCAACAGAATTCCTGTAGAGTGTCTAGATTGCCACATATATGAAGTATATTGTAAATAAAATCAAAATAAAAGGATACGGACAGCACTCGTACCAAAATGCCACTGACTTTCAGCTGGACTTGCTACCATCTACACTATCCAGCGAGCGCCGAAGACTAGCACTCAGACAGCCATTTCCAATTATTAAATGCAAAATAACAACATGCTTTTTGCTGGTTTTCTTCACCATTAAAGGAAGTTTTTGGAGAGGTTGGATTTTTCTGGGCCCCATTGCCTTGAGATTAACGCTATACTGCCACAGAGATGACGAGGCAGGTTTTTAATAAGAAAGGCTCAGGAGATGATATGTAGTTTAAAGTCTAGCAGAGTTTATAAAAGACCAAAACCAAAGTTAAAAGAAAAAAATGCTTTAAGTCATATACAAAAAGTCTTAACAAAATGATCATGTCATTTTTAAGGATTTTATTCACAAACTTGGATAAATGAGAAGACCTTGTGTTGACCTTTATTCCCACTGACCTCTAATGTTATGCAGTATGCACTTCCTGGTATTTGGGTATAGCAACATTGTAGTTACAGAAACGAAATGCCAGTACCGATAAGAAAAAACAAATGGCAAATATCTTTATAAAGGTATTAATCAACACCCATTAACCAAATAAGATTGTACTCAAGTCCTAGCCAGCAAATGGAAAAACAACGCGGAAAAAGTATGAAATAAAGCTGTAAAAAATGTAAAACAAAACCAATTCATAACAGACCTATTAATAGAAAACATTTTTCCTTAGGCTGTCTGCAAATAGCTAAGAATTTGTCAGTCAGTCAGTGGAACAATCAGGGATACGTAGCTTTGTATTATATTATATTATACTAACTGTGTAAGAGCCCGGGCTCCTAAAAACTATTGAAATCGGCAGTAAAAGAATTGAAATGTAGAGTTGGTGGTTTCGTTTTGCAGACGTACTCACTCCCCTTGTCTATCAACAGCTAGGCGAGTTTGTCTTTCCTTCATGGTTCCACTTTGGCGATGGAGTCGCTTTCTTTCAGCTTCATGCTGTAGCCTCGTACTTCTTTCTTCTTCCGAATCGTTAACTTGGGGCCGCCTTGCCGGCTCTTTTGAGCTTCATGCTGTAGCCTTGCACTTCCGAGCTGGACAGACAGACACACAAACAATTCCATGCGTAGATATTTATATATTATATGATATGATATTATATTGATGTTGTCTCTATGACAAGAGAAATGCCTCCAAAGACCCCACAGAACTGTAAGACAAGTGTATTGCTTCAATGGCTTGTCTTTGGCTGTATTTTCATATATATTATATTCTATTATAACAAAACATTTTCAAACATGTTAAATGAATTTCAGGGTCATGAGGGATCAGAGTCTCTCTTGGCAGCACTGGGTACCAGTTCATTGTTGGGTTTATTAATACAAAATAACTTTGCATTCACATAGGGATTTTTTAATTGAATATTTGCACCTCAAAGATATACATGTTATTTTATACATAACGTAATTTTAATTAAGCTTCTTCTTAGCTCGTCTTTTCCATAATTCGACACTGGATTGATATGCTTGACCAGCCTTCTCTATACAGCTCGGTTCTGAACCTCATCCCCAGTCAGACCGTTTTCTTCTTTCACTTTATCCACACACCTCCACTTTGGTCTTCCTCTCTTCCTCTTCCCATGTCCTTCCATTTCCATCACTGTTTTGCTCACATATTGACTGTCTGTCCTCATCACATGTCCACTTCAACCTATTTTCCTGTACTTTCTTAGATATCTCTCCCATATTTGTTGTACCTCCGATTGTCTCATTTCTTATTCTGTCATTTTTGTAACTCCACACCCTTACCTTTATCTTTTGCTTTAATTCTTCAATCACACAATACTCCTGATACCTTCTTCCAGTTGTTCCATCCACACTACACTCTGTGGGTTATCTCTGCATCTAACTCTCCACCTTGAGCTTCCACTGATCCAAGATGTTTACATTTATTCTTTAATTTATTCTTTTCGATAGCTCTTCCTGCATGATAACTTCTGAATCTTGATTATCATTAAAGTAAATTTTAAAAGTCTAAATTTACAGAAAGTGTAGAAAAAGTCTTAATTTACTAAATACATGTTAATTAATTATATAATGTATTATGTATTAGGGGGCAGCACGGTGGCGCAGTGGGTAGCACTGCTGCCTCGCAGTTGGGAGAACTGGGGACCTGGGTTCGCTTCCCAGGTCCTCCCTGCGTGGAGTTTGCATGTTCTCCCCGTGTCTGCGTGGGTTTCCTCCGGGCGCTCCGGTTTCCTCCCACAGTCCAAAGACATGCAGGTTAGGTGGATTGGCGATTCTAAATTGGCCCTAGTGTGTGCTTGGTGTGTGGGTGTGTTTGTGTGTGTCCTGCGATGGGTTGGCACCCTGCCCAGGATTGGCTCCTGCCTTGTGCCCTGTGTTGGCTGGGATTGGCTCCAGCAGACCCCCGTGACCCTGTGTTCGGATTCAGCGGGTTGGATAATGGATGGATGGATGGATTATGTATTAGGAATAGTCATTTTACAATAGTGATTAATGGCAAAAATACATCTTAAGAAAAACTTCTGATGACTGTGCATATTCAGTATGAAATCATTAGTCTATTACGTACATGAAGTAGTGGGATATTGGCTACTGGAGTCTATCCTGGTTGCATCAACTTAAAGGCAGGAACCCACCCTAAAAGGAGTGGCAGTTCATTGTAGGTTACACTCTTGCACACACACCCGAACACACACTCAGTGACACCGAGTGAATTATGAGTGCTCAGCAAACATAACCTGCACATCCATGAGAAAACCCACTTGGGCAAGAAAACTCCATCCATTTAGACAGTAGAGCTCCACAAAAATACAGAAGGCTAAGAATCCCTAACCTGTATCTTGCCTGAGAATAACTGAAGTGGTCTGGAAAAGGATGTGACCCTTACTAAATTCAGCAAAGACTGGGAGGTGAAAAAATGGCTATTTAGTGTTCTGAACCCTTGATGATGCTAAGGCTAAACTTTAGTTTAAAGGCCTGTTACTCTGCATCCCACTAGATAACAAAATCACAAAATCCATTTATGTCCCACAAGTTCATAATGATGCTCCATTTATGAAATAAACAGTCCCTGTCAGTCATACAATAAACTTCATCTATCAATTGAAAAGTATATTTCAGTGAACATGGCTTCCATTTTTTTCCACACAATAGGCACTAAAGAAGGTGGAGAAGTCAGATGAAATAAAAGTTATCTTTCTTAAAAGGAAATCAGGAATAACTCACTTTTCTAAAAAAAGATATTTTATTACAACACCTTAGTCTTCCTTTTACCATTGTTTGGTGTCCTTTATTGTTGTAGTTAAAGATAGGGTGACACAGGTAGGAATTAATTCATAGAAGGAAACAAATAAAACACTGACAATGCAGGAATTCCTACAGCTTCCGTCATTTTAATTGTGAAGGCCTTTATTCAAGTTGCACCCTCACAATCCTGTTTGATTACTCAGCATAGCACAACAAAGTCCAATTTTGAGAAGGGGTTCCCAAATAATTGCTTAACATTTCCTTAAAGTTAAATACGTATCCAGTTCCAAGTATTAGATTGATAGGTAAGATGAAAAAGGTGCAGCTTTATGGTTAGTCATTAATACTACTTGACTCTTCATCTAACAGTAAAATGGGAAATAAACCCTTTCCCAAAGTAACTCTGCTTTAACAGACATTTATTTTGCATTATGTTTATATTGCAGAATAATTTATATTTATGCTTTCAAAGTAAAATAAATGAAGAGTTCATAAGAAACCTACGATGCACAATACATTTCACAAACTCTTTTGGGTCGCTGTACTCTCCTGCCTGCTCACTCTTGGTCTTCATTAATATTTTGGCACACACAGTTAAGCCCCTTTTAAACCAGCAGAGCCGCACTCGAGCCCTTGGTACTCAGCAGTGCAGTGCATGATGTGAGAAGACAAATTCACATTCATAAGATTAACAGACAGAGGTCCAGGAAATGTGATTAAGAAGGAAATAAGATCAGCAAGTCTAGACAGTAAGAAACACCAACAAAAATGAGCAGGGGAGGAACGAATAAAAAATACAGACATTGGCATCAAAAGCTGAATAAATTCAGCTCATGAAAAGTGAAAATACCAGCAATGGAAAAGATTGATTGTTGTATTATACACTTAGAATTGATATTCAGAAGTGCTCAAGTACTTGCCAATCTATCTAAATATATAATTAAATAAAATGAATACATTAATATTGACAAAGGGTTTTGCTCTAAGAATTAATAAAATGTCATTCTTTGTTAACAGTTAACTCAATTATAACTACAACTTCCCTGTAGAACATGCAGAGTTAGAAAGGAGACATTTCTCATTTTTTGAGACTAAAGGCAGTATAAGATTAAAAATGTTTTGATTGGGGTTTTGTTGGTAATTTTTAATATGCAAACTGATTGCAGATTTTTTCATTGAATTGTTGCATTGCTCAGATGAAGACCTTCACCATGGAATGCGTTCATAACAACTAGCCTCCATGTCTATGCCAACACCTCAGCTGAACAGACAGTGAAGAAGGGCAGTGCTGGAATCTTCATCAAGTACTCAGGAGGCAGAGAAGAAATCCTCTCCTCACTACCGGCCTTCATTGCACCCATTTTCAGGCTGAAGCAGGCCATGAAGGAAACATCCCTGACATCTCTAACAATCTAGTAGTTTTCACTGATGCCCTGTTTGTCCTGCAGGCCCTGCAGTTTCGAGGGACAAAGAGCTGAAAGTCCTGTCTACTACTCTTATATCCCTAGGAAGAGTCCGCACTGTCATTCTGTGGTGGGTTGCTTCCCACTGCAACATACTAGGCAATGGAATTGCTAACAAATTGGATAAAGAGGATCTATAAAAGAATAGGAAGACAGGCCCATGGAGCTAGGACAATCATCAGAGCCAATGAACACACCGAGTGGTTGCATCCCACACTATAACAGGAATGACCCACAACACCTGCTTACAAGACCTGAGCAGGTGGTTATCTTCAGACTATGAAGAAACTACAACTGCCTAAACCAACACCTCTACACCAAGATCCAGATTGGTCAGTCATACCAGTGCCCAGGCAAAACAGAGCATCTGCTGCAAGGCTGTCTACCGCAGAAGGCCATGAGATGCCAGATCTGGATGGAGGAGACCCCAGCTGTATGGACCTACAATGTACAGCAACATTCATCCAGGAGAACTGCGTGTCCATTGGAGTGAACGACAAGTAGAACTGTTCCTTGTGCAAAGATAAACTGTTTAATTTTCTCAAAGGAAGAGTTAGCAGTATTAGAGGTTTTAAGGTTAGACGCCCATCAGTTAGGAAATTAATGTGATGATCTGTTAGAGCAAATAAGTCTTCTGTTCTCTCTCTATGCATTGTGTTGATTTGGCTTGTTCCTAGTTCTAAGTGTTTCTTCTGTTTTGATGCCCTGGTAATAAACTCTGATTGAGAACTCGGTCAAAATTAAAATAACAAGCAATAAATTAAAATATTATGTTTTATTTTCTGTTTGGCAAGACTGTGACAGAAACTGTTACATTTGTCAAGAAAATGTGTCCTAGCTCTTGTCACGCCTAAATCTTTCGTCAAGCCTAAACACTAAACCAAAAGTTAAAGTTGAAGCCAGAATAACATTAGTAATGAACATTAACCAAAAACACAAAGAAATTTCTTCAGATTTAACTGTAATCTCACATGACTAGGAAGTGCTTGGTGCCAACCATCAATTTGGGGATGAAGTCAGCACTCCGCACTCCTCTGAGAGTTGTTGTATGCCAACGACATAACAACTAAATACCCAAAATCCTGACATGAAGGATAACAAAGATGGCAGTGGAAAAGGGTGCAAAAAATATGCAACTATTACAAAACAATTTCAAAGTTAAGAAATATTGTCAAAATTGGGTTCTACAACACCAAAATCCTACATCCAGATATGGAATGTTGGAATGTAATGGAAAGTCTGAATTAGCGTACAAGGCCCTAATTCGGGGTGTTCTTAAGTAATGTAATGATTTACTTTATAAGGCATTTAGTAAATGATAACAAGAACAGTTGTGTGAAATATTGTAAATATTAAAATGGGTGCTTTAATGTTTAAAGTCCAAATATTCTTATTTACTGCAGTGGGTTGGCACCCTGCCCAGGATTGGTTCCTGCCTTGTGCCCTGTGCTGGCTGGGATTGGCTCCAGTAGACCCCCGTGACCCTGTGTTCGGATTCAGCAGGTTGAAAACTGGATGGATGGATGGATATTCTTATTTATAATAGAAATTTGTCATTTTTCACCCTCTGATCGAGGTCCACAGATGGCTAGATCCCTAGTAAAGGATCATAAATTAAAACTAACATCATATTCACAATCACTGACCTTGAATTAGTCTAAAATGACACCCCACATGCTTATGTTTGAAATTTGTCATTTTTTTAGAGGGCTAAGACCACCAGTAAAGAGTCAAACATCAAAAATATTATCATATTTGTGATAAGCAACCTTGAAATAGCTGAAAATGACACTCCACATGCCTACATGACTGATCCCCATTTTGAGAAAAGGAGTAACTTTGATCTCTGGGTTAGTTGATGTGCACAAGTTCATGTCCTGCTGATCATTTTTGATGAGGACACCAATTGGTTTACTCTTTATCATAAAAGTATAATTTCATGCACAAAATATGTTCCAAAAATAGCCTAAAAATAAGTGTCTTGCCAGTCTAGAGGGCCAAAAACAGTGGAAAACCAACCCCAAAAAGCTTGATATGTACTGTAAGTGGACATAAAGACAACTCAAATGGTTTATCAGGAGGCACCAGACCAAAAAACAAAACAAAAACTGAAGTGATTTCAAAGCAGTCATAAGTAATTCTTATAAACACACTTACAGTGCTCAAGAAAATGAGTAAATACATGAAAAGGAATACAAATCATACCAGAAATCACTTCATGTCTGAATTCTGATACAATAGCTTGAAAAGTCCTTACTTTGAGGGCATATGTAAGCTAAATTTCCATAACACTTACAAATATACTAAATAAAGCTAAACCTAAAAGATCAACTCCTCGTTACATTTCTATAGTTCTATCCTAACGTTTCTCCCAACAAAACTTTGAAAGATTGAGAATGTGCTACAATCTTGTCGCCTTTATCTGGCATCATCAAAATGGCTTCCTGTCTTTTTTCAGAATCTTCTTCCAGACTCTTGGACCACAGATGAATGAACACCTTAGAACGCTTGGGCTAACCTTGAAATCAACTACCAGTTGATGGCCTACAGCCCCCCACTGCCCACTCACTCCTACCTTATTCAGTTTCACAATGCCTCTTCTTTCCAGCTCCCTGTAAAACCCCTGCAATGCCAACAATAAGCTCACATCGAAGGAACGTTTGCAGTCAGAATTCATTTGCTCTTCACATTGTATTGTGAAGCTGTCGGCCTTTACTGATGGCTTTATCAGTTCAAGTATTGCCCTCCTTCATGTATCAATTACCGTAATGTTGTATTGTGCTATGCCAAGTGTTTAGTGATGGCACAAGTCAACAGACTGTTTTCTGCTCTGGTGTTCTATGAAATTCTGTTAGAAACCTAATGGACACGATATTTGTTACACATGCAGCCCCCCAGAGTGCCCACTGCATTTAATTCTTTCTGCCTCATGCCACATATTGAAAGTGGGGCCAATGTTTGCACACCACAGTCTCTCTGCTTCATCATTCATTGTAAGGTTGGGCAGATCAGCCAAGGACGCCAACTAATAGAGGAAGTTTCTCCTTCAAAAAAGGGGCATTATGACACAGAATGGTGGGTATTATTGACTGACTTACATGCACAGCTTCCTGTTTCCAGCTAAAGTTAACCTGAGTCAAAAGAAAGAAATGCTTTCTGCATTACAGCAGTGAATAATCTCACCGTACTATCACAATGAAGAAGGTGGGTTTCTAGGCAGCTAAGTACCAGGAAAGGAAACAAAAAATGAAATCCCCTGAAATTTTGTTCAGAGAGCTGTAAAAGTATTTCTGGAGCAATAAGGAAGAAATGGATGTGTGGTACTTTACCTGGAAAAACACTTCATTCGTTTAAGAAAGAGAATCAAAATCTGGTCTTGATTCAATTCAGTTTACTTTTGTATAGTGCTCTTCTCAAAGCGCAGGCCCAGAGCTCTGCAACATGTTCAAAGCTAAAATACAATTACATACTTTACAAATTACTAATTGCATGATATATAAACTGCAGTGGCACAGGCTAAGGAAGTGATGGCATTATTTTGCAACCATGAAAGGGGTAATTGTGTTTTTTCAATTCCTTTTTTGGAATTATAAATTAAATGAGCATATTCATCTGCCCTCTTTTGGAAATGCACAAGAAAGAATCCAAAGATCTAGCAGGAAGAATAGCATCCAATATTTTAGTGTTGTAAAATAAACAAGAGGGCCACAGATAAAAATGGACACGGATTATCATGGGGCCAAATTTGCAACATCATGGCTTACAGGAATAAACAACAAAGAGAAACAGAATGTCGGCTAATGGTGCTGAGGGGGGCTGTTCACCCATACTGACCCCCAAAGTGCCTGCCTTTGGTCCTCCGTATGGGCTTCCTGGCTTCTTTGTGACATCTATAAACTCAACCTCAAGTGATGGCTGGGTCAGGAGAAAATACTAGCAATCTGAACTACAAAGAGTATGCATCCAGCGGCCTTTCAGTGGTGTGGCCACAGACTGCTTCCTTATCACACAGAGATGCAAGCAAATTGGATCTGTGATTATCCATTAAAAGGCAAGGAAGAAGGCACCAGTTTTCAATGGACGAAATCCGACTCACTGGGCACCACCAGGACGTCCTCGGTTGTGTCTGAATGGTGGATGCATCTCTAAAGTGCAGGCCTGCATAGACCAAGTCAAAATTAGCCTAACTTAAACTTTAGAGGACATAGGGCACAACTGACCCACTTCCAAACTATGTGCTCTAATAATCAGAGTGCCATACATGTGCCAGGTCACTTCACTTCTCAAATGCTACTTGTTGAGAACTAGGGGGTTCTTAAGCACAATTATCTCAGATCACTACTTCAGGTGGGGGGAACCATCAAACCCCAGGCACTCACCAAAAGGGCAAATTGTAGAATCTTTACAAATGAAAAGATTTTTTTTTATACAAAAATGATCTGTGGCACAAAATGAGCTCCAAACAGCACAAAGGCAAAGGCAATCCAGAGGCAAAGTCCTACTACGCAAATCCAAAGAATCATCAATAAACTGAGCATGAACACAAGCACAGATAAATGGCAAGGAAACACAGCGATGCCAGCACATTCAATGAACCGCAAGGGACTGTGGGTTTTCCTCAGCCTTTATAGGGTTAGTTCCCACCTCTAAGGGGGACCACCCTCAAAGCACATGGCACAAAAAAAAAGATATGTCGACATAAAAAATGAACAAAATACACATAAATGAGAAATCTGAACCCCAGTTAGGGGAAACATAACAGTACTGATCACTGGGTAGCTCTGGTCAGGGCTCAGCTCTCTTAAAGGTCTTCTCTTAAAAGCCAGAGACTCAATTATTTTTTTTACCTAACATTAATTCAGAGAATTAGTAATTGAAGTGAATGATCTACCCAAATTCTTATTCCCTTTTCCAGCATAAAAAGAAATTGTCCCTCAAGAATCATGATACATTTAGAACAATGTTTATATGAAATAGGAGTAGACTTGACTAAAAAATTTTCTTCAGTAATCTAAAACAGAGGAAGTCACATTCAGACTCAGACCTTGTGCAAAACTATTTGTTAACACAGTTTCCTCATAACCTCATCTGAATCCAGCACACCATTTCTGAAGATCCACAGCACTGATGAACTCCGTGCTTTTAAAATGCATTACGCTATTACACGTAATAAATCAATGCATTAAGATGCTTACCAGGCTCTTCAAAAAGTCAAGTTTTTCTAGTCAAAGAATGAGGCCAGATGTTCATTGTGCCAGATGTTCAAGGGGCTTCTGCCGCTGCGATGAGGTGGCAGTGCGACTGACTTGAGTGTTGCTCTTCACACACTGCTTTTCTTTAATAGGACCCCTAAACCTGATAGGTATGGGTAACACAGAAATTATGGAATGGGAGAGATTAAGGATTACCTACCATTGATAAACAGATGAGAATTCATGAAAAAAACGTATCACTAAAATTAAATTCAGACACACAATTCAAATGCACCCTTGGCCATTTTCTTTGGTCTTTACTATAATGTACACTAAATGTGTCATTATCTTCCATCATATTTTATTCCAGAAAATAATAAATGTTATCTTTTACTACTGAAAACAATTAATGTTACAACTACACCTCATTACGTGCAGATGCATATTCAGACATCTTGTCTGTAATGCCTTTCAGAATGAGATCTAAGTGCTTTATTTATTCTCAGTGTCACTCACCCAGCACTAGAAAGTGAAGAACTCAATTCACTGGGTGGTACTTGCAATGTCTGCTCAATGGATTCAACCATGCAGTCAAGTACTCTGCTGTTTGGAGCTGGCCAGCAATTGTCCAGATCAGACCACAAATGACGCTTGATTTGAACATGTTGTGGACAGGAACCCTCTGCTGCTTGACTGGCTTGTAGCATGGCAGTCACTTCTTTTTACGACATACAGAGAAATACACCCAGACGCTCATTATTAGCACACTTTAGCCAGGAGTCTCGTGCACCACATCACCCTCCCTGTGTCTTAAGAGCGATGAGCCATCCCAGTGCAGTTACCTTTATAGCTACAATCGGCGGTTGGAATTACTGCTGGATGCACTTCACCTGTTCCATTCATTTGATCATTCATTCCCATCCATTACCAGTCTGCAAAATTTCAAAGTGCAGCCAGCAGTGTGCTACAAATAAATTCAACAATTAATACATCACTGTTGTTTGTGGTTTTATTGGTTATGCAATTATATCTCACTTTTTACTGTGTTTTCATATTTTATACATGGCTTTATTCTTCATATACACACATCTTAAAGAAGGAAAAAAACTAGAAGAAAAAAAACAATTCTAGGAATTCAAAAACTGCCTAATTACATTGGGAAAGAGGAGCTTTATCACGTACTGGGCAAATGTAAATAACATTTCAATAGGATGATGTAATGATGGAATGAAGGTGCTATAATATCATAATGTTTAATCTATTAAATGTTTATGAGTCAACACCTGAGTACTGACTTGTGGGAAGCCATCAAGCTATTCAGTCTTCCCTCCAAACCAAACCACTAAGGAACAGGGATAGACAAGAAATTCACCAACGTTTGTGTTGTACCACAGAGTCAAGTTCTCATGGCGATGATACCATCCTCATCTCTACAGTGTGCTTTGTAAGATAGATAGATAGATAGATAGATAGATAGATAGATAGATAGATAGATAGATAGATAGATAGATAGATAGATAGATAGATAGATAGATAGATAGATAGATAGATAGATAGATAGATAGATAGATATTAGCTGCATTACCTGGCACTACCCAGATGAGAAAGTGGAAAGGTAAAAAGTAATTATAATTAATGTATATAAATGATATAGTGCAAGACTTTATTAAACATTTTAGGACTGGAAAGTTTCTTTGTATACAGTATTTTTGTTTTCCCCTTCTTGTGCAATAAATAATTTCTGAGACAATACAGCCCAATACAGGTCAACATGGGACTGTGACAAAAATAGCAGGTGAAGTGATGCGTTAAAGAAAAATTTAAATGTGATGGATGCAAACCTTTGGTTCAAAGGCAAGCATGCTAAGGATCACACCACCATCACAAGCTGGGTGTCACCTTTTCCCGATAGATCACACTGCCACTCACTCGGACCCCAATTCAATCCACACTGCCCACTGTGGGACACAGCACAAAGTTATATGCTAAAAAGCCGAGCCATCGTGAGGAATACCGTAATTCCAAGTTTGTGGCTAACCTGCTCAGTCCAAATCCTGGGGTCTCCACACAGTGGGCACCTCAGGATGCACAAAGCTGCTCATGAAGTTATTATATACATTGGTCTTTAAGTGTCAGTGTTAGACTGTTCTGAAAACTTACTTAGCCTGTAACTGTTCATCAGCATCAGAGACATTTTATGAATTAATTAAGATATGGGATGCTGGAAGAGTCTGTGAAAAGTGAGAACTTCAAGGACCAAGGCTGGACATCTTCTACTCCAGATCAAATGTTTTCAGGTTTGCTTTTTATTGTATTTTTTAATAAATGCCTATTATTTTTATTTTGTTATCTGTTTAGACATTTTGGCCTCTTTTTTCTTTATTTATTTTGTGTTTTATGATTAATTTTCTAAACTGCCTCTCAAGATCAGTCTGGTCAGAAACTTCTGCCTATCCAGATAGCTTTGGGCTCAAGATGAGAACCAACCCTTGATGGACTGCACGCTGGTCTCATGGTGTGGTTATACATATCCATCTTGTACACGGACAGTTTAGAGCAGACAGTTAAACAAATATTGCGTCTTTTGTATGTGAAAGAAAAACCAGAATACTCAGAGAAGTTCTACATAGACACCGGGGAACATGCTGAATCCACACAGTTAATGTCCAGGCTTTGATTCAAGCCTCCAACTCTGCTCTGGGCTTGTAAGACAGCAGCTCTAACTGCTGTATGTGTTATTTTTGTAAAAAGTGTAATGTTTTTGCACTATAGCAACCCTTACTAGATTTTAAATGAATAGATGGGTGCAATGCCTTTGGGTTGGGCTGGGGGATCTTCAAGCCCCTGATCTTTGAGGGGCCCCCCTTCACAAAAAACAAAGTAGCCAATCACCTCTGCCTGTCAGTTGCATAAGTGTGATGTGACTCCACTTTATCCTCAGGTTTAAGAATCTGACATTTTTGTAACACGGCTTATTTCAAATCTGTTTTTGAGGCCTATCCAGTATTTCAGTGAATTATTCAAGGGCACTTGTCTTTATGCTGGGTTGAATGTAATGCTAATCTCAGATTTATCATCATGGGTGCAGCACAGTCTGATGCTCCAGAGCTACTTCAAGCTAAACAGTTGCCCCAGGAATGAAGATGTTTGAATTTCCTTCTGATCTCACTTTCGAGATTAATGATGAAAGTTTCGTTTCCTGTGCTGATAAACGCAAGATTGCCGCTTCCTTGTACAGCACCAAGTATAAAAGGGGAGCGTGCGAGAGACAGTAGTCCATCAGAGTTTACACAGCCAGGGACAAAGAAGGTAAGTGATGGGGCGATAATAACCTCCGGGGCGTTATGTAATTCGTAATGACAGCTACAGTCGCGACGAGTATTACATTTCTTCTTGCATTCATTTAATAGCATCAAAGTGTGCAAAGCTGGCCGAGCCTGCATCCCAATTGTTTGTAAGGCGAGAAGTAGGCTAAGTAGCCTAAACCATGCAGGCTGACTCCACGTATGTATTTGGACGGACCGAGTGAGAAAACCCGGAGTGCCCGTTAGAAATGAACACAAGCCAAATATTCAGAATACATTCTACGCCGAGCTGGAAAGGAAAGAGGTTACCGTGCAACATGATGTTATAGATAAAGATGATGGTCGTGAGTCCTGGGCGCATTTGTTGTCGCTAGTGTTTCACCCAGCCCATTATAGGACACGTTGGGTTAACTGGCGACTCAAAGCTACACTGACGCCTCCAAACCCCCTCTCCCCACTTGCTTTGTGCGTCCTCCCCGTCTCTAGTACGGCCGATGGATTCCAAAACTTGTAGCTGTACTGAAGAAAAAAGTAAGGATGGATGGATGGAGTTTTAGTAGTGGGAGTGGAAGGTAATTCTGCTGCCATAACGAAGCAACTTAAGCATAAGTCATGTTACTTATTAAATGTAACTCGATGCAGCGAAAGACGGAAAATATAAATCCATGGTCGTGACCTTAAAGTTTTGCTTTATAAATATGTTGCTTGAATCCGTCAAATTAGCCTTGTGGAAATACTAATATCGGACGTACAGATCGATTTACTTCAAAGCACGTTTCGATCGGATGAATGTCAATCCAACCCCTTGCTGAATCAAACCCGTTTTCCTGATTGCAGGTTTTCGCAGAGCTGGAGAGACCCCGCATCGCCGCGAGCGCAAGACACGATGATCCCACTGTGGTCGGGAGGCTAGTGCTGCACATGCCCACCCACGAGCGCCCCTCCCTGATAAACTAACGTGATATTACACGAATGAAAGCATCCAGAGTCATTAGATAAAGCCGCCGCTTGTTTTGTGTTCAGCCTCAGCGTTTAAAGTTGAATCTCGACTCACCATGTGCTCCCCTTGTCAACCAACATTTTCATTTATATTCCGATTTCTTCCAACACCCCGACACGTTTACGTTGTGTTAATCGAAACCGCGGCGTAGTAAGTGCGCGTGGGTGTGTGAGTGTGTTTGGCGATGGAATGGCATCCCGTCCACCACTGGATACTTCTCATTGCCTGGTTGCTTCCAATAGGGTATTCGAGTCGCCACGACCCTGCCACGAGTATGAGTGGGTGGATGGCTATTAAAATTAATTAGCACTGGGCATGCTGCACTCCTAACGGAGCTAGATGTACCTTTACGTGCTTATAAGCTGTTGTCTTTGGGTCTGCCTTTCCAGAAACTGCAGAAATCGGGCTCCTTTGCTTTTGTTTCGTTTGGCTGCAGGTAGGACCACTCGGGCCCAATCTGGAATCGATAAATAATCCAGCATTGGCGTCTTTTGTAAAGTGAGAAGAAATCCAGAGTACCCGGAGGAAACCGCACGGAGACATGCAGAGAACCTGCCGACAATTTGGAGCAAGCGGGGCTGAGAGTGTGGAGTGCGGACTCGAATTCGGCCGTTATAGCTGCCCTCTGGACAAT
Source organism: Erpetoichthys calabaricus (assembly GCF_900747795.2). NCBI lineage: Eukaryota > Metazoa > Chordata > Cladistia > Polypteriformes > Polypteridae > Erpetoichthys > Erpetoichthys calabaricus. The sequence continues at coordinate 82,673,941 of NC_041405.2, forward strand.
GGGCCACACTGAAAGGGGCTTTTACATTCCAGCTTTTTATTATTTACCTATGCATTAATGAGATCGATACACACACACTGAAAAATTGTTTTCATTATTTCATGTGATTGTTATGCATTTTGATCGGAGAATTCAAAAATGAAAAAAAATTTTCCATCAAGCAACATTTTTTTGCACAAAAAACTTTCCATCAAGTAACATTTTTTTACACAAAAAACTTTTAGCTGTCAATATTTTTATTTTAGATCAATATTTTATTTTAATGATTGTTTGAATTCTATTTATCTAATATTAAATTCAAATATGTTTAAAGCAACCTAAAGAACAATGAGCACCGTTGGTTCATATGTGAAAGTTCTGTGTCTCTGACTGGGTGGTCATTTAGGGGGTACAGAATTGCCACGTTTCCTCTGAGTGGACAGCAGGGACAGAAGCTGACATTGGGCACCGAAGGAATTAGAAAAAAGCTACAGTTTGGTGTCAGAAACATCATCAGACCTGCTTGGGGGTCCGGATAAAGTGCTGCTACCACCCTCTTCATATTCATCATGGTTTGATGAAGCAGTTTGTGAAGGCCCTATCGAAAGACGGAGTGTGTCCGATGTGTTTGTGCCGACAGATTACGGGTTTGTCTGAAGCGAAACTCAAAAAGGGCATTTTTGGTGGACCTGATATTAGAAAACTGATGCACGGTTGACGGTTCGAGAAGTAGTTTCTAAGATTTTACGTAAAAATAAAGTGCCAAATTAAAAGGAAATCGTGAAAATGTATTAGATAAGTTTAAAGCTGCAAAACCTCTCTCCGAGTGCATTGCGACAAGTTTCCCTTAAAATGTCCGAGCTGTGTGTGAAGAGAAGGGTGAAAGATTCCATCAGGGTGTCAAGGACGTGGGGAGAAGGGCGTTAGGTGGTCAGTCTGATGGCGGACTGTTGCGGGATGATTCGGGGGACGCATTAGAAAAAGTGGACACCCGACAGGCCACCAAACTAAAAACTAGAGACGTTATATGTACTGTAGGTCAAATAACATGTATTGCTTTCTTTACATGTATATTTAAAAATTAGAATAAACAGTTCCATGTTAAATTGATTTAGAACAATATTGTATATATGAATACATTGTGGTCCTGCGGTGGGTTGGCACCCTGCCCGGGATTGGTTCCTGCCTTGTGCCCTGTGTTGGCTGGGATGGCTCCAGCAGACCCCCATGACCCTGTGTTCGGATTCAGCGGGTTGGAAAATGGATGGATGGATGAATACATTGTGTAATTTGTGAAATTTTAGTTACGTTTCTTTTCAGGGTTGTACTTATGTGACGTGATGGAAACATTCCATTTATATTTTTAGTGTTAATGAATGAAAATAAAAATATTCAAAATTGAGACAATTTTTATGATAAAGTTTAATTTTGCAGACCTATTAAAAAGCAGACCCGTCATAATGTGAGGCGATAGTTAAAGTAGCCTGGTGGCGGCGTCTCCCGTTTATTTATTTAGAGGTTATTATAAAGTGTGCCAGCCTGGTACACTGTGTGCGGGGCCATGGGCTGGTGCCAGTGCTGCTGCATTAACCCAAGTAGACCTAAAACGGACTTGAACGAACTAAGAACATGGATGGATATATGTTTAACGGTGAAGAGGACGGAACAAGCTCCATTTTTATATTTTTCATTTACTACTTGCATACGCGCAGGAAAAAAAAAAGAAAGAAAAGACAAAATAAAGCGGTTCTGGACTGTGGAGTCCATTTTTTCAACCAGTTGGCTATTGAGTATTATCAGTATATTAGTAAAATCTGTAAATGTACAAAAGAAAAATAATTATTTATTGGAGTCAAAATCACGAAATTCTATAAATATGTAAAAGAAAATGTAATTATTATTTAATGGAGTAAAAATCATGAAATGTGAATAAAATATTGACTGTCTTATAAGCCGATTATAAACTGAGGTCCACTATGCTCGATGAGTATTTACAAAAGACTAAATAAACAATCCATTCGTTTTAAATGACATTCTTATAGATAAAAAAAAAACATTTTTTTAAAAAATTACTCATTTAAATAACAGGAAAAATCACGCGAAAACTAAAGTGGTATGCAATAGGTCATCGCAACTCCACTTTTAGCTAACTAAATCACCTAAATACAAACATTGGTGTTATGAATAGAATTTAGAAATTTTTTTTAAATAGTTTGTTCCTGTGAAACAAAGCCCTCGAGCAAAAATAAATACCACGACTTTCTTGATATTTTAGTTTATAATTTAAAAACGGAAGAAGAATCTGAAAATCTAACAACATCACATTTAAGTTCGATAAATTCTGAAAAAAATGATACCAAATATATACATATGTAGGTTTTAAAATAAGCCCGATTTAAATTGTGACAAAAACGTGAAATAAAAACGTCACATAAAATCGTTGCACTTTTAGGCTTATGATTTTATATATACAGTATATAATTAAATATACACACACGCACACGTAAAAGGGTAAAATGTTTGCTAGATTGCGTGCGTTTGTGTGTTATGGGCCAATACACTGGAATTTGTCCAAATCCCCTTTCCGCTAACTGGTTTGGCTCAAAATATTTAATACGCTTTCTTCTGAGCCTTTGCCGTCAGCACTCGAGTGCCTTCACTGTTTAATTAACTTCCTTTCTCTTGAAAAGCTCGCCGACCGCGCCCTCCTATATCTATTATCTTTATCTCTTTATATAATGTATATTACACCATATTAATTAGTTCTCTGAAAAGACCTACTGCCCCAAAAACACAACATAATTATGAAAACCAAAAGACTCAGCTTCTTTGTGCCGATAATTCAAATATTTTAGTATTATTTGTCATTACAACATATTTCATGTAAATCTGAGACCGCAGACATTTAATTGGGACCTTGAATGACACAGTGCCCTCAGTGATGCCTTAACAATGTCACATGGACAATGATGGCACCAACAGAGACGTCACAGGTATTGCGGGCTGCACTTAGACCCTTCTCGATGGCACCGGGGTTGGCTTTGCTGCCTTACAGTTTGTGCTCAGATCTCGGCCCGTGGGGTATATCCTGGCATATTCTCCTAAAGCTCATGTGGTTTTCTTCTTGTACTCTGGTTTTCTTTTGACATGCCCACGATGGTCGTGAAGCGAGTATTATGCAGCCAATCTAAAGATGTCTTGTGCCTTGTGCCCGCTGCCTCTGGTTTGATTGATGGTCCCTATGTGGCTACGAAATATGAACAAAAGAACGGATGTTTTTGCGAGTCAGTTAAGTTCGCCTTGTGTTTTAACTGAAGTTTAGAATTGTGATGCCTATATGTCTCCATTCAATCTTCTATCAATCCATCCATTCCCTTAATCCGTTTCCAGGCTCACAGGGTTCTGGGGTATTTTTGGCAGCATGAGGTTTAATACTCAATGCCAGTCAGGAGCTGGGCTTGCGTTACTGTATCAGCAGCTTCTGCATGTGATAAGCCTTTTCCTTCGGTTATATCTGAGATTGCTTTTGTGACATGCCTTGTAATGATGTGCTGCTGTATAAAGTACTTTTTCATGGAGTGACTGAACAATGGACGCTGTCTCAGGCTGACTTTTTGCTCTTGTCTTTTCTCCAGGATGCCTGAGGGCTTTGCCTCCGTGTTGTACAGCGAGCCAGCTGTGCTGGGCCTCCTCTCCAATGTAATAAGTGCTTTTTATGTGGCCCTGCAGAACTTTGCACATGCAGCCAGCGGTTTGCCAGCTGTAGGCATTGAAAACACTCTTGCAGGTACAGTCAAGATATAAGCTGTATGTATTGTAGCTCTGCCTTTGGACTTTGCTATAAATTAGCTCCCATTTGAAAATGTGGAAGTGCATGTTGTGCTTCAGAAGTGCGGTTCTGGGGCAGGTTGAGTACAGTATGGTGGTAAGTATACAGCATGCAAGGTGGACCGCTGCATGTTTAATGGGTTCAGGCTTATGGTGGTAGTTTCATTCTATATTGTATATATATTTATTTGGAGATTTGCATAGCAGTGAGGGCTCATTTTCCTAAATGTATGTGTAGGCATTAGTGGGGATCATTTCAAAAACTGCACACAATTGTGTGCCAGAGTGGTGTCAATACTGTCCTGTACTGTGTGTGAGGATTTAGATGTATTAAAGAGTCTGCTCTTTCAGTACATTATGTAATTGCCTTGGGAGGTTACATAAAGCTGCATGGGCCAATGTGCTCTTGTGTAAGCTAGTAGCACATATTCACATATTAGTGTGTGCATGTATAAAATATAGAAGATTATTTGTGGCAAAATTAAATGCAATCCAATGGTTAATTAAACTGCAATGCAATTTATGTGCACATGGTGCATTTACAGTGCATCCGGAAAGTATTCACAGCGCATCACTTTTTCCACATTTTGTTATGTTACAGCCTTATTCCAAAATTAATTAAATTCATTTCTTTCCTCAGAATTCTACACACAACACCCCATAATGACAACGTGAAAGAAGTTTACTTGAAATTTTTGCAAATTTATTAAAAATAAAAATACTGAGAAATCACATGTACATAAGTATTCACAGCCTTTGCTCAATACTTTGTCGATGCACCTTTGGCAGCAATTACAGCCTCAAGTCTTTTTCAATAAGATGCCACAAGCTTGGCACACCTATCCTTGGTCAGTTTCGCCCATTCCTCTTTGCAGCACCTCTCAAGCTCCATCAGGTTGGATGGGAAGCGTCGGTGCACAGCCATTTTAAGATCTCTCCAGAGATGTTCAAATGGATTCAAGTCTGGGGTCTGGCTGGGCCACTCAAGGACATTCACAGAGTTGTCCTGAAGCCACTCCTTTGATATCTTGGCTGTGTGCTTAGGGTCGCTGTCCTGCTGAAAGATGAACCGTCGCCCCAGTCTGAGGTCAAGAGCGCTCTGGAGCAGGTTTTCATCTAGGATGTCTCTGTACATTGCTGCAGTCATCTTTCCCTTTATCCTGACTAGTCTCCCAGTCCCTGCCGCTGAAAAACATCCCCACAGCATGATGCTGCCACCACCATGCTTCACTGTAGGGATGGTATTGGCCTGGTGATGAGCGGTGCCTGGTTTCCTCAAAACGTGACGCCTGGCATTCACACCAAAGAGTTCAATCTTTGTCTCATCAGACCAGAGAATTTTCTTTCTCATGGTCTGAGAGTCCTTCAGGTGCCTTTTGGCAAAATCCAGGTGGGCTGCCATGTGCCTTTTACTAAGGAGTGGCTTCCGTCTGGCCACTCTACCATACAGGCCTGATTGGTGGATTGCTGCAGAGATGGTTGTCCTTCTGGAAGGTTCTCCTCTCTCCACAGAGGACCTCTGGAGCTCTGACAGAGTGACCATCGGGTTCTTGGTCTCCTCCCTGACTAAGGCCCTTCTACCCCGATCGCTCAGTTTAGATGGCCGCCAGCTCTAGGAAGAGTCCTGGTGGTTTCGAACTTCTTCCACTTACGGATGATGGAGGCCACTGTGCTCATTGGACCTTCAAAGCAGCAGAAATTTTCTGTAACCTTCCCCAGATTTGTGCCTCGAGACAATCCTGTCTTGGAGGTCTACAGACAATTCCTTTGACTTCATGCTTGGTTTGTGCTCTGACATGAACTGTCAACTGTGGGACCTTATCTAGACAGGTGTGTGCCTTTCCAAATCATGTCCAATCAACTGAATTTACCACAGGTGGACTCCAATTAAGCAGCAGAAACATCTCGAGGATGATCAGGGGAAACAGGGTGCACCTGAGCTCAATTTTGAGCTTCATGGCAAAGGCTGTGAATACTTATGTACATGTGCTTTCTCAATGTTTTTATTTTTAATAAATTTGCAAAAATCTCAAGTAAACTTATTTCACGTTGTTATTATGGGGTGTTGTGTGTAGAATTCTGAGGAAAAAAATGAATTTAATCCATTTTGGAATAAGGCTGTAACATAACAAAATGTGGAAAAAGTGATGCGCTGTGAATACTTTCCGGATACACTGTAATTTTGGCACAATTTGATTATGTCATAAGTAAAAACATATCAACCAATTGATTGACTGCTTTTGACCACAGTACACAATTTTTGTGTCAGTTTAAAATGCAACACAAAAGCATACTACACTTTAATTCATTTCTATAGATCATGTGTCATAACCCAAAGAAAAGCTCTGAGTGAACTGCATTTTGATTGGAGATCACGCATTAATCATACTAAAAGTGAATGTAATCCAATGACCAGTCAGCGTGACAAGGTGGGGCACGGGGCATTAAAGATGGTGAACTTGGAGATGATAAGGCAGGGGAGCGGCCGTCTCATTGCACTGGTGGAAGCTGGTGATTTAAATGAAAATTTCATTCTCTTCCCATTTGACTGCTTGTTGAAAAGGGTGGGTGTAACAGAAGCAGCAATGGGAACAGACTTTTTCAACTGCTACTGGAATGTCCTTAGAACACATTCAAGAGTTAATGTCCTCGAAGAGCTGCAGCATACAATTATGAAGATCATCAGTCGGGGCATCGGTACACCAGTATTCCCCTAAGCATGATCTGTAATCCCTGCAGATGTGGATGACCATACTAGCTACTGCTGATGTAGGACCAGGACTAGGACAATGGAATAAATATATAAAAGGAAATATAAATATATAAGGAAAGGATAATACATTATTTAGACCACTTAACATAAAAGGAAATGTCTTCAGTGAGACCTAAAAATACTTCTCATCGTTTTAGTTAATCACTCCATATCAATGAAAGTTAAGCTTGCCTCCACACCACAGAAATGATTAGAAGTGGAATGCCCCTTACCCCAACCCTTCATGCCCCTTACCCCAACCCTTTTGACAGCTATTAGTTATTTGATTCCATTCAGTTTTGGCATGATTGATGTGTGGTCTTGAATTAAAATGCTATACACTTGGAGCAGCTGTTGAGTGAAATGCAATACCTTTGCTATGCTCTTCATTATGACATGTGATTCCGGGAGAAGAATTAAAATGCAATACACTTTTATATTGCATTTTAAACTGATGCGAAAATCGGGTACCGTAGTGAAAAGCAGTTGATCATTTTGTTGATGTTTTTAATATAACAAGAAAAAATGTGCAGAAATTAAAGGCACCACGTGCATATGCATTTCAATGATGTTAACACATTGGATTATATTTCATTCTGGCACAAGTAATCTTCCATAATAAAAAGCATTACTCATTTATCTGAAAGCAGTGCTGCACTTTATTCTCCCAACCAGATCTTAGCAAAGCATCTAACATTTGACTTCAATCTAGTAGAGGAATTCTCTCAAAAGTAACTTTGCTGTTATTGTTTTTCATGCAGGGGTGCACCTCATCCTTATAGGAGGGATTGTGCAGCTAGTGGCAGGCCTTCTCACCTTCAGAAAATACGATCACTTGGCTGGAACAACATTTGTGGCATTCTCTGCATTATGGAGCAGTTATGGTGCCACACGTATTGTAACAGGGGCCACCGAGTCAATAACATTCGAAAACAGCACCTATACTCTGAACTCAACGAATGCATCGAATCTGACAACAACGACAGCACCTCCAGTTAGCGAATCAGCTGTAGCTGGGCTGGTGGCATACATCAGTGTGGCTTTCATTGTGTCTTTCTGCTCGGCCACAGCCAACTACATCATGCCTTTTGTATTCGGTGCCATCACTTTGACACTTGTGTTTGAAGCAGTTGGCCTGTTTTCCACTTGGGCACTGGTAGTTGCCGGCGTCATACAACTCATCATCGTCTTGTTTGGCTTCTATGCAGCCTCCGCCCTACTGCTCAAAGGAATCTACCAGCGCCATGTCCTTCCAGGATTCGGCAATGCTCTGTTTGATGTGCTGCTTTTGGGTGCCAAAAGCAAAGTCTCACAAAGGAAACAAGAAGGGAAGGGGACAGAGGAGGAGAAAAAGAAGAACAGCAAATATGCGGAGCCTATGGCACTAGGCAACATGTCTGATGTCATTTCTGCAGCCATCCTGGCATTTTATTGCTTCCGCTACATGCCCTCCTTCCAGGTTGGGGTGCTGTGGGTGAGCATTAATGCTTGCGCCCAGCTTCTTGCCAGCTACTATGCTTATCTAAGAAAAGATGTCTTCTACTCCACCAAGTTTGCCTTGCATGCTACCTATTGGTTAGTGCAGTCTTGGGAGGAGTTCATCACCTCGGTTCTCCTGAAAGATGCCAACGTAACAAGTGCCAGGGCAGCGATGGTAGGAGGCTGGTTCTTCCTAGTAGCAGCCTTGATCTTTTGTGTTCTGTCTCTGAATCGAGACAAGACTGAATTGATGCAAAATGTCCTTTTTGCCTTGCTTACCATATCGACCCTGCCTCAGATTTCTAGCCAAGTTCACTACACCTTTTTTGGTGTGAGTTGCTCCCTGTATGCTTTTTTCTGCCTTTATGTCTCTTTTGTCAGCCTCATCAACTCCATTGCTGAAAAAGCTCTGATCCCGCTAGGGGTGAGGATGGTCAACTCTGTGAGGCTGCAGAGAGTGCTCTTCACCCTTGGTCACTGCCATCATCCATCCCAAGCTCTGCCTTCTTCAGAAGGTGGTGCAGAGAGCCACACTCAGCTTCCTGATGCCTTGTTTTACCTTTGCAATGGTTTGGCAGCCTTCTCAGCACTGCAGATCTCCAAAGTGGACTCGCTGCAGGCACACCTGAGTGTCCCATGGGTGCTCATCCCTGGTACTTTGATGCAGCTCTATGTGTCACGTATGCAAGTTCAAGGGGGAAGGAGATTCGGACCTACCATGCCATGCACCTATGCTGCTGTCTGGGGCTGTTGGACATGGCTCCGATTTGCAGGTAAGACTTCAGACTGCTCCCCTCGATCTCTTCCTCACAGAGCTTATGTTTGTGAGTTGACATCCCAAACACAAATACTGGGGCACTCTCCTTCATTAAACCACAACAGCTACCACTTCCACTGTGTGCCAGGTCCATCTTGTGGTTAACCTGATCACTTTGCATGCAGTTTTGTTTGATTGACTGTAGATTTTTCACATTTGTTCATTAATGTGTCTTTCCCTTAGGACCCATGCTGAAAATCACTGAGCCATCCTTTCATGGGTTTGGTGCTGCTGCAGTAGCATTTCTCGTCATTAATGCGTTTATCATCATGACCGGTGAGTCACTCTGGCCCCTCTCTTTATTTGTTTCTCAATATCTAGTTTCTGTTCTCCTCACTACCACTGCTGCATATGCAGCAGCAATATGGGATACCTGTCTTGTTTTCAGTTTGGCTGAGAAGAGTTGCAGATTCTTGGAGCTCCGGCAGTACGATCACCAAGTTCCTCTTTCTTTTCACAGCCGTCTACTCCAACCTGCTTCTCCTGATTCTCACCATCACAATGGAAGGAATTCTTGTATGCTTTTTGCTGTTCTGTCTCCACCGACTACTCCTCCAACTGGAAGGTAAGCTTGAATTCCACTGTCTTTTTTTAAACGGTAAACAAAATAAGAATCAGTTTGTCTTCGATTTTTAAACTACAGTATAACTAGCTACCTTACCTGTGAAAGATAGAAAATAGAACGCATATTAAAATATATCATATCTCTCTTGCTGTACGTGTGCCTTTAGCGCTCAACCTAAACCTTTCTTTGGCATCCTCTTGTTTCTGAACCTTTCATGCCTGGTACTCCATCTTTCAAGCATGTTCCCATAAAACCCGCTTTTTCAAACTGCGTCATTTCAAGGCACCTTGCTCATCTCCTATCTGCCTTTTGACTTCCACCAATGGAAGCTGGGCAGTAACCTCTCTTGCCCAGCACTTCCTCTGTTGACTGTGTCACCAAAGAAAACTGACTCATAACATTCATCAGAGGGAAAGCACAAGCACAAATAAACAGACAGTAATGTTTTATTATATAGTAGATTAGGTCTCCTTCACAAGTAATGAAGTAGAAAGATATGACATCACAAGGTCATCTGACCAGATCTGATGCAGTGACATGGGTTGCTGTTTCCAGAACACACAGTCACAGCATAATCATGTTTACTGATTGTCACTACTAAAACAGCTAAATACCACCACAGCATACTCAGCCAGCTGCACATCAGCAGGTGACATCACACACTGAGCAGTGAAGCCGCAAGGTACATAGGTGATTTAGTTGCCAACATGCCTGTATATAATATAATGATTAAAGTTAACAATTAGGGTTGTTAGTTCATCTTCACCCTTATCATCAAGGGAGGTATTCCTCATTTAGTTGCCTTCTATGACATGGGAGAGGGCCAGTTATCTTATTCTATTTCCAACTCAGAGGGGTCGATTACTTGCAATAGGTGTTGTGCTGTGGAGAAACAGACTAAGGCGGTTTAGTCATGCGGAGTAAAAGGCAGAGGATGTTTAGGTGAAAAGGTGCACCAAAATGGAGGTGGAGGGAATGAAGCCCAGAGGGAGGGCAAAAAAGAAATGTGTAGGGGAGGTGTCAGCAGGGCCAGCGCCACTATTAAGGCAGATTAAGCATTCTCCTAGCGTGCAGATCATAAGGAGGGAAAAACCCAGCTGCACAGGTTAGCTACTGAACAGTCGGTTGGCACACTAATAAGCTTGGCCTAGGGCACAAAATAACCGAACAATGGCGCTGGGTGTCCGCCAATATGAAAAAAAGTCTTCTTCCATGTGATCACAGAGAGCAGAGAAAAAAATTGGGAGACATCAGCCTACCCTGGGCAAACCCCACAAACGGCTTATTTCAGGCAGTTCATCCATTATCAAACTCACCTAACTGATCAATTCATCCATTATCACACCCATGTAATCCACTGAAGAGTCATGTAGAAACTAACCCTGGATGGGGTCAAATTTCATAGCAGGTCCCACTTAGGCAACCAGGTTGTCTAGACCCGTTTAGATCTAGAACAAAGTGTTTTGGCCATGTGGGTAGTTTCACTTTGAAGACATCCCAGTTAGACACTGGGGGCACATGTAAATTCAATGCAGACAGTGACCAGGCTGGCATTTGCACCCAGGACTCTGGGGCTGTACGGCAGTAGTGCTGACTCTTGTACAACTATGCCACCCATTTGTTAATTCAAATAAATTACTAAAACAGCCATTCAAATTATAAAATTAAAAAGATCAGCACAATGGCATTGTAGGCATGGTGGCGTTGAAGTTAGTGTTACTACTGCACAGCATCATGCTTCAAAGCTTGAGATTTCCTGTGTCCATGTTGTTTTTTTTTCAACCAAAGTCATGTGGGTTGATAATAACCGTCTTTAATTATAGTGCACAGTTTCAACGCTTAAATCACTAGACTAACAGAAATTCATAGGATAAGCACTTACTTACATTTTTTTTATAAACCTAAAGCATATGTTTAGGGTTAAACCAGCTGGCCATGGTGACAAAGTGCTTTTACAGGTTCAGATTGAGCAAACAGGTTCAAGTACGTGCACAGGTGTCCCCAGAATGTGCGAGTCTCATCCAAGGCTGGTCCTGCCATACACTCAGCTCAGCCTACAAAGATTACTTGAGAAAACTAGTTCAGAACATAAAAGAAAAAAATGAACAGATGGATAAAAACATCCATCCATTTTCAAATGTGCGTATCCAGTTATAAGTTGTGGAGGCCTGTTGACCAGTCCACTGCAGGGCACAGTCACCCATGCTGAGCCAGTTTAATCTTTGGAATCTGGGAAGATCTATGCAGACAATGTGAAAAAGAAGTAAACCCCACAAAGGCAGTCCCTGCAGCAGACTCAAACCACCGTACCACTCGCAACATCAGTAGCATTATTTTATTAAAAGTGCCTGTTAATTTCACTTACCACAAGGAAGTGTGACGATGTGGGTTTGCTGCATGCTCCCGTCTGCTGTCCAGGAGCCCTTAACCCGACACCGTTGGTAATGCTACTGATGAGCTAAGCAGTGAGGCAACAATATAGCAAGGGGATGGTGCAAAAGTGTCAAGTGCTTTTATTTAAAAACAACAACAAAACAATGTCCAAATAAATAAAGTGCAGTGCTTCAAATCTTCAATAAATAAATAATCCATAAAAACAAACGTGAAACTGGGAGGTTAAAATCCATTAGATAAATCTCTTCTTAAAAACAACGAGGTTAAAATAATGCAGGAAGCATTCCTTTTTTAAAACAACAACAACAAGCCTGGTGTCTCCTTTCCTCTGACGGCTCCACTGCTTCACCCTTCTGGGGCCTGCAACAGGAGAGTCGCCCTCTCAGCAGCTGGCCTTCTCTCCACTGTCCAACTGTTCGGTTCGCCTTACCGATCCCTGGCTACGGTAGGCCCCGCCAAACAGTGACTTGGGATTCCCCAATGACCAGGGCTCTCACGCTGGAGAAATCCATGTCCCAAGTCCTGACTCCCGCTGCCTCACGCGGAGAGCCATCCACCCTTCACCACTGGTCACTCCCACTACTTGATCACTCAGCGGGAGCAACCACTACTACTACTCCTGGGTGTCGGCCCAACACCCAGGCTTCCTAAACAGCTGCAACGCGAGCCTGCACTCGCTCGCTCTCCCACACCGGCTTTCTCTCTCCACATCCTGTTTTCTCCTTCAACCTCCGTTCGTTCTCTTTCCTTTTCTTTTTTCCTTCTTTTTATTTTTTTTCAAAAACTGGCCTTAGAACAGGAGCTGTGGACCCACTATACCACAGGAAGTAACCTTATAAAACAAGCATAAGTTTATTTACACAATAAAACTGATCATTACAGCTACTGTACATTATTTCCCACACACAACCAAGTCAATGAAGTACTTTTAAGTAGACAGTTAATCTGCCAGTAAAATGATAATAAAATTGTCACTTACAAATACAAAATTTAAATTGTTGCACAATAGAAAGTATTCTTCTGCTTTCTGTATCTGCACTGAAGGATTGTATGGAGACTGAGTCCGTCCTTGTATCTTTGTAGTCCAAAACAGGTGCACTTAGTCAAACATACTTCTAGAATGTTCTGTTTTGACACAAGACAAAACACATCAAAAGAAAAACACTCTCAGAAATAAAAGAGGGCAATGACAAATCGAGCCTGAATGCCGAGACTGTTCTTGATGCAGCATGCGGTATGGGGGAGGAGCTGGATTTGGGAATGCTTCTGTCCTGGTCAGCATCAAGTGGTCATCAGTGGCTTTGTTGCCTACTTGGGTTTATTTTTGATTGGTTTCCACAGGGAAAGCGGGGTTTCCAAAGGTTGTGGCTTTTTTGGCTTCTTTAAAAGGATCAAAAAAGAAAAAGAAAAAAAAAAAGAAGAATTTCGGGCTGCTTTTAAAAGTAAAAAATATAACATTGCTAGAAAAGAATACAAGCCCACTACAGGCCCTGATCCTGGGTTTGGGTCTGTACTGACACCAACACCTTACCCGCTGTAACAAGCAGTACAGCGTAGACCCAGGTAGAAAGAACAGCATACAGTATTTGAACAAAAATAAGTACTGTAAACTAAAGCACTGGGGTCCCAAAATGTTTCATTATTATTATGTTAACACCACTGCAGTTTTCCTCCAGATTGCAACAAACTTCAGCAGAGAGGCAAGCAGGTTTCAAATACATTAGAAGGTCCAATGAAGGAAAAAAAAAGTTCTGTTAAAAATGCAGGATATCGTCAATAATTCTCCTGATCCTATTAACAGGTACAGGTCTCAGTTCGACGTACTTAGTTTTTTTTTTTTTTTATTGTACATTTCCTGATTTGGTCTGCTCAATGTGTGGAATTATTATTGGCATTTTTGTTGCTTCAAATTATTATTCTTTTTTACAAAAGCCTCCATGTTGTTGATAGCAAACCAGTAGAATATAATTGTTGATTGAACTGCAAAACCTTGTGTTGAAGCCAAAATAAGGTTACCTTCACATTACAGCACAATTCCCAGTTTTTGCTCACAAGTGATACAGCTCTGGTGTTTTTAAATAAGTATGATTAACAAAAAAGGATGTTTAAAATGATGATTAATATTTTCAGAAAGTTATTTACACTGCTCATATAACAACTGTTTTACATCCAAACCGTCCTCATTGCTCTCTCCAGTCCTTTGAGCCACTTTGTTTCTATATACAGAATCCCGGCAATGCACTTAAGTGCACTCAAACCAACAGCTGTGATCTCTCATTTATGGTGTGTCTTCATTCACAAGCCTATGAATTCATAAATGTTATGCACTGAAAGGATCTGAAGTAGCACAGCAACCAGCATCTGTCTGACAAAACGGTTTTATTCATTTTTTCATGAGGTACACATTCATGATAGACATCTGTACTCATGTCAGATTTGGACCAACTGCAAGATTAATTGTGAACAGACCCAAAACAAAAAAAAATCTTTTGCCTTGAAATACAGAAGCACTCTGGTATTGGGCATCTCTGCATTTGAATATTGCATACAAATACAAAAGGCATGACACTACTTGTCCATTTCAGTTAGGCTTTTTTGGGCTAGTTTTAAGAATATTTTAGGCTTTAATTCCAAGTGATCACTGGCAACCCTGCACCAGGCATTGTCAATGGCAGCTACACTTGGAGGGGTCCAGAAGAGTGAGGTTTTGCCCTATTGGTGGAGACTTGCCATCATTCTTTAAGATAACCAAACTATTTATTTTTAAGTGGGTAAAATAATTAGGCATTAGAGGATAGTGAAGCCATTCAGCTTAATCGTCCATCTACAGACTGAGGCACGATGATGCTTTTTGACTTTTTTGTGTGGAACTGTGTGTACCTTTTGCCTACCGAGTACATTTTTCTTTTTATGTTTTAACTTATTCGCTTCTCTTTTTGCTAACAGTCAGTCAGTCAGTCATTTTCCAACCCACTATATCCTAACTACAGGGTCACGGGGGTCTGCTGGAGCCAATCCCAGCCAGCACAGGGTGCAAGGCAGGAGCATATCCCGGGCAGGGCGCCACACACACCCACACACACCAAGCACACACTAGGGACAATTTAGGATCACCAATGCACCTAACCTGTATGTCTTTGGACTGTGGGAGGAAACTGGAGTACCTGAAAGAAACCCACGCAGACACGGGGAGAACATGCAAACTTCACATTGCATGGATTGGCTAATTAGATTACAGTGCTTTAAATGTTCAGATAGACCATACACAGCTGAAACTATTTCAGGTGCAAGGTCTAGACTGATGCCGTAATAACAGAAATGAAGTCAACAATTAATTATTTTTCAGTCACAAAGTAGAAATGATCATTTCAGTTTTGCAAGTTAAAAAAAAATGTTAATGCTAAAACACCATTTCAAGTTAAAGCGCAGGTTACACTAGTTGTACAAATGAAGCTGCAATTTTAAAAACACATAAACATTGAAATGCAGATGTTCTCTGGTAATGTGAACACATATAAGTACAATTAGGATTATAGTAAAGACTGGGCATCATATCTATTAGAGAATGAGGACACATAAACTCAGTTTCTCAATTTAATTACATAAATGACATTTTTACTCCAGGCTTGACTGTTTATTACATAGCCAGTAGCTTAGTGGGAGCCTGGCATAATATGGGCCTCGTGTGAATTAATAATAGTATTATACGACTGATTTGCTCCTGTTTTTTCTCCACAGTTGCATTCTTGGTCCTGTTTGCCTTTGTCTGTGCTTATGGCATTGCTGCGTCACTCACAAACTATCTCTTTGAAAAGATGTTGCTTCCCATTGGCTCATCGATCATTCAGGTAATCCTAAAATGCCATAGGCTTAGTTGCACACTTGAACTTTATCTGTCCATTTACTGCATAGGATTTCTAGCTTTTGTTTCATTTAATTTATATAACACACAATAGCTGTGTTACCCAGCCTTGCCTGGGAAATTTCTTAAGTCAAAGGGCCTCGGTTATAGTGGTGTCGGCTAATCAGTTGTATCAAAGATACAATGTAAATAACTGTGTACATTAACGTGTATGATTTTTTGTTAGGAGGGGAGAGGGACAACAACAATATTGGCTAACATGCTAGGGTAATAGTTCACTGCAGCTCCTCCCCCTTAATGTGCAACATACAAGTGCACACGAGTAAAACATGTCTGCCGTTGATCAAGTCTTTCTTTTCCTAGTGACTTGGCTTTTATTAATGGTTATTACAAAATACAATTTTTGGAGGAAACAGTATTCTTTTAAAATCAAACAGGTAATTTGTAGGAATAATGGGAATTTTGGGTATGAATATAATTTTTTTGTAAAAAAATGGTAGCTCAATCAGATCTGATCTTACACATTTACAAGGTTTTGGCAGGTTAAGATCAAAAGCAATATACACTGAATCATGGCCTCCTTAAACTTTTTATAAACATTACATTTAAAGTAACGAGTAACCAAACACAATACTTATTAATATAAGAATAGCTACATTATTATTATTATTATTACAGCAGCACTGAGTATAAGGACACAACCACACATACCTGTACGCTGCTCCTTTATGGGGCTCAATCGCACAGCCAAGAAGAAGAGTGTGCTGCGTGCAGCCTGGTAACAGAAACCTAGAAGGTGTCCGTTTACTTCCAATCCAGCTATCTGCTATCGATATTCATGCAACAGTGCGATCCGGTGACGCGGCGGCCGGTGTTCATACTGCGAATCTCTGGCTGCTCAGGACGGGAATGGATGTGATTTACTTCACAGCATATGAAGGACTAAACGTATTTATAAAACACAAATTGGTTGTGTTTCGGGTCAGTTTCATTAAGTTTAATATATGAGCTTAGGATTCAATAAAAAATGCTGCCCAGTGAAATGAGCAATTGTTTCATAAAAAGAAGAAAATGTAATGCACTGTTTACGCATTATATTTATATAATAAGTAACAATACAAGATATCTATTTACGTTTTTATGTTGCAAGTAACGAAAAATGTAACTAAATTACTTGTAAAACTAACGGTCCCCACGGGAGACCTGCTCGGGAGACACGCTCTCCATGCTTGTTTCGGATTCATGCGGGCGACGAGGAAGACGTTTAATTCTTTTTTGTGCATTTTAATGTCATTGGCGCCTTTTGCCAAGGAAAACTCAACAGGCGAATTCGTTCGCGAATTGTTAGTTTTTTAAGAAACCAGTTTTCTGTCTTGACCGGTTTTACTCATCCAATCCCAAATTTGTGTGTACATGTACAGTCAACATAATCATTGTTTTCATACTGTCAATCACTGAAGGATTCCGTTCTGCGTTGAAGCGTTCTTTCGAGCTTAATATTAAGAGTTGTTTTTACTGACCTTTTCCTGTTTGACCTCCAGTACTCAGGCTCAGTAATAATCCACCTGCTAAGTTTGCTGCCAGTTGCTTTTCTCCTTCATTTCCCCATTAAAAGCTCTCTGGTGAAAAGCTGTTTGGGAGAAAAAGACGATGAACGGTAATCAGGCGCGAGCAGAGCTGAGCGCACAGCGGAGCCTCCACTCTGAGTGACGTATGGATCAGCCAATCACGATGCACACGCCCACTCAATCTTCTCTTTTAAATGTTGAGAACAGGCGGGTTCATCTCATTAACAGAGACACCGGCCATCGTTTAATTGAGCAAACTGAAAGAAAATAACTGGAACAGTAGTGTATGAAAAAAGAACGGCTCTTGTTCAAAACGCGGACGCCACTTGTTTTTAAGATTAGGGACCCAGGTGTCACCTTGCCTTACCCCCACGAACCTTAAGTTCACGGTTTGTAGTAGGGGTAGGCTAAAACAAACAACAAGAAGGAGATGGCGTCCGCTTATTGAACAAGACCCAAGATAACTTCATAACACTTAATTTTTTTTTTTAAATAAGTTTATGGATGTGGTGAGAGAGAACGTGCAGGTGGTGGGTGTGACAGAGCAAGATGTAGAGGACAGGAAGATATGTAACAAGATGATCTGCAGTGGCGACCTGTAACTGGAGCAGCCGAAAGAAGAAGAAGAAATAAGTTTCTTTAAAATGTACATTTTGCCTCATAGAAAACTTCCTCTTACACAAACAAAGTCAAAATAGATGGCCTTTTATTAAAAATACTTAAGGAGAGGTGTGTATTTTCCAATATTTAAGAAATGGATTGATATGAAATCCACCAGGCAAAGTTTGAAAACCCCAACTCACAAGGCCACACAGAAGGCGAAAACCTAAAACACTATGGCAAAATAAGGCAGTAAAGGATATGTGAGAATTGCTCTCAATGTTGTACGTTAGAAATAAAAACACTAAACAAAACCTACATTATAGAGATAATTTGTCAGATCTCAGCTCTTCAGCTCAGTTTAAGTCTCTCTTTATCCTTAATGTCAGTTCTTAATGATTTTGGCAAGCTGAATTTTGTCCTGTTTCAGGCTGGCAAAGGGAATTCAAAAGCAGACCCTCCTGTTCCCTGTCCCACAGCGCCATCCCACATCACCAGCGGCCTGCAGACTATTGCCCGAATCTTGGAAGGAGGTGGTGTGTGTGGCATCCCTTCAGACACAGTCTATACACTGGCTGCCTCTTGCAAACATCCGGCTGCCATTGAACGCATCTATAACATCAAGGTGAGGTGATTTCTTTAAGACCTGGCATTTTCTTCAGAAGTGTATTTTTTATTGAGAATCTGTTACTAAAACTTTTATTTTATTTGAAATGTTAACATATCCTTAACAGTATTTGCAACAAAATAGCTGCTGACAGTTCTACTTGTGCAAGTCATTCAGATCATTTCCACTACTGGACATTTCTGTGTTTAAATATGACATCAAGATTGTGTAAGAGGAACTTGTGCAGTTTCCCCTAATGATGTCTAATAACTCCTGTGTTTATGAAAGTGACTATTAGTCGTTTGAAATGCCAGCCTGGAGCAGATCAGTTTAAGCTCTCCAGGGTTTGAACTTTAATTAAGGAATCAGGATACAATTATTATTATTGAGCACAGTCCTTTAAAACGACTTACTAAAGCTAACCTTCTGTATGAGTGACTGAAATGTCCAAAGTTAACAAGCAGCAGAGAATATAATTCAAAACTGACCATAAGAAGACAGTCCCAAAGGTTGGGGAAAAACTCAATGTGATTGTCAGTTGGGTCACAGCAGCTGCAGATATCCAAGGAAGAACAAGGGGGTGGAAAGTTTGAGCAGTCCCATGATACTCTGTAAGTAGGTAAGCCCAGTGGCGTCAGAAGATCAGTAAGAAGAAACATCTCTCCCTTGTTTTTTGAATCTTTCTGATATTCTCCATTTTGTTATTTCTGTTTTCAGGAACGGCCATTAGAGAAGCCCATCTGTCTAACAATTGGCAATCTGGAACAGTTAGAAGCTGTGTCCCCACCATTCAGCCCCCTGCTCTGGGAATTCATGCGGAATGTCTACCCTGGTGGTATCGGCTGCATTGTCAGGAAGGGAGAGTGGCTTAAAAAACTTGGTGAGATTTCTGTACAGTTGCATAAGGCAGAACACTGCATGATGAACTAACTACATAATGTTGTTCCCAGCATACCTCCATTTATTTTTTAATCCTGCCAGAGCCTATACTGGCAGGAGGGACTACCCCAGATGTAATGCCAGATCACTGCAGGGCACAAACACACTGGGCTGCTTAAAACCTGTTAATCATTCTAGTACACATTTTCAGAGTGTAAAAAAAAACATACCGGGATAAAGAAGAGACAGGGGTGGCCCATTACGACTGTGTCTCCCTCAAGCCATTGCAGTTCTAAAAAAGAACAGATTTAAAATCAGTCAGATAAATAGAACATTAGAACACTCTAGACGGGAACAGGCCATTCAGTCCAACAAAGCTCGCCAGTCCTATCCACTTATTTCTTCCAAAAAAACATCAAGTCGAGTTTTGAAAGTCCCCAATGACTTACTGTCTACCACACTATTTGGTAGCTTATTCCAAGTGTCTAAGTGTCTATAGTTGAATATTCAGTACTCTATGTAAAATAAATGGTAATTTGGCTAAATGAACTAGAAAACCAAGATAAACGTAACTGTGCCTGTGTGTCTGAGGGGACCACATGAAGACAGTGCAGGGAACAGAGAGCAAAGTATGGACAACCCAAACATTCTAACTAAAGAAAGTGCATTGGTCCTCTTATTCCAGAGCAAAGGTGTCTAATCTCAGTGCTAATTGCTTCTCTGCTGTTTTGTAATATCTCTTTGGAAGATGTTAATATGAGATGAATCTTGGAGGGTCACTAGGAGCTGAAATGTGTCATGACAAGGCAGGAACCAAGTTTGGTTGGGGGTTCTAGTCCATTAAGCATGCTGACTCTCCCCCATACTGGACAAGTTTAGAGTGGACAATCATCCTAACAAATGACTTTGGAATGTGGTACCCAGAAAAAAAACTTTATGGACATGAGAACAACATTGCACAGTCACAACCTGGAACATGAACCCAGGTCCATGGAGCTGATTGGCGGCAGCACTAATCACTACACCACTGTGTAGACATCAAATTATTTTTCCAGAAATATGAACATTTTCAAAGGCATAAGATGGTGATTAGCACTAGGGACCCCAAAATAATTTATTAATTAATTTATTAATTTCTGGTCTAAAGCAAAATCTGTAAGAATATTGAACTGTTTTTTTTAACACTGCCACACCATTTGAAAATAAAAATTGGCATCAGTATTACAACACTTTAGTAAATCCATTGTAGTGTGTTACTTAAATGGCCTTGTCTTATACTACTATTTAGCAGACGTTTTTTATTCAGTTTGTTCTACCCATGTCAATGCAAGATGTCCTCCTGCATTCTTAAAACGTCCATGTTAGGTTAGTTGGCTAGGCATGAATGAGTGTGTGTGCCCTGTGATGGACTGGCACCCTCTCCAGAGCTGGGCATTTGCCTTGTGGCTTTAAGCCTCGACCCCGCAGTCAGTAGGTTCAATAGTTAATGGATGAATGCATTTTTTGTACCAAATTTGAATTACCGTATGTCCTTCTTTTTACAATCAGATAACTGGTGCAATCACAGCTAAAAAGGAAGTCAGAGTTTAGGAGTGCTGTATGATCCAACGCCTTAGCCACTGGACAGTAAGACGAGGTGAACTGTCACACTGACAGAACTGGACATAACGCTTTCCAATTCATTATCAAAGAACACCTTACTGAGTCGCTTAGGTTTAATTTAGCAGCAAACACATTTAAAACTTATCTGAAGTCAAAATTGTCAATTGCTCTCAAAATCATTTCCATTGCCATTGGCTGACAATCAGTACAAATTCTCTGCTTTATCGTTGCACTAGGAGTGGGAGCAGCTTACGACTACGTTGGAACCAGAGACAGCATCATGATACGCATTTCAGACCTTACCGTGACTGCTCACCTGCTGGACATGACGGGCCCCCTGGCGATCACCTCTGCCAATCCCAGTGGGCAGCCAGATAGCACCCACCATGATATGGTTGTCACGTGAGTATCTGTGCTGGACAATTTTTGATAGGGAATGGCCAAAGACTTTATGTTTGGACCTTGTAGCTAATTCAAGTAACACATAAAATACAAAAATGTGTAACTAATAACATTTTTTTTATTTTTTTTGCATACACCGTAAACTTCCAGGCGTCTGGGACATAAGCTTAATGGAGTTCTGTGTGATGGAGACTCAACGGAGCTGGTTTCCTCCACGGTTGTTATTTGTACGCAGATTGATGAAGGTATTGACGTATCCCCCTTTTGTGTTTCTGTACTGACTTGCAAGCCAAACCATCTTACCTTTCTGGCCCTCAAGTTCTATTTCAGCAATGTGGTAACCCTGGAATATAACATTAAGATCCAGAACGCAGGAGCTAATAAATGGCCTCATCATCTGCTGTTACTTCATATTTAGAGATTTGTTAGTAGAAATACTCATACGAAGGAGTGTGTGGTGGCACCTGACTGCTGCTTTGATAAGTGGCACAAAGGCATTCCAGTCTACGACACATTGTTGCTGTCCTCAGCCTTCATTCTGCCTGCAGCCCTGAAATTGCATTGATCATCTTGAAAGCTGGATAGATGCATGTAGGTTGAACCTAACAGTATCACATTAAATATCAAACTGTGCAAACTCAAAGTACAAGCCATGGCTGAGCAACAGTACATATAAGGCTATGTCTATTCTGTATCATGGTTGACAATCCAATGTTTCAGTGCAAACTCAGGTGGTTTTATGAAAAGCTGCCATGTTCTCACATTCTTATCACATGAATTAAGGACCATTAATTGGCAGGTCCAAATGATTTCTGCTCAGACATGATCTCAGAAGGTTTTGTGCACCATGTAAAGGACTGGCATCCATTTACAGAATCAGTATTCTCACTGCACCTATTGTTGAAGGAAAGCGCCCACTCATTTTCTTCACCCCGAGTATGGAATGCACTATGGAAGGGAGTATAGATGAGGCACAGTTTCCTCTTTCTTAATGGCACTCAATTTTTAAAAGCAAAACATTCAAACAGTCAAGAGTGGAAACACATGGTAGAGTAACACAAATCTGGCCTTCTAACAAAGAGCCACATGATAACATTAACAGCAAGCTCAGAGATGAATTGTTTTTGGTACAACTTAAAAACCTTTATCTGTATATTTCAAATGAACATTTATCCAAAGTATGTAAATTTTGCATGAATATAATAATTGAATTCTCTGTCTGTAAGAAGACCACCAATGTTTACCTTTCGTCATTTTCTGTTTGGGCGTTTTAGGGAAGCTGTCCTTCCTGAGGGAGGGTGCCGTTCCTGCAGCCAAGGTCTTGCAGATATTTGAGCACGTCAAGAACAAAATGAATATAAAGCAGATGGCCTAATGGACTACACGTGTACACTTTGTATGTGTGTTCTATTCCATTATAAGAAGCAAGCAACACAAATTGTGCAAAGATTGTTTATGCGTTTGAAGTATTGAGTGCTTTTTGAGTGTTGCCTCCATTGTGTATATATTGTAGTTTATAAAAAAAGATTTTGTATTGTTTGAATGGAGCAGCAGGTTCTGCTTTATAATGTTGATTGTATTCATTTGTGACATGTCTCTTTTTAATAAAAACTAATCGTACTCATATTTAAGGGAAATAAACAAATCTGGATGTCACTTTGTGTTTTTTTACTATACATTAAATCAAATTATTACTTTATATCCTATAACAGACTTTGTGCATAGCTTGTAATAACTTCAATTTAGATATAAACACCACATAAGACTACATTGTACAGACTCACTCTTCAGTGATGTTCAGGAAATAGGAGTCATATTTTAATTTTTAGTAAAGAATGAAGGTCAGTAGGGTACAAGACAGTGTATGAATGAGAGGGAGGTCAGTGGAATGGTGAGGATGCAGGGAGTAGAGTTGGCAAATGTGGATGAGTTTAAATACTTGGGATCAACAGTACAGAGTAATGGGGATTGTGGAAGAGAAATGAAGAGAGTGCAGGCAGGGTGGAAAGGGTGGAGAAGAGTGTCAGGAGTAATTTGTGACAGACAGGTATCAGCAAGAGTGAAAGGGAAGGTCTACAGGACGGTAGTGAGACCAGCTATGTTATATGGGTTGGAGATGGTGGCACTGACCAGAAAGCAGGAGACAGAGATGGAGGTAGCAGAGTTAAAGATGCTAAGATTCGCACTGGGTGTGACGAGGATGGATAGGATTAGAAATGAGGACATTAGAGGGTCAGCTCAAGTTGAACAGTTGGGGGACAAAGTCAGAGAGGCGAGATTGCGTTGGTTTGGACATGTGCAGAGGAGAGATGCTGGGTATATTGGGAGAAGGATGCTAAGGATAGAGCTGCCAGGGAAGAGGAAAAGAGGAAGGCCTAAGCGAAGGTTTATGGATGTGGTGAGAGAGGACATGCAGGTGATGGGTGTAACAGAGCAAGATGCAGAGGACAGAAAGATATGGAAGAAGATGATCCACTGTAGCAACCCCTAACGGGAGCAGATGAAACAAGAAGAAGTATTTTTTAATTACTAGTAGTCCGCTCTTTTAATACTAGCACTTTTTTTTTAATCCAACAGAGTTAAGTGTTACTAAAACGTGAATATGAGATTTAGAACTAAATGGTGTCCGAGTGATCCAAGTTCTTAAACACTTGTCATAGCTTTTTAGAATTAGACTGGAAAGTAAAATAAAAGTTGATATCATTCAGTCGTTTATGTGGATTAAAGTTATTATTCTGGTGGGAATGAACTTTAAAGTGCAGGTGACACCAGGAATAACCCGATTCACAATGATTGCAGAGATTGTTTAAGATGTTAAAGGTAGCATTTGGAGAGAAAATGTCAAGAATGAAGCATCAGTAGGAGCTAAAGTGCCATACCATAAAGGTGAGCCACAGCACTTCTACTGCAGTGTGACTGACAGCTGTGATTACGTAGCTTTGTGCAGGAGACCAAAGTTATTTATGAAAGAGATAAGTGTGGCAAAAGAAATCTTCAATCAGATTGAATGGAAATCTTGTGTTTTACAAATCAGCAAATCCTCCTTGGGCTTCTGCTATTCCCTCTTTCATTACTAGCTGTGCTACCCACCTACAACAGCTTGAAACCTAAGCAATCCATGTGGACCTCGTGTTTTTGATACACAAGTTGTCCATTTGGTCTGGTATAATAATATAAACCCAATCCCTTTCCCTAACAGCAGCCTTTTCCTCGTCAGATAGAGATGCCCATTCTCGACTCTTCCTTTTGGCATCACTCGGTGAACTGACCATTCTTATAGTCAGTGTTTTGATGGGAAGATGTGACAGTGTTACCTACCACGCTGGCCAAGTTTAGTGACGCTAGCTTCTCTGTGCCAGGACTTTGGTCTCCTGATGTGTGCGTTGATGTATCGTTATTTTTACTTATCCACTGCCCACCACTTGAAGTTATCAGTCATTAGCATTACAGCTATAAAATTCAATGCATGTGAATTCACTGATTTTCTTATTTTGAGACCTTTATTTGGTATCATTATTATAATTTTTGATTTTATTGTATCTTTCTTCAACATGTTTTGACTATTTTAATTTTTTCTTCCTAACCCTAGCAACTAGATGAACACACAGACACTTGTCTTTTTATTAAGGTAGATGATAATCGGAAATGGTAGACAAAGTCTAAACAGATAAATGTTCATTTTATTGGCTTAACAAGAAATTACAGCATTAGGTGTGAACCATGTAAATAACCAATACAAGCACACATTTTTCAAACTCTTTTGGGTTTGTAGTCTGTGCTGCACAGCCATTCCATGGGCCTCACTATAAGCTACTGAAGGATAAATGTAAATATATTGTGAATATACAAAAAACAATGAAAAAACTTCAGAAACAGGCGTGGAAGATATTTGTTTAGGGAAAAATTCAAGTGGAAATTAACTCATCTTATGAACATCTGCATTATAAATTGAAAATATATAAATACAATTAATTAATGGCACGTTGATGTTTTTTTTTCAAACAGAAGGATCACCTTCTGACAAGTGCGCTTAATGGATACACAAATAAATAACTGTACATCATAATTGTTCTGGGAAGTTGAATCTCAGCAGGGAGATACTTACTGAATAAGAGGAATTCAACAACAACAACATTTATTTATATAGCACATTTTCATACAAAAAGTAGCTCAAAGTGCTTTACATAATGAAGAAAAGAAGAATAAAAGACAAATAAGAAATTAAAATAAGACAACCTTAGTTAACATAAAAAGGAGTAAGGTCCGATGGCCAGGGTGGACAGAAAAAACAAAAAAAAAAAACTCCAGAAGGCTGGAGAAAAAAATAAAATCTGTAGGGGTTCCAGGCCACGAGACTGCCCAGTCCCCTTTGGGCATTCTACCTAACATAAATGAAATAGTCCTCTTTGTAGTTAGGGTTCTCACGGAGTCACTTGATGCTGATGGTTATACAGACTTCTGGCTTTTAATCCATCCATCATTGTTGGAACATCATGGTGCTTTGGGTAGATGGTGGTGGCACAAGCCACCACCAATAGGACACCGGAAAAGGAAACAGAAGAGAGAGTAGGGGTTAGTACAAATTTTGAATGAATAGTTATTATAATGAATTGGATATACAGAGTATCAGGATTAAATTACAGTGAAGTTATGAGAAGGCCATGTTAAAGTAATGTGTTTTCAGCAGTTTTTTAAAGTGCTCCACTGTATTAGCCTGGTGAATTCCTACTGGCAGGCTATTCTAGATTTTAGGTGCATAACAGCAGAAGGCCGCCTCACCACTTCTTTTAAGTTTTGCTCTTGGAATTCTAAGGAGACACTCAGTTGAGGATCTGAGGTTGCGATTTGGAATATAAGGTGTCAGACATTCCGATATATAAGCCGGGGCGAGATTATTTAAAGCTTTATAAACCATAAGCAGAATTTTAAAGTCAATTCTGAATGACACAGGTAACCAGTGTAGTGACATCAAAACTGGAGAAATGTGTTCGGATTTTCTTTTCCTGGTAAGGATTCTAGCAGCTGCATTCTGCACTAATTGCAAACGATTGATGTCTTTTTTGGGTAGTCCTGAGAGGAGTGCATTACAGTAATCTAGCCGACTAAAGACAAACGCATGAACTAATTTCTCTGCATCTTTCGATGATATAAGAGGTCTAACTTTTGCTATGTTCCTTAGGTGAAAAAATGCTGTCCTAGTGATCTTATTAATATGCGATTTAAAATTCAGATTACAATCAACGGTTACCCCTAAGCTTTTTACCTCCGATTTGACTTTTAATCCTAATGCATCCAGTTTATTTCTAATAGTCTCATTGTATCCATTATTGCCAATCACTAAGATTTCGGTTTTTTCTTTATTTAATTTGAGAAAGTTACTATTCATCCATTCTGAGATACAGGTTAGACATTGTGTTAGCGAATCAAGAGATTTGGGGTCATCAGGTGCTATTGATAAATACAGCTGTGTGTCATCAGCATAGCTGTGGTAGCTCACGTTATGTCCCGAGATAATCTGACCTAATGGAAGCATGTAGATTGAGAAGAGCAGCGGACCCAGGATAGAGCCTTGTGGAACACCATATAGGATATCATGTGTCTTTGAGTTATAATTACCACAACTAACAAAGAATTTTCTCCCTGCCAGGTAGGATTCAAACCAATTTAAGACACTGCCAGAGAGGCCCACCCATTGACTAAGGCGATTCTTAAGAATATTATGATCAATGGTGTCAAATGCGGCACTCAGATCTAAGAGGATGAGAACAGATAAATGGCCTCTGTCTGCATTTATCCGCAAGTCATTTACTACTTTAACGAGTGCAGTTTCTGTGCTGTGATTTGTTCTAAAACCTGACTGAAATTTATCAAGAATAGCATGTTTATTGAGGTGCTCATTTAACTGCATAATGACTGCCTTCTCTAGAATTTTACTTAAGAAAGGCAGGTTAGAGATGGGTCTATAATTTTCAAGAGCAGAGGGGTCGAGATTATTTTTCTTAAGTAGGGGTTTAACTACCGCAGTCTTAAGACAGTCTGGGAAGACCCCCGTATCTAATGACGAATTTACTATGTCAAGAACATTATCACTAAGCACGCCCGATACTTCTTTGAAAAAATTTGTTGGTATTGGGTCAAGGGCACAGGTGGATGGTTTCATTTGAGAAATTATTTTATGTAAATCAGGTAAATCTATCCTAGTGAAAGACTCTAATTTATTTATTATGGAGTACTGGGGTTTCGGAGGATCCTTAGTGTTGGGGAGATATACTATGTTATTTCTAATATCATTAATTTTTTGATTGAAAAATACAGCGATAGCCTCACAGGTTTTACTGGACTCCTTTAACACATTTCCACAGATTTTCTCCATTCCACAGATTCCAAAGATGGTAGCCTGACTGGTGATCTGTAAACAAATGTGTGCCCACAAAGGCCTGGAACTGTGTGTTTGCTTTTGCCTTTTACTTTTTGCTGCTGGCTAACAGAAAAAAAACCATAAATAAATAAGCTTGGCCAGAATAACTAATGACACATCTCTTCGTACAGAGCGCGCACATTACACAACCAAGCCGGCATCCCCTCTTTAACTTCACATGACACGTCCAGCTTGCATTGACCTGCAAAAAGAACATTTGTATTTCAAACTTACAACAAGAGCCACAATGAAACCTTAAGAAAGTACAAAGAGGACAGTTCCAGTTGACCCACCCTTCTCACACCTGCACATCTTCAGTTTGCAGGCTCCTCGTGTCTGAAGGTCTCTCCCTGTGTGTGTTGGTGAGGCCTTATCTGGGAACTGGGAAATCTCACTCACCGCTTTTCTCTTCAATTTCATTTATTTTGACTTAAATTTAATTTGCATTCTGCGTCTTTATAACAACTGTGCTAATCTTAATTGTCCTCTGAACTCAGTGAGTGAGTGAGTGTCCTTTTCAGTCAGTTCTTGCATACGTTTTTAGTGTTTTATTGTAATGCTATTGAGAGATGTTGTATATACTCTTTGAAGTGTAATTGTGTTTGACAAGCAGTATACTGTGTGAAGCCACCAGGAGGCGTACAGCCTCCCTAACCCGAACACACACAGGCAGGACACAAGTTCAACACAAAGCTCCGTTTATGGTTTATTTACAGTTTAAAGGGCACAATCACCAGCACCTGCACACCAAAGCTCAGTCCCTTCTTGCCAGCAGTCCTTCTCCCTCCACTCCTCCTCAGACTTTGTCTCCTTCCTCCTGACTCTGGCCCTTCCATGGAGTGAGGCAGCTCCTCTTATTCAGGTCCCGGCAGTGTTCCAGGTGGCTCATCAGTATTACCTGGAATCACTCCCAGATGTACCAGAGGTCCTCTATAGGGCTCTGCAGCACCCCCTGGCGGCCCCCACAGAACCCAACAGGGCTTCATCAAACTCCAGCTCTCAACAGGCCCTGCCACAGCCACCCATGAGGGCTGCCCTCTAGTGTCCCATGGGAGGTGTTGCCTCACCAGTGCCCTCTCCCGTGGTCCTAGCACTCTGTTGGTGTTCCGGCCAGGTAGTGACCATGGCCGCCCATCACAACTGCAAAAAATTAAAAGCACAGATTGTTCCGAACTGTTAGATTTACTGTATGTTCATCCAGCTGGCCAACTGAAATATCAATGCCTGCTTTCATCACACTGTATAAACTACAAATGTATGCCATCCAGTCTACTCTTAGCAGTGGGCACACCTGCAGATTGTCTTTTCTCTGGGGTGCAATTTTTTTAAATAAAAAGTTGAGCAGCCTTACTTCAAAAGTGATTTCAATGCCAGACTTAGAAACAGTGAACAGCCTCACTGAAAACCCCACTCTGCCTTCCTATTCACCCTCAGAATGTTGTGAAACCTGTGGACAGAATCTGTTCCTGGGCGCCATTGCTCCTGCACTGTTTGTCAGAAGGAAGGAGTTCAAAGAGCGGCTGTACTGGGTGCCCGAGGTCTTTACTTAAACTGCTTGACTTGCTAATTCAGTGACTGTTGGGTATGTCCGCTCAGTGACAGTGATTTTCTGTGCCGCCTATGCCACCATCTTGAGTCAAGCAGGTGCCATTCAAAGATGTACAGTAAGTGAGGATGGACTCTGCTGTCCACCTGGAGAAGTTGGTAAGAACAGATGGAGTAATCTGAACGACAACACTGTTGGTGAGCTTCCTTGGCATGACACAAAATGTGTCGTAATCATTTTGAGACAGTGTAAAGCTGCTCACCCTGTCCACAGCATCCCCTCCATTGTAGATGTCAGGGGGATTTGCCTTTATCCATCACCTCTAATGCCCAAAGAGGGGGTTGGCATTATCACACCTAAATTAAATACTGAAAAATAAACAGCTATTAGTCATTTACTGTAATAAAGGAGCTGCAAATGGCTGAAGAGTAGCTATACCAACACTATAGATTTTTAAAATAAAGCATTTATATGATTAAACACCAGTCAGTCATTATCCAACCCGCTATATCCTAACACAGGGGTCTGCTGGAGCCAATCCCAGCCAACACAGGACACAAGGTAGGAACAAATCCTGGGCAGGGCGCACACACACACACCCACACACTAGGGACAATGTAGTATCGCCAACATACCTAACCTGCATGTCTTTGAACTGTGGGAGGAAACCCACGCAGACATGAGGAGAACATGCAAACTCCACGCAGGGAGGACCCGGGAAGCAAACCCCGGTCTCCTTAATGCGAGGCAGCAGCGCTACCACTGCACCACTGTGCCGCCCATTGAATAAACACCAGTATCAACAAAATAAAACACAAAACACTTGGGAGTTTAAGGAACCTCTCTCCAAAAAACTGGGTTTTACAGTACATAAGCAAGACAATTTATGATGCACAATCCTGGAATCAGTCTTCCTGTGTGCCTCGATCTATCAGCTATCATTATGCCAAGTTGAGATGTTGTATGCCATAGCATTACAAAGGTATACTGATTGGCACATGGTTGTCCCCTGTTTGGAAACATTTAGTCTCCTGCTCCTGAACAATCACTCAAGACACCTATTGCAGTTGCAGTTAGCTTTCAGAAAACATATAAACACACTGTGACGGATGGCCAGGACAACTACCTGGCTAGAACACCAGCTGGGTGGAATTACCACGGGAGAGAACCTCTTTGGGACAGCATCCTCCCCAAGACGCTAGAGGGAAGCCCCCCTGAGTTGCTACTGTACCACAGGTCCCCACAGGGCATGCCAGGACTTTTAGTTTGGAGCAGCCCTGGTGCCACCAGGGGATGCTACAGCTAGAGCTGAACCCTTTGGGGTACCACTTCTGCCAGGCACAGAAGTGCAGCCGGAAGAAGGTCAAGAAACACCTGGGGCACTTCTGGGTGCATTATAAAAGAAGCTGCATCACCATCAGTCAGCAAGTCAGAGTCACCAGGTGGAGGACAAAGCTCACGAGGAAGCTCACCGCACCTGGAGGTGTTGATGGAAGGAATATCGAGGACACCCAGAGTGCTTCCGGGTGTTCACGCAGCACTTCTGCCACACCAGGAAGTCCATCAGAAAGCACCTGGAGCACGTCCGGTTGGATATAAAAGGGACCGCCTCCCTCCAGTCGGGAGGAAGAGGACAGAGCTTGGCAGAGAGAAGACGGTGAAGACTTGAAGAAGTGGGTGATTGGTGAAAGGGCACTGTGTGCTGTGGACTTTATTATTAATAAATGTGTGCTTTGTGCAACCATTGGTGTGTGCCTGTCTGTGTCCGGGTCTGGACTTCCACACTATATACATATAGCTATGTACTCATCCAAACCTTTACTTTCAAAATTAATTTTCATGCCACTCCTTTGAACAATTTCTCTTTACCATGAGACACAGAAGATCTGTGTCTTCTCCTGCCTTCTGTTCCAGTTACCCCACAACATGTTTTGTTGCTTTTTTCTTGCATTTCATGTCTGGAATAAACTACATACTTGCATTTCCATACCAGCTTCTTCCATACTGTGAACAGTCCACTAGCTGAAGCGCCTTTTATTTTTTTGCTCATAACACAGTGAGACAAGCAGCCCGATACAGAGGAAGTTGAAGGTGGGGTCCTCATGTGAAACTTCGGGACACCGTAACAGCATTCACAGCACTGACTGTACTCTAAGTTGAATTTGAAAGTACACTGCTCAGTAAACTAATGTAACAAGAAAATGAAGCAGACAACATTCGGGTATTGAACCCATGACGCCTGAACTGTAAAACTGCACACCACCATACTTCAAAGTCATATTAAAAACAGCACTTACAAATAAAGTGTAGCATCAATTCCTTCATCAAATGTGTTGTTCTCAATGAAGTGAAAACTGTGATATGTAAAGATGAGCTGTCACAGAAGCCATTTAATTCCAGCTGTACAGATGTGACATGTAATATGAATGACCACCATTAGAATGACATCTATCCAATGAAAATGAGCCTTTGACTGTATGTGGCTTGAAGTAGGTGTCATCTTTCATAAAAGCAGATTCATTCAGCTGTGATGTGCTGCTCCCCTTGGGGTATACGTGTACAAATCTCAAATTTTTCTAAAGGAAGAGAGCAGACAACATGGAAACATATGATTTATTCGAAAACACACTCAAGTATGTAAAAATACTATCACCACTTTTGAATGCTTTGTGGGTTTACTGCATCGTACACAAATGCATTTGAAATATGGTGGTGTCCTGCTGGTGGGACACCTTGTGCATAAGTGGCTCCACTATGAGTAGCTCTTTTTTTGTGACGGTAAAGTTGACAGTTTAGAATTAGCACCATCTTGTCAGCAGACAGACTTTTCCTCTGTAGGTGGTCTCATCATTGGTGGTGATAAGGAGTTGATTCTGTTTGGCCACACAGTCATGGGTGAAGAAGGGGTACAGAAGGGAGCTCAGCATACTACCCATAGGAGTTTGGTGGCAAGTTAAAATGGTACAGTGATGTTTGGTATTCTACAAAGTGTACTTCAGCATATGTTTTTATTACGCAAATGTGCCAGTATGAAGTTCAAGAGACATGGCATCCTCTGTGGAGCAGTTTTAGGATATGCAGACTGGAGGTGATCATGACTGACTGCATTATTTTCATTAATGTGTCTCGGCAACAGTCTCTCAAAGCAAATCAGTACAATTTAAGTGAGGGCCACTGGTCTACAGGAATTTATACAATGGAATAAATGTCCTCTTGAAGTAGGTGGGTACCTCGGGTTCTCTGAAGACGTCAGCTAATTGATCACTACAGAAATTTAAAATGGTACTGAAATTCCACAATGGCAAAGTCTTTTATGGACATTAACTCATCACATCATCCACACAAATGAAAAACAAGATATCATGTGAAGCTACAGGAAATCAAGTGGCAGGCTGCTTGACATCACAAAGCGAGTATAAAAGGCATTAGGAATGTCTCATCTGCTACAATCTCCAGGTGTCTAGAGTGCATCCCATAACTAAGCTGGCCCCTTTTAATAATGTTGATTTGGTGGGCCTCTTCTGAGGTGATGTTACCAGCCCAGCACATTACAGAGTAGAAAACTGCACTGGCCATCACAGAATTGTAGAAGATGTGAAGGATGTCACTACCCATACTAAAGGGATACTATCTCCTAAAGAAGAAGAGCCTGCTTTTACATAATTCCTCTGTGTTCCAAGTCCAGCCCAACCTGACATTAATGTGGATCCCCAAGTACTTGTAGGCGTGGACAACCTCTACATCCACTACTTGAATAGTGACCAGACATAGCAGGTCTTTTTGTATACTGAAAGTCAATACCCATGTTCATTGGTTTTGCCGATGTTAAGATGCAGACAATTCCCTTTGCACCAAGAAACAAAGTTATTCACCTGACTTCTATATTCTGTTTCATCCCCCTTATCAATACACCCCATACGTGCACAATCATCTGAGAATTTCTGGAAGTGACATGACCTGGTGTTATATTTATAGTCTGAGGTGTACTGAGTGAAAAGAAAGGGAGACAACATTACAGACTAGTTGCTTTTCTGAGCTTGTATCTGCATTTCCTTTATTTCTCCACATCACTGAAATGTATACCTGCATGCCTTCTGTGAATAAATATCTGACGTCACCCGCGATCCAGGATTTCTTATTAGAAAATATTCAGATTTGTATATAGGTGTGCCGTCCACACATTATACGATTGATCCCATTATGACATCTGCATACTTATCCAGATCTAATGAGGGGTCTCCAAATAGGCTCAAATAGTTTTATTTGTTAGCCAGACCGGGGGTTGGTGCTCTCACCTGACCCTCTCTTCTCTTATCCCTCGGCAGCCCAGCTGAAGACCGTGACTCTTAATGACATCACCACTGATCCACCCACTGTTGACATCTCTTCTGGTCAACCCTAAAGACATAATTTCCGCTACCCAGAATTCCCCTTCCTGCCACATCAGTTCCTGTTCTGGCTGTCCTGACCCCACCTCTTCCTCCTACCCACCATATTTATAGAGCAGTCTCAATCTGTTAAGTTAGTTCAATTGTGAACTCCGCTTTGTAAAACGTGTTTTCTTTGCCCTGCTGTTTTTTCAGTATACGGGTCATCCCCAAACCTTTTTTGGTCTGCTGCCTGGTATTTTATCACAGCATGTAAGGTGGCAGCAGAAATACAGATAGGTGATCAGATTTTCTGAAGTCTGGGGAGCAGTAGCAGGCATTGAAGTGTCTTTTATTGTGGTGTAGCAGTGATCCAAAGTTTAAACACCCCTTGTGGGACAGATGACAAGCTGATGATATTTAGGTAAACATTCCTTACATTTTCTTTGTTAAAGTTCCCAGCAACAATAAATAATCCCTCAGAATGAAAACACTTGTATTCTGTAACAATGCTGTACAGATAGGCCAGTGTATTGTTTGTATTGGCTTGTGAAGAAATATAAATGGCAATCAGAAAAACACTGGCGAACTCCCACAGAAGATAAAATGGATGACATTTGATCATGATATACTCCAAATCAGGAGAAATTTTGAGACAATTTTAACATTTGTGCACTATGCATTGTTTATCATAAAACACACTTTGCAAGTTGTGTTGGCTGTATGTAATTGCTTATAGGAGTTTGATATTTAACAGGAAAAGGATTTGAATCCAAAATATTCGTTCTGATGTTTTAATAGGGCTTGCTGATCATAAGCAATAACCATGGCAGTGGACAGCCAACAACAAAAATAATAAAACTACAAAAAAAAAAGAGAAATATACTCTACATTGCAAATCTTCTGCTCCATGAATCATTAAATTTTATATATTTATGTCAGATCCATTTGAACACAGGATTCAAGTTACATGCTTCACGGTGCATACTATTAGGACTGTAGTAGTATGTTCATAAATAGATCTTGTTAAGAATGTCAAACGTATCACCTACCTTTATAACCATTAATACATTTTTCAAGTTCTAATCTTTTCTATTCCAGTTCGCAGTTGCTAAGGGCCGCAGCCTACATTGGCAGCATCATGAGAATCGAAATGGTGGGTATCACTGCAGGTATGGCCTGTTAGAAGATAACGATTTGTTGACTACTACAGATCTTTTTACATTTTGTTTTTTTGCTCATAAACCTGCATTCCTGCATTACCATGAGGTTAGCACGGCTTGTTATACAGGCTGAACATGGTATATAATAATCCAAAGCAATACCGCTAACCACACCACCCCACCACCCACTGAAGCTCCACCAATGATGTAGCTGGCTTGGCGTTGTGGGGGGGGGGGGGGGGTGTTGGAGGGGGGGGGATGGTTTGGGGATTTGGGGGGGGGGGCAGTTCACCCTGTGTTCATTACTGTGCAAACACAAAGGAAATTTCTGCTGATCATCCAAGAATATTTATAAAAACTACATCCATAGTTATCTCAAAACAAATACATTTTCCAGAAACTTTCGAACTGCCCAGGATAAGACTCTACCTGGTAACGATATCAGTAAACAACTGCTTCCCTCAGTCACTTGTTCTTGTTATATTTACATATTCAAATTTTTTGGACAATTTTTTATCATCAAGCACCATTGAGTTCATCATAGGTCTCCATCCTCTAACAGGTCTGTTTACCATAATACTGGATACCATATCCTTC
Source organism: Erpetoichthys calabaricus (assembly GCF_900747795.2). Taxonomy (NCBI): domain Eukaryota; kingdom Metazoa; phylum Chordata; class Cladistia; order Polypteriformes; family Polypteridae; genus Erpetoichthys; species Erpetoichthys calabaricus. The sequence goes on from NC_041405.2 coordinate 82,709,366, forward strand.
AGAAAGTTACTAGAACGGTGCATCACTCAACTGAAATGGAGGAATCCAAACACCCCATCAAAACTGCAAGGATAAAATAATATTCTGCATTATTATTATTAGAGAAATCTAAAATCACTATAACAGGAACAACCAGTATATGGCTGGTCTTCACAAATGCCTACCATGGCTAGCACTCTTACAGTGCTTAATTGCTGCTAGCTCTCTACCCACCCAGATCTTTACTTTTCTTGCGTTTTTATGTACCTGTATTTATTTTGTATCATAATGTATTTCCAACTGACTACATACAGTGACTTAGGGAAATAATATAAAACATGTAACTGTTAATTTATTAACTGATACTGCTGGCATTGCATAGTAATTGAAAGCAGTATGAAAAAGAAAAATCCTTACTGCAATCAAATGCAGGCTGTTAAAAACTTAGAATTAAGGAAAATATTCACTTGTTCTACCAGATTTTAGACCATGAAACATTACATAGCATTTAAGTTGACAGATAATTTCAAGGTTGTTAATTTTTTTAATTAAGAAAGAACACAATATAATTCATGCAGTTTGCATTTTCCAAGAGAAAAGCAATTGACACTACATCTTTATTGAAATGAAATAGTCTAACAGACTTCTACCCCCATAAAACTGTATTTTCTAAATGAGACAATACACATAAATATAAATTCCACAGAGTAACTGGTGTGTTAAGAGCATTGTCATGTGGACATTTCAAAACACATTACAATACTTGCTAGGGCTGTCAGATTGAATGTTGCTATTTAAAGATAATTCAAATTTATTTAAAAATGGTCTTATTCAAAGACAAAAGCTGACATTCAATTGTCAAAGGAGAGTTGTTTGTTTTACTCACACTAGTTTTTGGCGCTATGCATTGCTGCAGTATTTTACAAATCTGTTTTAGCACTTCACTTCCTAGATCAGCCATTTCATAATTTTCAATGGTTTCCTTGTTATCTTCATTAGTAAAACTTATGAATCCTTCAAAACAATAGTTTGTTTTTCTTTGTTCTATCCCACTAGTCTGCACTTACAATCTTACATGTGTGCTCGGAGAAGGCATCTAAAAGTATCATTTCACATTTGATTCTGTCTGATTCACTCTTAAACCTGAGAACCCTGACAGTTGTTAAATGCTAAGACCTTCTCATTAAAGCAAATGGAAAATAACTCATAATTCAGATTTTCCTTCTATTACGCTATAAAATCCACACTTTTAAGAGCCAACCTGCCATGTCCCACAATTAGTCTCCAAGTTGCGTCGCTGCTGGTTTGACACTTAATGCCTAAAAAACTGAGGTGTAATTAAAAATATTCTGACCACTTTAATTAAAATATTGTTGCATCTGTAAAGCAGAAAAAAAGTAGACAGATTTTGTGGATCCAGACTTGAAATTGTAACGATTCTGCTTTTCCAGGTGATTTCACAGGTGCTGCCTTGCCTGGCTTTTTATTCTGAATGGTATGATTTATACAGGATGCTGCTGCTGCCCACTGGATAACTCCAAAATAATTAAAACAATTTAACACCCAGAATCCTTAAGTTACATCCGAATATATTCAAATATTGACTAATTTTTATTTTGAATATTCAAACCTTACCTTTTGGCTAATTTGACAACCATATCTACCACAAAAATAAAAATCAGTAATTCATTAATTTCCAACCCTGCTTATTCCATAGTTCTTGTCAGAAAAAAACTCATGATGGAATGTTATTTTGTTAATCCCAAACAGGACATTTGCACTGTGGTAACTGCTGGCACCCAAGTGCAAACCGATAACATTACAAAAGCCTTCAAGAAGTAGCCCCTTTTACACCATAAGCAATAGCAATGCTCGTGTGTGCAGGGACTGCCTTCTATGCACTGCAAGCAGTGGACTTTATGGTGATGCCAGCTGAATTGTCTCACACTAAGTCCCAATCTTTTTGTGCAGCAACACCAGTACATTAAGTTCTGATGCATCATAAGATATAATCACATAAATGAATTCACATTGGCAGAACAATCATAAACTACTTACTGTTTTCTCTGTAATCCGGGGACACAAATGAATAAACTGCTCTTAAAACAATATTCTGGACATAAGCTAGATCAGGTGTTGAAACATTACATACATAATCTACATTTTAACATTATGAAATGTCCAATTTATTATAAAATTACAGAAAGTTATATTTAAAAATGGTAACTAAAACAGCTACTCTATGCAATATGTTGAAAACCAAGGACAACACAGGCAAGAAAAAGGTTCAAATGACAACTTTATTTTAGTGCTTTATTAAAAGATCAAAAAAATAACAGAAGTTATATATATATATATATATATGTATTTATATATTGAAAAGATTAGCATGAAGCATATTTCTAGAGCACATACAAGCAGTACAACTAACAGCAAACAGAAAATTAAAATCAAAGCACTTCTTTATCCAGCTCTTAGCAGAGGAGGGGAACAATCTCAGGTGGTATGGCTTAAGAGACAACTGTACAAGTATGCAATTACCCACAGGGGATTATCATTCTACAGCCAGTTTCAATGATTCTGCTGCCTCTTCCTTAGCAGGACCTTAATGTTTAACTTGCATCAAATGTTTCTATCTGCAACCATTTTTACAGCCAGGAAAGACTTTGTACAAAAGTTTATGTATATAAACAAATATATATTTATCATTATGTTTTTAAAAATAATTACCTTGCCATTAGTTAATATTAACTTGTATGCTACTTTCTGTGCACTATATATGAATGTGCATGTGTGTATATATAAATAAACACAGGCAAAATGAAGGATTAGATTGTTTTTAGCTTTGATGGTTATAATACTCTGTTCATTTAATGTGAAAAAAATTTCCTATGTTGTTTCTACTATGGTGACTCCATAACCATTATTGTTAGCTATATGGCTGTCAAACAGTATTGGCTTGAGGAAATCTCCCTGTTCACCTTTGAAGAAATCCCCCCTCTTCTGCTAAGGCATGAGCGCCATGGCAACAAAATTGTTGGCTTCCAGCTCTACCAGATAGCAAAAATGTAAAATATCTCACAAACAGAACTTCTCTGTGAGCTTGAGCCCAACACAAGAGGGAAATTAAAAATGTGAATATTGCCCTCCAGCTAAAGAGAACAATTACTAAAATAATTTTATCTTCTATTTTCTTGATTAGTTGAAGAGTTACAGTGAAAAAGAAATGAGTTTCTTTGAATATTTCCTACATGAATCTCTTCTGCTTTCTGAAACTGCACAAAAGATCATTAGAAAATTTTCTTTTTTTAAATAAAATTAAATACTGTTTACATATTTCAGAATATATATATATATATATATATATATATATATATATAAATATATATATATATATATATGCTTACATATAGTAGGTACATATTGGTAAATATGTATTGCACATAGCAAGGAATATTTCAGTATACCTTAACTAATGATATGCATTAAACAAAATTTAAAAGCTGCAACCATAAAGGTGGTAAAATGGGCCACACAAGTCTCACCAATGTACTAAATGTACAAAATTACCTCCCTGTTTTCATGAAATATCCAAATTTTTGATCTTAAAGATTCAGTACATTCAGTTTGCATTCTCTATAAGCCTGAGACTTGTTAGATGAATAAATCGAGCTATAAAATAAACAGTGTAGAGAAACAAATCCAAACTCTTTATCACATATTCAATGTACAGGAACCTAGTACCAACTCTTTAAGATTGTCTTTTCTGCAAAAATAATGATAAAATGGTTTCTAAACTCTTCAAAACAGTACTATAGGAACTCAATCTTAAAATATGAGTACTTGGGAGAACAAAGTACAATTTGACTTCAAATCCCTGTGTTCAACAGCACCATCTTTGGTATTGATTTTAGTCAGGGACTGACTGCAAAAGCAAATATAGTAGCGGTATACTTAAATTCAGAAGCATTTTACTAATGATCTTTTAAGTGGATTAACTTTGTGTTCAGAAATATTATCCACAAACAAGATCTGGGAAATTTACCAGAGGCAGCAGGTTTTGGTGAAAACTTTGACCCACCTGTCAGATTGTTAGCTATGGCAAACTACAAAGCATCTTAATGTTTTTACAACAGCAAAGCAACACCATGCTTTCAGATGTGTGTCATAGCAAAAACCCTCAAAGCTGTAGCAACATCTATATCTTTTACAAACTCTTTCTTGTATTAACAACAATACCGTCCATTTTATATTCAAAATAAGTTCTGAGTATTTCTTTCATTAACTATGTACATAAGTGCAAATAGGGTGAATATCACACATTCGTACACTAAGTCACTGGAACTGCAGCATAAACACATTTCTTCAACACTGTCAAAGAGGGTGGCAATTTGAAGGGACTTTCCATAATACAAGCTACCTGAATGGTACAAAATGAAGTCCAGTACAATAAAAACAACAGTTTTACGATACCGGAAGGCACTGCCTATTTCAGACATTTACCTGTATTACATAAACTAAGTAATTGTGTAGTATGTCTTTATTGTAAATGTCATTGCATGTAAAATGTATACAAGAACATATAATGAACTATACATAAGAAAATAACACATAAGTAAAACACAGAAAATGAAATATGAAATATTGCAGTTGTCAGGTCATAAGCTAAAAAATAGGCTGTCAACAATTAATTTGAAATGATGCAGGGTTTGCTCATCGTGTTTATTGAATTATTTGAATCATTGTAATATCGAAATCCATCCTTAGTAAACAGGTCTAGAATATACTGTAGATTTCAAAATAAACTGATGCTTGCAAGTTTCACTGATGTTGTAAAGACAATGTGAATTGATAAAGGCAATAGTGCAAATACTATGTTTCCCTCCAGTGCTAAAGTAATTAAACTGGACTAATTCAACAGCTAACCAGCCAGAGTAGTATCAAAATCCAAGTGGTAAGTCATTCTGCAATGGAAGCAAATATAAAAATATATAGACGTAATTTATTATTGTTCTTGGGAAAACATAAACTATACAAATAGGCTGCTTGTTTGAAATGACAGGCAGTAACTGTGTGGTGAAAGATATATAATTATATTTTTTTGTAAATAATACTACAACTAGTCCTCTCAATGTGTACAGCTGCTATTTTATATATTCTACAGTGCTGATTTTCCATATCAACTGATTTAAACACCATTTTGCTGTTGCAGTACCTTGGAAAGTCCCCTTCTCTCCATATATCTTAGTAGTTATAAAATACAGATGGTGACTCTATGTCTTCCAAGACTAATGATCAATTATAATAATAATACTAGTAATAATAATAATAATAATAAAATAAAAAATGAAAATAAAACCAACATGATTTCAAATTTGGACTCTCAAAGTTTCTCCATACAAAATATTCAAATACCAGTATCTTTTTTCTGACAGTATCTAACTGTACCACCTTAAATAAATTAATGCTGTTGTACATAATCTAAATTTACATGTGAAAAAGTTCACAATTTAGGTATACAAAGGTAGCCATGTTGTAGTTTTGTTGCCATAACAACAACAACTTAACATCATCAACAATGAATCTATCATTGTTAAAGAAAATATAAAATGTATATTTTTTACTTTTAAGTGTAAACTACAACTAACGACTTAAATTTCATTACCATGCTTACTGTATAATATATTTAAAGTAAACAGCTCAGTGCCATTAGGTTATTTATTTTTATATTTTGTTTTAAATGTTTGAAATTATAAGTTTAAACCTGCTAAAATATTGACACTCCTTCCAAATTAATAACTAAATAAATGAGTATAAAACTGCTTACAAAATAATAATAAAAAGCTTAAAACTAGCAAGAAAGAGCCTATTTTACTATATCCTATAAATATGCACAAGCATGCACATTTGTTTTAGAGAAGCTAGATAAAAATCCTCTAAATGAAGCCAATGTATATTTGTGGTTAAATATCTAAGGCCCCAAAAATGCTCAATCATGAAAACAAAAATGTTTTATCTTAATAAAAAATCTAGGTAGAAGAAACAAAGGCATTAATTACATTAATCGCACAGTTAATGTATTGTGAAAAACTGAAATGTAAAAAGCTTAAAAGAATACATTTTCTTGTTTTCATTTATTTTAACTTTAGACGTCCTTATGAGCTTCTTTATGTTAAAATGATACCTTTGTTTAATTAACAAATAAATAATTAAACATGTTATTTCATCCAGAAAGCAAATGATTATCTTTAAAGGTATTAATTAAATAAAAATACACTTATATATTTTATATTATGAAGTAGTTACTAAGCAGTAATTACCTCTTAACAATATCTTTATAGGCTTGACCCAGATACTGCTTAAGAAATCTGGCATATATTACTTTCTTGAAGAGAACACCAGGCTGTCAAAATAAATTAAGCATCAGGCAGATATTTTTCCATATCCATGATAATATCTAAACTGATGACTGAGTAAAAAGTAGGCACAATATACTGTTAGAAAAGTACATAACAGGGGAAGAATGACAATTTTCAAAAGCTGCCTTAAAATGCAGAATTGCCAAAGGCTTTCACCAAATGTGTAACATTTAACATTCAAATTTTACCACGACATTTTACTTTAAATTCATTTAAAAATAATAAGGATGACACTATGAAATGGAGAGCATGGTGCAGTTATTAGACATACTGCCACACACCTTAAGATCTAGACTACACTGCCACTGTACAATTTTCACATTCTCTGTGTGTCTGCATGGAAATTTTAATGTATGCAGTTATGTACATGTTAGATTAACCGGCATCTCTAAATTGACTTGGACAGGAGGGAGTGTGGATATGTGTGTGAAAAATCCCTGCAGTAGATGGTGTTCCCTATACAGGGAACATTACTAACCTGCATCCAGTGCTGCCAGGATAGGCCACAACCAGTGAATAGAAAAGTGGGTTAGAAAACAGGTGCACAGAAGGATTATTACAAGATAATTATTAGCACTTTTTAAAAATAAGGATCCAATATATTCACAATTGTTATATTTTTAGGATATGGGTCAAGGAATCATTATTATTTTTAGGTAACAAAATTTTTACATTAATAATAAAAAACTCTTAATTTCTATAAATGTTCAAATGTACGTATACACATATTATATCAGACACAAAATAAATTACAAAATGCAATTGCCAAATGAGAAATAAATTTAAAAGGCATATTTTTCAACAAATATTACAGTAAATAAATGATGTGGCATAGATCAAAGCAATTACTGTATTGTCTTTGATCATGCTAAACATGGTAGGAAAGATGCACAGTCCACCCGGGACAGAAATCTGTAAATAAAGCGTAGATTCAACAGTATTTGCAGATTATGAATGATTAAGATACAGAAAATCTACTAGGGAAGAGATGATTCAAAACATGTTTGAAAATGGAAAACAGGAAAGGACACATATAATTAATAACTTGTTTAACTGATAAACAGAATTAATTAAGCTAGAAACATTCATTCGCTAGTATTTATGTTACAAGGACTGAAAATGCAAATTATAACAAATTTTATGTAGAGCAATGCATGAAGCTGAAGAGGCACTACAATACTTGTAATAGGTTTATAAAAATAAATGGAGCAGATCACAAAAATATATCCACCAGTCATTACAAGTTAAATTTACTTACATTTGACTACTACAAGGAACCTACTGCTATGGAAATTTTTAGATATTAAGAAAGTTAACTTCATTGTCTACAAATTGACACTGATCATAATTAAATATACATCCTAACTGAATTACAAGTATCAATACTTTAATTGCTTTTTGTATTTTATTGTTAAACTCTGGATATTTTATTATGTCAATTTAAAAGATTTTTTCCCTGAACACATGCTAAATCTAAATCAACTGAAATAGTAAATTGAAAATTGCTGTCTGTGGAGGCAAAAATACTGTATTTTGTGTAACATTTTAGGATCTGAGCCACTGGAAAATTAGTATGAATTTTTCAGATTTCTAGAAATGGAGTATGAAGTATATCTATAATATTTTTGGAAAAGCTCAATATAATTTATGACACTTGTAATTCACACCCTAAATTTATTAGTCAAGTTAACTTGTTCAATGAGTGAAGAAGAGATATGACCAAAATAAAGTTACTCTGCAAATGAAAGTTGGTGGAGAAGGGAGAATATAATATAATAATATATTGTGATAATAATCAGGTTGTTTTAAAAGTCCTTCCTTCAGGGTGAATGCGCACTGAGGGTAGATTAAGGAATGCTGAAACACGAACAGAGGAGACAGGAAGCTTCACGAGTTTAAATGTATGTGTTTAACTTAATTATTAAATGTGTTATTTTACTTAAATTGAGAGTAAAATTGGATGCCTCCTTTTTGAAATTCCTTTAGAATGTGTATTACCTGTAAAAAAAACTCCTAAGTATAATTTATACAGGATTTTACTTCCAAAGTTAGAAACCTGCAGTAATATGCTGTTGAAACATACTTGTACCAGTTACTGACATTTCTATTATCTATGCAGCTATAAAAAATATTTCATATATTCCCAGTGACCTGAGATATCGTAGAGGCCACAAACCAAAATTTTGTAGCCTATCTGGTCATTTTTAAAAAGAATATAAATGTGTGTTACCAGAACACTAAAGTATTGAATTCATTTTTTAATTTTGGCTATCCATCCATTAACCAATAAACTGAACACATAAAAGAAGCATATTTCCTCTGACTTCATATTTTCTTCTATCTGAAAGAAAAAAATACGAAATTTACATTTAATATGCAAACTTGCTGTTTACTGTTTACTATGGGTGGAAATTTTGAATTAACATTCTCCTAAGTAAAACTGCTAATTTACATTCCTTTGCAGTCCTGACTTACTGGTACAGTACAATGGAAATATATGCTGTGTTAAGAATTCTTTCCTTAAAGAAAATGTCACAAGCCAGAGAACATGTTTCAGTCAACCTTGATTATTCAGTTAGTTGACACTGTATAGTTTGTCCCAACCTGATGTTAACTGTGTGTTATTTTAGTATCTGCTGCAGTAATGACATTACAATACAGCACATCCCTCATTTCTTATTAGTGACCCTTCAATACTAAGACATATTTTTAAATAAAAACTTCATAACAATACTACAGAATATTTTTAGTTACAGTTTCAGTAACCTACCACTGTGTTTATTTTGCATTAAAAGAAAAGAACTAAAGTGAAACATTTGATAAAATGCCTGAAAACTTGTTATTTTAACCATTCTTTACTATGAAGACTGCTGTTATTTAGTGTACCTGTCCAATGAACTGCCTTACTGACACATTACATTTCAGTTTCTAGAATAATATAAGGTACTTTTTTATAACTAACTTTTCAAATAGTCTTACAAACGAAGTGAAGTCTGATGCCATTCATGTTTTACTACACTGCACTTTCTAACTGTAAAACAGGTTAGTGCAATATACATTTTTATATATGAAGCAGGCATGTATTTGGACAAAGATAGTTTTTTTTTATTTGCAAAAGTAAAATACCTGCTATTAAAAAAAATTACATCTCTTCACAAAATAGGTCCCTTGCAACAAATATGGATAGGAGTGTTTTGCATAATATGTGCACAAGGCTAAGGAACAACAATAGTAACAACAACAATGATAGTAATAAAAATAAATGGGACATAATTTGGAAAATAAATTAACATTACAATTGCATTAAACAGCAAAAAATATTTTATAATTACATAAATAATACAAATTTAGGACATTTCTCACACTACGGCATTTCTAAGTTACGAACCAAATCTACTGTTGATTGTAACTTCGGTAACATATAGGGTGCATTTTGGATTTACACAAAAAACCTACAATAGGTTAGAGGATAGGATGCACTAGGCAATAGGGGTTGGTGTATGTGTGTGAATATTAATATATATATACTGTATATATTTATATATTTTTGTGTATACACACAGTATATCATTGTTAAAGGAAATAAAACAAAATGTATTTACTGTGTATCATTTTTTCTTTCGAAACCAGATAGCAATAGAATATGCATCAATGGTACCACGTTTTGTGTTTTTTTGCAAAAAGAGTTAATGAGTCTAAAATTTAGGCAAACATTTTACTTAAAATTCTACTTTAACATGTAAATAAATATGTCAGTCAAAACGAATGATCAAAAGTATAGCTTTCTTCTAAATGTTTAAATAAACAAGGATACCAATTCAAGTTTAGGGTTCAAAAGACTCTAAGGCGTAATTTCTTTTTTTATTTTTACAGATGTAAACATAATATACAATGTTTTAATTTTGGCACTTCTGTGAGACAGACCTCTATGACAGCTTTCTGCCTTTAAAAAAAAACTGAGTACATAACAATTTGAAGTACTACTGTAAATATGTTCAACTTAGTTCACTGGTAAAAGGAGTATTGTTTGCTTGCTTTTAGGTGCACCATAACACCTACAGAGGGGCTGTACAATCTGTATGATTAGTCTCTCTCTTATGATAGCTCACAACTGGCCTATGTTAATTTCATTTAGAGTCACTGCCTCAACAGGGACTTAAAATTTGAATTATACTATTGATTGAAATGTAATTTAAAGTCTTAATGACTGAACTGCAACAACAATAATTAAAGTGATAATAAAACCCTCAAGAAGACAGAAGTAGCAATGCACTGCACTCAAATTTTAAAAATTATTAATTGGGCAGGACCGATAACATGCCTCATTTACATTTTTATTTACTTCTTGTTTTGTATACTTTTAGCAAAGACATTATAGTGACAATACAGCAATATTCAAACTTTCTTCCAAGTCCTCAAATATGGCAAGCATTATGGAGGTTAACACTACTCTGACAAAATGTATCAGAGAGGAGTGCAGGATTTTGGACAAAATAACCAAAGCCAGATTTTATTGGTAACAATGTGTCAGAGTTTAAAACTGCTGTCTAGCAATGTCCTAGAAAAATCTAATGCAAAACATCATATTAAATAGCTGCTTTCTGCTTCACAGTTTTTTTTTTAATTTTTACTCTAAATATAAATATAAAGGACACCTCATAATGTCCTTATTGCAGTGCCAAAGTTAGGAGTGCATCTTGTTGAGGAACGTTTTTTTTTATATATATATATATATATATATATATATATATATATATATATATATTTATTTATGTATTATGCAGACACTCCAAAAACCATCTTACACTCATGCATACACACGAAAGGCTGACGTAAGAAATTAAAAGTATAACAAGTATAAACAATATTGAACAAAAAATGAAAACCAATCGCACCCCACCTGCATTTTTCAAAAATACCTTAATAATGTATGTAACTCTACAAGGTAAACAGAGGGATAAAAAAATATAATTTGCCCCTCCTTCAGTACAGCAATTAATAGTCCTTTTCATAGATAACAGCAGTGTTTCTTATTTTCTCAGGCACTAAAACAGACTGTGTAAAAAGGCTGGTAAACCCATGGCCACATCAGATACGTTCAGGCAGACTTGCATGTTGATGCTCAGTCAAAACATTCAAAGATCTTTATGACTGTTCATCCTATTGTGAAAAATAAGTACATTTAAGCATCTTGGATGCAAATGACAAACAAAACCAATCATAAGATGTTTTTGAGAAAAAGAGAACCATAGGAGTTATGCCAGAACCCCAATGAGTCTTATTATTTAATAAAAGATTTTGTTTGATTTTAAATGTGCAGGCATGCAGCTGAACACCATTTAAAATGGTGTATTAACTGAATGCAATTCCATCAGATTATGGCTTAGTTTTAACCCTGCCTGGTTAATGACCTTTGCAAGACAGAATCTTATTCTCGCATACTACCACTCCACTGCATTAGAAATGACTTGCCTTCATTTTCGAGAAAAGAATTGATTGCATGTAGAATAAGTCAGACACATGATTCAATCTATAACAATAGTCAATAATTATGTACATATTTTCCAATAATGGGGTTAAATGCATTAATAAGAACACATTCATGGAATACTGACAATCCCAGGTGCTGCTGTAAAAATAACTTGGCTACACTTATATCAAATTAGCTTTCAAAAAAAAGATCTACTGGTGTACCTTACAACTGAAAATCTGTTATTACATTGAATATATACTTTTAATGTTAATCAAATATCTTGTGAGATCATTTTGTTTCATAAATCTAATTGAATTATTACTTCAAACAGACCATTGTTAAAATTTTATAAATAATAAAATACTTTTAACCAAATGAAGAAGAAGATATTTAGTTGTTAATATTTACAAAGCACTGTTATTAAGACATAATTTGAAATAATCTCATATGGGTCCTGTTGGAATTGCATAATTAAGTGCAGCCAAATTATTTTTATCTTTATTAAAGCCTTATAGTCTAGATACAGTTGTAAAACATTTTAACTAAAAGTATGATTTAACTTTTAAAACAGAAAAGTGAAAAACAAAATATTAATTTTCTGATGTAAACACAACAATGATAACACTTTCTCATAAAAATAAATGACAGGAAAATATATCAGTTTCAATATGCTCTGAAAGCAAGAGTCTTACAAACTTGTCTCTTTCTATAGAATCCAATGCATTCCAAATTCATTCAGATGCATTCCTCTGTTCTTCTATCTTGCTCCACGCTGAGTAAGACAGTATTACACAGTGTATGTGCAAGTTTCTCCCAGATATTTCCTCCTCTAACATTCAACTTTGATCGGTATTTTAAACGTTTCTGTTTAACATACCTATTTTTTGGTTAACGTGAGTACAGAATAAGGCTTACTGCCAAGGGAGATATTAGTGACTGGATGAACATGGATTTCCATAGAAATATTCTACAGATCCACCATTTTGCTGCTCATAACTTCAGAGTGGCCTACTAAAAAAGAGAAAAAAATCATGATTAAATGCAGCATGAACTGAACTTGTGAGAAAAGAAATTATCAGAAATTCAATACTGCATATTGATTGTTGCTTGATATTATCAATGATACTTGGCTGCAATGAATCTAAGAGACGGGCTTGTATCTGCACATGCAAATCTAAAAAATAATGAAGTTATGGTGGATATCTAAAGTCTGTACATATGCTGTTTATTAACTGTTGTTTGATATTACCAAAGATATCCGACCCTGATAAATGTAAGAGATGGTCCAAAATCAGCACACTGAAACCTAAAAAAAGTGAACTTATAATGAATATCCAAAGTCTACACACACTCATTGAGATTTCAGGCTGAAATAAAGAACAACATTTAAACAAATAGTATTAAGGAAAAATAACTAAAAATATTTACAGGGTGAGCCAAAAAGAAGTACCACATTTCAAACGTTTATTCTACAAAAACGCTACAAGATAAAATAAATTTCATTACAACACAAGAAAGGGTATACAAAATATATTTTTTTCACTGTGTTTTAAAAATGATGTCTTCAAGGTGGTGGCCATCATTAGCGATACACTCTTCGAGACGATTTCTGCCATTTCAAGGGGAATAGTGGTGATTTCGTGACAAACAGCGTCCTTGAGGTCTTCAAGGTTTTAAGGTCGGTGTGTATATACCTTCAACTTGAGACAGCCCCACAAGAAGAAATCACATGGAGCAAGATCAGGCAAAAGTGAAGGCCACCCGACATCACTGCACTGGGAGATCAGCTTCCCTGGAAACATCTCCCACAAAACGTGCATGGATCTTCACACCGTATGAGCTGTTGCTCTATGCTGTTGAAACCTGGCATCCACCACATCCATTTCTTCCAGTGGGGGCCGCAAAAATTTCTCTAGCATTACAAGGTAACGTTCTGAAGTGATGGTGACCGCTGCTTCCCCCTCCTCACAAAAGTATGGTCCTACAATGCCAAATTCTGCAATGGAACACCAAACTATAACACTCTCACTGTGCAGGGGTCTCTGAGGAAGTTCACAAGGGTTGGCTTCAGCCCAATAGCGAAAGTTTTGCTTATTTATGCAATCATTCAAATGGAAATGTGCCTCTTCGCTGCACATGATGGCATCTCGAAGAACGGCTCCCCCAGTCTCTCTCAGTGAGTTCCTGCACTACCATCATTTTGTATGGATGGAAATTAAGGACCTTATGCAAAATCCTCCTCAAAGATGTGCCAGAAATGCCTAAGGAAGAAGCATGTTTGCGCAATGAACGTCTAGGAGGCTGCAAAATTGATGCCCTTACAGCTTGGATGTTTTCAGGCGTTCGTACAGTCCAAGGACGGCCTGGAGATTTTCTGTTCAATGTTGTATCTGTCTGTCTAAATTTAGCCACCCACTGAAGAATTGGTTTCCCATTTGGAATGTCATCATTAGGAGTAATGCTGAAGTGCATTTGGAAGGCGCGTTGCGTAGTGATGATGGATTCGTTGTTTTTGAAGAATGCTTCGACAGTGAAAGCACTGGACCAAGGCATGTTGCCAACTGAAAACTACAAGGGATCACCTGTCAAAGGACCCCCCACTCCAACCCACTTGGCTGCCTCTACCTCCCGCAATGACCTTGAGAAATGTGGTACTTCATTTTAGCTCACACCCTGTACTTTAAATGCCTTGATTTCACAGGGGTAGCAATGACTTGTCATATTGATTTATCTGAGGAGAATATTGGTAAATACTGCAAGTGCCAAATTAAAAAAAAGTTGAGTTTTCTTTAATGTATTTATTTTTCTCTAATTTACATAAAATAGGGAGTATTTATCCATTGTGTTATGGTAAGTAAGTGATGTTCTTCTACATTGGGAAAAGAATCAGATTTATAGCTAGCCACAAGGAAAAGAAGATAAGAGGTATAAAAGTGTTAGTAACAGGAAAATGTCAAAGCCAAAAAGGTCACCAATGAAAACACCAACGCCCAGTATGCAAACCAGAAATAAAAGATCAAACTTGAAATCCTAACTGTCAAGTTAGATTGTGAATAACTAACACACAGCAAGAATATACAGGAATATGCAGAAACATGAACACTGGAGGAATGAGATCAGGCAATGATAGCCCCACTGCCAAAAAACTAAACACAAAATTGCAGTATCCATGTTGAAAATAAAGAAACAAGATGGCAGTATGATAATGTTAAAATCATAAAAATAAAAAATATCATTAATCAAAATGATATGCACTAAGTGCAGAATTGAAATTGTAATTGTCAAAAACCCACAAGTCAGGACATATCAAAATTCTTGCAACATGACAGAATGGTAGTGCAAGATATAGCTATGCATTATTTTTACCAATAGCACTCTATTAGGTGTTACTCCAAAATGTGCTGTTAGAGGATCACGAATTTTACTTATATTTATTCCTATAGAGCTTAAATAGGGGATATTTACAATAAAGACTCAATAAGAACTCCAAAATAAGGTGCATGATAGAATTCTCTCACAAGTCAATTGACCTGTATAATACATTTTGGACAGTCTGAATCAAAAGGAAATTTTGATTTTGTGTGAAATGTATTCATTTTGATTTGTGTTAAACCATGTTATACAAAGAATGAGAAAAGGATGTGCTTGAATTTTTTTTATACTTATACTTTATGCTAAACACCTCAGAACAGCATTTTTCATAAATATACATCTTATCCACACTGTGCATAAATGTGTATTATGCTGATTATTTTAAAATGGAATTTTCTCCTGGGAAAAGCTAAATATGAAATTATTTTCGTGAAGAAATACAGTATTCACATAATATTATACTGCAAATTTCACAATGTAGGTTAAGGAAGGGACATCTTTATTATAAAAGAGAAGGCTTATCTGCAGTGAATTGTGCAATGGAATGATACTTTGTAAATCAAAGCACAAAAATTCTACAACAAATACAACTTTCAGTTTGGGTTAATTTATATCCTTTTTGCACTGTTTTTTTATATTTACAATATCAATACAATCAAACATGTTTAGTAGCTGAATATTTCTAAACATATGGATATTAAATAAACATTTAATTCAAGAACGTGAATATCATTAATTTAACAACAATGGTGTAAAAATATTTTGGCTCAAAATGAATTAGACATATTAAAGTAAAGCTCATTGAATGTTTCCCTCTTCATCTGTTTTTTATTTCAAACACAAAAGAACCATATTACTTTTGCAAACAACAAGGTTATGCTGTATGTCAGAAAGACCTGATATAGATTACAATGGCTCTATTTTAATGTACAGAATATATTCCTATACTTTATTAAAACATCACCTGAATAAACAGCTAACAATGAAAATACACCACAATAAGAAAATCCTTCTAATTTCATAACATTTTCTTTTTTAAAAAACATACTATCAGGATGGAGAATTATATCACAATTATCTAACTTTTACAAGTACCATACATTTACACTGGCTGTTACAGATTCAAATCAAATGTATATAATAGTAATAAATATAGCAGATCACTACTCAAAACGGTAACTGGTGAACCAGGGAATTGAACCGGCAACCTCTTGATTATGATTCAGTATCTCTTACAGCTGCACCACCCAAGCAGTTATGTCAATGACTTACCCTAAGGGAACTTCTTTTTTTTCGGTTATATTCTTGAATAAAACAGCACTTGTTTTCTTATACTTGTACATTATGTGAAAGTGTTTATTTGATATTTGGACTTCAGTCTTCATACATTATACACTTCATGTCTACATTTTGTCAATTATTACTAAAACTAGGGGGCTTCGCCCCCTGCTCGCTTCGCTCGCCAACCCCCGTGTTTGGTTTTCCGGATACACACTTTTAAGATTTTTCTTTGAATTGTTGCTATTTCATTAGTTTCACTTTTATTTCAGAACTTCTGTAAAAACAATATTTGTAATCTTGCGAGTCCCAATATGCTGAATCTTTTTAATGAGGTCAGGATAGGTTTCTCTGTTTGGAATTTCAGCACAGACAAAACGATCTACATCATCAGCAGTTAATAATTTTTTTTACAAAGTAAAAAAGTAAGTAGAGTTCTGCATTGGACTCCTGTCTGTAAAGTCGTGCTATTTTCCTCTCACAGTTCCAAAAGTACATGGGGTTACCAAGGTGATACCCCAGCTTTTGTCTAGGTTTTTGTACAAGGGCTAGACAGAACGTATTTGACTCCTGGGGTAAATGTAGCTTTTTAAATAAGCAGACAGATAAAATACCTGAACAAAGTAACCAATAAATGCATGTGCGGTAAACTCCGTTTTTGAATTTCTCAAGATTCTTTACTTGTTACTTGCATAGTTATACAGGACAACATGCAGTGGAATGCATCCTGATCTGCTTATCAAAAACTGTGCATAGTTAGAAGAATATCAGTTAAATTAACAAAAAGTCATAGATTGAAAGATAACAGTATAGTAGAACATAATAAATAAGTAAAATTATGTGAATAAAGTAGAATTAAGTGTTAAGGTGCAATAGTGTAGTAATTATTGTGCAAAACCAAAGTTAGACTGGTGCATAGTTAAATGAGGCAGTTTGTTTGTTTGCGCTACTGCGATCTTTACATTCTTTTTTTATACTTTCTAATTTCCTACTTTCATATCCTTTAACTTTCTCCACATGTATAGCGCTGTTTTTTTTTTTTTTGAGCCTTTCTAATTTCACTGGCTTCATAGTCTCTAACCTGCTCTGCATGTGTTTAGGGTCACTTTTCTCCGTGCTTTTCTTTCTTCTTCGTTTAATCGTCGACGTTTCATTTCTACCCTATTCATTTCTACCGTATTGACCTTATACACTTTATATGCACTGAGAGCCCTGGAGCTGTGTGTGCTGCATGACTGCCTTTACACTACTGATTTGTTTTTTTTGATATTGCTTGTATGTAGGGTGTGTCTTGCAAGACTCTGGTTCTATGTTCCCGTGAGACGCACTGTGGCAGGTCTCTTTCGTCTCGCGGGTCTATAAATTATCTTCCGAGAAGATCACGTATCGTACACTATCAGGACAGGGGACAGGATTTCTTTTAATAATAGACATGAAAAATGTTTCTATTTTAGCGATATGTTTACATAAATCGTTGTAGACATGAAACACCCACGAAATGCATGTATTCCAAATTGTAACCCTCTGCAATTCTAGGCAACTCACTCCCAGATAAACCACTTGAGCACTGAGAATCTTCTTTGCGACTCGAGCTGCAGTGGGGTTTGGGATAGCAGGCTGCTTGCTGCTTGTGCTGATCGGCACATTTACAACACAAAAGACGCTGATGGAGAGGTGCAAAGGGATTTAAGGTGGGCCAGGATTACGAGTTTTTTCGTAGGCTTCGGTAAGTTTAGTGTTAAATGCATCACTACCTCATATCCTTGCCAAGGCAGGCAACACTTGGCCTTTTGTCTGGGATGTGTTCTTGCACCTGTTCATACAAACCCTGACACCAATCACCTTTACACCATATTAACAATAATCACAATGGGCAACGTCGATTGTCATTATTTTTTAAACCTTTAATCATTTCATTATTGTGGACGTCATTCTCCTGTCCTTTGTTGACTTTTCCTAAATTGCTACAATCTTATGATATTGCAACTTTGAAACTCTATTCTGAAAATGTGATTAATGATATTTTTCTTTGCTTTTTTTTACACAAAAGACTCCCTGTTACCATCACCAGCAATGCCACTGAACATTGGTACTCAGGTGTGAATTGTTGTCTTTCCTGTCTGGCTCTAACTTAGCTGCATTTGCATATCCTTTTTACCTCAAACAGAAATTTCTCTCCTGCCACTGTTATCAACATTTCTGAACATTGTTTCAGAGATGTGAATTGTTGTCTGTCTTCAGTGGACAACTATAAAATAATCAATGAAGAAATGTCACACTTACAGCCATTCAAACTCTTTCACTCACTACGCATGTTGAAAAAAAAATTGAGAACTGTCGGTGCTCCAGATATTTCAGTTATGTAAGAAAACAACTATAAACTAACAAACATCAACTGGTCTGTTACTTCTGTAAAAACATTGTAAGTGAGCTGCAACCACAATGTGCCATCTCTCGCACTCTCCTGTCCCCACATTAAACTAATGCAGGCTGTGAACTTTGTATACTGTGAGTTTTGCTTCTACTTCAGACATATGAAAAACTTCGTACAGAACTACATCATGCGTTAAAAGTAAGGACAAACATTGTCGTTGTTGAGTAGTTGTTGAAATGCTAATGCCTTTTCATGGTGTGAAAGTCAAATGAATCTAACAAGTCTGGAATAAAATTTTTGCTGCTGATGTAATTAACAAATATACTGTATCTACAAGATACTGTTGCCTATTTGGAGAAAGATCACACTTGATTGCCAAAGAAATACAGTGACGGTTAATGTGATCAGGGAGCCTTTCACAAACAATGCAGAAAAAGTCACAGCTGACAATATTTTCTCATCGCCTTCAACAATGCTTGAAGCAGGCAATTCCCTTTCTGTGCTTAAGTGTAGTGGTACTCAAATGTACATGTAATGGTGCTTACTGGAACTAGACATAAGGAATATTCCACTTTCAAAAATGTTCTTATCCTTGTTACATATGAAGGAGGAGAATGAAGAAGCAAACACAACAGTAAATACCAATAGTTATTTAATTCAAAATCAAGCTATCACTTTGCAAGGTGAAGACGTTTCTTGTCTAAAATAACAGTGACTGCTCTGTACCAAACTGCAAACAAAATGAGACAGGAGCTGCCAGCCTATTGTGAAAAGACACAAATGATGGTCAAGGAGACAGTCAAAAGCAAAAAAGTGCTGACACAGTACAGAACAAGCAAGCAGCAAAATAAAAGTGAATACAGTGCACCCATTTTGGCGTGTAAGCTGCTCAGACTGAAAAAATGATAGTGGGCTGCTGCTGTGGACAGTATTATACTAAGTCCATCACACTGTGGGCCAGGTACCTACACAATGTGTTAAATATGTAAGCAATGGTGTAATGTTATTAACTATTTACAGTATATAGAAAAATATCTTTTTGACTGAATATAAAAGTTTAATTAAATACTGCAGTGGTTTTTTGCCTAACTGGAAAAAGCAGCTTGTGTAACAGCATCCTTTTGGGTTCTTTTTTCATCCCAGGAGCAGTGCAAAATTGTAGAACACACACATACAATAAAACAAAAAGAAAACTTAATAAACTACCACCATGAAAATTAATCTCTACTTAATGTATTATTTTATGTGCCCAGTTAAATGAAATGTGTTGTTTTGCATTTCAATAATAAATACTGAGTAGTTTTCTGCTCTGTAGTTGCTCAGGCCCTGGTGTTTTTTGTTTTTTTTTTGTTTGAAATATATGATGACATTTCAAATGAAAATAGTGGAAACAAAATGATTCAGACACCACTAGGCATAGAATTTTGGTGTTTTGTACTGAAAAAATGTTTGGCTGTTATTATGTTAAAAAATGAAATTTCAAGAGTCAAAAAATAAACTTGACTAATTAGAAAATTATTACCCATAGTTTGGGATGGTCTGGCCAAAAATTTATATCACTGAACAATTAAAAATGATCATGGTTACGGTATATCCATCCATTTCCCAACCCGCTGAATCCGAACACAGGGTCACGGGGGTCTGCTGGAGCCAATCCCAGCCAACACAGGGCACAAGGCAGGAACCAATCCTGGGCAGGGTGCCAACCCACCGCAGGTTACGGTATATCTCATGGTATAATCTAGGTGCCTTAATTTCTTAGATTGAATCCAGTTTGGATGCTTCTGTTGGTCCAGTTTTAAAGGTAAACAAACAGTGGATAGTTCTACTGTGATGTTTCTTTTCATTAGAATCATTTTAATCAACAAAAGTAGCAGTACAAATCATAATAATAATGCTTTTTTTACAGTATATAACACCTTTCTCATGCTCAAAGCACTTCACAGAATTTCAGAATGAACAACAGGGAAAAAACAGAAAAATTATCTTCTTCTTCTTTCGGCTGCTCCCGTTAGGGGTTGCCACAGCGGATCATCTTCTTCCACATCTTTCTGTCCTCTGCATCTTGTTCTGTTACACCCATCACCTACATGTCCTCTCTCACCACATCCATAAACCTCCTCTTAGGCCTTCCTCTTTTCCTCTTACCTGGCAGCTCTATCCTTAGCATTGTTCTTCCAATATACCCAGAATCTCTTCTCTGTACATGTCCAAACCAACACAATCTCGCCTCTCTGACTTTGTCTCACAACCGTCCAACTTGAGCTGAACCTCTAATGTACTAATTTCTAATCCTATCCATCCTCGTCACACCCAATGCAAATCTTAGAATCTATAACTCTGCTACCTCCAGCTCTGTCTCCTGCTTTCTGGTCAGTGCCATATAACATAGCTGGTCTCATTACCGTCCTGTAGACCTTCCCTTTCACACTTGCTGATAACCGTCTGTCACAAATCTCTCCTGACACTCTTCTCCACTCATTCCACCCTGCCTGCACTCTTTTTCACCTCTCTTCCACAATCCCCATTACTCTGTATTGTTGATTCCAAGTATTTAAACTCATCCACCTTCACCAACTCCCTGCATCCTCACCATTCCACTTACCTCCCTCTCATTTACACACATGTATTCTGTCTTGTTCCTACTGACCTTCATTCCTCTCATCTACAGAGCATATCCACCACTCCAGGGACTCCTCAACCTGCTCCCTACTCTCGCTACAGATCATAATGTCATCAGCAAATATCATAGTCCACGGGGACTCCTGTCTAATCTCGTCTGTTAACCTGTCCATCACCATTGCAAATATGAAAGGGCTCAGAGCCAATCCCTGATTTAATCCCACCTCCACCTTGAATGCACCCGTCACTCCTACCACAGACCTCACCACTGTCACACTTCCCTCGTACATATCCTGTACAACTCTTATGCTCATAATAATGCGCTCCCACAGGTAATACCACTCTGTTCCAAGGGCTGGCTCTGTCAACTAATACACCTCCTCTCATTCAACACAGTCATATGCAACTATCACATTAACTCTTTCCTTGAGTCTCTTGCCTGACAGGTCCGCAGGCAATCCTGGAAAAACATGGACACCCAGACTGAGACCTTGGAGCGCTCCAGATGGCTAACCAAGATGCAAATCAGCACTGCCCAATGATTGCCGACAAGCCCAAACAGGTCATGACCAATGACTTAAGCCTTGCTGTCACAACAGAGAACCAACTGTTTGAAACCAAGGACACATCATTCCCAACTGTCCCTGCCTCATCAAGCCGATGGGCTGCACTTGGGCCAAGGAAGGAAAGTAATGTGGTTTGACTTCTGCTAACCCTGCCTCACTTGTGTACAGGTGAGGCAGTAATTAATGGAACTAAAGTGACAGCTCTCTTTGATTCCAGGAGTAGCTATTCTATTATTGCTAGTCGTTATGTGCTCCCACAACAATGGATTTGTAGTAAGACCAGTCTAACCTGAACTCACAGGAAAACTGAATAGTACAGGTCCACTGTGTGTGTGATGTCTTTTTCAGGGGGATGCCCACACAATTACAGTAGCTGTGATGCAAGATCCTCCTTACCCGGTCATTCTGGGGCAGGACTGGTATAAAAGAAACAGCACTGTTGCACAAAACGAAGCGCCTGGTTATGGACAGGGAAAATCCACTCCATGTTGTATTCACACCGTGTTCTATCCCAGATCGTGAGGGAGATGACACAGCAACCCAATATGAGGTAAATGACATTGTGGCGCTACATATCAAGGTGTGATGATCTGAGACTCCACCGCGAGGTCAGGTCTGATTTTCTCACTAAGTTCTATTTCCAATGCTTTTAAAAGGAAACAATGGAATGATGACTCCTGAGAGCAATATACAAAAATACAAATACTGCAAGAAAACCCTGAACAAATAGCATAATTTGTAAAACAAATGTACATCATGCTGAGCACCTGAATAAAGAGGTACAATTGAAAGTAAGATAAAATTTTTAGGGTAAATTAAATGCCTTCCTGAACAAATTAATTTGAAGTTGTTTTTTAAAAGAATGATTAGAGTCAACTGGTTTAATTTAAGTCCAAAATATTATTATTGTGCAAAATAAAACATAAGAAATGAACAAGAAATAAATACTGTAAAAATATACTGCACATGCTTTTAAAAAAACAGAATCTTTGAAAATATGTGCTGTATAGCCTATACCATAAAAAAATGAAACAAGATTGACAATAAAATAATTCCAAGAGCTATTCTTCACAGTTCCTTTGGTTCCCCAATGAACAGAAAACTAACTGGACTTTATTATAGCTTTTCAAAACGTACTTATGAACATTAAGAAAATTACGTGAGAATAAACCAAAAAAAATTAGATCTGCGTTGACTGAATATTGCCTCAGCAGAGGCTACCAAACTAGGCCTTACGAAAAAGCCTATTAAGGGAAGCTTTCACACTTCAAACACACCTAATTGTCAAAATCCTTTTTCTACAGAAATTGATGTTGCTAGCCAATTTTTTGAAAAAGAATTATTAATGAAGAAACTGTTTTTTCCTATTACATTGCTTTCTAACTTTGAAGATAAACAGCATTTCAAATACATGGAACTCCTTTTCTAATGCTGAGAAACTGGTCCATGCTTTTATCACATACTACATCAATTACTATAACTCTCTACTGGCAGGTGCAGCTTCTAATCTTATATAACAGCTCCAGTTGATTTAAAACTCTGCTGCAAGAGTCCTAACAGGGACGAGCAACAGCAAGCGCATAACACCCATTTTGTTTCGTGTCCACTGGCTCCCAGTGTCTTACATAATTTAATGCAAAATTCTATTATTAACCTATGAAGCTTTAAACAGCCTTGCACTAGACTGCATCAGTGACCTTCTCCATCACTATACTCCTGTTCACCCACTAACCTGCACTTTATCGGTATAGCACCCAGACTTTGGAGTGACCTCCCTAAATTAATTAGATCAACCGACTCCAATCAGTCAGTTAGTCATTCTCCAACCTGCTATATCCTAACACAGGGTCATGGGGTCTGCTGGAGCCAATCCCAGCCAACATAGGGTGCAAGGCAGGAACAGATCCTGGGCAGGGTGCCAGCGCACCACAGGCCACACACCAAGGGACAATTTAGGATTGCCGATTCACCTAACCTGCATGTCTTTGGACTGTGGGAAGAAACTGGAGCACATGGAGAAAACCCACACAGAGAACATGCAAACTCCATGCAGGGAGGACCTGGGAAGCAAACCCAGGTCTCCTAACTGCAAGGCAGCAGCGCTACCGCTGCACCACCGTGATGCCCTGAATCCATTCATTCTTTTAAAAAAGAACTTAAAAAAACTCATCTGTTCAGGAAGGCTTTTTAACTTAACCTGACATTATGCCTCCTCTTTCAGTTCACCTCTCTCTCCAGATGCTCAGTATAATTTGTGTGTGTTATATCATACATAATGTTATTTGGTAGGCTTTCTTTTAGTATTTAATTTAGTATTTTACTCTGGTTTATTGTCTATTATTCTATTTAATTCCTTTGTATAATCTGTATCTATTAGCTTTAATGTTTTATTCTGGAAACATCTGTATCCATTGTTACATATGCCTGCTGTTTCTTTATGAGACTTTGCCAAGCACCTTAAGCATGGGAAAGGTGCTATATAAATAAAATTTATTCTTATTATTATTATCATCGTCAAAAAATGCGAAAATAATGCTTATTGTTGCCTATTTACTGTATAGCTTGTTTTATACTTAAAAAGTTTACTCCTACTTTTTTTAAAGACTATGTGCTGCTAAGTTTATCTTGGTGACATAAGCATGTGCTTTTTGTGTAACAGTTAATCTAGGGCAGGGGTACTCAAAGTTTTTAAATGCCGGTCCACATTCAGTTCGCAACCAACCATCGGGGTCCGCTATATCCAGGTTTACCGTGTAGGTCTGTAGGACTGTAGGTGTAGGTCTGTAGGAGGCTAGTAATAGATTCAACGCAAATGATAAAATTTTTACAGAAGACCAAGACATGCACAAAACATGGAAAACAATTCAAAATAGTCACATGACTAGTTGCAATTAACACACCAATTACAACAGTTAGTACGTAAGTGATTGTCACACAGTGTGAAACTGTTGTTTCGATTTCATAATGGCAGCATAGTTCGGTGAGTAACCAGTCAGTGCAATTCTTATTGCATTCCTGAGGTTCTGGTCGGTAAATACACTTCGATGTTTCGTCTTGATAGTGTTCATAGTGGAGAACGCACACTCACAAGAATATGTTGAACCAAACATAGTGAGCACGGAAATCGCCAGTTTCTTTGCAGCAGGATACTGAGAATCTGGAACAAACTTTGACCAAAAAATTGTTATGCCGACTTCGTTCAATTTTGCTTTCAAAATGTGAGAAGCTTGCAAATCAGCTGCTTCCATTTGCAACAGTGACAGGTTTGAGTCCATTCACCGTCAGGCTGGACAATGAAAGGATCAGCAACAAACAAAAACACAGGCTTCAGTTTTCTGAAATCCTTAAAACGTTCATCAAACTCGACCTTCAAATGATGTAGAAATGTGGAAATCAACTGAAAACATGCCTGTTGATCAGCTGTCATGCAGCTCTTCAGGTTTGGGAAATGCAGCATCTTGCCACCTTCCAAGTCATTGATGAAAATGCTCAGTTTTGTTTCAAAGGCACAACATTTTTCGTGCAATTCGACAACGGTTTTGTCTGCACCCTGAAGTGACAAATTCAGTGTATTTATATGTCCCATAATATCAACAAGAAATGCCAGCAGTGCGACCTTGTCACTGTCTTGAATAAATGTTAAAAATTCTGCAGCTTCTTTGTATTCAAGGACAGCAGAAAGTCAGCTACATCTTCACGGAGATTCCAGAACCTTTCCAACACACGGCCCTTGCTTAACCATCTGATGTCATTGTGAAGCAGCAAATCTCCAAATTCTGTAGACATCTCTTCAAGAAAAGAACGAAACAGACGATGCTGCAGAGACGAATTACATCGTAAAAAATTCACTAATTACACAAGAGTAGACTTCACTTCCGCCAGTTCGTCACAAAGTTTTGAACAGAGGGCAGACTGATGAATGATGCAGTGATAAGCAACAAGGTTGGGCTGAAGTGCTTTCATATGAGAGACAAGTCCTCTATCTTTACCAGGCATTGCTGGTGCCCCGTCTGTTGTAAGGGAAACCATTTTTGTTACAGCCAATCCAGCTGCGTGCATAAACTGCGATAATGCTGAAAACACGTCCTCACCGCGGGTCTGTTTTGCTAGCGGTAGTAATGTCAGAAACTCTTCAACAAAATTATGGCCATCAAAAAATCTTGTGAACATACAGAGTTGAGACATGTCAGTTTTATCAGTGGATTCATCGCACGTGAGAGCAAACAATTTAGCCTGTTTAAGATCTGATATTAACTGACCACCGACCACATGTGAATTTCCCATTGGGATTAATAAAGTATCTATCTATCTATCTATCTATCTATCTATCTATCTATCTATCTATCTATCTATCTATCTATCTATCTATCTATCTATCTATCTATCTATCTATCTATCTATCTATCTATTGTCAGAAAGGTCATCTGCACGACGACTAGCAGTACTGTCTGATAATGGTATCTGCTGAATCAGTTCAACACACTTTTTGTCGCTAAACAGAACCGAAGAAGCAGACATCATGCATTCTTTAACAACCTCTGCATCAGTAAATGCTTTCTTATGTCTGCCCAGAACCCAAACAATGCGTAGCGAAGCTTCTGTAACATTTGATTGTGTGGTGGTCGCTTTCGTCATCAGCGATGAACTCGCTACCAACGACGACTTAAGGGCGTCGATCTTATGCGAACGGAGCTCTGACTTTGGTGGATAATTCGCATTGTAAAAAATACCAAAAAATGCCAGATGACCAAACGCAAATTTTATATGCCAAACAGTTTTCAAAAATGCCAGATTTCAGTTATTTGGCATAAAAAATACCAGTTGGCAACCCTGCTACAGAGTAAATAATAAAACAACAATAATTTTGGTGCTTTTATATTCGGACTTTTGATTTACGCAGAAGACAGTCACGGTCCGCCAAAAACGTCTTGGCGGTCCGGAGTTTCAGTACCCCTAATCTAGGGTTACCATATTATCATTAACATCAGTGTCTGAAGTGAGACAAATAACTGCACTCTATTTTCTTGGCTTCTTCAACAATCACGGGAGTGAGGGAATAGCCCTCAAATCTAAAAATGATTTCAGACAGCGAAGGGGATGGGGACTGAGGGGGTCCTATTCAAAGTCCAAAGACACAATTGCAAACAGTTTTAGAGGCAGAAGGGTGGGGTTGTGGTGTGGTACTGTGGTTGTGCATTATGTGAATTGCTGATGGTGTCAAAATCTCTTTTGAGAAAAGTAGCAAAGGTGGCTTCCTGAGGTCTTTAACCATGATAAAAATGATAAAGAAAAATTTCTACTGACGTCTCATTGATCCCAGCATACTGTGTACCCTGAGCAAAAGTGAAGTTTATTAAATGTTCCGTTAAACAGCTTTTAGCACTGTAATCACTAGTGCATAAGGAGCTTTGTTACATCTTAGTGGACGAGCAACACATCCAAAGATGGCAAGGGTGAAGAGTAGGAGAGAAGGGAAAAGCAGGGGAAAAAGTTTCAGAGCTGGCCTGTCTCTATATAACGAGGAATGCTTGATTGCTTTCAAATTAGCTGGATAAACTGTTATATCTTATTTTCAAATTTCTGTGGCATTTTGTGTATTGCGGAGAACTGACTTAAACTTTTTATTCCAGATGCTATTTTAATGTTGGATGGAGTTTGTCTGTTAAGATCAGATGGACCAAGGAAAATGCAGGAGGGGCACTGGACATCTGGTTGGCACCCTGCCCGGG
Organism: Erpetoichthys calabaricus; assembly: GCF_900747795.2. Taxonomy (NCBI): domain Eukaryota; kingdom Metazoa; phylum Chordata; class Cladistia; order Polypteriformes; family Polypteridae; genus Erpetoichthys; species Erpetoichthys calabaricus. Next base: position 82,737,178 of record NC_041405.2, read on the forward strand.
ATTGGTTCCTGCCTTGTGCCCTGTGTTGGCTGGGATTGGATCCAGCAGACCCCCGTAACCCTGTGTTTGGATTCAGTGGGTTGGAAAATGGATGGATGGATGACACTGGACATCTATTTATGTGAATGTGCAATGGTGTAAAAGTAAGCGCATAACAACTAAAACTAAAATGTGCAATCTGTACACTTAAAATTAACTGTCGCAGTTTATCCACATTACTACTTAGGGACTTAAGTTACATCAATCTGATTAATTTTAATGTTCCTCCCTTTGCGATTGGTTTCAGCAAAAGAAATGATTCACTCTATTACCAACACTCTAATGATGACTCATTCTGACCCTGGCTGACTTCAGGCAGGGTCTATCAAAGGGACAATGACAAACTGCCATAAACATATGACATTTTCCATACGTGAACACAACAATCTGGACATGCTTTATGCAAATGATGCCTTTAAATGTAAATCTGTAATATACATGGGCAGATCTGACCACTTGAAAGCCTGTTACAGTGGAACCTCAGGTCACGACAGTAATTCGTTCCAAAACTCTGGTTGCAACCCGATTTGGTCGTGACCCGAAGTAATTTCCCCCATAGGATTGTATGTAAATACAAGTAATCCGTTCTGGACCGTACAAGCTGTATGTAAATATGTATTTTTTTAAAGATTTTTAAGCACAAAAATTGTTAATTATACCATAGAATGCACACTAAATGTTTACTTACTTCTTCTGTAATTTTTATTTATTCTGCTTGGGCTCTCTCGCTCGCTCTCTCTCTCGCTCGCTCTCTCTCTCACTCGCGCTCGCTCTCTCTCTCTCTCTCGCTCTCTCACTCGCTCACTGCACAGGGAATGCACAGGAAGAGACTGAACACGTGCAGAAATCATCGGTGCATACGAACCGGAAGGGAAACTGGCTTGTTCGTCGCCCGAGTGTGTGGTCGTGAACAGATGCAAAAGTTTGGCTAACTTTATGGTCGTAACCTGATTTGTCCGTGGTCTGAGACGTTTGTGACCTGAGGTTCCACTGTACTATATTAGATAGCAACAAAACTCTTTTGTCATTAGCCAAGTCAACAGAGAAGGTTCCTGTGTGTCTTTGTTATAATATTTATATTTTTCTTGTCTCTCTATTATAAAAAAAAATCCTGAAGAGAAACAGTATAGGGCGTCGAGATGTGATCTTTATGTTAAGATCACGGAAGACAGTTAAAAGACCCATGAGGACCTTAAACATGAGACATTGTGCCAAGAGATTGACCCTGGACCGTCTCGCGATGACGTAGAACATGAGACTCTTGCAAGACACGCCCTACTTGCGATCAATATCAAATAAGACAATGGGGCAGCAAAACATTCAGTCATGTGAAGGATTTGAGCACACACAGATCCAGGGTCTCAGCGCATATAAAGCGTATAAGGACAATACGTTATAAATAAAACGTCGACTAAGCAAAGAAGAAAGCAGCGCGGAGAAAAGAGACTCAAAAGCGTTGGAGAGAAAAACGAGCAAAAAAGAAAAAAAATCTAGGTCCAAATGCAGAAAATAAGGAAAGTAATTATCAGCCCATAATAAGTGGAATTGAAACAAAGCACGTCTAATCGGGCTCAGAATTAAAAGACAGAGTAAAAGACAAAGTTGAACTTCATAAACACGTTCACAAACGTTGGCGCTATACACATTTAGAGCAGATTATGAAAGCAGTGGAATTCTAAAGGCTCAAGAAAAAAAACGTATGTGCAATACAAATGTGGAGAAAGCTAAAGAATATGAAAGTAGGAAAATTAGAAAGTATAAAAAAAAGAAAGTAAAGATCGCAGTAGCGCAAACAAATGGAAATTATTACTTGAAAAAGGGAAAATAATCACCACGGACCAGGTGTCATTGAAAAAAAAAGCACGACAAAGTGAGGTCAGAAATAAAAGACAGAGTAGAAAACAAAGTAAAACATCATAAATTGGTTACAAAACAAAGGGGCCAAACACATGCAGAGCAGGTTAGAGATAATGAAACCTGGAATTCAAAAGACTAAAAAAAAACGTAGGCGCGAAACACATGCAGAGCAAGATACAGAATATGAAAGCAGAAAAAAACGACAGTGTCAAAAAAAGAAAGTAAACATCGCATTACCCAAAAAAAGAGAAATTATTACTTGGAGAAATAACTAAAAGGCGAATAAAGATCAAATATATGGACACAGGTGATATGTCAGAAGTATGTAAATATTGTAAGGCTTTTAAGTTTAAGTCAGAGAATTTCAAAAACGTGTTTTATCTCACATGCATTTATTGGTTACTTTGCAAAAAAAAAAAAAAACTGCTGCTGATATAGATCGCTTTGTCTGTGCTGAAATTCCAAACAGAGAAACCTATCCTGAATTATGGTACAAAGTCATTAAACACATGTCTCACTGACCTCATTTAAAAGATTCAGCATATTGGAACTCAAAAGATTCCAAATATTGTTTTTACATAAGTTCTGAAATAAAAGTGAAACTAATGAAATAGTAACAATTCAAAGAAAAAAAAAACTAAAAAATGTGTATCCGGAAAACCAAACATGGGGGTTGGCGAGCGAAGCGAGCAGGGGGCAAAGCCCCCTAGTGCTTCTACAAAGTCAACAGAGAGGGTTCCTGTGTGTCTTTGTTATAATATTTATATTTTTCTTGTGCTTCTATAAAGTCTTAAGTTTTCCCTGGGACAAATGAGTACAGTAATCCCTCCTCCATCGCGGGGGTTGCGTTCCAGAGCCACCCGCGAAATAGGAAAATCCGCGAAGTAGAAACCATATGTTTATATGGTTATTTTTAGAATGTCATGCTTGGGTCACAGATTTGCGCAGAAACACAGGAGGTTGTAGAGAGACAGGAACGTTATTCAAACACTGCAAACAAACATTTGTCTCTTTTTCAAAAGTTTAAACTGTGCTCCATGACAAGACAGAGATGACAGTTCTGTCTCACAATTAAAAGAATGCAAACATATCTTCCTTTTCAAAGGAGTGCAAAGCAAGCAGTCAAAAAAAAAATCAATAGGGCTTTTTGGCTTTTAAGTATGCGAAGCACCGCCGGTACAAAGTTGTTGAAGGCGGCAGCTCACACCCCCTCCGTCAGGAGCAGGAAGAGAGAGAGAGCCACAGAAAAACAAATAAAGTCAAAAATCAATACGTGCCCTTTGAGCTTTTAAGTATGCGAAGCACCGTGCAGCATGTCCTTCAGGAAGCAGCTGCACACAGCCCCCCTGCTCACACCCCCCCTACGTCAGCGCAAGAGAGAGAGAGAGAGAGAAAGTAAGTTGGGTAGCTTCTCAGCCATCTGCCAATAGCGTCCCCTTGTATGAAATCAACTGGGCAAACCAACTGAGGAAGCATGTACCAGAAATTAAAAGACCCATTGTCCGCAGAAACCCGCGAAGCAGCGAAAAATCCGCGATATATATTTAAATATGCTTACATATAAAATCCGCGATGGAGTGAAGCCGCGAAAGGCGAAGCGCGATATAGCGAGGGATCACTGTATTATTAATCTATCTACTTATCTCCCTGTCTGTCTGACCAATACAACACTGATAAAACTCTCCTACGCAGTATGTGTGAAATTTTTCTTAATACTAACTAGAGGGTTCTGTCCCCTGCTCGCTTCGCTCACACACCCCCGGGTTTGGTTTACCAGATATACAATTTAAAGAGACTGTTATTTTCATAGGAATTGTTACATATGCATTATTTTCACTTTTACTTTAAAACTTTTGTAAAAACAATATTTGGAATTAACTTTTCTTCAAGATCGCATTGAATTTTGATTCCGTGTTTGGACGTACATTGTGACAACGCATCGTATATATGCCTGTGAGTGAATATCGTTTCCTTCTCTCTAATAAATAAAATGACTTTCTCGATTGTTTGTCCATGCTCTTCTTTTTCACTTTGTCATTGACTTGTCATCTAGAACGTATAAAATTATTGCCCTGATAAAATTTATAAGAGCTGAGAGTGCAGGGAGTGTGTCTGACAAAAGCATTCACATAACTGAGGTTAGATGACTGTAGTCTTGTTTGAAAATAGTTGTAAATACGGCGTGATTTGAAAGAATCTCATGTTAAAAGTCTCTGTCTCACAGGACTTCATACTGCAACAACGTTTTTGGAATCTTTTAATTCTCGCTGGCAACATAAATTAGACGATCTACAAGTCTCCGACTTAAAGTTTAAATCAGAACAATATATTCAATCTCTTTTCGTTGTTCCGTTATTTCACCGAGTAATAATTTCCATCTGTTTGCGCTAATGTGATCTTTCCTATCCTTTTTTTGAGACTTTGGAATTTTCGTACTTCCATTATCTCTTAACCTGCTCTGTATGTGTACAGCGCCAACATTTCTGAATTCTTTATGACGTTCTACTTTGTCAAGTACTCTTTGTCCTTTATTTCCGGTCCCGGGCATGGTTAAATCTCTTTCATGCGGGATGTATAACGCTGCTCGTGTTCTGAAGGGGGGCCTGAATGCACGCTAAGGAGATGCGTTCGGATCAGCTGCAGTCTTGCTGCTGCTGGCGAGCTGCGTGTTCTGCTTGTTGTGCTGCACATTGATCATTTAAAAGCCTGTACAGCAGCTGTCTTTTTGTCTCACTTTCTTGTCTAACGTGATGTCAAAGTATCTTCCGAGAAGATCACGTCTCGTCTCCCTCCTAAGATTTTTTTTTTATGATAGAGAGATGTTGTGTTATTGAAGGTAATCATTGTTCCCTCTGTAATGTATTCATATCTCCAGATCAACAGCTTCATGACATGTATGAGGATTTACGCTGAATTGACTGGAAGTACACTCCCTTGAACATGTTCTTGTCTCTTTTTCAGAGGAGGAATTTTTCTCCAGTGTTGTATGATAAAAATAAAAAGCACATATTAAAGATTGAATTGCAGCCATGAACACATTTATTCAGGCCTAACTTTTTTCTCTGGAGGATTTTCCACATAATTCCATACAAAGTGAAACTGCTTCTTGCAAACATCTCATAATATATATGGGTGCAGGATGAGAGAGTTTTGACAGGGCTCATTATAAATGGGAAAACAGAAATTAAAAAATAGTAATTTTCTGGAATACTCATAAGGTAAAAAATCTTTACAGCCTTATGAAAATTCAGTCAAGATTCTCTCTTTCAAAAACATTTCCATATTGCACTTGTGAACTTAAAAACCGAAGACTACGAAAAAATTATTAAATATTATTTAATTCCTCTAAAAATCAGTAATTTATCAACATTATTCACAAGAACATCAACAGGACAATTTTTATATTAAGTCAGTTAACTATTAAATTTCAACTAATTTAAAAAGCTTAGAGTTAGAATTAGATAAATTTACAAATTAACTTGAGCATACATTAATATCAGATTGTTTACAAAATATACACTGACCAACAGAATAACTATTATTTCATAAGGAACTGTACAACCTTCCTGTTTTCACATAATTGAACATCTGACCCAAAACACACATCTTTTGTGTTTATTTGTAATTATTTGTACATTTTAATTTTCACTCTTATTCTTTCTTATGAATCAAAAATGATATTACAGTACTTAAAAAGCAAGCAATTTTAAACTTAAATTAATTTTCATGAAATGACCAGAGAGAAAGAGTTCACGCACCATGGCATTTAGTAAAAAAATATTACTGTTTACTTAAAAGAAACAATATTTATAAGTATGATCTAATAAATAATTCTTCCTATTTTAAATTTTTATTGTGATACTTTCTAAGGTATTCTTCCAATAAAAGAACAAAGTAAATATAACAATTTTATTATAAATATGTAAAAGAAACTTACTGTTCTATTGGCAATGGTTACATCTGTGAAACAAACATGTTGCTATTCAGTTCATCTACAGATAATTGGGAAATCTACAGTGAAAAAGACTGTATATTAAAATAGTTCGTTCTAATATATTTTATTTAGAAAAATAGGTTAAATATTAGCGTTATGTTTACATAAGTAAAATGAATATTCAAGATATTTAAAAAAAAGTCATGAAAACAACATTATTATCCTAAATATATCTAAAAAACATTAAACCTCTTTAAGTTTTAGGAAGAGTAAAACAGCAATCACATGAACCACTGATGTGCTAAAGATGTGCTAAAAATTGCATGAAAAGAATCTTACTGAAGGATTTTCTCAGCATGTACTGTTTTGTATCAGTGATGTAACAACATCACAGTTAAATGAAAAGTCCACATACACAACAATGGCAAATCCCAACAAAAGCAGCAAGATATCCATACTGTATATACAAAACAAATTAATCACTTTTTAAGTATGCTTAAATAAAAAAAGTTAAAAATCCAATAAAAATTGCAACTTCTGATCTATATCAGATAAATTATACTTATCAAACAAATGTTGTAAAGATATTTTAAAAAAAAATTTTTTTTTGCATAAAGATGTGTTTGCTGTTTAGACTCCCAAGAGCAGATTTTAAAAATATCAAATGCCCGGATTTACAGATGTAAGACAATAACAACTTTATTTGAAAGGGCAAACCTGATTGGCAGCAGCAGTTTCAGCAAAAGGGACACTCGTGACAGGAGTAGTTGCTGAAGTAACAGTGGCTGGCGTAGCACCGTGCATCATGGGTACTTTCAGTAGGGAACCATGGGAGCAAAGACAGGAGGGTGAAGAATTTTGGCAACCATGGCAACATGAAGGGAAAGGTGTGGCAGGAATCACAGCAACAAGCCATGTTACATCATAATGGAAGTTCAACCAGGGTGCAAGCATGCATCATAACAGTAACAAAACAAACGTGGGTAGGGAGAAAGGATTAAAATAAAATATTGAAAAAGGGAAAAAAAGAGAAAAAAGGGGAAATCTGATTACAATCATAATAAAAACTGAAAAACACTCTGTACATTAATAAGACAAATGAGGCATCAGAAAATTTACTTGCCACTAATGATATTGACAATATTTGGGGGAAAAGGCTGCACTTTACTTTTACAGCACAAAGACAAAGTAAATAAAACTATCATCCCTGTTAGTGGATGAGAGTTTTATAAGGAAAAAAGCTTTTAGTAAACAAAATGCTGGGCACAGATAATTTATTTCATTCATATTAAAAATTCAGGCTAATAGGAAAAGCAAATCAGGGTATCCCTAATAAGTAGGCAAGATATTAACATCAATATTACAACAATATGATTATTTCTTTTCTATTTTAAATGCAATTTCAATGAAAGATTATCAAACCTCTGCCCACACTGATTTCAAATATCCTAATCACATTCTGTAACTGTGCGCTAACCATGTGCCAGAATGAAATAAAGCACTCTTATGCTTCATTTCATTTTCCCAGTTATTCAACATTTCTGAAAATTAACAAATATTGCATACTGTCAGTGTCCATAAGACTAACTGCACATAAAAATGCAAAGAAATCCACAGATGCAGTATGAAAAATATATAACACCTTATTTTATTTTTACAGAAGGCTGTGCACAAGAGATGATGTCATAATTTACTATTTAAAAGGGCTACACATATACACAATCTGACAGTGGAAGCTTTTTAAATTATTTATCCTAAAGATAACTGACTTCATTTAAATAATATTTTTCAGGCAGTAGGATCTTAAAAAAGATTTACTGTAGTTTCTTAATTTCAGCAAAAGCTGAAATTTCATTAAGGGTGCATAGTATCACTATTTTGGACATGATAAGAAAGTACATTAAAAATTTCACTTAAAATTTTGTTTACACCTTACTTAGATTGGGTACAATCTATAAAGTGTCTATTAGTTACATGCTATTATGTAACTGGACAAAAAAAGGCTTTTTTTGGCCTTAATTGAAAAAATCAGTAAAGTGGTTATTCATCTTTACTAAAAAAACAAATAATACTGCTCTGAAAAATAGATTAGGACAAAAATATCTATATAATACACCAACCAACTTGAAAGACATTAGTAATTTATCAAAAACTCTGCATCTGTAAAATTATTTTTTATGCATTAGATCACCTGCCATCTTAACGAAGAATATTTGGCCTTGTCTCTTACTGTTCTTGCTTATCAAAAATTTGATTTAAGAATGTACAAATTAACATTAATATAAAATGCATTGATAAAATATTTATTATTCAGTTATACAGTATAACCTGTGCTTAAAATATAACCCTGTTGGTAGTATATGTGCATTAATTAATCAATTTTTTAACATGATTATTTGAATTTAGACATACAGGGTTCTGAAGCTTATCCTGTCAGCTATCAATGCAAGTACTGTTATGACAGCTATTCTATGACATACACAACACTGTCTGCAAGTGTAATGTGTCCTTACTAAAGGAAAAACAACCCAGTTCTTAGCATAGCAGTGATGAGAATCAATTTACTGAAGGGTTAATATGGCTGTATCCATTTTCTGAATATGCAAAAAAAGTGTAAACTCAAAGATCTTTCAAAACAAAGGTACTTCAAAATAATTTTCAATTTCATTTTTCATCCTACCTGAATAAGTAAAAAAAATGACTGATATGACTAAAAACTAAACAACTGCTGTAATGAACTGGTCAGCACTTTTTCATGGATTTTTGGTAACTTGTAATTTATACCATCTATAGATTTTATTAGTATTTTGCTGATGATACATTTGCAAAAACAAATATAAACTAAAATTAACACTAAATCAATAAAGATTTATATACAATTGTAAATTATAGTTTTAAAAACTAAAGCTTAAATAAAGGAATATGTTTTAAGTAGAAAAATTTATATAATACATAATATGAAACTAAAAAGTTCACATTATGGAAAAACATACCAAAACTATTTAAATGAAGGTACAGGTAGTCCCCAGGTTACGGACATCCGACCTACGACATACGAACGGGGCCGCAGCTGAGATGCATGCGCCTCAGTAACTGCCGCTCCGTCATCTTCGGCCTGCGGATGCTGCAAGCGGTGGCTGGACGGAGGCGATTTCGCTGCTCGCGCAGTGTAGTGTCCCTCGGGTGGCTCCCGGCGGCAAGCAGTTTCACTGCCCGGCCACCACCCATGGCTGCCCCGTTCGTTCTAGGTGTGCGGCTGGTAATGCTGCAAGCGGTGATCCGGTTGTGGTTGAACGGGGCGGTGGGGGGTAGCATTGTAGTGTGCCTCGGATGGCTGCGTGTTGAATGGGGACGATGGTGTTGCATACGCTGCAGGCAGCATACTGTAGTGGAGGTGACTGTGAGGTGGGCTGGTGATGAACCGCCCCTCGCTGCCCCATTCATTCTCAATAGCAAGCCTGCTTGTATTGTTACGCACATAGCAGGAAGTTGTCTCTTGTCAGTACAGGGTGGTCCAGATCTAATTATGTAGATCCAGATCGTCTGGATGATTTTGATTTATGCAGGGACGATTCCAGTTCAGCGCGAAGACGATTCTTCATGTCGTCAGTTCGCACACTTCTCAATGGTCCGGGATTTTTCGGGTGATTTACTATGTAATAAACTGAATACGTTACAGCATAATGAAAATTGCATAATTACATCTGGACCACCCTATACATCAGACGTGTTGACGACTGGTGCCTTCCTGCTGTGATAGCTGTACAGTGCTATGCAGAAGAGCTCATCTTAACCTTTTGTCTTCACCCTTCAACAATGTCTCTGAAACACAAATCTGATGCAAGTGCTGGTGATATAGTAAAGAAGAGAAAAACCATCACCATTGAAAATAAAGTAGAAATAATAAAAAGGTCAGAAAGAGGTGAAACTCTATCATTCATTGGCAGAGCACTTGGTTACAGTTGGTCAACAATAGCATTTGTTAAAATAATGTACCTGTTCCGACTTACATACAAATTCAACTAAAGTACAAACCTACAGTCCCTATCTTGTACGTAACCCGGGGACTGCCTGTATTACAAATTTAAACATGACACCTAGTATACACTAGGACTGTATTCCACAAATAGAACAGTTTATAGAAGTACCTAAATTTGCTTTATCATTAATTTTATTAAAATTGTATAAATCCCTAACTCTGATTTTAATAGCACATACTTCAGAAATCTGTGGTTACTTCTTATATTTGTGTGAAAGAATGGCACCTTCTTCAAATTATTGTACTGCAAGAATTGCTGTTCACGTAAGTCTTATCTAGGCTACCTTTGAATGTCTCCAAACACTAAAAAAACTAAGTAGATGGCAGAGAATGAGTTTTAAAAAGTAATAACAAAACTGGTGAACAGTGTAATTTCCATTAATGGAAACTAAAATGACACATGTCGTTTACGAGAAAAAATATTTTTGTTAACTAAACTAAAATTAAAAAGAAAAAAAAATTGTGAAAACTAGAACTAAAAGGAAATGAGAAAATAAAAGAAAATAAAACTAGCTTTTTTAATTTTTAATTTTGATTTTCACCACGCTAGGCTTTGTGCATAATGTACATGTGAGTGTGCAGTTGCTAGTAGATGTATTAAATATCATTTAAAACCACACAGTCGTAACATTAGCTGAGAGACAAGCATTGATTTGTGTGCATGTGCAAGTATCCCTCACTGCTGGTGTCTAAATCTGTTGATTTCATTGGCCATTTCATTCATCTGTCAGCTTTCTCGTGTAGAACTGAGAGTGAATACTTGTCAATTTCAATCACTCATGCTGTAGATTTCATTGTCCATAACTGACTGTCAGTCACAAATGCTCCATTGAAAGCATATGGCAGGGAGCTTTCACCAAATTTCAATGAAAAGGTGCTTAAATTAAACATGCCACAAATTACATTAAAATACACAGCTGAGCAGTTTGAAATTTAAACCATGGAGGATTTGTCAATAGCCACCACCACCACCACCACACTTCAGATTCTCTCAGCATTTAGTTTGGAAAAAATATTATCTGTATATGCCAAAGAAGGTAGGAATTTCAGTAGTTTCACCCTTACTTTGCACAGATATCACTTGTTTGTTAAGGTACCTTTGCAGTGTAGTGTACCATGCAATCAATGTTACCAACCAATCCAACGTTACACATATGCATTTAGTTTTATTCAGGTTATTAGTACTGATGTTTCAGCATGGGCGATGTGCTGTTGCAGAGTACGTTCCTGTCAAACTATCATGATGAACTTCTATATTTTAAATGCTTCATCGATAGAAAATGGACAGACTGCAATAATCTTAATATAGTCAAGGTTACGTCAGGAAGGGCATCCAGTGTAAAATTTTGCAAAATCAATACGCAGACAACAATTTTGGATGATCCGCTGTGGCAACCCCTAACGGGAGCAGCCGAAAGAAGAAGAAGAAGATCTGCAATTACATAGTACTGCAAAATTCTTAACAGTGGATTGTGATGTACTCAGCTTGGGAGCTCATCAGCACTGTTAATTCTGAAGTACATCATCATACTCAGGATTTATTTTACTAGAGTAGTGTACCAAATCTGCTGTATATTGAAATAAACTTCTGTCATCTTCACTTTTATTCCTATTGTATTCCTTTGACTTATTTGTGAAGCACTTTGTAAATGGGAAAGGCACTACATAAATACATTTATTATTATTATAATTATTATTATTATTACTCAGTGACATGAGTTTAGGTTTGATTGCTAAATTAGGATACATTTCCCAAAACAATCAATCTTAGTGAATAACGAAAACGATAACGAATTATATAGGTAAAGAATGAGTGAGCTTTATGAGTGTTCCTGAAATACCACGTCATTCAACATTTAACAGATGAGTTTAAAACACTTCAAAATACTGTTTCTGCCTTGCACCTGATGCTTGCTGGGGTAGGTTTTATCTGCCCCTCAACCCGGTTCAGGAAAAGTGGGTCCAGAAAATGGAAGTATGATACGGAAACACATTCTTACAATATGTGTACAAGACATGAGTCAATATGTTGGAACAATTTTGGCTCCAAAACTGATTTATTCATTAAGTTTTAAGGCTTTCTTTGAGATTTGTTGTAGTGCTTTAATTGACTCAGTTATAAGTCGCTTGAGATAACCCATTTTATTCTTTTTAATCAATAAACAATTCCAGGGAAAATGAATGTATGCTACAACTGTGAAAAAATACATTTGAATTCAGTGTTTATCCTCTAATATTGCTCCCTACCACTTTATAAAAAAATAATTTCTCTGTCAAAAAAGAGTCCATCTCATCTTCTACCACCGGTCCACTAAACATTTTATCCTGCTCATGCCCACACACTGAAACAGCCATTCCTGCTCCTGAATCTTAGGTTAAAATGCTACATTTGACCGATCTTTAATACAGCTCCCACCCACTTTCAAAAATGTTTCACTCCATCCATGTACAGAGACAACCTAACTTGCCCATTGTACTAAAATTTCATCCTGAACTGCAAATTGCTAAACTGCTAGATTGGGTCCAATTAGTCCACTGTGACTCCAGCAGGAATACATTACTCTAGACTAGTACTTAACATCCATCTTTCAGGTATACAGAACCATTTATTTTTATTTATTTATTTTTTTTACATTCTTGGTTTGAAAAAATTTAAGTTTATAATTTTTCTAAACAGTATACATTTAGTTAAATCTTGGAATGGAGTGTAATTAAAAAATATATCTTTACAAAAAAAAACTGTATACCTTACAGTATATTAGTGCGTGATTCACAGGGCTGATTGGACAAAGACAAAAAAAATCATAAATTGGTAAAATTGTCAAAACTCATATTAATGTTATAATTTGGAATCTCAGTATCTCAAGATTACTTAGCCTGCAGTACCTACAAATAAATATGCATTCTTCAAATTATAAGGTAATTTGTATATTATCATCGCAAAGTCTAGACTGGCCTATGGCCATTAAAAATGTACGTTCAGCTACGTAAATGTTACAAAATTATTCATAGCTGCCTATCAAAATTAGGATTTTGTAAAAATCAAAAATTAGTCAGAAGTTAAAGAAAAGGAGTAATAAAGAAGAGTAACACAATCATACTTTCAAATTCTTGTTATGATTTCTTATGTAACATTTCTAGTACCCTGCTAGTCATAAAACAGATACTATTGTAAATATCTGTTGAATATTACGCAACACATTTATAATTTCAAAATTATTGTTGTATTAAGCAATGGTTGTATTAATGTATAAAATGACAAAATATTACAGTTTTATCATTTAACAAGAGGCATATGTTTATTTTCTAAAAGCTACACAAAAACACAAAGCAAGCAAGTCATAAAATATAAGAAGCATTAGCTCCTTCATACACCATACACAAAACAACATGGGTGATACACACAACCTATCACAGACGACAAGTTGAAATCTTTTAAATTAAATAGTTATGTATCTAAACATGGGAAGCAACTGCCACACAAGGTATTCACGTACTATTGATAAAAGCAGGAGTAAAAACAATTAAATAACTGACCAAAACAAGATATTTTTAAACTGGCACATCTACACTTGTCAGCCACTTCATTAGGTATACCTGTTCAACTGCTTGTTAATGCAAATATCTAATCAGCCAATCACATAACAGTAACTCAAAGCATTTAGGCATGTAGACATTGTCAAGACTTCCTGCTTAAGTTGAAACCAAGCATCAGAATGGGGAAGAAAGGTGATTTAAGTGACTGTGAATAAGGCATGGTTATTGGTACAAGACGGGCTGGTCTGAGTATTTCAGAAACTGCCTTTTCTACTGGGATTTTCACGCACACCCATCTCTAGGATTTACAGAGAAGAGTCTGAAAAAGGGAAAATATCCAGTGAGTGGCAGTTCTCTGGGTGAAAATGCCTTGTTGATGCCAGAGGTCAGAGAATGGCTAGACTGGTTTGAGCTGAGAGAAAGGCAATAGTATCTCAAATAACCACTCGTTACAACACATTTATGTACAAGAGCATTTCTTAATGCACAACACATTGACCCTTGAAACAGATGGGCTATAGCAGCAGGAGATGACACAGAGTGCCACTCCTGTCAGCTACGAACAGGAAACTGAGGCTAAAATTTGCACAGGCCCACCAAATTTGGACAATAAAAGATTGGAAAAAAGTTGCCTGTTCTGATGAGTTTTGATTTCTGCTGCAACATTCGGGTGGTAGGGTCAGAATGTGGCATCAACAATGTGAAAGCATTGATCTATTCTGCCTTGTTTCAATGGTTCAGCCAGGTGGTGATAGTATAATGGTGTTGGGGATATTTTCTTGGCACACTTTGGGCCCCTTAGTATCAACTGAGCAATGTTTAAGTGCCATAGCCTACCTGAGTATTGTTGCTAACCAAGTCCATCCCTTTATGACCACAGTGTACCTATCTTCTAATGTCTACTTCCAGCAGAATAATGCACCATGTCACAAAGCTCAAATTATCTCATATTGGTTCCTTGAACATAACAATGAGGTCACTATACTCAAATGGCCTCCACAGTCACCAGATCTCAGTCCAATACAGCACCTTTGGGATGAGGTGGAACAGGAGATTTGCATCATGGATATTCAGCTGAAAGATCTGCAGCAGCTGTGTGATTCTATCATGTCAATATGGAGCAAAATTCATAAGGAATGTTTCCAGCACATTTTGAATCTATGCCACAAAGAATTATGACAGTTCTGAAGGCAAAATGGGGTCCGACAAAGTACTACCAAGGTGTGCATAATAAAATGTCCGGTGAGTGTATGTACTATGTTAAAAACCACATATCAGATATCACAGCTACACTCTAATTTGAGGGAGCTGTTGGTAGACAGCTCACAATTTTATCTCTGCAAAACAAAACTACTAGAAACTTTCTATGAAGAATGCTTTTTGAAATAATATTAACAAGTAAAAATATATATACTTGTGTTTTCACCATTAATTTATATTTAATTAAATATAATAAGTATTAAGAAATGTGTTAAATATTTTAGCTCAATATCTACAGTCTATTTATCAGTATCCTATACTATAAAAACACCCTCTAAAAAACAACTTCACTGAACCCTAACCGCTGGAATATAAATTACATCAATCTTCTTCAGTTTCAACAATAAAATGACAATTGCAGTATAATTTTAGATACATTATAAAAAAGATAGTGATAAATATAACTAAAATGAGGTTTAGGCCATGAACATTTTCATCTTGAAATGCAGGATTTATCTGCAAAGCCAGAAATAAAATGTTCAGCAGCACCCTCCCATTCCCTTTCCCTTGGTGAGCTTATTTTAAAGAAGGGACACCTACCAACGCCTGCAGTGGGAGTCATGCACAGAATAGACCCTGCAACATCATGCAGTGAGGCAGGAAAGATGGATATCAAAGAACAAAAAAGATAGGTGTTAGTGGGTATTGTATAAAAATTATATTTCAACACTAAAACCATAAATAAATTCAAAATTCAAAACCTAAAATTACGTACACAAAAAGCATTCTTTTTAAGCTCTAAATGATAAAACAAGTTAATTTGTTGATTTTTTTTGGTACCAAGCTTATCAAAACCAATAAAAATTAATTTTTCAATATAGGTATTATTTAAACCTTTGAAAAGAATAATTCCTGATATGCTACATATACCTTTCATGTTCAACACATTCAGATACATCTTCACCCATTTCTCAAAAACATATGTGCATTTACTTAGATGACAGTTTAATACTATACATTGTTTAAGCCACAAGAAGAGTTATCTATTGCATATAATACAACAAGGGATACAATTTATAGACCAGTCAAAGAAAAATAAAAGAACCAGATAGCATGAATTTATCAAACTGCTGGCAGAGTATATATCCCTTCAAAAGATATTCAGATGCCTATTTCACAAGGTACAATACATTTATTAATTAGGAAACATAAAAATGTTGCATTTATTTAAAGTAAATTTTCAATGACACAGATACCAATTAAATATATCCATTTGTAAATTCTACCTGAGACAAAACTTTTGATAAGCTAATAACAATATCACAATTCCCAATAAAATGTTTTATAAACTTTTGTTATTTACTAATGGGTTATGAGCAACATTATTAAAAATAATAATAACTTTAATACAATGGTCAGGGATGTGTAATTAAAGAAAAAAGTTAAGACCAAAGAGTAATAAGGCAACATTGAAAAATACATTTTAAAAAAGAAGACCAAACCAATAGATAAAACACAGTGATAAAATAAAATTTACCAAGTGGCTCATTTGAAAATACGCTATAAACCTGTCTACTAATTTAATTTTTAAATGCAAAAATGCAATGCAGTAGTTGCAGAAATTTAGCCCAACTTGACCATGAAATGTATGTTTAGTTAAGTCTAAAATACTAATACATTTTGTTTTCACTATATTTATAGTATCGTTTCGATTTTGAACAAAATAATCTATTTTACAGTTTATTTCTCAAAATAAGATTATTTTTACTTCTAACTTAACTCATAGTTTCATTAGAATGCTTATTGTAAAGTTTGTGCACTCAACTTGTAGTCTGAAAACTTATCTGACATGTAAAATATAGGGCAGTATGATGGCTCAATATTTATCATTGCTGTTTCACAGTTAAACACTAGTTTATATGACCGCCGTACCACTATTCACGTGTAGACTGTATGTTTCGTAAGAGTTTTCCCTTATCCACATCCTCAAGATGCATATTAATGTGACTACACACAGGTCATTTATTAGTGATAATGTGTGTCATCTCTATGATGGATATTCTTGAGATAGGCTTCAGCTTCCCATTATCCCCTAACAGAATATGCATGCTAAAAAAATCATGGATAGCTGTAAAATTCAGCAAAAATGTGTATTAACACTGTTACATTTGGTCAAAAAGAGGTTTTCATTCTGTATTTCTTTCAAATACTATACTGTTTGTAAATATGTATGTATACACTGCATACTGTACATACATGCAATCTGTTGTAGCACATTATCTATCTTGCCAGTTCTCTGATTCTCCACAGGCCTGTGTTTTGGTTGTCCCAGTTTGTACTTACTGACTGTCACTGGTGTCAGGATCTACAGTTACACATGTCTGGGTATGTTCAGAATATTTTTGCATTTTTATATTCCTTGTACTTAATTCATGTGCTTATTTTGTCTTGTTGCATTTTTAATAATGTCATCTGTGCTAATTCTATGCTGGTTTCCATGGACACTTTCTTGCTACTATGCATGCTTAAATTGGTTCTGCTACTCAGTTTAAATCAGTGTTTCCCAAACTCGGTCCTGGTGAACTCCTGTGGCTGCAGGTTTTTGTTCCAACCGGATTCCTGATCAGTGACAACACCTGATAGCACTGATCTCATTCAATTAGCTGGTATTTTTTTTTCTTTTATTCGACATTCAGAAAAGCATAGCAGCATGATTTTTACATTTATAAGACATTTAGAAACATTTCTGCTTTTGCTATAGATTTAAATGCTTAACTCTCTTTTGTTGATTTCATTATACTTTGCCCTTTCTCTGTGCAGTTTTTCCCCCTTTGTTGTATCTTAATAATGACAATTTAAAACGAGCAGAGCACACACGCTGGCAAACAACACTGAATAATCAAAGGCTGCAAGTACTTTAGCAACCGACCCATGAATGAGTAAATAATAGATTAATTAAACAATTAGAAGACCTAGAAAAGTAGAATGAAAATCAAGATGAAAATACTGTTGAAAAGAAAAAAAAATACATTATTCCTATATAACTGCTTGGTACATTTTAATATTTTTTTTTTAGCAAACTTAGTTTTCTAGTTTCTATATTGTTACCTAAACACAGAACTTGGGAAATATCAGTTCACTTAATTAGCCCAGGAGTTCAATTAAAAACAGAAGTTGGTTGGAACAAAAACCTGCAGCCACAGGGGTTCACCAGGACTGAGTTTGGGAAACACTGGTTTAAATAAATGGGTGGCAGTCAATTGGCTTAACTAATGGTAAAATGCGGGGATATGGGTTGAAGAAGTGCACTTTTCTCCTTCCCCTGCAGATGACCAGAAGGAAAAACCACTTAAACCCCAACCAAGTTCCACTTCCATCTCCAGACCACGCCCTACTGACCTCACTTCCGCCTGTTCTTTGTTGGATCCTCCTCTTACTTCCCACCACCTATAAAACCAGCCACTTGCCTTCCCCAGTTAGTCCTGTCTTGCAGTCAGTAGTTTGAGACTACTCTGCACTCATGAAGTCTTTTTGAGATACTATTATTAATATATGGGGTGGAACCCCAAACTTTTTCTTTGTCTCTTCTGCTCCTTTCATACCTGGGAGGGAAATCAAAATTTAGGACAAGATAATTCTGGACCCAATGTGGTGTTAAGTGCAATACTTCTTACATCATAAGTTAAGCCAGCATTGTCTATTTAACCTAGAGACTGATAGGAGACGTTTGTTTGAATTATGTTTTGTTTATTTTTATACTTATTTATTTCTGTATACCTGTTTCATGTTTACATCTCTTATATATATTTCTGTTCTGGTTCGTCCTGCTTCCACTTCACAACCGGTCCCGCCCACACACAGCCGACATGGCATTTCTCGATTCCTATTCGTCCTCTTCCAAACCCTTCCCTATGCTACCTGCGGCTCCTCTTCAAAACCAGTCCCGCCCACACGCAGCCGACACGGCATTTCTTGATTCCTATTCGTCTTCTTCCATGTCATGTACTATACAGGCCTGCTGAGCGTAATACATCCAACAAGTACTCGACATGCTGCCACAATGGAAAAGTAGCTTTACCACCTTTGCGGGAGCCACCTGTGTCTTTACAACAGCTTCTTACACAGCAAACATCAGAAGCTAAAAATTATCATGAACACATTCGAGAATACAACTCTTCTCTAGCGTTTGCTTCCATGGGTGCACAGATAACTCAACCTCCTGGCCATGGACTATACTATTTTAAAATACACGGGCAAATTTATCACCAAATCTCTCCACTATATGCTAACACTTCTACCTCTCCAGGATATGGACAATTGTATGTTTTTGACACAGCGCAAGCAACTGAAGTACCCTTACAAAATAAAGTAAACTCTGCATGCAGCGAAAATGTACTTCTCCAGTTAGATTCCATGCTCAGAACCATCAACCGCTTCACTAAATCATACAAACACATGCATAAAATCGCTCAGTCCAATCCAACAGCATCTGTACGAATGGTTTTCATGGAAAACCCTAGGCAGGAGTTACGACGATACAATGCCCCTACATGACACACCGATGTTGCAGCGATTTTCGTCGGTGAAGATGGCGAAACGCCTGCCGAAAGGGACATTTGCATCTATCCCATAGGCAACTCCTATAAACAGATTTCCACACTCAATATGAATTGCGATCCTATGGTTTACCCACTTTTATTCCCTTATGGAGCCATTGGCTGGCACAAAGATTTACAACATGTTTCCGATAAATGAACCACCAAGCGAATAAGGCTTACTCAATGCCAATTTTACACGTACAGATTAGCAATAAGGAATACATTTAGTATTTTGCACACCAGCGACAAATTATTCCAACAGTACGTTATAGATGCATATGTTAAAATAGAGGGCGCGTGTCTCAACTATCTCAGATTACATCAACATGATCTGCGCGTGGAACTATTAGACGCACTGCAAGCAAACGCTGAAAATAACAACGTACGTGTAGGCAAAATGATCATATTACTGTCCACATTTCCAGGAAGTCTAAGATACATGCAACAAAACTATCAGGATACCATGGCCATAGTACGTAAATTCGGAAAGCCTGATTTATTTATCACTTTCACATGTAATCCTGCTTGGCCGGAAATTCTACATGCACACTGCATCTTTCAAGAAGTATTTATTTCTTCTTGATTTCTGAATTCCTTTCTCACCGTTTTCCGTTCCTATTCTTACACCGCTGTATGCTATGGTGGGTGTCGGCTAGTTGTGTATATTTGCAAGGTTTGTATAAAAAATCTTAACATTTTACAGTGTCTGATCTTATTTGGCAGCTCATCTGGTTTGTTACACCAAAGTATACTGTAGCAGATTGACAGTTTAGGTAAAGCAAATTAAACCTGTATGTAGTAGTGGCTAGCCGGTTATTTTTAAAGTTTCAAACCATTCCAAGGTTGCAATAAATGCAGAATACAAATGCTAAAATGTTCACCCATGCTAAATGCAGTGATCACATTATCCTCAACAGCAGTATTGCCAATTATGTTTTCCTGTCAACTATCAGCCTTGGTAAAATCCTACGGGTATAGTCTTAAGTTTCCTTGTGCATACCAGGTTTACATTTATTTTATTTGCTGTGTTTCCCTTACTTCTGTTATTACACAGTCTAAGTGATAAATCCGAAATTATATTGTAATATTGTAAGCTCTGTAAACATGTTGTGATTTTGCATGATGCTGATGGATGATAAGACAGTTTACACACCGTGAGATAGGAATTATGGCCTTAATACTTCTTAATTATTTAGATCGAGATGCCGTTTATTAAACCCATACATTCGTTCTCTTATTTGCTTGCAATAGTGATTGTTGGAAAATGTATTCTTCAGAATTTCTTTGAACATTTGAAAACAGGGTGTTAGTGGCACTGCAGATCACAGGACATGAACTGACATACTTTACTGAAGTAGCCCAAGACTGGTTTAGCCTCCCCAAGCAGATTCATGTTGTACATAGTCTAATCTGTCCGTGTTCTAATTTCATAACAAACTGCTGACATACTGTAACCTAAAGAATTAATGCAGACTGCATACCTGTTAATATTAAAATTAGTAATCATCTGGCAATGCCTTAAATCACCTATAGTTTTGTTATACAGATAACCACAGACACATGGAACAAGTAGTATAGAAGAGAATGGGCACTTAGATATCTTCAAAACCTGAGCTGATGTTATTTGGAGAAATTCGGTCAATTAGGCTGATGAATTTTTTTGACCTGAATAGCCTGTTCTCATCAAAATTGTTCTACTGTTTCAAAATGTACAGGGCCATTGATGCACTGCATTCTAACCATACACTTTTGAAAGAAAGCAGATGTGACATTATGCTACATAAATTTTAAAAAGTCATAGCATTTAAACCCTTTGAGCTGTAAACCACTACCTCACTGGGGGACACTTGTTCAAGCTAACATGAATTCTGAGTTTAAATAGTACCATTTGTGTGCAATGATTTTTAATTATTTTAAGTAAGGAAATTTGAGGGAAAAAATATCCTTTTTTAAAGGTATCAGATGGAGACTTAAAATTCATGAAAAATATTCCCTGCCCACTTTAGTGATGAATTAGGCATTTATAGTTGTGGCAGGCATGTATCTGACAACAGATCATGAAATAACTGTGTTTACAATCAATAACAGGCAGCTGTTTAGGCAATCAGTTAATTCCTACTTCTGCAGTACCCATATAAAACTGAACTGTAAAATGAGTACTTCCACATGACTGTTGCAAAAATAAATAAAATGTCTGTTAGAAGAGAATGGTGAGAAAATTAGATTATGCCAAAATATCTTTTCACTTACACTTCTAATTTGCATAATCCAGACCTCAAAGAAACTCTTGTATCTTTTGTTTAAATTACATGTCAAAACATTTATAATTTACTAGAGAAAATTTTGATTTAACTTAACTGGAATTTGAAAAGTCTCAAAGAAGCCTATTTCAGGGTGTTCATAATATACAGGTAATCCATCCATCCATCCATCCATTATCCAACCCGCTGAATCCGAACAGGGTCACGGGGGTCTGCTGGAGCCAATCCCAGCCAACACAGGGCACAAATCCTGGGCAGGGTGCCAACCGACCACAGGACACACACAAACACACCCACACACCAAGGCCAATTTAGAATCGCCAATCCACCTAACCTGCATGTCTTTGGATTGTGGGAGGAAACCAGAGCGCCTGGAGGAAACCCACGCAGACACGGGGAGAACATGCAAACTCCACGCAGGGAGGACCCGGGAATCGAACCCAGGTCCCCAGGTCTCCCAACTGTGAGGCAGCAGCGCTACCCACTGCGCCACCATGCTGCCCTATACAGGTAATACACAAGGCAATGTTTATTGATTTGTTGTGGATTACTGGCATTACAAATTAAGACATTCTGCCTAATGAGTGTTAATATATGCACTATTACCTTGAAAACCTTCAATCTATCATTATTTTTCAAAATTTTTGCTCAATTATTTATGTGAAAGGAACTGGAGAAAAATCTCAATTATTGTATTCAATCTAATTCTGCAAATTTAATCTGTAGTGAGATTAAATGTTTGGCAAGATGCTGTAGGTGGGAAAATTAGGTGTTTGATTAAGAAATCTGATGATTCCTCACACAGGGAATGAAGACTTAAAACCTGTAGCTGGATGTCCAACTACAGAAAGTATCTCAGACATTTACTGGATTTTTTAAAACCATTAAACAGATAGGTCCTGTAATTTAGACATTGTCACATCCTTCCAGTTACATACTATATCCATCTATTTTGCTTTGGTTGGCTATAAACTAGAAAGAAATTTAAGAAAGTTTTATATCCTATTTACTTGATGTTGCTACAGTGGAATGGCCGATTTTCAAGTAATGATGTTTATGCACCTACTTTGGTTCGCCAATTTGATTAGTGTTATCCAGACAATCCTGACAGACATATTTACAGTGCACATCTTAAACTGAAGGATCTGTCAGAACTTAAATGATTTTGTTTGGCTTATTTAATGTCTGTTTATTTTTTATTCTTTTGAAGGCATTCCCAGTCAATGTCATAAACAGAACATTTTAGAGCTTCCAAGGATGTGTGCACACCTCTGTGGCTAGATTGTGACATCACACCACCACTATATTTCTGGTAAAGCTACCTTCAATTTGGTGTCTGCGCATTGTTTATAAATAAAAAGATTTGTCAATGAGATCTATACATGTTTTCTGACTAACAGACAAACTGCAGTGAGTTTTGCTCTGCAGCAGCCATTTCTGTGTCACAGGTTTGCCTGTAGCAGGTGTAGATTAATTTAAGAATAATTATTCCCACATAATACATAATTGTGAGGAGTGTAAAAAAATAACAGATTTATATTTATAAACACAAATAAAGAATTATTTAGTCAAGAAAATGACTGTAAGTAAACTACCTAGGCAATAGACATTGAACAGGCTGGAGTTAGAAACTGTGGAGACAAAATAGTGCGCACCAGAATATGATGCTTAAAAACAACCTGTGTGCCAAACTGAAATCT
The DNA here is from genome assembly GCF_900747795.2 of Erpetoichthys calabaricus. Lineage (NCBI taxonomy): Eukaryota > Metazoa > Chordata > Cladistia > Polypteriformes > Polypteridae > Erpetoichthys > Erpetoichthys calabaricus. Next base: position 82,760,343 of record NC_041405.2, read on the forward strand.
AAAAATCAATTTCAAAATCCCAATATCTGGTCCCCATCTAACTAAATCTTTTTAAAGATATTTTGAATTCTTACCTCAAAAGCTGCATCACATGCAACATCACTATTGGTCACGTGGCAGCAGTTTTAAACTGTTGATAATTTTTTTGTATAAATGAAAAATTATTCTTTTGTTACTGGCAAAATTACAAAAAAAAGTTAAGAGCAATATGTATGTAAATTATTTTTAAAGAGCATTACCTTAAGGTATTTTTTTAGAATTATACTATCTATTTACTACATTACAAACAAAACATGCAGTTGTGTAGATGTTTGTTAGCTCTAAGTCGTCAATGTGTGGAGGAAAATAACTTGTATTGAAAACTGGAGAAACAAGACAAATGACAGATTACTATTACAAAAGAAGGTACGGTTCTTTTTTTCAAAGTATTATAACAATAAATAAATGCTGTTTGCACTCAAAAATGCATAGTAAGCATCCATTCAGTAATTGATTAAAAATAAACTGAAAATGCAGGGGTGGACAAATTGCAGTTTGGATGCCTGGGATTACCAATTTTTAACTCTAAAAAACCAAACTATAGACCAGGTGGACTGTTGAATGTTTCTGATCTTTGGTCCTTGCAATATTTTCCTAACCAAAAAAAATCTGATAAACAAAAAACCCAACACCTCATGTATGATCTTGTTACTTTTAAAGGCAACTGCTTACAGTTTACCAGAGTGCTGTAACAACTGTCACACACACACACCAACTAGAAAGCAATACATTGCACCGCAAGCAACAGAAACAAAAGCATTAGCTTTTAAACATGGTACAGTGAGAGGAAGAATATCAAAAGTTAATTGTATCTTATCGCTGTTTACCTCTATATAAATAAGGTAAGAATGAATGCATACTTTGATATTAATTTAAAAAGGCAGAGGTCTACACATGCCATTCCACCTTACTGTTCAGCCTTAGGAAATGTCTGTTAACCTTCTGAAATCAAAGCGCTGTAATGCATTACAAATTATTATCTTACAAAAAAATCTTTCCTTATGCAGTCACATAAAGGACATGAAAGGAATCTCATGAAAAATAAGATTACTTGCTTTAAACCAATATGTGCTCTGGGGCCTATAACAGAAAATAACATCTCCTTCTCTGGTATATTGGTGGTTCTGAATATGCTTCATACAAGTAGCCCAAACACTGCAGAGTGTAAACATGCTTCTTCAGGCCTATACCGCATTTATACTAATATGAGGTCCTGTTAAATGGGGAAAACAATGGCAACCGTTTTAAAAACTCAGTTCAAGTGGAAGCAAGTTTGATGCAGATGTGTAATACATAAACTTAAAGTATATGACACTCTAAAGGGCATATTACCTCTTAGAATAATGCTGAATGTCAAAGTGGGGATACTTTTGACGCATATATTGTGGTCTGAAAACAAAATCTGAGAACACAATATTAATTTAGTGTTAGTTTATTTTTGATAAAACTAGGGGGCTCTGCCGCTTGTGTATGAGTAAACGGAGGTACAATTCAAACACATTGTTATTTTCATGGGAATTGTTACATATGCAAAATAGATCTAACTATTTTACATTACAGCGAATAATTACCCATAGTAAAAAATAGTAAAACGTAATAAATTGAACGTAGAGAAAAGCCAAGCAAAATGACACCTTTTATTAGCTAACTAGAAAGATTACAATATGCAAGCTTTCGAGGCAACTCAGGCCCCTTCTTCAGGCAAGATGTAAATTGAAAGAAAATTATGTTTCATGTTGTATTAGAGGTATTTGTTGCATTATACATTTTTGTTTTGTTTGGCTTTAAAATTAACACGCAAATACTTTTTAAACTTACACTTTTACTGTAAAACTTCAGTAAAAACAATATTTGGAATTAACTTTTTGTCAATATCACATTGAATTTTGATTCCACGTTTGGAGTTACATTGTGACAACGCAACATATAACTGCCCGTGAGTGAATATTGTTTCTTTCTCTCTAATAATTAAACCGGCTTTTTCGAATGGTTGTCCCTGTGATTTGTTAATTGTCATAGCAAAAGCTATTCTAATGGGAAACTGTAAACATTTTAATATGAATGGCATATCAAGATCTCCTTTTGTGTCTAATATTATCTGCGGAAGATATACTACATCTATACTGATACTGTTTCTCTGTGCAAGAGAGGACAGAGCCAGCTGTACTTCCTTAGAAGACTGGCATCCTTCAACATCTGCAATAAGATGCTGCAGATGTTCTATCAGATGGTTGTGGCGAGTGCCCTCTTCTACGCGGTGGTGTGCTGGGGAGGCAGCATTAAGAAGAAGGACGCCTCACGCCTGGACAAATTGGTGAGGAAGGCAGGCTCTATTGTAGGCATGGAGCTGGACAGTTTGACATCCGTGGCAGAGCAACGGGCGCTCAGCAGGCTCCTATCAATTATAGAGAATCCACTGCATCCACTAAACAGTGTCTTCTCCAGACAGAGGAGCAGCTTCAGCGACTGACTGCTGTTACTCTCCTGCTCCATTGACAGACTGAGGAGATTGTTCCTTCCCCAAACTATGCGACTCTTCAATTCCACCCGGGGGGTAAACGTTAACATTATTCAAAGTTATTGTCTGCATTTTTATTACTCTTTAATTTAATATTGTTTTTGTATCAGCTGGAGTATGTGAATTTCCCCTTGGGATTAATAAACTATCTATCTATCTATCTATCTATCTATCTATCTATCTATCTATCTATCTATCTATCTATCTATCTATCTATCTATCTATCTATCTATCTATCTATCTATCTATCTATCTATCTATCTATCTATCTATCTATCTATCTATCTATCTATCTATCTTACCTTTCTTGTCACCTGTTAAAATTTTACATGTCAGAATTGTTCAACCAATTTTGAATACAACTAATCATGTCCTATTGCATAGCCCATCACTCATACATAAATTATGCAATAACATTATGATACCCCCTTCTTTCAACAGTAATTCGGCCAGTGGAAGACTGGACGGTGTTAACTGTTGTAGATATTCTACAGGATATTGTAAGTTGATATTTTCATCTTTTGCACCATCAACACCAACTGTTTCAGCAGAGTCTATTGATACACATTTAACCAATTTGCTGTGTAACCGATCATCAATTTTCGCGTTAATTCGTTTGACTTCATCGTTTCTCTGTGCTAGGATTGCCCGTGTACTCATTTCTTCTGTCGATAACCGTTCGGGATGAAATTCTTCAATAAGATTTGGACATAATAAGTCTTCTTTTATCGGGAACTTAAAGTGAGGAAAACGTAAAAATTTGTAAGAGCTGAGAGCGCAGGAACTGTGTCTGACAAAAGCATTCAAATGGCTGAGATGAGGGACTTGAAAAAATCTCTTGGCAATAGTCTTGTCTCAAGATTTTCTTTTATAATAGAGAGATATGTTAGTACACACTGAAATAAAAACACACCAATATTACATAATCCTTTAAAAATGATCTATATACTAAAATATTCTTTTTCCAAGAAGCTGGAAGCGTTTATATATTGTGGTAGAAGATGGAATGCTATGCACCCATCTGACTCTGCAACAATACTTTATAAATAAATATTGCTGTAAAAAGATGGCAGTATCCCCCAAACCCATATATAAAACTGGGTTACCAGAAAGCACACCTGGATTACCAAGTTTGCAAAGCTAGTAGCAAAGCTGACTACTACAAACATTAACAATCTGTCTGCCCCTGAAATTGAAAACACCATTTTGGAACCACCTACACACCTGACATAAATACACATATTCATGCAGAAATTAGCTCTGCTTTTTTTTGCAAGCTGCAGTCCATTTTACAAGTTACTGTTTTGTTCAACTATATACTAAAAAAACATGATTTAATAAATAATCAGTAGATAAACAGTAAATCTTTGAATAGCGGTGTAGAAATAATTAAAAATTTAAAGAACCTTGCATTTATATGTTATTCCTACAAAAAGAACATGCAGTGAGGCTCTACTGGGCTGGCACGGAGTTGTCAAAGAGAAAGGGGTCATTAGAAAAATGCTCCATACCTAAGTGTACTAACTGCCTTAAAATGATAGTTAATGTTAGTGTGAAGACACATAATAGAAAATGGTAGACATCCATCAGTTTGGATCATTCATCAGTTTGAAATGTCTGCTCTTCTGACCAGAGTCAAAGTGAGGTCAACTTGGAAACACGGGAAGTGGCAACAACTCCTGGCCAGTAAAGTAAACACGGTCCCAGAAGTTAACATTTGGGAATATGCTGCTCTACTAAGAGAGTTGGCAGCTAGTTAGCTGCATCTGAGACTTAGCCATTTAATAAATTCTTTGGACTCAGGGTGCAAGTAAACCCGAAATCACCAGAAAACAGCCCTTGAGAGATGGCATCATGGATTTACTGGAGGCACCCACAATCTTGGACGCAAGTTTAGCACTGGAAGTAAATTTGGTTGGTATAAGCACAATTATGAACTTGAGTACAGAGTGGGAAGGTAAGCATTGGCAAACACTCAATTTCCAGGTAGAACAGTCAGGCCAGAACTAAGAGTGAGAGAAGGGAGTGGAAAAGGTGCTGTTCAGTTGTTTGTGGTACAATGTCCAGATTTCTATCTTGATATGTTGTGTTGACACTCAAGTATATCTTTCCCTGTAGCAGGCTGAAAGATTCAGCAGCTGAAAATGACTTTGCTACTTGTAAGGTCTGAAGCCTTGTTGGCAGCTGGCTAAGAGAGAGCTATCTCTTTAGCTCAGTATGCTAAAACAGGTGCTGTCTAATACTGCAGTGTTTGAATCCCGCTGCTGATAAGTTTCAGGGTTTACACGTGGCAGCTGAGAGAGAGGTGGGAGCAGCAGGCTATGAGAAAATACTATATTTTGATGGATAGAAATTCATTTTGATTCTTTGGATAATTTTGAGGTTGCTAGAGGAAATTCTGTTTCTCTCTGTTTTTCTGTTGTGACCAGCAGGGAGCATTGCGACACACTAACCCTAACCACAACCACCATGACACAAGTCCCAGTATAATAAATAAGGTTTATTTTCGCAAATACAGTTTCCAGCATGTCTTGCAGGTGCCTGTACAAGTAGAGTCACTCAGGGATGCTGCCACCTAACGTATCAGGGAAGCATATAGTCCTGACATGTTGTCTCCCCCTGCCCTTTCAGCACACTGGCCTCCCAGCCAGGTACTGTTCCTTGGTCCAACCTTGATGGGACGGCAGTGTACCCACTTCCACATTGGTATCTGGTGCCTATCTCCCGGCATAGGTTGGACAATCCTTGTCTTCCTTCTTGTGCTTCTGAAAAGTTGGCCACCCATCTAAATAAGGAACCTTGTCCCATCCCAGTTGGGACACCTGCCCTTATGAGCTGTGTATCACAATGTATATTTAAGTAGAAGGTGTTTATATGTATATGTATATATATATATATATATATATATATATATATATATATATATATATATATATATATATATATATACATATAAAACCACCATATACATAAACACACAAAAAAGAAAAAATAATCATAACATTTTTGGAAATGAGAAAAGAGTATTTATAGTTTGTTTACTTTCACAAAAAAAATTGTTTTAGACCTTCTAACCACACCCAGTCCTGCTGTGTTCACAATTGACCCAAGGAATGTTTGTGTATTGGTGCTGCTATGGCCCGATTTCTCTCATAGTGTCATAACATCCCAAGATGTAACCCTCTGCCTGCTAATGCAACTTCATTGGGCACTTAATGGCATTAATATTCAGCAACTGAAGATCCAGAGGTTTTTTGGCTCCGTGCACAAGAGATAATAAGCAATATTGGCTACAAATTGGTGGTTAAACAAGATACTGAAAGACTGAAAGATGACTTCTGCTGACGTTCACAGTTATTGTTGTATTGTGGTTGTTGATGTTGTACTATTTGTTTCCTATATTAGTTTCATTTGAAAACTGTTATTTCAACTAAAAAGGTTGAACTTTCACCCTAACAACAAGAGTTGCATAACTTCTAAAACCATTATATGTTTAAGTCATTTACAGAATAGAACTAAAAATATTATCTTAACATAAACACAAAGAGCAAAATTTTAAGCTCTAAAACTTAATGCTCACCGGTTGGTATGAAAGTTGGCTGCTGCAGCTGCATGTTGGCCAGAGCCTGCTGGTAATGGAACATGCTGGGGTTAAACATTGTTGTGGCACCGTTGGCTTTTTCAAGCGCTGGCCTCTTTGGTAATGGTTGAAGAGTCCCTGGAGGGAGAGCCTGTATGGAAAATGCAGAATTTCAGTACATTCATAAATTGTTGATTTTTAAGGCCTTTCTGCTTAATAGGAAAAAATGTTATTGATCACATGGTAAACATTACAAACAAAAATATATAAAACTTTAAACAATAAATATAAGAACTCATTAAAGGTTTTGAGCTTTTAAAATATGCTTGATGGAGATGTAACTATTTAAATAACCATTGATGTTAACAGCCATTTAACGATTATATGCAAACATCCATTTTGTTGAGATTGCTTATTGAAAGTAAAGCTGTCAAGGAGCCAAAGTTTGTACCAGTGGTAATGGGAGGAAGGCAAAAATGAAACTATTACAAAGTATAATCATAGACTCTTATTGGCTCCTGGCCAATTTTCAGTCATCATTCACCCTTCCAATCTTTGGGATTCAGGAGGAAACTGGAGTACCTGGGGGGAAATCCACAAAGCCAAGATAAAACACGAAAGCTTTTAGCCAGAATTTAAACCTGAGCTAACCACTGATCTAATTTACTGCCCTAAGAATAAAATATATTTGCAATCAAATAAATATATAGACACACACACATATATAAAAATAGATATATGTATATGTGTGTGTGATTTCATGTACGAAATAATGAAAGCCTGTCATGTTCTCAGGTGCCCACTGTTTGCACTTGTTGGTTTCAACCTTTAATATTAACCATTTGGGAAGATATTGATATCTGTGCATTACTTTGCTCTTAACATGCAGAATTTTACAATGTGTCTTTATGGCACTGCTTATTGTGCTGCTGTTTTCTTTTTATTAAGGACAAACAATAAAGTTAATAATGATTAACAAATTGGTAGAAGACTAGCACAAATGTAGATTGTACAACATAAAATTTAATGTTTACAGTATCAAAATGTTTATTTGCAGTTGATGGGACATTTGAACTATATGCAATAATATATGCTATGAAATGATTCAAAGAACATTTTAATACTAAGTAAAAGTTTCACACAATCAGTTTTTCAAATCACAATAATTGCAAAGTTTTTCAGTTTGTTTTGAGGTTAGCTACACTCAGTTACAACACTATTCATTTCACCCAGTTTTCCTAAGAAGTTTATACTAATGTATATGGATATATTTTAACAAAAAGAAATGTAATGATTTTTTTGCTGCTTTGTAATGGGGAGCACAGCTGCTCTGAAGTTGTTTGTGGCATGCTGTTATAATGGTATATTAGTAGGTGTTCTTTAGTATGGAAGACTATTCTTGTCAAAATATAAACACAAAGCAACATGTTAACAACATTGCAATGCATATGCGCATGGTTCATTTAATTTTGGCACCGTTTTATTGCATTAAATTTAAACTGATTGCTTTTCATTTTGACAATTTTTTTGTCAAATAAGTTAGAGACTGTAAAAAAAAAGAATGCGCCTTTAATATATATGAATGAAGGAAATATCTTGAAAATTGTTATTTTACACATAATGAAGGGTTTTCAAATCTAAATTTAGATTCAATCTAGACTGCTCCTCCAAAATACATGGTTGCAACTCATTTTGTACTACATGCAGAGAGGAAAAATAACCAACGCTAGACCAAGTGCCTATCACTTGCTGGGTAAGCAAATGATCTGAGCCAAAAAGTCAAAATGACCCAGAAAAATAATGCTACAAGTCATGCCCATGTGACTGACAATGGCCACATTTATCATAAACAATATGGCTGCGCACAAGAATTAATACCAATCAAAGGTGATTGAGACAATATTTGTAAACAAAGTGAAATTGCAATGTTGTCAAACAAATAACGATAAAAATGTAACAAAAAAAGAACATATTAAACACAAAAAATATTTTTGAAATTCAATTTGAAAATTGGGTGGCACAGTGGCGCAGTGGTAACACTGCTGCCTTGCAGTTAAAGGAGACCCGAGTTCACTTCCCGGGTCCTCCCTGTGCGGAACTTACATGTTCTCCCCGTGTCTGCGTGGGTTTCCTCCAGGTACTCCAGTTTCCTCCCACAGTCCACACACATGCAGTGATCCTAAATTGTGCTTGGTGTGTGGATGTGTGCGCCCTGTGTTGGCTGGGATTGGCTCCAGCAGACCCCCCATGACCCTGTAGTTAAGATATAGTGGATTGGATAATGGATAGATGAATTTGAAAATTAGAAAAAATGTTAATGTCAAAAATGAAATTCTATTTGAATAGCCAAGAAAATGTTAATGTCAAAATGGCCATGTGATATATATAAAGAGAGGTGAGTCAACAGCAAGAGAAAATTTTTAAAACAACAAAGAAGGGAGAATGTCCTTTCCCCAATATAAATGCTTAGTCTAAAATTTTACTAATTAGATCTTGCCATATTTAAATAAAGTTTTCAACAGATCATCTACGCGAGAACTTGATTTTTTTCCAGTTTCTGATAGTATAGAACATCAGTTACCCATTGACATATAAAAGGTGAGTTAGAGCTCTTCCAGTTAAGCAAAATAAGTCCATGTGCTAGTAGTGTGGAATAGGCAGTTACAATTTCTTCACTTTAAGCCCATCTGGGAGTACATCAAACACATCAATTAATGGGTTTGGGGTGATTGTGACACCAAGGCTGTCTGATAGGTATTCAAAGATTTTTGATCAAAATGATGTTAATTTGGTGCGCTTCCAAAACATGTGGCCCAGTGAGGCTAAAGCAAGATTGCAAAGTTCACAGGTTAAATTTTGCCATATATGCATTTTGGATATTGGCATTTTAAATAAGTTAAATGTGATCTGTGGAAGATTTTAAGTTGAATGACAGACTGCTTTGCACATACAGTATGGAGGTAGAGTGTGTTCTATGTATGGCTGCCTTCCCCTCCTTTTCAGAGATATTAATTGAAAGATCCTTTCCCAATCATACCCTAGGAACTCTGAAAGGAAGAGCTTTTAATATGTTTTATATACTACTGAGATGCTGAAAATATCTTACATTATGCATACTGCAAAAATATAGAAACAGCTTTGAAAAACAGCCCCACATACAGCAAACTACCGCCAACCTGTTTTTACCTGAGTTGATCATGTATTTAAATCTAAAAAATGTATGCATTTTAAGTTGAATCAACCTAATACAACCGTGAATCAACCATGTATGTGGAAAACAGCCATACCATTTTCAGTGTATTACAAAATTAATTTACAGTAGAAGGATAATTACAACAGTAGTCAAGACTAATTGTAACTCTATATTAAATGAACAAAATCTGTTGGCTTTGTTTCAGCATAAATTAAGTATGTTAATGTGGCATCTAAGAGATTTATGTAAGTATGGTTAGAAACAGCAATATAAAGCCAGTAAGTATGATCATTGTGAGTTAAATTTATTTATAGTAGGTGTATAAAAAAAACAACAGAGTGAGCTTACTTTATCAGTGATGACACATAAGGCACATATCTACCACCGTACAGCTGAATACAACTTTTACTTTGATTTAAAAAAAAAAGTTAAAAGCAACCTCCAATTCTGAATCTGCATCAGAGATGTACAAATCCTGTATTCGTGCAATAATGTAGAAAGCTGCTGTATGCAGTTATAAAGGCACAGCACTGTGCCACTGTGTGTTTGTATTTTGAAAATGGAGAGAACGGTAGGAGACTAGCAAGAATGTGTGTGTGAAAACAGAGTATCATGCAGAACACATCTATATTGTGTGACATAACATATTTTCTAAATAAGAAATTGATTTAACTTTCGTTAGTGGGACCTGAACACAATACCCTGTAATATTTAATTGATAAGTAAAAGCTATACAAATCCTGCTTTCCAGATTGTAATAATCACAGTGCTAGTACAAATTTCACTGTACTCTTTACATCTGACATTTCTATTACCAATACTACTGTTACTACTACAAAGCCTGAGGAAGCTGAATTTTATGGCTGCTTTAGCATTGGGTGTATAGCTGGGTAAAGTTTAATTCTGGGTTGGGGAATTCAGATGTGCAGCATGAGTTTTCCCTGTCTTATAATTGGTGCTGTGTGTTAATGCACTTTTGTTTATCTTTTGCACACCCTTCCTGTTCTGTGCCTGCAGCAGCTGCAGTATAAACACAATGGGACTTGTAAAGTGATTTTCAGCGCAACGCTAATTATTTTGTACATTTATTTGTTTTGAGTTGCCCTTAATTCTAACTTTAGCTTACACAGGAAAAATAAAGCAAAGTTAGAATTCTGGTCTGGAGCAAGCTTTACTCAAATAAGAGCAATCACAAAATGCAAAGAAATTTAATGAATATGCATTACTTATGAGAAGGCATGTGACCTGTGTGAGGGTTACACATATTTGCTTTGCTTTCAGAAAAAGAAAAAAAAAACTCAAAGCCAAAAACACAAGATTAAAATTAATGAATATAACATGGCAAGCTTCCAAACATGGCTGAAGGTGCAAGAAGGAATATGAACACCTCAACATGACATCAGACAAAGTTGCAGCACTGGATTCTGGAGCATACATAATTGTGAAATGATGGCTTCCCAGTGTGTTCATATTAAATGTAGATAAGCAGCATTACCTATGTATTTGTAGATAAACCAACTGCAATATTAATGCTTTGTTTTACCAAACAATCCATATTACTAACCGAGAATGGTAAACCAGATGGCATGGACGCAGGTACACAGCGATGGGACCATGAGACGTACTGCGCATGCGCGTACAGCTCAACTAACGGAAATAGCAGCAGGCGTCACCGCCATATTGTGAGTGGCACTACTGCGGAGTGAAGTTAGGAATAATGTGCTGCTTGGGATTGTACAAACCGCTGAACGCTTTACACCACATTGAAACACAATACAGCTCAACGATTCACACACGAGCCCACCTGGATAAGATCAATGCATGCAGGTGCCTACAACACGCGTCTGAAACTGCGGAAGCAAAGCAGGCACGGGTTCAAAATGGGGTTCAAAATGAACGAGCTCGAATGACGGATATACAAACACGAGCCCGCCTGGATAAACAACGTGCCCATAACTAAAGACATAGCCACACAGAAAAGAGGCTTCTGCACTGCACCCCAGACTCAAACGTGACACACTACGGGGTCCGCAAAGGTCCACAAAGATAGTACGGAATATATAAGAGCACACCAATTGAAAAAAAATCAATCGTGTAAAAGCAAATAGTACACACAAATCATGTGCTCTCAGCGCATATAAAGCGTATAAGGACAATGTGGAGAATAGAGACCCAAAGGCATTGGAGAGAAAAAAAGGCAGATAACAGATTATGCAAGCAGTGGAATTCGAAAAGCTCAAACAAACGATAGCATGATACACATGCAGGCAAAGGTACAGAATATGAAAGCTCTGAAATTCTAAAGTATTGTAGCGTCCCAGCCAGGTTGAGGGCTTTTTGGTTTTAAGTGACTGTTGGGTCCGATTGAGGGAAGGTGGAGTACAGCATGGAGGACTGATAGCGGGGTATTGAATTGCAATTTCCCCGGGGGGGGGGGGGATAGAAACGATTGCATTACCGCAAACAAAAGGTGATTAATCATCAGCACCAGGTGTAATTAAAAAAATACCAGGACAAATTCAGGTCTGAAAAAATGAGTAGACAACAAAGTCTTTTCGCATTCGCATCATTCAATGGACAAAACGTGGATTTACACAATAATCGACCATATGTTATGAGAATCTGTGGTCCCACAACAGTTACAACAACAAATTAAATTTCAAAGAGTACACAATTCGGTCGGTTGTATATTGATGATCTCGGAGAAGCGATGCAAATTTTAACAGGCAAAAAGAAAGGTGATGTATATATTCCGCGAATAACATTACACACCAAAGGAGATCGTCATATGCCATTCGTAGTAAAATGTTTACAGTTTACCGTGAGAATAGCTTTTGGCACGGAAGACTGATAGCGGGGTGTTGATTGATGCGGTAAGGGGGGGAGTTGGATAGGGTGCTAGAAGGTTGTCTTTGGGGTTAGGAAGTCGGCGATTGTTCAAGTAAAACTTTTGTGACATTTTATCATGTCAGTCGCTACAGTATCAAGGTAAAGATGGAAAAGATCGCATTACCGCAAACAAAAGGTGATTAATCATCAGAGCCAGGAATAACTGAAAAAATAGCAGGACAAATCGAGGTCAGAAAAATTAAAGGCAAAGAGTAAACAACAAAGTCTTTTCGCATTTGCATCATTCAATGCAGAAAACGTGCGTTTACACAATAATGGACCATACGCTATGAGAATCTGTAGTCCCGGAACAGTTAAAGCAACAACAACTTAAATTTCAAACAATACACAATTCGGTCAGGTATATATTGATGATCACGGAGAGGTGATGCAAATTTTAACAGAAGAAAGGTAATGTATATATTCCGCAAATAACATTACACACCACAGGAGATCGTGACATGCCATTCATATGAAAATGTTTACAGTTTACCGTCAGAATAGCATTTGCTATGACAATCGATAAATCACTGGGACAAACATTACAAAAGGTCAGATTATTTATTAGAGAAACAGAAACAATATTCACTTACGGGCATTATCACAATGTGTCTCCAAAAACAATTGTTTTTAATGAAGCTTTAAAGTACAAGTGCAAATAATGAAATTGAAACAATTCCAAAGAAAAAAAACATGTATTTCAGGATACCCAACGCCGGGGGTAGGCGAGCGAAGCGAGCAGGGGGTGGAGCCCCCTTGTCATACAATAATCATTTATTTTTTCAATGCAAAGTGACATGCCATCCTCACTGAAGTCAAGTACATGATATTTTGCTTTTTTATATATATATTTATTTAAACACTACTGTTTATATGTGTAGACAGGTTCCCTTATAAAGTAAAACAAACAGCATGTGAATTTGTATTCATGATTTTGGTCTTTCAGGAATGGGCTGGAAGCTCAATGTAACTTAATGGCACTACCTGGCAACTACATTAAAGAAATGTTGTCACGTTTCCAAGGAAAGGTAGCTATTTTGTTGTTTTGTCAATGGCTATGAAATCTATATTTTCCAAAGCATCCACCTATACTGCACAATCAGATTTTGTTCACAAACAATTAGTTTTGGTATTTCATTAGTCTGACAAACACTATTCTGTTTAATCATGTAACTTCACTTCAGTTTACATTATTTTATACATTCAAAAACAATTTCCTTTTTCATTGAAAACTCTGCAACTGGAACTCCAACTGAACAAATTTACAATGCAATCATTTAGAAATTCCCACAGCAAACTTTCAAGAATTATTAGATGATAAATGAACACAATATCATGGTGCCAATATCTGCATTACAAAAAAGAAAAAAAGGGGTAATGTACTAGTTTTCCCAGTAGCATTAGAAGACTGAAGTCTGGACCATCTAGAAGAGTTTTTGAACATCACAAGCTGCAGAATGTCAAATGGAAAAAAGTAGTTTATCATAATGGGAAACCCACTACATAGTAGAATATACTACTGTCAAGGAAAAGATAAAATATTTAGGTTACAACATGAGGATATTAAAGATAAAAGGTGAAGGAGACAGAAAAAAATAAAAACAACAATCATTACCATTGAAGCACACTATTGAGACTGTGCCTAAATAGGCAAAACAGAAAAGAAAGATAAATGTCATAACACACAAATGCTTAAAGGCATTAAAGGAGAATACAAAAGCATCTGCTCAAATATGCTTACCATAGCTGCAGCTGCAGCTGCATTCTGGTTGGCTTGATGCTGTGCTGCCTTAATTTTGGCTTGCAAGTGGGCTGGAGGGTGGAAATACTTGCATTTCTCTCGCGTACATCTACCCTTGATATAGTCCATGCAGACGGTTACCGAATTCTCACTCCCATCAATCATTGCTGCTTCAATTGGGTGGGCATAGCGACAGTCATTTTCTCCTCGTGTACAGTTGCCTCGCTGAAATTCACGACATACCTAAGGTACAACAAATAAAAACAACCTGTGAGATACTCTCCTTATATAGTAAAATAAAACGTAGAAATTACACATGGCACCATGATAAACAACTATGCAAGGCAAACAATAATAAATGTAATTTGAAGCATATACATCTTTGAATATAAATACTGTCTGGTTTATAGTATGTTGTTGATATTACAAAAATAAGCATTCACACTGATGGCCAGAACAATGCATGCTGGAGGACCTGTTAAAAATATTGTATAGTATTCAATTGTAACAGAGAGAAAACAATAGTGATAATTTTCCTTCAAAATACCTTTTCTATAGCTATATTAGCAAAAAACAGCAAAAAGTGATACTTTAAGCAGAAACAGTCCTATGGATTAAAACATTCACTCATCATCTGAACCAAAGACTATCCACTGCCTGGGCAGGGACAATAGTAAACTTGAACATCAGATCATTAAATCATTAATACATTGATCTAAATCTTTGATATTTTGCGACATGCTTATTAATTTTTAAAACTGTGAAAATAAAAACAAGTAGTAAATTTATGTCAGTGTCACTGTTTCATCAAAGTTAAAATATTACACATAAATAACACACTATTAAGAATGCTCTTAACTCAGAAACACCTTGACGCATCACCATGCCATACTCATATTTTTCACAACCCACACAGCATATTCTCTAATTAAATAGCATTCTGCCCAAACTAATTGCTTAATTCTGAAAACATGTCCAGCTTTACTATGCTAGAATGTTTTAGTGTTTTAAATGTGTTTTTAGACAATGAGATACCTGGAAAAGTAATGAAAGTGCTGGTGGCTGCTGTCACCTTATATTAATTCAGCTCAACATTGGCTTTTAGTTTGTGAAATTATTTGAATATCAGCATACTTTACCCACTTTTGTTATTTTATTTTAAAATTTTAACTTCTTTAATGAAGGAGACTAGAATGAAATAGTAAATATATATAAATTACTGTATATATCTGAAATGTAATTTATAGCTGAAGGTGCAGGAATAATTTTAAGATACTTCAAACTTCATTGAAAATTAGTTTAAAAGTAATTTATCACCATGTAGCCATGAAATGTATGGACAATGGTAGTTTTTTAATGTAAACAGTCATCTAAAGCAACAATGTGAGAGTGATGCAAGGCATACACTTCAAATCTTTACTTGAAATTGCATTTTATAAGGTGTGATATATGGCCAGCAGTTTATCCCAGCCAATACCCCCAAGCCAACAGATGGAGCTCTCCCTGCAACGTGGAGATGACCCGAATTCCAGCAGGGTATCATGGACCTTGGAGTTTTCCTTCACAGCCTTGCTGGATACCATGGGGGGCCACCAAAGGACGCTGCAGGGAGGCATAAGGATTTATATTTGCACTAAAACCGGGAAGTACGTCCTAGTCACAGGGCCAGAGGAAATGACGTACTTCTGGGCTGAAGAAAAAGAGGAGTTTCACCTGACCCGGAAGTGCTGGGGAATCAGAAGCACTTCCGGGTTAAGATATATAAAAGGACTCTGGGAGATCCCAGCAGCGAGCTGAGTTGGGAGGAAGGGTGACTGAGCTGCTGGGAGTGGAGGATTGTGTATTGTATTGAATTTATTAATTGTTTATTGAGTATTGTGGAGTGGAAGGTTGCTTTGTGCACATTGTTATTATAATAAAAATAATATTTGGACTTTTATCTGGTGTCTGATGTCTAGTCTGAGGATTCA
This sequence comes from Erpetoichthys calabaricus, assembly GCF_900747795.2. Taxonomy (NCBI): domain Eukaryota; kingdom Metazoa; phylum Chordata; class Cladistia; order Polypteriformes; family Polypteridae; genus Erpetoichthys; species Erpetoichthys calabaricus. The sequence goes on from NC_041405.2 coordinate 82,776,273, forward strand.
AGGGGACGACAGCGCCCCCTATCTGTTACAAAGGCTTCAGATTATTATAATCATAATTCCAATAACTTAAGTTCAAATGTTACTCCAACATCTAAATTTCAGAAATCATCATGCAAACAACATTAATAAAAGAAAAAAATGTAATGCTGATCACTACAAGTAAGAATCTCAATGTACTCTGTATATGTGACATGACTACTACTACTACTACTACTACTAATACTACTACTACTGATACTACTACAATATCTTTAAAATGCATCTAAATGTGACAAGCCAAAACATATTCTGACCCTGACTTAACATTATTTGCAAAATGGCTACACATATATTGAAAACATTTATAGTAAGGAATGCATTTATTGCCACTTAGCTACTTAATGCTATATAGTAATTATTTCATATGGCACTCTGTCATAAGTTTGTTTTGTAATGTGGCATCTGTTGGAATGACAGAGATGCAGCAACTGGACACCACAAAGATACACAGACAATTGATCTTTTTATTAAGTTGGGCATACATATATACTATATATATACAGTGATCCCTCACTATATCACGCTTCGCCTTTCGCGGCTTCACTCCATCGCGGATTTTATATGTAAGCATATTTAAATATATATCGCGGATTTTTTGCTGGTTCGCAGATTTCTGTGGACAATGGGTCTTTTAATTTCTGGTACATGCTTCCTCAGTTGGTTTGCCCAGTTGATTTCATACAAGGGACGCTACTGGCAGATGGCTGAGAAGCTAGATTGCTTACTTTTCTCTCTCTCTTGCGCTGACTATCTGTGATCCTGATGTATGGGGATTGAGCAGGGGGGCTGTTCGCACACCTAGACGATACGGATGCTCGTCTAAAAATGCTGAAAGATTATCTTCACGTTGCTGTCTTTTGTGCAGCTGCTTCCTGAAACGACATGCTGCACAGTGCTTCGCATACTTAAAAGCTCGAAGGGCACGTATTGATTTTTGACTGAAAAACAAACTCTGTCTCTCTCTCTCTCTCTCTCTCCCTGCTCCTGACGGAGGGGGTGTGAGCTGCCGCCTTCAACAGCTTTGTGCCGCGGTGCTTCGCATACTTAAAAGCCAAACAGTCCTATTGATTTGTTTGCTAGAGATTGTTTTCTCTATCTATGTGACATTCTGTGCTCCTGACACGCACTCCTTTGAAGAGGAAGATATGTTTGCATTCTTTTAATTGTGAGACAGAACTGTCATCTCTGTCTTGTCATGGAGCACAGTTTAAACTTTTGAAAAAGAGACAAATGTTTGTTTGCAGTGTTTGAATAACGTTCCTGTCTCTCTACAACCTCCTGTGTTTCTGCGCAAATCTGTGACCCAAGCATGACAATATAAAAATAACCATATAAACATATGGTTTCTACTTCGCGGATTTTCTTATTTCGCGGGTGGCTCTGGAACGCAACCCCCGCGATGGAGGAGGGATTACTGTATATATATATATATATATATATATATACATACTGTATATACTATATACATATATATATATATATATACAGTATATATATATATATATATATATATATATATACAGTATATATATATAAATATACTGTATATATATATATATATATATATATATATATATATATATACATATATATATATATATATATATACATATATACATATATCCTCTTTAATAAAATCCCCGTGTGCGTCCAGGTGTCCATGTGAAGGTGTCTTCTGGTGAAGTGCGCATGCGCGGGGCACGGTGCGATGCGCGATATTACTGTCAGAGAAAGTTAGAGGCGTTTTACGGAAATACAAACCAGTATTACTGCGAGAGGAAATTAAAGGTACACAATACAGTGACGCATATTACAGCCACATACAAGCCAGTATTACTGTCAGAAGAGATTAAAGGCATATTACCGACGCGCACGCCTGTATTACCGCCTGAGAAAATTAAAGGTATATTACGGACATACAAGCCAGCAGACATACAAGACGGTATCCTTCAATAAGGGCGCGCACAAAAAGGTGAGCCTCAAAAGGGCGACCTCAATTGGGCGCAGCGAATAAAGGCGAGCATAAATAAAGATCTGCACCTTTGTTGCTCTTCACATATTCCAGAACCATTTAAACTAAATTATCTACGAACGCCTTTATTCGCCGCGCTCAATTGAGGTCGCCCTTTTGAAGCTCGCCTTTTTGTGCGCGCCCTTATTGAATAGAGCCGTACAAGACAGTATTACTGTCACAGAAAATTAAAGACACACAATACACGGCGGCAGCCCACGAAGAATGGACAGCTCAGCAAGTAAACATCAACAAAAGAAAAGCTGAAAGAAAGAAAAATACGAGCAACAAAAAGAATGAGGTCAAAGTCCCTTGCCATTTAATATAGACTGTTCCTACTAATGGTTATGCACTACTGTTCTAGCGCCCGTTATTGTAACGGGCCAAATGACTAGTATATATATATATATCTATACTAATAAAAGGCAAAGCCCTCACTGACTGACTGACTGACTGACTGACTGACTGACTGACTGACTCACTCACTCACTCACTCACTCATCACTAATTCTCCAACTTCCCGTGTAGGTGGAAGGCTGAAATTTGGCAGGCTCACTCCTTACAGCTTACTTACAAAAGTTAGGCAGGTTTCATTTCGAAATTCAAAGCGTAACGGTCATAACTGGAACCTCTTTTTTGTCCATATACTGTAATGGACGGGGGCAGAGTCGCGTATCGCGTCATCACGCCTCCTACGTAATCACGTGAAATGCCTTGGGGCCGATCTGGAAGAAGGTAGCGCAGCGCCATGATTTAAACGATTCCATGTCTTGGTGGGTTTAATACTGTGTAAGCATACATATTAACACATGTGCAATTAAACGTGTGCATTTACGGGGTGATTTCTCAGGCTTAAAAGCTCGCCTTTTATTAAAAAAGTAAATGCAAACTGTTTTCATTCTGAAGGGCACAAACCACGTTGGATTTTGTAATGATAGTTGATTAGTAAGGTCTATTAAGGGATACTTACAGAATGATTAGTAATGCCTGTGAATGCCGATGCAAGTAGGAGAATGGGCGTGAACTAAAGAACGAGTAGTAACTTGTACAGTAAATGTCTCTAAAGTCTGTCTATTAAAAAGTTATTATATCTTTCAATCCTGTGTATTGATTAAACTACGAACCTAACAAGATCACTACATGGTGTCAGAAGTGGCGGATTGGAAGAGGAATGTGAAGAAGAGGTTCAGCTTTTGAACGAGTCTCGTGTCTGTGAGTAACCCGAAAACGTGGTCAGAAAGCGATAAGACGTTCTAGCAAAGGAGAAAAAAAAATATGGAAGGATTACAGCCCCCACCAAATCTCCAGTTAAAGGGAAATGTAGCTGAAAATTGGAAAAGACTTAAACAGAGATTCGAGTTGTATCTTGCTGCGATTGAAGCAGATAGGAAAAGTGAAAAAATGAAAGCGTCTATGCTTCTACATGTAATTGGCGAAGAGGCGCTAGAGGTGTATAACAATTTTCAGTCTGAAGAAGATGGAGACAATATGAAATTGAACAAAATAGTTGAAAAAATCGAAACGTATTGCAACCCAAAGCGCAATGTGACGTTTGAGCGGCACAAGTTTTTTACATGTTTCCAGAAACGCAGCGAAACAATAGACCAGTATGTGACGGAATTGCGTAATAGGAGATGTTCTAAGAAGAAACCGTCGAGACATCAAAGGACCAATAACCTCTAATCAGAACACTAACACCAGCGAAACAAATATTAACGAGAAAACAAGTATAAATCAGGAAAGAACATCTCAACTGCAAACACAATTAACCAGAAGATCAAAACGTCAAGTAAAACCACCAGAACGACTCACTGAGACATGTTGAGGATTAAAGGAACATTTTCAATTAAGAAATGCTGAATTCCTTTAACAGTTGTGCTTTTTATACATAGTTTGAATGCTGGATGTATGCCTGAAATGTTCTGGATAGTTCAGTTGTTTGAAGTGATAAAGAATTAAACGTGTACATTTACGGGGTGATTTCTCAGGCTTAAAAGCTCGCCTTTTATTAAAAAGGTAAATGCAAACTGTTTTCATTCTGAAGGGCACAAACCACGTTAGATTTCAGCCGTTAAACGTGCAAAAATGTCGGTACACCAGATAAATAAGCGCAACATATTATCAGTTGTATTGTATGCTTACAATACATATAGAAATGTGTTAATCGTTAACTAATAGTATGGGATGGTGTTTTTCGACTCGCGCCATGATTTAAACGATTGCATGTCTTGGTGGGTTTGCGTAGCTTATTGTCAATATCTTTACACCTGTTTTTAAGACTTATTGACTGAAACGGGCTTTCACGAAAAAACTTAGGGCTTTGCTACAGGATACACCCTCCACAAGTTAAGGAAGTAAAAATAAAAGGTATATATTTCTGTTTTATTTAAACCTTTTAAGTTCGTATGCATAGCCCCATTTGGCTGTTTTAGTTTTTTTTTTTTCTTTCTTCAGTAATATTTAATCTCCTTAAAGAAAAACAACATACGCATTTTACTTTTTTTGTATCTCTTTACTAATATTTTAGTGTAAAAGGATAACCAGTATTAACACATGTGCAATTAAACGTGTGCATTCATGGGGTGATTTCTCAGGCTTAAAAGCTCGCCTTTTATTAAAAAGATAAATGCAAACTGTTTTCATTCTGAAGGGCACAAACCACGTTGGATTTCACCCGTTAAACAAGCAAAAATGTCGGTACACCAGATAAATAAGCGCAACATATTATCAGTTGTATTGTATGCATACAATACATATAGAAATGTGTTAACGGTTAACTAATAGTATCGGATGGTGTTTTTTGACTCGCGCCTTGATTTAAACGATTCCATGTCTTGGTGGGTTTGCATAGCTTATTGTCAATATCTTTACACCTGTTTTTAAGACTTATTGACTGAAACGGGCTTTCACGAAAAAACTTAGGGCTTTGCTACAGGATACACCCTCCACAAGTTAAGGAAGTAAAAATAAAAGTATATATTTCTGTTTTATTTAAACCTTTTAAGTTCGTATGCATAGCCCCATTTGGCTGTTTTAGTTTTTTTTTTTTCTTTCTTCAGTAATATTTAATCTCCTTAAAGAAAAACAACATATGCATTTTACTTTTTTTTGTATCTCTTTAGTAATATTTTAGTGTAAAAGGATAACCAGTATTTAAACCTTTTATGTTACTTTATAAAGTTATTTTACACAATGTTGAAAAATTAATAAGAAAGCTACATATTTTGGCAGCTGCTGCTTTAATTTTCAATGAAATGAAAAAAGCTCTCCAAGAGAAAACCTCAATGAAGAAGAAACAGTTTGCACTATCTAAAAAGGAGAAACCCTCATTTATATAGGTTTGCTGTAGATGACTTAACTGAAAATAAATGAATAGTTCCTATGAGTATAATACATATTTATCTATTTTACTTATGCCTTTATTCCAGCAACTTGCAACATCTGAGGTACAATTTGTTACATTACTTTTGTTTTTTGCAGCACAGGCAGGTGAAGTGACTTCCTCAGGGTCACACAGTGGTGTCAGTACCAGGATTTGAACAGACAAGCTCCGGGTTTGCTGAAATATTACTGAAGAAAGAAAAAAAACGAAAACAGGCAAATGGGGCTATGCATACAAATGTCCATCCATCCATTATCCAACCCGCTATATCCTAAATACAGGAGCCAATCCCTGCCAACACAGGGCACAAGGCAGGAAACAAACCCCGGGCAAGGTGCCAGCCCACCGCAGGGCGCACACACCCATACACCAGGGACAATTTAGAATCGCCAATGCACCTAACCTGCATGTCTTTGGACTGTGGGAGGAAACCGGAGTACCCGGAGGAAACCCAGACAGACACGGGGAGAACATTCAAACTCCACGCAGGGAAGCGAACCCGGGTCTCCTAACTGGCACCTTTCACTGCGCCACCATGCCGCCCGCATACAAACCTAAAAGGTTTAAATAAGACAGAAATATATACCTTTATTTTTATTTCCTTAACTTGTGGAGGGTGTATCCTGTAGCAAAGCCCTAACTTTTTTCATGAAAGCCCCTTTCAGTCAATAAGCCTTAAAAACAGGTGTAAAGCTAAACTTGCAGCACCGCTATTCAATTACACTTGCCTAACACCTCTCCTAAGGGGAGATACTGTGGGATCTGGGCATCAGTCAAAGCACCAATCACAGGCCCAATTAGAAAGCGGGAAGCTGTGATTTGTCGTCTCCCTCCCATGTAACAATCACAGCCCGTGTTACAACGCACTATGTATGTATGTATATGTGTATATATGTATATGTGTGTGTTTATGTATGTGTGTATATGTATGTGTATATATATATGTTGATATGTGCATATATATATGTATATATATGTGGATGTGTATATGTATATATATATATATATATATATATATATATATATATATATATATATATATGTATATATATGTATATGTAGATATGTGTATATGTAGATATGTGTATATATGTATATGTGTGTGTTTATGTATGTGTGTATATGTATGTGTATATATATATGTTGATATGTGCATATATATATGTATATATATGTGGATGTGTATATGTATATATATATATATATATATATATATATATATATATATATATATATATATGTATATATATGTATATGTAGATATGTGTATATGTAGATATGTATATATATGTATATATGTATATGTATATATATGTTTACATAACCTCGTTAACACACTACTTCTCCACTGCGAAGCGCGGGTATTTTGCTAGTCTATACTAATAAAAGGCAAAGCCCTCACTGACTCACTCATCACTAATTCTCCAACTTCCCGTATACGTAGAAGGCTGAAATTTGGCAGACTCATTCCTTACAGCTTACTTACAAAAGTTAAGCAGGTTTCATTTCGAAATTCTACGTGTAATGGTCATAACGGTTGACAACGTCCGCCATGTTAAACTTTCATATTTATGGCCCCATCTTCATGAAATTTGGTAGGCGGCTTCCCTGCGCTAACTGAAACCGAGGTACATACTTATTTCGGTGGTATGATGCCACTGTCGGCTGCCATACTGAACTTTCCAACGGTCTTTGTTACTTATGGGCCCATCTTCAAGAAATTTGGTATGTGGGTTCCCAACGCTAACTGAATCCTACTTACGTACATACTGTATATACGTCCAAAGCCTGCAGCTTGGTCGCCGTGTGAGGCGGCGTTGGGTTCCCCCATCCCCACGCCTCCCACGTAGTTGGCTGCCTGCCTATATAAGGCCGTCCGTCGCTCTGGTCTCTTCATTCCCTTCCTTGCTTCGCCATGGTATTCACGTCTCCCTGCTGATAACTGCAGCCTTTTTATTTAATCCACAGCTTCTCCGCTGTTTTATTGTTCGTTTATTACGATTATAGTTATTGTGTAGGTATTTTAGATTTAGTTTACATTGTTCTGGTACCCATTTCCTTTATTGTTCCATCCATACCCCCATTAACATGTCTATCGAGGTGATCACCATCGATCAAAGAACTGTCACTTACCGAGTGGTTTCCATGCCCGGAGATGGCGACTGCCTTTTCCATTCTCTGTGTTACATATTGCACGGCCATATCAGGCTCACTCTTGATATCCGGAGGAACATTGTGTCTTATGTATTGAATGACTGGGACAGGTTCAAGATGTGGACTAATGACGGTACAGGAGATAATTATACTACACGGGAGCACTATAAGAGTGAAATGCTTAAGCTCTTCACCTATGGTTCTGCATGTGAGTTGGTGGCTGCCGCTGAATTGTTCGGTTGTCGCTTTCAAGTAAACAGAAATGGCCAAATATTTTACACCTTTGGACAACCGTCAATGCCTCTTAAACATCTTAGATTCACAGGTGACAATTTGAGTAGTGGACACTTTGATGTTTATGAATGTTTAAACTCTCAAAAGCTGGATGCCAAGTTATCGATGAAACCCATTTCAATTCAAACGCCTCCAATTTCCAGTAAGGCTCTGCTTCGCAATGACAATTAATAAGTCTCAGGGACAGACCCTACAAAAGGTTGGCATTGATTTGAGGCAAGATTGCTTTTCACATGGCCAACTGTACGTTGCATGCTCAAGAGTAAGCTCAGTGCACAGCTTGGTCATATTACAACCGGAGGGCCGAATTGACAACGTGGTATACAAAGAGATCCTTGACAAATAATTATTGGTATATTTTCCCTCAGTTTAAAAAGGTTTACTTTTCTTCTTAATAAAAATTTTAAAGCAGTACTTCGCCGCTGCGCATTTTGCTAGTATATATATATGGTTGAAATAGTTTACTGTCAAATAATGCAAAGAGTACGCGACACGTGTTTTGCCCTAATTCTGGGCTCATCAGGCGTACACACTCACTGCACTCACTTACGGGAATTGAACCTCGGACGTCAGCGCTACAGGCGAAGCCCCAAAGCGTTGCGCCACGGCGTGTGGTTCGTTTATTAGACAGCATGTAGATCGGGGTAATTACATTCACGGCATTTGTAGTCTGAACCACAATCTGATTGTATGGGTGGTTACCTACCAGGTAACGCTTGTGGTTGGTCAGCAAGTCAGCTAACATCCGCCACGGTGCCCTCAGTTGTGAGAAGCAGATTCCCGTAAGCGAGTGCAGTGAGTGTGTACGCCTGATGAGCCCAGAATTAGGGCGAAACACGTGTCACGTACTCTTTGCATTATTTGACAGTAAACTATTTCAACCATTCTATGGTCTGCTTCTCACAACTGAGGGCACCGTGGCGGATGTTAGCTGACTTGCTGACCAACCACAAGCGTTACCTGGTAGGTAACCACCCATACAATCAGATTGTGATTCACACTACGAATGCCGTGAATATATATATATATATATATATATATATATATATATATATACAAATACACACAAATTGTATATGTGTGCTTGTGTGGGCTCCTAATCTATGGTGGTTCATAGTTAAAGAAGACTATTTATCTACCTATAGAAATTTATAAAACTAACCCAGCCACAGTGTGTTTCTTGTGCCGGTTCCAAGCCCGGGTAAATGGGGAGGGTTACGTCAAGAAGGACATCTGATGTAAAATTTTGGTAAATCAATATGCGGACAATAATACAAATTTCCATACCAGATCGGTCGAGACAACAGTTAACAACGACCGCCACCAGTACTGTTAGCCAACAGGGTGCTGGCGGAAATTGGGCTACTGTTGGCCGAAGAAGAGGGGGGGAGACGTGTCCAGAGGCAGGAGGAGAGGAGGAAGGTAAAGACACTGGAACTGAGGGTAGAAACATTGAATGTTGCCAGTATGACTGGTAAGGGGAGAGAGTTAGCAAATATGATGGAGAGAAGGAAGGTTGATATATTGTGTGTGCAAGAGACTAAATGGAAGGGGAGTAAGGCCAGGTGGATTCAAATTGTTCTATCATGGTGTGGATAGGAGGAGTAATGGAGTAGGAGTTATTCTGAAGGAACAGTATGTCAAAGAGTGTTTTGGAGGTGAAAAGAGTGTCAGACAGAGTAATGATTATGAAGCTGAAAATTGGAGGTATGATGATGAATGTTGTTAGTGCATATGCCCTGCAAGTTGGGTGTGCAATGGATGACAAAGAAGATTTTTGGAGTGAGTTGGATTAAGTGATGAACAATGTACCCAAGGGACAGAAAGTGGTGATTGGAGCGGATTTCAATGGACATGTGGGTGAAGAGAACAGAGGAGACGAGGAGGTGATGGGTAGGTATGGTACGAAGGAGAGGAATGAAGAAGGTCAGAGGATAGTGGATTTTGCCAAAAAGATGGACATGGCTGTGGTGAATACGTATTTTAAGAAGAGGGAAGAACATAGGGTTACGTACAAGAGTGGAGGAAAGATGCATACAGGTAGACTACATCCTATGCAGAAGAGTCAATCTGAAGGAGACTGAAGACTGCAAAGTAGTGGCAGGGGAAAGTGTAGTTAAACAGCATAGGATGGTGGTCTGTAGGATGACGTTGGAGATCAAGAAGAGGAAGAGAGTGAGGGCAGAGCCAAGGATCAAATGGTGGAAGTTGAAAAAAGAAGACTGCAAGGTTGAGTTTAGGAAGAAGCTGAGACAGGCACTGGGTGGTAATGAAGAATTACCAGGCAGTTGGGAAACTACAGCAGATGTAGTAAAAGTGACAGCAAGAAGGGTGCTTGGCGTGACATCTGGAAAGAGGAAGGAGGAAAAGGAAATCTGGTGGTGGAATGGGGAAGTACAAGAGAGTATACAGAGGAAGAGGATGGCAAAGAAGAAGTGGGATAGTCAGAGAGATGCAGAAAGTAGACAAGAGTACAAATAGATAAGGCGCAAGGTGAAGAGAGAGGTGGCGAAGGCTTAAGAATAAGTAAATGATGAGTTGTATGAGAGGTTGGACACTAAGGAGGTTGAAAAGGACTTACTAGCGAGGAGAGTGTGTTGAGCAGATAGAAAGAATACTTTGAGAGGCTGATGAATGAAGAGAACGAGAGAGAGAAGAGGTTGGATGATGTGGAGATAGTGAATCAAGAAGTGCAAAGGATTAGCAAGGAGGAAGTAAGAACAGCTATGAAGAGGATGAAGAATGGAAAAGCCACTGGTCCAGATGACATACCTGTGGAAGCATGGAGGTGTTTAGGAGAGATGGCAGTGGAGTTTTTAACCAGATTGTTTAATGGAATATTGGAAAGTGAGAGGATGCCTGAGGAGTGGAGAAGAAGTGTACTGATGCCGATATTTAAGAATAAGGGGGATGTGCAGGACTGTAGTAACTACAGGGGGATAAAATTGATGAGCCACAACATGAATTTATGGGAAACAGTAGCGGAAGCTAGGTTAAGAAGTGAGGTGATGATTAGTGAGCAGCAGTATGGTTTTATGCCAAGAAAGAGCACCACAGATGTGATGTTTGCTCTGAGGGTGTTGATGGAGAAGTATAGAGAAGGCCAGAAGGAGTTGCACTGTGTCTTTGGGGACCTGGAGAAAGCATATGACAAGGTGCCTCGAGAGGAGTTGTGGTATTGTATGAGGAAGTCAGGAGTGGCAGAGAAGTACATAAGAGTTGTACAGGATATGTACGAGGGAAGTGTGACAGTGGTAGGTCTACAGTAGAAGTGACAGATGCATTCAAGGTGGAGGTGGGATTACATCAGGGATCGGCTCTGATCCCTTTCTTAATTGCAATGGTGATGGACAGGTTGACAGACAAGATTAGACAGGAGTTCCCGTGGACTATGATGTTTGCTGATGACATTGTGATCTCTAGCGACAGTAGGGAGCAGGTGGAGGAGTCCCTGGAGAGGTGGAGATATGCTCTAAAAAGGAGAGTAATGAAGGTCAGTAGGAACAAGACAGAATACCTGTGTATTAATGAGAGGGAGGTCTTTGGAATGATGAGGTTGCAAGGAGTAGAGTTGGCGAAGGTGGATGAATTTAAATACTTGGGATTAACAGTACAGAGTAATGGGGATTGTGGAAGAGAAGTGAAAAAGAGAGTGCAGGCAGGATGGAATGGGTGGAGAAGAATGTCAGGAATGATTTGTGACAGACGGATATCAGAAAGAGTGAAAGGGAAGGTCTACAGGACAGTAGTAAGACCAGCTATGTTATGGGTTGGAGAGGGAGGCACTGACCAGAAAGCAAGAGACAGAGCTGGAGGTAGCAGAGTTAAAAATGCTAAGATTTACATTGGGTGTGACAAGGATGGATAGGATAAGAAAATTAGTACATTAGAGGGTCAGCTCAAGCTAGACAGTTGGGAGACAGTCAGAGAGGCGAGATTGCGCTGGTTTGGACATTTGCAGAGGAGAGATGATGAGTATATTGGGAGAAGGATGCTAAGTATAGAGCTGCCAGGCAAGAGAAAAAGAGGAATGCCTAAGAGAAGGTTTATGGATGTGGTGAGAGAGGACATGCAGGTGATGGGTATAACAGAACAAGATACAGAGGACAGAAAGATATGGAAGAGAATGATCCGCTGTGGCAACCCCTAATGGGAGCAGACGAAAGAAGAAAAATAAGATATTTATAAAACTATGAATATAATACATATGTGTATATTCTGAGAAGTTGTATATATATATATATATATATATATATATAGTAATGTGTTTTTGTGTGATATTGTGCATAAATTTGTTTTTATTGATTATATTTTCATATAAATTATATGTTTAAATATCTAAAGTCTATAACATAAAAATACATTTAAATAAACTGAGTTCTAATGCTTACAGACTCTTTTTGTATGACAAATTGTGAAAGAGACGTGACCTGAAATCAGATTTAAACTGGCCAATATCTTGTTAAGAAAACTGATAACTGGAATAAGCCTTAAATATCTTGACGGGAGTATCTCAAATATTTTATTATGCTAAAAAGGTCATTTTCAGTTTGTACACAACATTATCTTTACATCAAAAATTGATCATGTGGTTCTAAAACATTTTATTATAGGAAAAATATTTTTAAAAGCTGTTAAAGCTGAAAAAAGTCATGATTATCTCTAATGGAGTTTATATTACTAAATTAGGTGCACTGGAAGATGGTGGGAAAGTAAAACATTTTTAATTTAACTCCTGCAAAGAACATGGTTTAACATTAATGGACATGGGATAACCTTTTTTAACAAAACATATGGCATATATTTTAGAAATAAATATATTAATGTCATTAAGGTGTATGAAATCTCTTGACAAAAAAGTACCTCTAATTTGTCAGTACGCATGTGCTTCTGTCCAGCAGAGCTGCCTGCAATTGTAACTGTAGGGTTTCCCGAAACTAACATGGGTGTGCTGGGAAGCAGTTCAGGAACAAGGCCAACACCTGGAGTCACATGGCTCAGGAATGGGCTAAATGCCATGGTTGGATTTGCAGCCAGCGATGGAGTTACAGAAAAAGTGGTCTGTGGAAAATATAAAACAAGACATATTTAGCCAATACAAAATGCATTCTTTCTAGCAAGGACAATTGCTACAAACAACAACAGAAAAAGAAAGCATTATTCAGTTGATTCTAGAGTTTTTTCCATTTAATATAATCCTTTTCAAGTTTAAATGAAATAATATTCCATCAAACACTTAGTCCCAATTAATAATTTCTAATATAAATAAATGGCATTGTGTTTGTCAGATGTTTTTTTCGGCCAGACTCACTCAAATAATTTTGTCAATTTAGACAGTGACTGATACATTATGTTACTTGTTATTTAAATATTCTATTTAGTTTAAAATTATAATGAGTACAAAATATAGATTTGAGAGGTTTAAATAATGGGCCAGTGGAAGGCTGAAAATCAATATTATACTGTATATCTGTACACATCCAATGTACAATATTAGAGACATACCCCAATGTAATCTGAACATATTTACAACCTCTCTTAAATTCAGCAAAGATAATAAGTAACTATCTAGAGAAATCTGTAAAAAGTATTATTTATCTTGAAATAAGTTTTTCTTTGTGCCGGTCCCAAGCCCGGATAAATGGGGAGGGTTACGTCAGGAAGGGCATCCGGTGTAAAATTTTGCCAAATCAATATGTGGACAATAATACAAATTTCCATACCGGATTGGTCGAGCCCCGGGTTAACAACGACCGCCACCAGTACTGTTAACCAACAGGGTGCTGGCGGAAATTGGGCTACTGTTGGCTGAAGAAGAAGGAGAAGAAGAGGGGTGAGACGTGGCCCGAGGCAGGAGGAGAGGAGGAAAGTAAAGAGTGTGGAACTGAGGGTAAGAACTTTGAATGTTGGCAGTATGACTGGTAAGGGGAGAGAGCTAGCAGATATGATGGCGAGAAGGAAGGTTGATATATTGTGCATGCAAGAGACTAAATGGAAGGGGAGTAAGGCCAGGTGGATTGGAGGTGGATTCAAATTGTTCTATCATGGTGTGGATGGGAGGAGAAATGGGGTAGGAGTTATTCTGAAGGAACAGTATGTCAAGAGTGTTTTGGTGGTGAAAAGAGTGTCAGGCAGAGTAATGATTATGAAGCTAGAAATTGGAGGTGTGATGATGAAGGTTGTTAGTGCATATGCACTGAACGTTGGGTGTGCAATGGGTGAGAAAGAAGATTTTTGGAGTGAGTTGGATGAAGTGATGAAGAGTGTACCCAAGGGACAGAAAGTGGTGTTTGGAGCGGATTTCAATGGGCATGTTGGTGAAGGAAACTATGGCGACGAGGAGGTGATGGGTAGGTATGGTGTCAAGGAGAGGAATGAAAAAGGTCAGAGGATAGTGGATTTTGCCAAAAAGATGGACATGGCTGTGGTGAAGACGTATTTTAAGAAGAGGGAGGAAAATACGGTTACATATAAGAGTGGAGAAAGATGCACACAGGTAGATTACATCTAGGGAATCCATTCCCGGATGGGTTTATCCATTCCCGGGAATTCGGGAATCCCACATGTCATTCCCGGGAATGACACAGTGCACAGGCATCTTACATGTGAACGGTTTTAGAACGAGCGACACTTATTTTTAATAAAACTACTGCAATATGTTGACACCAATAAAAGACTAACCTTAACTACAAGCAGTTCATGCTGTCATATAAGTACATGTATCTAGTTAATTGCGGTAATAAGAGCGTAGAAATCACAACGTATTGAGCGTGCGGTCATCCAGGCGAGAGCGCACCTTCGTGAAGAGTATGCCAGCTACTGAGAAAGCACGCTCTGCCTCCACTGAAGTAGACGGCACAGTCATCAGATACTGATACACTTGTTCTAAACAATGCCCACGCTTGACGTTGCTCTGAAACACCACCATTTCAGCTTTTACTGATGCATCCCGTTTCTTGTCATCATTCTGTGATGGCAAGTTTCTTAGCACAGATAATGCGGATGCAAGAGACTGACACATTGCAATTTCAAGTTGCTGTTGACTTGTTCAAAGCTGTCAACAGCACAGACGTCAATGAACTCTGCCCCGTCCCAGTATTTGTGAGCTGCAGAGTGCAGACTCCTCCCAGCCCACTGTGCTCAGTCAGCCGGAAGACTGACTGCTGCTGTCTGTTGTTGACTGAATTAATCAGCAACACACTACACCGTGGGCCAAAAAACTGTGCCACTTAATTATTTTCAACTATCCATCCATCCATCCATTTTCCAACCCGCTGAATCCGAACACAGGGTCACGGGGGTCTGCTGGAGCCAATCCCAGCCAACACAGGGCACAAGGCAGGGAACCAATCCTGGGCAGGGTGCCAACCCACCGCAGGACACACACAAACACACCCACACACCAAGCACACACTAGGGCCAATTTAGAATCACCAATCCACCTAACCTGCATGTCTTTGGACTGTGGGAGGAAACCCACGCAGACACAGGGAGAACATGCAAACTCCACGCAGGGAGGACCCGGGAAGCAAACCCGGGTCTCCTAACTGCGAGGCAGCAGCGCTATCACTGCGCCACCGTGCCGCCCATTATTTTCAACTATAACTCTGTTATTTTTTGATCGATTTTTACACGCTATATATGTGAGCTTGGCCGTTTTCCCTGGAATTACAGTAGTTTCATTCCCGGGAATGGAAAATGTCCAGGAATCCAGCCCAGGAATGGATTCCCTAATTACATCCTATGCAGAAGAGTTGATCTGAAGGAGATTGAAGAGTGCAAAGTGGTGGCAGGGGAAAGTGTAGTTAAACAGACTGCAAGGTTGAGTTTAGGGAGGAGGTGAGACAGGCACTGGGTGGCAGTGAAGAGTTACCAGACAGCTGGGAAACTACAGCGGATGTAGTAAGGGTGACAGCAAAAAGGGTGCTTGACATGACATCTGGAAAGCGGAAGGAGGAAAAGGAAACCTGGTGGTGGAATGAGGAAATACAGGAGAGTATACAGAGGAAGGAGGATGGCAATGAAGAAGTGGGATAGTCAGAGAGATGCAGAAAGGAGACAAGAGTACAAGGAGATAAGGCGCAAGGTGAAGAGAAAGGTGGCGAAGGCTAAAGAAAAGGCTATGTGAGCTGTATGAGAGGTTGGACACTAAGGAGGGAGAAAAGGACCTGTACCGACTGGCTAGACAGAGGGACTGAGCTGGGAAAGATGTGCAGCAGGTTAGGGTGATAAAGGATAAAGATGGAAATGTACTCACAAGCGAGGAGAGTGTGTTTGAGCAGATGGAAGGAGTACTTTCAGAGGCTGATGAATGAAGAGAATGAGAGAGAGAAGAGGTTGGATGATGTGGAGATAGTGAATCAGGAAGTGCAATGGATTAGCAAGGAGGAAGTAAGGACAGCTATGAAGAGGATGAAAAATGGAAAGGCCGTTGGTCCAGATGATATACCTATGGAAGCATGGAGGTGTTTAGGAGAGATGGCAGTGGAGTTTTTAACCAGATTGTTTAATGGAATCTTGGAAAGTGAGAGGATGCCTGAGGAGCGGAGAAGAAGTGTACTGGTGCCGATATTTAAGAATAAGGGGGATGTGCAGGACTGCAGTAACTACAGGGGAATAAAATTGATGAGCCTCACCATGAAGTTATGGGAAAGAGTAGTGGAAGCTAGGTTAAGAAGTGAGGTGATGATTAGTGAGCAGCAGTATGGTTTCATGCCAAGAAAGAGCACTAAAGATGCAATGTTTGCTCTGAGGATGTTGATGGAGAAGTTTAGAGAAAGCCAGAAGGAGCTGCATTGCGTCTTTGTGGACCTGGAGAAAGCATATGACAGGGTGCCTCGAGAGGAGCTGTGGTATTGTATGAGGAAGTCGGGTTTGGCAGTGAAGTATGTAAGAGTTGTACAGGATATGTACAAGGGAAGTGTGACAGTGGTGAGGTCTGCGGTAGGAGTGACAGATGCATTCAAGTTGGAGGTGGGATTACATCAGGGATCGGCTCTGAGCTCTTTCTTATTTGCAAAGGTGATGGACAGGTTCACAGACGAGATTAGACAGGAGTCCCTGTGGACTATGATGTTTGCTGATGACATTGTGATCTGTGGCAATAGTAGGGCGCAGGTTGAGAAGACCCTGAAGAGGTGGAGATATGCTCTAGAGAGGAGAGGAATGAAGGATCTGTAGGAACAAGACAGAATACATGTGTATTAATGAGAGGGAGGTCAGTGGAATGGTGAGGATGCAGAGAGTAGAGTTGGTGAAAGTGGATGAGTTTAAATACTTGGGATCAACAGTACAGAGTAATGGGGATTGTGGAAGAGAGGTGAAAAAGAGAGTGCAGGCAGGGTGGAATGGGTGGAGAAGAGTGTCAGGAGTAATTTATGACAGATGGGTATCAGCAAAAGTGAAAGGGAAGGTGTACAAGACGGTAGTTGAGACCAGCTATGTTATATGGGTTGGAGACGGTGGCACTGACCAGAAAGCAGGAGACAGAGCCGTAGGTAGTAGAGTTAAAGATGCTAAGATTTGCACTGGGTGTGACGAGAATGGATAGGATTAGAAATGAGTACATTAGATGGTCAGCTCAAGTTGGACAGTTGGGTTAGATAGCGCTTTGAGTACTGAGAAAAGCGCTATATAAATGTAATGAATTATTATTATTATATTGGGAGAAGGATGCTAAGGATAGAGCTGCCAGGGAAGAGGAAAAGAGGAAGGCCTAAGTGAAGGTTTATGGATGTGGTAAGAGAGGACATGCAGGTGATGGGTGTAACAGAGCAAGATGCAGAGGACAGAAAGATATGGAAGAAGATGATCCGCTGTGGCAACCCCTAACGGGAGCAGCCGAAAGAAGAAGAAAATCTTGATATAAGTTGATATAAACCAAATAAATTCATACATTTTCATTCAACAAATGCTATCTTACTGCCAGGCATCTATCAATAACTAAAGTGGTCATTGTCACTAAATAAACAGTCATTGTTTTAAAAATAATGTAATTTTCTTTCTAATGTTTTCAGGCATTCAGCTTAGATCTCAGAAGATTTAATGTTTGTTTTGTATTATATTGGCATGCAAACTGCCACAAAATAGGTATACTGACTTCACTTTAGGTTTCTACTGCAGATGGCTGATTTTCATTCTAGGAATTCAAAGTGAATAATATTATAGCAGTATAAATATTTCCAGAACACATTAAACAAAAATATGAAAGCATTTCTGATATTACCTAGGGATGCTCATATCAGATTTTTAAGGCCGATACTGATCACTGACTTCATGTTACTTGATCAGGTGATTTCAATATTTTAATTTTTTTCCCTTTATCCCTTTAAAACACTTTTTACACTAAACTCCAGAATAACCAGATGCATAGAAGCCATATGTTCTATATTAAAGTGTATTTTTATAATATTCTACAGATGACGAGCCTTAACTGTTTGTTTTTTATTAACAAAATGAAACTCTGTAGGTGTATTGTTCATTGACCATAAAAATGCTAAAATAAATCACATTTCCTTAAAATACATACTTTAACTAATTAAATATGTACACAAATAACTTCTTATATACTGTAATACACTACCATGGCTGTCTGTTTGTCTGTCCAGGATATTAAATCACCTGTAGCTCGCAAACCATTTGAACTACGACCTGAAATTTGGTACACATATACTACGTGACGTCTACTATGCACTTTCGGAGTGATGATTGACCTCCAAGGCTATTCCTCTTTTTATTTTTATTATATTTTATTGTAGAATCAACTCTCGGCAGCGGCCAGCAAGGTGGCCATGCGGCGCATGTATATGGGCGCCGTTCTCATTCCCTTCCACCTTTGTCATCACTTCCCCTACCTCTTCATATCTTAAATCATTCTTGAGGCAGCTTAAGTGAAAAATTAAGGAAAACCTACTAAGTAATTACTACACAAACACTGACTTAATCAGTTTTAACACGAAAAGATGCCAAGAAAAGAAGAGAAGAAGCGGGCCGCTAGGGTGGAGAAAAGAAGAGTTGCTCAGGAAGCAGCAAGCAAATGCTGAGCAAACAAATGCTAAATGTACAGAGAAAGAATATGAAAAGTATGAATGCTCAACTCAAGTGTATTCACTGCACGTTATCGTGCAGTGCATCGTTACTGGTGTACCCATAAAACATATGGCATAAAAGAAAATAAAATGCTTCTTATAATTACAAGCTGTTATACTATTTAATTTATTCTATAATGTACCTATCTGAAATAAGGTTTAATTCAGAAAAGTAGTTTTCAACATTAATCTAACAGCAAATAAAAAGTGTGTGTGTGCGTGCGTGTGTGTGTATATACAGTATGTATATATAAACTGATCAAAAAAATTAAAGGAACACTTTGAAAACGCATCACATCTCAATGGGAAAAAAAAATCCTGCTGGATATCTATACTGATATGGACTGGGAAATGTGTTAGGAATGAAAGGATGCCAAATTGTTTGATGGAAATGAAAATTATCAACATACGGAGGGCTGAATTCAAAGACACCCCGAAAATCAAAATGAAAAAATGATGTGGCAGGCTATTCCATTTTGCCGCAATTTCATTGCAGCAACTCAAAACCGTACTCAGTAGTTTGTATGGCCCCCACGTGCTTGTATGCATGACTGACAATGTTGGGGCATGCTCCTAATGAGACAATGGATGGTGTCCTGTGGGATCTCTCATCTGGACCAGGGTATCACTGGGGACAGTCTGAGGTGCAACCTGGCGGTGTCAGATGGACTGAAACATAATATCCCAGAGGTGTTCCATTGGATTTAGGTCAGGCGAGCGTGAGGGCCAGTCAATGGTATCAATTCCTTCATCCTCTAGGAACTGCTTGCATACTCTCCCCACATGAGGCCAGGCACTGTCGAGCATCAGGAGGAACCCAGGACCCGCTGCACCACAATAAGGTCTGACAATGGGTCCAAGGATTTCATCCCGATACCTAATGGCAGTCAAGGTGCCATTGTCTAGCCTGTAGAGGTCTGTGCATCCCTCCATGGACATGCCTCCCCAGACTATCACTGACCCACCACCAAACCGGTCATGCTAAACGATGTTACAAGCAGAATAACATTCTCCACGGCTTCTCCAGACCCTTTCGCATGTGTCACATATGGTCAGAGTGAACAGGCTCTCATTTGTGAAAAGCACAGGGCGCCAGTGGTGGACCTGCCAATTTTGGTATTCTATGGCAAATGCCAATTGAGCTCCACAGTGCCGGGCAGTGAGCACAAGGCCTATTAGAGGACGTCGGGCCCTCAGGCCACCCTCATGAAGTCTGTTTCTGATTGCTTGGTCAAAGACATTCATACCAGTGGCCTGCTGGAGGTCATTTTGTAGGGTTCTGGCAGTACTCATCCTGTTCCCTCTTGCCCAAAGGAGTACATACCGGTCCTGCAGATGGATTAAGGACCTTCTATGGCCCTGTTCAGCTCTCCTAGAGTAACTGCCTGTCTCCTGGAATCTCCTCCATGGCCTTGAGACTGTGCTGGGAGACACAACAAACCTTTGGGTAATGGTACATATTGATGTGCCATCCTAGAGAAGTTGGACTACCTGTGCATCCTCTGTTGGGTCCAGGTATCGCCTCATGTTACCAGTAGTGACACTGACTGTAGCCAAATGCAAAACTAGTGAAAAAACAGTCAGAAAACATGAGGAGGGAAAAATGTTACTGGCCTCCACCTGTTAAACCATTCCTGTTTTGGGGGTCGTCTCATTGTTGCCCCTCTAGTGCAGCTGTTGTTAATTTCATTAACACCTACGCAGCCACATGTTAATACATAGCACTGGTGTTCATTTTCTTGATTTATATAAACTGTCAATGGTGCAGGGAAGTGAGAGGAAAAGGGGATAGGGAATGGAGCAATACCTGAGAAAAGTTGTGAAGATACAGATTTTTTTTTTTCATTTCATTTTCCTGTAAGGACATCGAATAAATGTAAGATCATGTAAGTGCTAAGTTAGTTATCTTTGAGTGACAACAAAACCAAAATAAGTCTTTTGCGCCTCTGTATTTAACTTGCCGGTCTGCCAGGTAGCTTATAGTGTTGACTGCCCTAATATAATAACAAAATTCTACAAAATAGAAGTGTAATGATTATCCCTACCGATTATTCCAGCTAATTTATGCAAAGAATGCATTAACAATCCAAGTAATGCACGTTATCAGTTTTTAAGTGAGATAGCAGCTATGGGGAGTAGTGTTTTCCAACCTTTTTTCTGTGGAGGCACATTTTGGTAACCCAAGAAACCCCAAGGTACACCACGACTCTAGAAACCACAAAACCATTAAATCTCTTATATGGAGTAAGATTAATCTCAAAAGTAATTTGTAATTATTTACACCAAATTTATGTATAAATTACGCTTGCACTTCTGAAAATTACGAGTACAATTCTCAAGTGTGAACAAGCTGTCACGCTCCTCAAGGGGCGTGGTGCAGAGCTCAGAGGGGTGTGCACATACACAGACGGGGTTAGGATTTCAGACCTGCCCATACAAAGAGAGATAAAGAGTCCGATCGAGTAGTCGATCAACTAAAAGGGAATGGAACGCAAGAAGAGGTGGTGAAAAATGTACAGGGGTATATTTATTATATAATACTACAAAAAAACAAAATACAAAGCATCCCATTTCCAATTCAGTGTACATAAATATTAATTACAATGTAATTGAGGCTAATTTTTGTCATGTTAAACATTGTAATTAAATAGCATATTAATTACTCAGAACTACAATTATGAGTGGTCTTCTAATTTTGTGAGACAGTTTCGCTGTGAAGCTTGCAGTATGGAGGTGAAAAGATCAAAATTGCATCACTTAAACACAGCTGAAGTGAGAAGTATTCTATTGATCAAAGTGGTCACAGCTACGAAGGTAAAAAGAACACAAAGAATTGTGAGAAATCAAGGTACAAGGTCCTGCCCATTGACCAGTGCTAATATGCATGTTGAGAACTTGAAAATGAAAATACACAGTGGAAAAGGAAAATGTACTAAGCAGCAGGTGGCGCCAGTGCTTATTTGCATTTTACTTTTTATTTTTGCAGCTTTGTTGCTTTTTAGGCAGAGAATGAAATTGAAAATGCTGTTCTTTCATTCTATTTTAAATTTTTGCAGCATTCTTGCCTGTAGACTTTGAAAATTAAATTGCAAATGGTATTTTTTCATTTTATTTTTAATTTTTGCAGCATTCCTATGTGTAGACTTTGAAAATGATATTACAAAAGTCAGTCAGTCATTGTCCAACCCACTATATCCATACACAGGGTCATGGGGATCTGCTGGAGCCAATCCCAGCCAACACAGGGCACGAACGAATCCCGGGCAGGGCACACACACCAAGCACAATTTAGGATCACCAATGCACCTAACCTGCATGTCTTTGGACTGTGGGAGGAAACCCATGCAGACACGGGGAGAACATGCAAACTCCACGCAGGGAGGACCCAGGAAGAGAACCCAGGTCTCCTTACTGTGAGGAAGCAGCACTACCACTGCGCCACCATGCCGCCCCTATTGCAAAAGTAAGACTGCATATTCATTTTATGATTTTCATTTTCATTTCCTTTTTTGCAGAAAATACCTCCCATATAAACCATGCTTAAATGTAAATAAATCTGCACATATAGGGTTTAATCATTTTTAATTATTCATTGCGCTACAACTTTTTTACTGTTAAAGTATATTTACTAAATTTATGCAGGTGATTTTTTGTTCAGTTTATCAGCTACACTTTCATAATTCTTGAGATGTAATTATAAATATGGATTACCATTTTAATTATGTAGTATTTGATTCCTACCAAAACTTATGCTGTATGACACACAGCAACAAATCATAAACACAGTACAAATCATTAAAAAAAGCTGCAAATGTATCACGTTATTAAGTTGTTTATCAAGAAGACAGAAGACTAACATGCTTAACAGGGTTACAAGTAAAAGACACATTTTGCCATGAAGTTAACAAGCGTCTTGATTACTATGTAGCAATTTCAAAAATCATCTTTATAGTTTCTTTTAACAATTAAAAATGTAAGCTACTGCATTTAAAACAAGCTCACTGTCCAAACTAAAGTGGTGTCTGTTTTAATTAAAGAACAAACTAAAAAGGTCTGAAATCATTAAAGAAGCTTTTCTTGCCATTTCTCTAAATGTACGGGATGACTTCACTATGACTTCTCTTGATACTTTCTCAGTTTATTACTCAATTTTTTCTAACGTAAAGGCTAATATTCCAATTGTCTATTGCTGTCTGCTAAAATGAGTCTTGACTTGATGCTTTTTATGCTGCAGGATAAAAAAGAACACACTGGCTGAACTATCATAATACCCTTCATTAAGGAGCGCTGCAACTAAATTACCATAAATCTTATAAAAGCAGTGCTAAAATAATCATTTTTTGTGATCTGCCAATTTACTGATCACCGACCAAGTCTTTTTTAGTAAAAATCGGTTATTTTAGCATTCAGTATAATATTATCACCTATTTAATTTTTATTTCACTCTCAATTACAATTCCAGACTAAGGCTGTATTTCACTATACTTCTTAAAATAAAGCATTTCCCAGACTTGCATTGACATGCCAAAATTGACAAATTTACTGAGCTTCTTTCCTTCTTTTATATGCATAAGAGTAATGTAATCATACTGTATTTTCTATTTTTTTTTCCAGACGAGATGTCAGTGTTTGTTAAATCCTTAAATTCTTCACCTGGCACTTGTGCTGAGGTGACTGTTTTGGCGTTCTTTCATCTATATGTGTCTAAAAATTTCTTTGTGGTATGAGTTAAAGTGAGTCTTCAAATCTGTGGGACTCTTCCATTTTAACTACTGCAACACTGCAAATGATTTTGTCTGAGTGTTGATCAAAATATGAAATGCTCAAAGGCTGTAACTTCTTGTTTGCACCCATCATGCGAAAAGACAAAGCGCTTTCATTACTAGACTATCTGGCTGCTGTCACAGCTAATCTCAACATTAACTATTCCTAACTGCGTGCAGTCACTGTGCTCTAAACAGCTCGTTTTCTTGGATTTCTTCAGGTTTGAGCAGTAAAAGTTGTGTTAAGGGAGGACAGTACAGGACAGCTAATACTCTTTAAAAATGTTATAGCCTCTCAAATATAAATCTAAGTTTTGCAAAAAAAGATACAGATGTTTTTCTGACGTGTGTAAACTGAAGACACAAATCCATACTCAGGAATGTTGTTTGCTCTAAAGTAGACATATTTAGTTAGGTTCTAAGGCTTTTGTTTCAAACTGACACTGACTTTGTTAATATTTATTTATTTTGATTTAGTTTTATGTTAGTGGGTTTATTGGCAGTTTAGTTTTTACTTTCCTTATGGTAATCATTTTGTTTTTTATTTTAGGTTTAATTTCAGTTTCTGTAATGATACTAACTTTTCTACAGAGGTAAGCAACACAAGAAAACCTGATCAGTATTGTGGTTACGTCCCTGTTTGTTAAGCTCTAGTCTTCAACAGAATATTTCCTTCAAAAGAAATTTTTTATATTAAATCTAAGAAAATGTGTAGTGAATACTGTTGACTGACAAAAATGCTACATATTATAAATTTTATGCTTTTTGTTGTGGTAACTAAAACTATTTTAAATTTTTTATGTATTTATATTATATAGTTTATTGTTGTTAAACATTTACTATTTAATATATAAAGAGTAATGTAACTAAAATAACAACCAACTCAGATGTCAAAGTTATTATAATGCTGCTAATAACTGAGTATTATTAATCATTATCTTGACCAGGTGTTAGGCTTTCCAGGACTTGATTATATACAGACAGTTAACTGATAAAACACAAAATATGTAATTGAAAATTTTGTTTTTATGTACATTTTCTGAAGAGTTATCAATGCAGGATTTTAAGACATTCTCTGTGTGTTTCTATGGTAAGCTGGAATGTCAAAGAGTTGCCAAAGGCAAATGGTATATATTTTGGGTCTGGTGACCGTGGTTAAAGTGGTTCCATGTTCCTTGGCTTTGCAAAAGGCCAGAGGCTGCGGATCACTGGATCCTGGTTCCAGCACCATGAGCCGCATTGTTGGACTTGGTACTCCAATACTGGTGGTGTGGTGAAGGAGACTGATCACATCCTTGTGGGCAGACACTGGAGGCTTCTACAGAACTACAGGGTCAACTGACGTGCCCAGTTTATGAATTCTGACCACACACGTTGTTGCTACTCTGATCCAGCTTAGGTCTGGTAGGCTACCACTTACTAGAAGAATGAGGCTGGACCTGGCCAGTAATCTCTGAGCAAGTGACCCACATACTGCTTAATGAGGAATTGAAGCATTATACACATCCGAATCTGTTCCTTGGAAAGTTGCATTCAGGGTGGGTGATGGAATGGTGCTTATGGATGATGCTGCAGTTGCGACCCGCTAGGCTGGCTACTTTGAACAGCTGTTTAACACTAGAATTACCAGAGTCTACGAAAAAACTCATAAATCCGGCCCACCTTAAAACCGTTCTCACCTCTCTTTTGTCTTCTAAATGTGCTGATTAAGACGAGCAGCAAGTAGCCGGCTATTCCATCCCCCACTGTCGCAGAACGTTCACTAAGTTCTCCCAGCTCATGCCTTGTTTGATTATCTGGGAGTGACTGAACTGCTGGAGTTTTAGAATGGAAATAATAGATCGCTATTTGGAACACATGCATTTCATGTGTGTTCCGTTTCTACAGTAATCTGTGTAAACACATTGCTAAAACAGAAACGTTTTCATATTTTAGTAATAAATGTTACAAAATGTAGGCATAAACTATAGAATGTGTGAAGCCTGAAGTCCAAACATCAAATAAACACTTTCACAAAAGGTTCACAGATACTACAGCTCTTTCCATGGCTTAACGCTAAGATTTGCTGACTTGGGCCACAGCAACCCTGCCATGCTACAGAGACGTGAGTTTGATTCCCAGCTTTGGAGAAAGTGTTTTTTTTTTTTCCTCAAACGGACATAAAATTTATAAATTGGTATGCACTGTAAATCGTTAAGTTTAAAATGTCGATCGCGGTCATTTCTGTTGATTAATTCATGCTTTTTACTTAGAGTCAGAACAGGAGCTTGTTCAGCTTATTCAGCTTCTGATCTGACTCAAACAGCGCCAGTATAACTTCACACCCAACCTGACGCTGTTCGTTTTCAAATAATATTGCATTACTTTGACAATGTTTTCTGATTGGTACTATTCGCGGCATAAAATGATTTCTTCAAAACGTCACATATATTTGTCTCTTTCTTTTTTTAAAATGTGCGTTGTAGCACGCAGCAACTGGCCACCTGCATGTTCTTGCGCACACTGAATAAGACAGCGCTTTATGCAATCATCAGATTCAAATGTTAACAGTTATATAGCACGAAATGAAAATCAGCAGTTCTTAGCATTGCACCACGCAAGCTGTCATATCAACCGCCTACTGTAACTTTCTTTCTTTTTTCTTCGGTTATAGTCTTGAATAAATGTGCACTTGTTTTGTTATACTTTTACATCAACATATGTTCCTGTGTTTGAGCTACATGGGCATGCTCAAAAAATATGCGTGTAATGCCACGAAAAGTGCATGCAGACACTTCAGTTCACAAGCATTGGTACGACAATGCTGTCACAAGTACACTGCAGAGCTTTAGCGCGTCTTTATGTGAAAACAGCAGTGTCAGATGGGGAGTGTCTGATGACTGCATATAGCGCTGAAGTGACTGCTCTTTACTATGCTTTCCTCTGCATGTCCTGGAGTACAAAAGAAACATCATACAGCAACATGTGGGGACTGGCAAGATTGTGGGAAAAAAAACACGTGGTCATATGTATCGTGATAAACTGCAGAGCTATAGCGCGTCTTTATGTGATAACAGCAGTGTCAGGTGGGCTAGGGAAGGATCCTGAACGCGACAGAGAATGAAAAGTGAATTTAAAAAAATAAATAAATAAAGCTAACCTTTACAAATATCACAAATTACACCGGCTGTTACAGACTGAAATCAAATGTATCTTTTTATTCTAAAACAGTAAAAATAAGAACACTTCACAAAAGGGAGTCATGCAGGATCAAACTCGTGACCTTCGGATTGCCAGTCAGCAACTGATACTGTTGCGCCACAACAGCAGTTATAGTAAATAAGTGTCAATGTCGCACACTAGGGCGGCTTTTTTTGGTGGCGGCTTTTTTTTTTGTACCTTTTGTGAAAGTGTTTCTTTGATATTTGGACTTCAGGCTTCATACATTATATAGTTTATGCCTACATTTTGTTACTAGAATATAAAAAAAGTTTCTGTTTTAACAACGTGTTTACACAGATTACTGTAGAAACGCAACACACATGAAATGCGTGTGTTCCAAATAACGATTTATTATTTCCATACTAAAACTCCACTTCACTCCCAGATAATCAATCGAGACATGAGCTGGAAAAAGTTCGTTTATGTTCTAAGTCGGTGGGGGGATGGAATAGCCGGCTGTTTGCAACTTGTCTTTATCAGTACATTTAGATGACAAAAGACGCTGGCGTTGAGGTGAGAATGGTTTTAAGAAGCAATTTAAGGTGGGCCGGATCTACGAGTTTTTTCGTAGGCTCTGGTAATTCTAGTGTTAAAGCTGATCCTCTGGGTAGAACATTGGCTATCTCTGGGCCTACGGTTCTTGAGTCTAATCCTTGAATTAGCTGTGAACCACCCAATCTCATTGAGATTGCACAGGTGGTGAACCAGCTGCTGGATAGAGAAGGATGCAAAGATCTGTGGTGTCCAGGGTGAACCTCTCCATGCTGGTGGTAAGGCTATCTTCCTGGCATTGCAAGCAATCTTTGCTTCGATTTGGGAGACAGGCATCATCCTAACTAACTGGAAAACAGGACTTGTCGTCTCTGTCTTGAAAGGGAAGGGTGATCACCTAGATTACAGGAGGATAATACTGCATTCGGTGCCAGGTAAAGTCCTTGCTACGGTCATCCTCAATAGAATCTGTGATCATTTGCTCACCTTTCAGTGACTGGAGCAGTTTGGATTTACACCCAAGTCTACCATCAACTGCATCCTGGCACTGAGGATTCTCTTTGAGAGCAAACGCGAATATAAGCAGAGTTTCTTTGCAGTCTTTGTCGATTATTGTAGAACATCCAACATAGCTGATCAAGCTGTCCTGTGGGACATCCTGTGACTTTGTGGGATCACCCCAAAGTTGCTGGATATCATGTCCAACCTGTACACTGGTACTGTGATTGCTGTGCAAAGTTGAGGCAGAACCTCCGTGTTTTTCCCAGTTGATTCAGGGGTTCATTAAGGCTGTGCTCTTGCTCCTACTCTGTACAATGCTTACATGGACTTGGTGTTGGGCAGGTCTATGGGGTCCACCAGGTGTGGGATATCTGTTGGTGAAGAAAGATTCACTTATCTTAGCAGAGTCAATGGAGATTCTGATTGAGGCTTTTGAGAGACTGAGAGAGGAGTCTGAATGTCTGGGCTTGTGAGAGTCCTGGATAAAAACCAAGAACCAGGCCTTTAATGATACTCTTGGACACAGCCATCAGCAATGTGTCTGTCTGCAGAGAGAATGTTAACCTCATCGAGAGGTTTACTTTCCTTGGCAGGGGAAAGGGATGTGTGGTGCTCCCAATATCTCTGCAAAAGGATTAAGGTCCAAGTCTTTAGAGTCCAGCTGCTTCCTGTTTTGCTATATGGATACTAGACATGGATGCTATCCAGTAACCTGAGACAAAGACTGGACTCCTTCAGTGCTGTGTCTCATCGGAGAATCCTTGGGTACTGCTGGTTTGACTTTGCTTCGAACAAGCAAGTGGTTGCTCACAGAGTCCTGAATGAGGCACAGTACCTGCATTGTAAGGGAGCGTCAGTTATGGCATTAAGGCCATGTGCAATTCCCCGAGGGTGATCATTGCTGAGGACCGGAGAGACTGGACCAGGTCAAGGGGATGCCCATGTAACACCTGGCTGCGGCAGAATGATGGGTCACTTCCATAGGGTGGCCTGGATCTTGTGTCTGCCTCAGGGGTTGCCAACCAGGATCTTGAGCTGTTTCATTGTGTGATGGGTGCAACAATGCAGTGTACCAGCGCATGCTCTCCAACCTGACCTGACCTGTATATTGTGATATGTGGCCGGCCTTTCATCCCGGCCAATACCCCCAGGTCGCCAGGTGGAGCCCTTCCTGCAGCATGGAGGTGCCCCGAATGCCAGCAGGGAATACTGGACAATGTAGTTTTTATTCTCAGCCCTGTTGGATACCTTGGGGCCCACTAGAGGACGCTGCAGGGAGGCACAGAGACTATTTGCCTTACGCCCAGGAAGTACGTCAGAGTCATGTGGACAAAGGGAACGATGTGCTTCCTGGGTGAAGAAAAGAAGGATTTTTATCTGACCCGGAAGTGTTCCAGGTCACATGGACAGAGAGGGTGAAATGCTTCCGGGTCAAGGACTATAAAAAGGACAGTGAAACACCAGAGCGTGGAGCTGAGCTGGGTGGAAGGGTGGCAACGCGTCTGGGAGTGGAGGATTGTATTGATTGTTTATTTGATTATTGATTTATTATATGAGTATTGTGGAGTGTAGGTGCTTTGTGCACTTTAATATTGTACAAATTAATAATTATTGGACTTTTACCTGGTGTCTGAAGAGTGGTCAGAAGGTTCAAGGTGTCGAGAGGACCTCAAACTGTCACAATATACATACTAGATTTTAGTATGTGAATGACAGAACCCCTCCTTTACAAAACAACTATGTGAACAACCCAACCTAAAGCTATTACTTTTTCTGTCAACACTGTTTTCTCTGTTTTTGTTGCCCTCTCTTTTCTATTTCCAAATGGAAATTAATGACTTAATTTCTCAACTTTTTTTTATCTCTTATGACAGTGTAAATAAATATATCAATTTTTAAAGTGACAGTGTTGTATTTTTCTGCTATGTGTTAGTCTGTGCATATAATTTTAGCCTGTCTTTAGGAAAAGTGTTGATTACGAATAAATTGAACTGAGTGTAATTATATATAAAAATATTACATGGTAACAGAGCTTTATCCATAAAGCAACAACATTTTAATTTAGATTTTATGTCTCCTTCCCATGTCTTACAATAGGTTGTAACTGTGTTCCTGGTAACATGAACTGCATCTGCTGGGCAAGCATTGCTGCAGCAGTTTTTTGCTGGATGAGATTGTTGCGTCCATTTATCTCAAGTTGAGTTTTCAGATGAGGTGGAGGGTGCAGGTACTTGCAGTTGTCTCGTGTGCACCGACCCTTTGAGAGAAAGAGGGGAAAAAAACACAGCATTAATAATAACAAAAAACACATATCATATACAGGTTTTGAGAAATGAAACATTTTAAAACAAACATTTGTGCCAATTTCCTTTCAGTGCAAATATAAGCCCTGATGAAGCTCAAAAAGAGTGTTTTTTTCTTGTAAAATAATTAAATTTCAGAATACAAGTTAAAGTGTAAAACAGCTAATAAGAAAGACAAAGTATATGATATTAAATTAGACCACTGTTTAAAAGAATTCAGCATGAAAATAACTTTCCTACGTTTGCTTACAAATATTCTGTAACATGTCCAATAATGGTCATATAAGAAAAAAATAGGATGACCAAAAGGGTCAAAATGTAAAAAGAAAATGACAACACTCACAAAAGACTGAAAGCACAAATAAATATGATGAAAATGCAAAGAAATTAAAACACAAAGAAAAATAATGAAAAGATAAAGAAAAAGTCAAAATGCACATAAAATGTTGAAACTGTAAATAACAAGTGAATACAGAAATAACCTCACCTAGGAATAAAAGAATAATATCAAGAAACTTAATTTGACGATTTGGTTTATCATCCATGTTACCATCAAACTGGCACGTCTCTTTATCCAAAGACATAAAACACATGTGACCAGTTAGCAGGAAAAGACCTAGTTAACAAATAATGTGATTTTAAAGTTGAGCACAATAAACTCAGAGCTACAGTTAATTGTTTATTCTTTCTGCCTCCCAGTATTTAAACCACCTGCATGCCCCATGACTAAGATTTTGTCTGTTTCTGCTCTTTTCTCTTGTCCCACATCTCTCACCAGTCATATTCTTTGCCATTCCAGTGTGCACTTGTTCCCTAATTGTCTTTAACAGGGTCACTGCCCTTTCTCTCTATTATAAAAAAAAATCTTGGAAAGGAAAACCAGGGAGATGAGACATGATCTTCTCAGAAGACTCTTAAAAGATCCACGAGACAAAAGATATTGGCCACGGAGCGGAGACTTGGTACCAAGAGATTGTCCCAGGACCGTCTCACGGGGATGTGGAACACGAGATACTTGCAAGACATGCCCTACTTACAACCAATATCAAATAAGACCATGGGCAGCAAAACACTCAAGTCATGTAAAGGCATGTAGCAGACACAGATCCAGGGCTCTCAGCGTATACAGTATAAAGCGTATAAGGACAATACATTCTAGATGAAATGTCAACAACTAAGCGAAGAAGAAAGTGCAGCGCGGAGAAAAGAGACCCAAAAGCGTTGGAGAGAAAAAAAAATGCAGACAAGAGATTATGAAAGCAGTGGAATTCGAAAGGCTCAAAAAAAACGATGGTGCGATACACATGCAGAGAAAGGTGAAGAATATGAAAGCAATAAAATTTGAAAGTATTGTAGCGTCCCAGCCAGGTTGAA
The DNA here is from genome assembly GCF_900747795.2 of Erpetoichthys calabaricus. Taxonomy (NCBI): domain Eukaryota; kingdom Metazoa; phylum Chordata; class Cladistia; order Polypteriformes; family Polypteridae; genus Erpetoichthys; species Erpetoichthys calabaricus. Next base: position 82,807,874 of record NC_041405.2, read on the forward strand.
GCCTTTTTTTTTTTTTTTTTTGAGTGACTGTTAGGTTCAACTGAGGGAGGGCGGAGTACAGCACAGAAGACTGACAGCGGGGTATTGATTGATGTGGTAACAAACCCTGGGCAGGGCGCCAGCCCACTGCAGAATCCACGAACACTGCAAGCAAAATACAATAATCTTTTCACGTTTGCATCATTCAATGTTCAAAACGTAGATTTACACAATAATGGACCATACGCTATGAGAATCTGTGGTCCCGCAACAGTTAAAGCAACAACAAGTTTAATTTAGAAGAAAACACAATTCGGTCAGGTGTATATTTATGATCACGGAGAAGCGATGCAAATTTTAACAGGCGACAAGAAAGGTAATGTAGTACATATTCTGCAAATAACATTGAACACCAAAGGAGATGCCATTCTTATTAAAATGTTTATACAGTTTCCTGTGAGAATAGCTTTTGCTATGATAATTAACAAATCACAGGAACAAACATTAGAAAAGGTTGGATTATTTATTAGAGAAAAAGAAACAATATTCACTCACAGGCAGTTATACTTTGCGTTGTCACAATGTATCTCCAAAAGCGGAATCAAAATTCAATGTGATCTTGAAGAAAAGGTAATTCCAAATATTGTTTTTACTGAAGCGTTAAAGTAAAAGTGCAAATAATGAAATTGAAACAATTCCAAAGAAAAAAAAAGCTTTTAAAATTGTATATCCGATTAACCAAACACGGGGGTTGGCAAGTCAAGCGAGCAGGGGGCAAAGCCCCCTAATTTACTTTAAATAAATGATCTAAATCAGTGTTTCTTATCCTGTGCTACTTAAACAAATAAGAAAATATACACATGGCATAAGATTTAGGTGCATTCATAAACTTTGTTACTTGGTTTGAAAGAGCTTTTTTTCAATTTTCTATTCACTTCAAAATATCTGTTATCACTAATTTTATTACATATTTTTGTAACAGTGAATCATATTCAAAAATAAGTTATAACAGAATTAATTACATGTATTAATAATGTACATAAAATATGTTTTAAATACCATTTTACAATATCATGTGGATGAATGTACCTGATGGAGATTTAAATCTGTACCAAAGTCTCAAGCTAAAATAGTGGATTCTTCTTTGTCAATAAATTACTGTATTAAAGCCATTTTTAATAGATTTCTATGTTAAGTTGATTGCATTTTTTACTTTTATGGACAGGAACACTGTGTCCTTACCCGGTATGATTTCAGGGAGCAGGAGAACTGAATGCTGTAACTGAGGTTCATGCAAGACAACATGCAGACACAGATGAAATGGAGGTAGAAGCCAGACTTATAGCATATAAGTAGCATATATAGCCAGTTATACTTCCTCAGAAGGCTGGCGTCCTTCAACATCTGCAATAAGATGCTGCAGATGTTCTATCAGACAGTTGTGGCGAGCACCCTTTTCTATGCGGTGGTGTGCTGGGGAGGCAGCATTAAGAAGAAAGACGCCTCACGCCTGGACAAACTGGTGAGGAAGGCAGGCTCTATTGTTGGCATGGAGTTGGACAGTTTGACATCCGTGGCAGAGCGACGGGCGCTCAGCAAGCTCCTATCAATTATGTAAAATCCACTGCATCCACTAAACAGTGTCATCTCCAGACAGAAGAGCAGCTTCAGCGACAGACTGCTGTCACTGTCCTGCTCCACTGACAGACTGAGAAGATCGTTCCTCCCCCAAACTATGCGACTCTTCAATTCCATCCGGGGGTGTAAACATTAACATTATACAAAGTTATTGTCTGTTTTTACCTGCATTATTATCAATCTTTAATTTAATATTGTTTTTGTATAAGTAAGGAGCTGCTGGAGTATGTGAATTTCCCCTTGGGATTAATAAAGTATCTATCTATCTATCTATCTATCTATCTATCTATCTATCTATCTATCTATCTATCTATCTATCTATCTATCTATCTATCTATCTATCTATCTATCTATCTATCTGTGAATTTCCCATCGGGATTAATAAATTATCTATCTATCTATCTATCTATCTATCTATCTATCTATCTATCTATCTATCTATCTATCTATCTATCTATCTATCTATCTATCTATCTATCTATCTACTGAGACTTATCCCTGCAATCTGGTACAAGGATACCTTATACAGTGATGAATAAACAGCCAATATTATAATTACCATATTGAATAATAAAAGAATACCATTATTAGCAAACTAATAAATACATAAACATTGTCACACATGTGCACCGGGGAATTACATTCAAGGATTGCATTCAATCGCAAGGTAAGCGATTCCACCCCAAAACAAGAGAAGGCCCTGTTGCTAACTATTCTCTCTCTTCCATCCACAGTGAAAAGACGCTTGGCAACTCACGCCATCTTTAGTTCCCCAGCCAAATAAAAAGGGACGTGTCTGGAATGCCACATAATATTTTGGCCCTGGAGTCTGAAGTGTATGAAGCACCCAAGTTGTCTGAAACCAGACATGCCACAGTTATTATTTGGCATACAAGCTTTCTTGGCTGTTATGTTTTGTTTCTTAAAATGCTGGATTAACCAGATTTTCTTTCAATCGCAAGTCACAATGCTTTTGTGTTTCTTTCATTAAATGTGGTTGCCTGGCTGACTCCCCAACATTTACTGTGGGCTCCTTGAGTGCTCCTGGCCATGACAACATCTAACATCATACTTTCCTCCACCCCATCCTGTGTCTAACAGCTAGGAATACTTGCTTCAGTGGGCACAACTGCAGTTGTTTCACTGTTTTGAAGCATTTGTCAAACAAACAAAAAAGAAACTCTCAACATAAAACTGAGACAGTAAACTAATTAGTTAAGAGTCGCACAGAATGATTCTCTGTTTTAAGACAGAAGAGTTTACAAATTCACCAATGTTTATCAATGGGCGACTTTGAAATTTCAAAAATGTGTACAGCTTGTTGTGTTTAACATATGTCAATGAAAACTGAACTACACCAACAAAACTCCTTAAACAATAAATGTTCTAAGTTTCCACAAAATCAGTCCACTGTCGTAAAATGTGTTTCACGTAGGCAGTCAGACAGACATGGCTATTGAATTAGGTGTTTTTCACATTAAATGTGAACATGCCTAAAAAAGGTCAGGAGCAAAAAGCATGAACAAAGGCAGAGTAGCAGAGGGAGAGAGGGAGCCAATGCAGTTGCAGTTACACTTATTTTTACAGAGGCATGAGGGTTTCCTCTTACCACACTGTGAAGGACAATGCCTCTGACATCATGGTACCAGTAAATCCCAATGCATTTTCATGGCAAAAAAGTGTTTCATTTTAACACTTTTATCTGTTTATGAATTTAGTTCTTATAAAAAAATACCAGTTCTTGTTTTCTTTGGGAGCGCAATGATCTGACCAATCAGTTGTCAGTTGCAGTATTTTTAAATTGTAGTGTTGCATATTTCAATGATGAATTAGAATTAATCACCTTTCAATACAGCACCATACATTGCCCTGACAAATGAATGGAGGCCTTGTATTGATTCTCTGATTTTAAAGAACATGGCTACAGTTGTGCATCCAATCATCCACCATCCATTTATTTTACAGCCAACTTATCCATTTCAGGATCATTAGGAGTGCATGCCTATTCTGACTGTACAATGCCCAACACAGGCACCAATGGACAGGGCGTCATCCATGCTGATAATTCATATAGCAATGATATATAATACATTTAGTATTGGTTTTAAGCAGTGTATACTTTTCAGTTAACTGTAAATGAATAAGCACATGTGTAAGGTAGAATAACTTGAGTAGCCCACAAAGATCTTATTATTTTCTACAAACCTTTGGGTAAATCCACCAAATCCAATTAAACAGCAAACCCTTCCAGCCATATGTTGTCATCCGGCGGGAAGTCCTCCTTCTCTGCCATACATATAATTTAAGCTCTGAACTGTCTATTTTTTGTAAATTAAATCTATGAACATTTTAGGCTTTTTAATTTGTATTCTATGTCAAACCACATTATTGTTCATAAACTAAAAAATAAATTAATAAAAAAGTTACATATACATAAAAGAAGTAATTCAGGATTAAAAGACATATGCACACAAACAATCTGTAATATCTTGTTAAAACCACCTAAATATGACTTCTAGTTCTACTTAATAATGATTTAGTTCTTCACAATTTATGACAATAAAAATGGTGATATTCCAAAGCATTTCAATTACTGGGGTTGGTATGCTAAGAAAAAAAGTTAAAAATCCATGATTTACATAAAAAAGAAATAGCAAGCTGGTTAATACAGGTGGGGAAAAAACTGCGATTCTGAAGTACAGTATGGCGATTATAAGATCTCCAGGATGACAAAAAAATTAATTTCTAAATAATAAAATTAAAATGATGACATTACAAAATGTAATTGTGTGTAACCATGTCAGTTAACCATACTATGTGATTGATTAGTATAGTCAGTTAGATATAAGATGCATACAATTACGCATTTGCCATGATAACAGTTTACTGATGTAGTTATCAATTGTGAATTTAGTTGTAAATTTCCCCTTGGGATTAATAAAGTATCTATCTATCTATCTATCTATCTATCTATCTATCTATCTATCTATCTATCTATCTATCTATCTATCTATCTATCTATCTATCTTATTGTAAATATAATGTATATATTTACTTATGCCACTCTAATAATGTCCATTCAAGGTTGCTGAACATGGACACATTTTGTTGACAAAACAAATACACTGAAATCAGTGCAAAATGATGATATGACGTTGTTCATGTTGTCTTTGGATTTATGCAGCATCATCTCAACTTAAATCTAAAGCCTGTACTCAATTTGGATTTCACAAAGCAAATGGAGAAATTGAGATGAATACAGCCATATACAGAATTTGCCATGGTAAAGTCAAGTATTGTGCTAATACCACTAATATTAAAGCACATCTCTCTCAACACCAGCCAAAGATAAAATGCCTACAGCTATATTAAATAAGCGGCAAACGCTGGACTCAACTTGAAACAAATTCTCCAGCAGTTATGACAAGGGCAAAACACATAGCAAAGTCTATTGCAAAATTTATTTACAAGCACCTTCATGCATATACTGTTGTAGAGAATGTATGATTCCAAAAGATGATTCATACTCTCAAGCTGAGGTACGTTATTCCATTACATTTTTTTTATAATACAGCAATTCCCAAAATAAATAACAAGGCTAACTGGAATTAAAGCAATTACTATGTAAAGCAGAAACAATTGCCATGGCATGTGATTCATCTACTTTGAAGGCCACACAGTGTTACGTTACAGTAACATCAAATCGCATAACTGAAGAATGGTGCTTATACTCATCCTACAAACCTTAGTCGTGCAAGAAAGTCAAATTGGAGCTAACATGGCAAAGCTACTTTGTAATGTCACTGAACAATGTGGAATTGAAGAAAAACCGCCAATGTCAGTTGCTAACAATACTGCTAATATTCTTGCTGCTCAGATTGCTCAAGTTAAATTGTAAGCGTACACATGAAACTTGATGGCTCAGTGTACACTTAAACAACCAGCTGTTGCGTGAGTACTTGGAAGAATAAGACGTGTCATCGTTTTTTTCCATAGAAGCACCCAAGACCTTGAAGCTTTACAGCAAAAGCAGAAATTGCTGGATCAACACATGGTGGCTGATTTCTGATGTTAAAACCCATATGATACAGCTGAATGTTTCCTTGAGCAGCCACCAGCTATTACTGCTGTACTGTCACTCTCTGAGGTTAGGAAGAATGACAAGAGCATCATGACTTTCCCAGAGTCAGGTATAACACCTGCAAAAGAAAATGTCCACGTCCTGAAACCAGTAAAATTGGCCATTTGTATTATATCAGATGAAAATAACTCCACAGTCTCAGTCATTGCCCCAGTTCATTCACAGCTTCTGCAAGAAGATATCCTCTTTGTTAGGGATATACAAGGAGCTCTTCACCATGGCCTCCAGAAATGTTATGCAAGTGACCAGGAGATGGCCACACTTTATGTGGCATCAGCCAGTGATGCAAGTTTGAGGCACTACACTTCCTGTCTGAGGAAGAGAGTGGCATGAAACCTACACAGAAACATTACACATAGCAGCAGCAGTGGAGAACCAGCAGACACCTCATGTAAACTGAAATTCAGAAACTTCTGTTAAATAATAATAATTCATTACATTTATATAGCGCTTTTCTCAGTACTCAAAGCGCTATCCACACAGGGAGGAACCGAACCCACAATCTTGCACAGTCTCCTTACTGCAAAGCAGCAGCACTACCACTGCGCCACCTGTGAGGACTAAATATTATATTGTAAGCACAAAATATACTTTCAGTAACGATTCTTCTACTCAGAGTCTGTGTGCGTGCATGCGTGCATACATGTTTATATTTTTTTTCTGGCATCTTTGGTTTTTGTCAGTCACCCTGAGGAAAGCAGCATGGTCATAAATTTGAAGATCCTTGGGATATCACACTTGTACTAGACAAATTAGAAGAAAAGAAGCACTCAATCACAACTGCCAAGAAAAAAGTGTCCTGTAACCTGGCTGATTTACTTGGATGCACTTTTGAACATGTCAGTAAGACATCTACCATGTCTCCCCTAAAAAAGGTAGAAGAGGAGGAGGTAAAAATGTTTAAAAAAGCTACCAGTCTGCCTTGTTGGAAAAACCCTTTGGAGTGGCGCAAAAGTCAAACTAGCCAAGCGGTACTTGTATATATAACTGACAAGTATGTCTGCTGAATAATAATAATACATGCTCTCCAGAGCAGCAGATATTATAACTGTCCAAAGAAGCATCCTGTCCACGAGCATGTCAACCATCTATTGCTTTTACAAACAAAAATCTCATTATGCAGCACTAACTTCATAAAGTGTTGTTTGCTTACAACGGATTCAGGTGAGAGGCATGCTTAACTTTTTTTCTACTGAGCATTCTTCAGTTTACAGTTTTTACAGTTTTTTATATTCCTCTACCTGTTATCTATAATCCAGTTCATATTTAAGGATTTCAGTGGATTTTTCACTGCTGCAGAATGTTATACTTCACTGTGGATTTCATTTAATTTGTTTCTATGTAATGTATGCTGTTCCAAACGTATAAATTTTCACCGTCAGTGTCAATTTCTTAATTCCATTAATTTCCACTGCTATGGATATAAAGTTTTGAAGTTTACTTGTTGATTCAATAAAAGCATTTTAACTTAAAATATATATTTAGTTGTATTACTAGGAATTTGTCAGTTTGAAGAGATATTCTTTTCAATAAAAAAAAAATCTAAACTAAAATTTAATATTGAATCACAATATCCACAGAATCACTATACTTTAAAAATCACAACACATATTGAATCAGTAGTCTAATATTGTTGTAATATAAAATCAAGCTATCTTTGCCAATTCCCACCCCTACTGGTTAAGATGGGAAATAACACCAAATTCCAATATGGAGGATAGTCTAGTAATCTAAATTAATACAGATGGCGCTAGATATAATTTAATAGATATGCAGCTGTTGCATTTTAATGTAAAAAATATAAAGTTTTAGACATGGGATTTAAAATTATTGGATATCATTTAACTACACACAGGTGTCTGAAATGTCAATGTGTACCTTATGAAAAATAAACCTACAATTATACCGGACTCATCACTACTCACAACTAGAAATGAAACTGAAATGATTAAGAAGGCCAACAGAATTATGGATTATATCACCCACTGTACTGAGTATAAATGAAGAGTGATTATTCATAAACTATAACACTACTTCTGAGGTCTCATTATATATATTGTGTGAAGATTTTTTTGTATACCTTCAAACAAAACAGGAAAAGAGAAAAGAATAGACATGAACTACTAGAATTAAAGAATTACTAGATAGTAGGGATATGAGGGAAGACTGAAGGAGATGAATATTTTTTGCTTAAACAAACAGGGATTAAGAGGTAACATATTAGAAGTACTTAAAATTATGATGTGAATCAGCTGGGTGGATGTAAGCTGCTACTTTAAAATAATCTTTAGAAACAGGGACACATATGGTATATGATTATGGGTATATTTCACATGCATATATTGCAAGTTTTCCTTCACAGACAAAACTATTCATGCATCAAATAGGAAACTATGTAATGAAGTAGACAGTAATACCGTGGACTTTTAAACTTGTACATCAAAATTAATCACCCGAGATCAGTCCATAACATTACTGAGAACCAGACTATGTTGCGGGCAAATTTATCAACATTAGTCCAAAAAAAATATACAAAAAAATTGTGAAATGAGACTTACGTAAATGACTCACCAGATTATAATCTTGCCAGTATGCTGTACATTAGTATGTACATCAAACTCCAAAAAACACTAAAGCTTTAGTAAATTATATGAAATATAAGGAAAGTAGGTATTTACACTAGTGACACTGTTTGTCTGCTGAAAGACCTTTTGAGGGTGACATCAATAAAAAAGAGGTAATCTACTTAAAAATTTAAAATAAAATATTAAAAATGAAATATAATAATACATACTTTATAATTGTGCATACATTTTAATTTTTGAAATGTTATTTAACTAGAATCTGCTGGTACAAATTGATCTGATACATGTACTTTTGCATATACAAGTGGATTCAGAAAGTATTCAGATCACTTGACTTTTTTCACATTTTACTACATTGCAGCCTTGTACTAAAATCATTTACATTCCAATAAGACATTGACCCTAAGCATAAAGCAAAGACACAGGAGTGGATTATGGACAACTCTGAGAAAGTCCTTAATTTGCCCAGCCATAGCCCGGGCTTAACTCCAATCTCTGGAGAGACTCAAAAACAGCTCTCCACTTATAGTCTACATTCAACCTGACACAGCTTGACGGAATCTACAAAGAAAAATGGCAGAAAAATCAAAGTGCACAAAGCTTGTCACGTCAAAACCCAAGAAGACTCCAATCACTGCCAAAGGTTCTCTAACTAAGTACTGAGTAAAGGATCTGAAAACTTGTGTCAATGTGATCAGTTTTTGTTTTTTTAATTTTTAACAAATTGGCAAAAAAATTGTAAAATCCTGTTTTTCATTTGTCATTCTAGGATATTGAATGTTGCTTGATGTGGGGATCAAACTTGCAATAGCTTCTTTAAGAAATAGTCTTATTGTGTTTACATGGATAGCCAGAACTGTTCAGTGTAACGTTTTCGTTTTTTTCACTGTTGTACAATGGACAGCACTCAATGGAGAGTGATGTTCAGTGCTTTAGATATAGCTTTGTACCCTTCCCCAAATATGTGCCCTTCTATAATCGTATCTTAGAAAAATACTTTTGTCTTAATTCTGAAGTTTTTTATCACAGTGTGAAACCTTACAGAAAGACAACAGAGAAAAAAACAGAGAAAGACAGGGAGGGAAAGAGACAGAGAAAGAGAGAGAATATATATGATTATAATTTAAAAGAGCTGACCCACAATTGTTCCATGCAGTTGCAGTCATCTGACTTCTTTAGGTAATATATTGTATCAGTGCAAACTTAGCTTAAGAGATAAATGCAAATTTTGTAAAAGACGAAGGGAAAATAAATTTGTAATCTTCAAAATTCTAAAAGTAAAAAATATGAAAAAAAAAACTACTGGTGACAGTCTGTGTGAAGTTTCATATTTTCCCTGTGTTTATGTAGGTTTTCTTCTAAAACTCAGCTTTCTCTTCTGTCCCAAAGACATGGAGCTCAAGTTATCTAGTGCCTCTACATTAGTCCTGTAGGAGTGAAAATGTGAGAGTGAGTGCATCAAGGATTCACTGTCATTCTTCACCCAGGTATGGCAGGACAGGCTCCAGCTCTGCACTGAATATGTGAAAGGTAAAGAGTTTCAATATATTACATGTTTTCCCCAAGTTGCACCACAACAAATATCCCCAAGTTGCTCCACAACAAATATCACTCTCTGCATAGGACAGATTAAAAAAAAAAAAAAAGCAAAAAAAAAAAAACAAGAACACCTGAAAGCACAGCAATAAAATTGAGAATCAATGGTTATAACAGTTCAGGCCATAAAAGCAGCTGCTGAAGTAGAATATTCAAAGCCACAATAGCAGATTAAAACTAAAATAGCATGACACTAGGGGGCTCCGCCCCCTGCTCGCTTCGCTCGCCAACCCCTGGTGTTGGGAATGACAAAGAGCGTGATGTATGAATGAGATATAGAATAGTGTGACGGTGTAGATGATGCAAATAGAAATCAAACAATAAAGTGTGTGGCACAGTGTAAAGGTTTATTTGAAAATTTCTTTGTACACGCCGTTTAAGTGTAAAAGGTAATTCCAGGTCAGAACTTGTAAGGTCAATGAAGATGGTTATTGTTGTGATCAGAGTCAAGTTTGTCAGAGCTTAGAAAGAGTTGTGTCTCTCCAGGAAGTAATGGAATGACTTGGGTATTTATGTTTTCCACATTAATATTTTTTGGACATAATATAGTGCGTTGTGTTAAAAGGGGCATTTGGTCTAATGAGATTGCTGTTCCAAATCTCTCTGTAACTAAGTCATCGCAGATAAAGGCTTGAGGAATTGTAATAATATGTGGCTGAAGTCCATCTGTATTGGTGAGTGTACCATCTCCCAGTTGTAATAACCAATTGTTATGATCTGGATCTGGACATCGCATGTTTTGTACTAACTGTATCTTTTGAAAGCAATGCCAATTGTCTGCGTATTTTAAGGTGCACTGAACAATAGCTGAGCGCATGGCATGTGGAACAATAGCTAAGCACTGTCTTAAATCTCCTCCTCATAAAAGTACCTTTCCTCCAAAGCGAATATTATTATTCATAAACGTTTGTAGAAGTTTATGAATGGTGTTGAGTAAGTGACTTCATGCCATTGTACATTTATCAATAATTAACATTTTTTCAAGACGGATGTCACGTGCAGTGCCACCGTTAATGTTCATAGTGGATACTGATTTGTAGGATCTAATGCAGTTGATAAAGATTTCACTTTCAGGTACATCGTTAGTTAGAAGCTCCTGTAGATATTCAGTATATGAATGTAAAGAAGGCAGTCTAATTTGACCCTTTTGACAACAACGTGTAAATGTATTACTTGTATTGCCAGTTGTTTCTTCAGGGAAGTGAACTGAATGACAGTGATTGCAAATGACATTCATTAATCCGAATGAATTTTCCTGGTGTATGTTTTGCTTGTGCCGTTTGAGAGGCGCGTTGTTGCATGTGTAGTATTTGGGACGTGTTGTTTTGGAGCTGTAATCGATTTGCCTGTGCTGTGTGAGAAGCCCGTTGTAGCCTTCCTTGCCGTTAACGTATGTCTGAGACGGGAGGTGTTTCGTTTTGAATCCGTGCCTGTTGCGATGCAGCACTTTGATTGTGGCTTTGGGTGTCACTTCTTATGGATGTGTGTGTGGGGGGGGGGGTGAGGATTGTTGTTGCGCGAGCGTCTTCTTTCTTTTTGTGTTCCTGTGTCTTGTTGAATCCCCCTCTTTGTGTGTGTCCCGTCCCTTGCTTGTAGGGTCTGTGGGGTGGTTTTGTGTTCTTTTTTTTTGTGTTCCATGGGCTTGTTGAATCCCCCTCTTGGTGTGTGTCCCATCCGGTGCCTGGTGGGGGGGGTTGCCTTGCTGTTGTGCACGAGCCTCTTTTTTTTTTTTTTTTTTTTGGGGTCTAGTTTCGTGTGCAATGTGTTTCATGCTTTGCCTGCGTTTGACTACTTTTTTATGTGCCTTTTCCTTTTTTTGGTGCTCGTTGCGCTTCATTACTTTGACTCCTTTTTTCTCTTTTTCTATGCTCACTCCTTTTTTCTGTGGTCTTGTCCGCCTCTCGCGGCTCCTCATCCACCTCTCGCGGACTCTTTTTGCGCCT